>NC_091992.1:119733084-120397511 GCF_044704955.1 Pristiophorus japonicus
AACGAGCCAAAGGTGGGCAGAGGAATCATTACAAGGATACCCGCAAAGCCTCCTTGATAAAATGCAACATCCCCACTGACACCTGGGAGTCCCTGGCCAAAGACTGCCCTAAGTGGAGGAAGTGCATCCGGGAAGGTGCTGAGCACCTCGAGTCTCGTCGCTGAGAGCATGCAGAAATCAGGCGCAGGCTGCGGAAACAGCGTACGGCAAACCAGGCTCCCTGCCCACCCTTTCCCTCAACGACTATCTGTCCCACCTGTGATAGGGACTCTGGTTCTCGTATTGGACTGTTCAGCCACCTAAGGACTCACTTTTAGAGTGGAAGCAAGTCTTCCACGATTCCGAGGGACTGCCTATGATGATGATGAATCTACTTTAAGATCTCTAATTCTGGTCAGGACTATTTCTCTATCCACCTTCACGTGATCAATTTTAGCATCAACCCTATGCTGTAGCATTAGCAGCTGAGCATCATTGTCTATGCTCACGCAAATGCCCGGCAATAAGTTAAGACCTCAGTTATATCCTGGAGGTCTGCCCAAATCTACCATGCTGAATTTCTCAGTGGCCCCATACATCCCTCTGACAATGGAAAGAGAAATTACTCGGCGGGATAAATTGGGCGGCCGATATGTTATCGCCCATTTTGCGCAACCGTCAAAGACTAATTTCAACCCCTGTGTGTTTTAGGTCAGATCCAAAAGATATTGATGGGAGTGTTGCTTTCTATGCAATGAATTCTTTATTCATCTTGATTGCTAGCATAGTAATTATGAAGTCACTCTGACTGGGGCTAAAATTCCGGCCTCGCGGGTTCATACGGAGTGCGCACGGACCCAGCGAGGCCTCACAAAAGCCAGTTTTCGGGGAGCAATACGTATGTGCCAAAAACTGGCTTTTCTGATCTGTCAATACAGATTGAACGTATCCCCGCAGGAAGGACATTCGCATAGGAGAGATTGGGCTATTTGCCCAACTCATGCCCAGTGAATGTCTTTCAAACTCTTACATCTGGTGAAAGCAGGCACATAGCCTAGTTTTATCAGTTTTAAAACATATAAAAAATAAATTTATGAACACATTTTATATTAAAAACCCTGTCCATTAAGGTAAGTTTATTTTAAGCTGCATTAAAACACATTAAAAAAATTCCAAAGCATTGTTTTTCTAAAACATTTAATTAACTTTAATTTCAATTAATTTTAAATCTGTGAGGTGTTTTATTTATTTATTATGCTGTGTTTGGGTGTTTTAGGGAGTTTTCTCATTGATAGTAATGGGAACTCGTACAAACGGAGTTCCCATTATTATCAATGAGAATACTGCATAGTGATTGGTTGTCCAGGCCCATGTGACTCCAGCTTTGACTTACGTACCTTGAAGACAGGTTCCTGTGCGCTGCGCAGAGAACCAAGGCCTCCGACCAGGATCCTACGTTACTCCGGGACCAACAGGTAGATTCGTAGATTTTTTTCGGGTCGGAGGCGTTCGTACGAAGGAAGCCTCCGGCCTCAATTTTAGGCCCAGCATGTATCAGTCAACAATAATAACATGTATTTATATAACGCCTTTAACGTAGTGAAACGTCCCCAGGCGCTTCACAGGAGTATTATGAGATGAAAAAATTTGACACCGAGCCGCATAAGTCGAAATTAGTATAGGTGACCAAAAGCTTGGTCAAAGAGGTAGGTTTTAAGGAGCCTCTTGAAGGAGGAAAGAGAGGTAGAGAGGCGGAGAGGTTTAGGCACCGAGTTCCAGAGCCTGGGTCCTAGGCAACAAAAAGCACGGCCACCAATGGTTGTGCTATTATAATCCGGAATGCTCAAGAGGGCAGAATTAGAGGAGCGCAGATATCTCGGGGGGTTGTGGGGCTGGAGGTGATTACAGAGATAGGGAGGGGTGAGGCAATGGAGGGATTTGAAAATAAGCATGAGAATTTTGAAATCAAGGTGTTGCTTTACTGGGAGCCAATGTAGGTCAGCGAGCACAGGGGTGATGGGTGAGCGGGACTTGGTGCGAGTTAGGACACGGGGCAGCAAGCACAGGGGTGATGGGTGAGCGGGACTTGGTGCGAGTTAGGACACAGGCAGCCGAGTTTTGGATCACCTCTAGTTTACATAGGGTAGTATGTGGGAGGCCAGCCAGGAGTGTGTTGGAGTCGTCAAGTCTAGAGGTAACAAAGGCATGGATGAGGGCTTCAGCAGTGGAAGAGCTGAGAGTCAGAGCAACTACATGTTTGATACAATATCTTGAGTTGGCCTTCTCTCAAGCAATCACTGACCCAATGCTTTGCATGTCAGATGTCCTCCCACTTGTCCTCCACGCTGTGTATGGAAAGGTCTCGGGCTGTAAGCGCTGTAGCTGAGCTGAAGCTCACCGGTTGCACACTGAAAAGCCTCATATGGACTGACGGATGCAGTTGTGAACCTATTCCATCTGTCACATCCGGCCTGGGGATTGAGATCGGATAGCGGGTGGGTGGGAGTGTGCAGCTGCGATGTGCTTGGCCCACCCACACCCTGGCAGGGCAGCAGGAGCGTTGTCCCACCTGGAAGTTCAGGGAACTTGAAATGTCAAGATTATTCCTGTCAGAATCGCGTTTCAATCATTGTGCTCTGGCTCCGTTGACAATTGAAGCAATGGCTGCTTTTCAGCCTGCCCTTGTATACTTGTAGACGCTCAAAAGCCTGTTATTTGCAAGAAATGCGGTGCCCTGCAATGTCACCTCATCAAGCACTCTATTTACACCACGTTATGTGAGCGTTTTCCCATATAAAAATATATTCGTTTAGAAAAAGGTTTAATTTTAATAGGGACTATTAGGAGACTGTAACATTCCCAATAAAATAATGCAAAACCGCCTTCATTACTTCAGAAGAGGTTGGCTGCCATGCTGGAAAATTGCCAAGGAGGAATTTATGTTGCAGGAGTACACCAGGGAACTACTGAGGAATCTAAAAATCAGACCCCGGCAGTGATCCCTGATGAGTTTTATATTAAAATCTTCACTTGTTGACCTTTTTCTGATGTAAATGCCAGAATCTGACCGCAGCCTCCATATCCAGTTTGTCGATACAGTATTTGGGGGCTTTGCCATGACGTGGTTTAACATGCCACAGCTGATGGGACATCGCTGCCTCCTCCTTTTGGTCATCCTATTCCAGCTGCAGATGTTTATTACACTGCATCTACGGGAGTGCTGTAATTAATAGTTGCCACGTACTTAATTGATTTCAGCCAATGTCAGCTGTGGCTCAGTGGGTAGCACACTTGCCTCAGTGTCAGAAGGTTGTGGGTTCAAGTCCCACTCCAGCGACTTGAGCACATAAATCTGAGCTGACACTCCAGTGCAGTGCTGAGGGAGTGCTGTCTGTCAGATGAAATATCAAATTAAGGTCCTGTCTGCTCTCTCAATTCAATATAAAAGATCCCATGGCACTACTTTGGAGAAGAGCAGGGGTGGTGTCCTGGCCAATATTTATCCCTCAATCAACATAATCTTGCCATTATCACATGGGAGTTTGATATATGCAAATTGGCTGCTGTACTTCCCACATTACAACAGTGAATCTACTTCATTGGCTGTAAATGCTTTGAGACGTCCGGTGATTGTGAAAGGCGCTATATAAATGTAAGTCTTTCTTTCGACCATTTTTGTTTCAGGCTGGCAGCAACAAAAGTTTCAAAATCTTGGTGGGAAGCCTGAAGTAATGGTCGCGGCCAGCCAACTGTGCACAGCAAGGACCAAATAAATGTTCAAATTGATGTTAGAAAAAGGTCACATTAAGGTTGTCAGTGCCACTCCGATGGTTGATTTTCAGATTATTGAGCTATTCCATTGCGTATCCCTTTAAGAAATAAATGTAAAATTTAATGTTCAGCCTGCTATACGCATAAAATAACCTGAATAGTAGCTCTCAGATTGTAATATTATGATTTAAAAATTAATCATTGCAAAATATCAGACAACGTAAAAAAATCAGTCCTAAATCACTGCCAACATTTACACCTTCTGCATTGCTGATTAATGGGAGAAAATAATCAGATAAAAGTATATTAGATATAATTAATTTCACACCATTAAATGGTGTGCTTGCTGAAATTGTCAGTATTGAAATCAATGCCAGTATTTACAACATTGCATTATGGAAAAATTAAACAGTGTCGCTGTGTCTAATTATCGCCTCACTTTATTTGATAACATGGTATAAATCTTGGCATTGGTTCGACTGATTATACTGACCGTGTCCATATTTTGCAATGAACTGAAGAACCTATTTTTAAAGATGCAGATCGAGGACCTGCCGGGCATACCAGCCACCAAAGCTGCCACCATCAACTGAGAGGCTGGAGGTGCAGGAACTCCACTGTCCGTGGTCCCCAATATTTGCCCCCCCCCCACCGATTCCCCTCTCGTAATGTCAGGTGGTGGCTTTGCTCCTTGCAAGTCTGAATGGGAAATTCTCGCTCAAGCTGATCCCGGACTAAATCCAGCAGATTCCAGCCAAAGTTGCGGCAGGATGTTGGATGTACACTTGAGTGCCGTAACCTACAGGGCTACGGAGCAAGAGCGGGAAATTGGGATTAGGCTGGATAGCTCTTTGTCGGCTGGCGCGGACACAATGGATCGAAATGGCCTCCTTCCGTGCTGTAAGTTTCTATGATTCTACGAGGAGCGTGTCAGAAGGGCCGCAGTTTGTCGGGGCCTTTCCTTGGCGCAGAGACCTCTACTAATGCTGCTCCTTAGCTGCCAGCTAAACGGTCTACAAGATCAGCCAGACGTGATTCCAACTTTCGTTCAATGTGGGGTGAGGGGCCTAAACTCTGACCAACACTTTCTGGATAGCAAGACCAGTACTGGGGTCTCACAATGTGAAGAATTAAGGGCACTTACTATTCTGTGCCACAGTAGATTGATACTTCAATACTCCCGCCCTCTGGGCCAAGGAAAATAAATACCAGCCCCAGGATTCCTGCTCCTCGTCTCCATCCAGTGACCACAGCTGCCGAGGATGCTCGTAGATGTGGCAAGAGGAACGGCCTAGAATGTCCTGCTCGTGGCAGTCACTTAAATTGTAAGGCTATGGAGGAAGAGCAGGCGTGTGCGACTAATTGGAGCCGGCACAGACACGATGGGCCGAATGGCCTCCTTCTGTGATGGGTGATCCTGTGGCTCTACCGCCGCTCTATATTTTTACAACATTCTATGAACAATTAGCTCTATTAATCTATTACCACATGTGTAAGAGTGAGATAAGAGGTTGGACCAATATCACTCCATATTAAGCTCTGTCGCCAGTTTCCAATTCTAACCACTAAATTGTACATCATTAGCAAAACTTATTACTGTTCTAGCTATGTATCATGATCATTCGATTAGACTTTATTTAATTCCCTCACTGTTCTGTTGAAAGATACACTCTTAAACCACAATCAGCGCAAGGTATCCTGCTGGTATTTTAATATGTTAGGGCAAGTCATTTAATGGAGTATTAAACAATAAATCACCTATCTTAAAATTTAAGGCAAAGTTATGTTTCAAGGCAACTTAGCTCTGGGCGACATGGAAAATTAAGTAAACAGTTTCAAATTAAATTTGAAGTGTGACGTCTTTCAGAGCACTGTTGCCTTTTAAAGAACTGTAGTTGCTCTGTGAGTTGTTTATACTTTACATACAGAGTGAGGACCTTGGTTGCATACTGGACATGCAAGGCTGTTTAAGATCATAATTGCACTTTATCCCAAATTACTGCAGCATCACATTTGAACTGAGTTAATTTTTCTTCCATGTTCCTCTGCTCAGTGTTGTGTCTTTACACTTTCATGCTTATTATTTCTGTTCTCCATTTTATTTGTTTGCTATAGGGCTGAAATTCCACTGGGCAGTATTTTTCATGCACTGGTTAATGCACTCCTATAACATCCATATCTGTGCTCTTTTAATTAAGTAATTCACCATTTTATCTTTAATTAAATAGGCTAATAACTGTTAAACTAGCACACAGGGGAACTTTAGAGGGTTGCCTCAAACAGAGCAATAAAACATGGCAACCAATAACAGGAAGTTAATATATTACTGGAAATCTCCCATGTCATTGCACACGGAGAGTCAAAGCCAAGTGTTGTCCTCAGGTGAAACAGAGTTAGAGAATGGAGGATAATTGGGTCGGATGTAATTCAATCTGCATTTTAAACTTATACATTCGCTCCTTACCTTTAAATTTCTGTTCAAACTTCCTATGTCCCCATTTATAGTGGAAATTGCTATGTAAACATGTCACGTTGTAATTACACCCTCCTGCCAGTGGTGGCCCGAAATGAAGGGATGTGATCAATGTTTCTGCACAATATTCTCAGAGAGCACCCAGGTCTGTGAAATCCTAGGCAAAGCAGCAGAATATAACGGATCATTTATTTCCTGCCATTGGCAACTTCAGAAATATGCAAATTAATGGGATTATGGATTTAAAGCTTCAATGTGGCTTCCCAATGCTGCATAATACACACTTGTGTGGTTCATGAAGACAAATACTTGGGCCATCCTGCTAATTTTTAAGATTTTGCTTCCACTCGATTGGAATGTATTCTTGCCCTGCTAAAGCAGCCTTGCGGTAAGTGAGGGAAAGGAGCATATTATCTCACCCGACCTATCGTTTCCACTAGACCACCGTATCATCAACTTGCATCATCTTGGAGAAGTCAGACCAGTTTAAAAACAAAATTCGAACTGCATTTGCTTATTACTAGAGCTAACTTTACTTTTAATTTATTTTTTTCCCTTTTTTAATTCTCCCTTCCGTCCTGCCCCGCCCCCGCCAATGTCTTGATGCATTATACCCTGTTCTGTGCGGAGTGAACGCTCACAACTTGAAAGAGTGCCATCTACAGCGTATATCAAGGTCACTGATCATAAAAGCACACCACTTTATTCCACCTGTGAGTGTGAGAGGGGAGAGGAGAGAGTTGGAGGTTGTAGAGGAGAGAGTTGGGGGTCAGAGAGGAGAGAGTTGAAGGTTGCAGAGGGGGCAGTGTTGGAGGTTGCAGAGGGGGCAGTCAGAGAAATTCAGACACACAAACTGTTGAGCAGCCATTCATTTTATCATTGACGATGAGTGGCCAGAAATCAGCAATGAAGACTGGCAAAATCAGGCCCAGAGCTCCATGGTTTAATGAGGAGGAATTGGAGGTGTAAAGTCCTGTCTCCTCAGTACAGATTCACACGACGCATGTAGTGAAGTCAAGGTCACTCTGGACCTGCACCTTTATTTCACAGCTCTGGAATGCTGCACTTGCCTGAGACCTTTCCTTATATACCTGTCTCTTGCAAGTGCACCCCTGGTGGTAAGGTATGCTGGTGGTTACAGGTCATATCTTATTACAGTCATGGATACAGTTACAGATAATAATGTAAGATACATGACATCACCCTCCCCCAAGGTCTTATTGTCTTTATAGGTTCAGTCTCTCAGGTGGTCTACGCTCTCGCGTGGAGCGTCTGAGTTGTGGTTCAGTTGTTTGCCTTGGTGTCTGTTTTTCTTTGGGTGTGGTTGCTGGTATCTCGCCTGGGCTGTCTGTTTCGATTGGTGTGATTGTTGTTGACTCGCCTGGGCTGTCTGTTGGGATTGCCCTTTCCTCAGGTTGTTCCCTCTGTCTGTCCACCAGGTGTGGTGCGAGTTCCACATTGTAGTCTGCCTCTGGTTCCGCAGTGTTGTTGGTAACTCTGCTTTTGACTTGGTCTACATGCCTCCGGCAGGTTTTGCCATTGTCCATTTGTACTACCAGTAGCCTGTTTCCTTCCTTACCCGTTACTGTCCCTGCAAGCCATTTGGGACCCCTGCCATAGTTTAGTTCAAACACATTGTCCCCTATCTCATTCCATCTCCCCCTCGAATTTCTGTCATGGTACTCAGTCAGCTTACGGCGCTTTGCCTCAACGATTTCGTGCATGTCTGGGAGGATTAATGAGAGCCTTGTTTTTAAAGTCCTTTTCATCAACAGTTGCACGGGGGGGGATCCCAGTCAATGAGTGCGGACGAGATCTGTATGCCAGCAGCAGTCGCGACAGGCGACCCTGCAGCGTGGGACTTTGGATTTTAAGCATGCGTTGTTTAATGATTTGCACTGCTCTCTCCACCTGGCCGGCTTGAACGGTGCCGTCTTGACGTGATTTATGCCGTGGTCAATTATAAAGTCTTGGAATTCTGCGCTGGTGAAGCAGGGACCATGGTCACTGACCAATATGTCAGGGATTCCGTGCGTTGCAAACATGGTTGCGAGGCTCTCCACAGTGGTGGAGGTTGTGCTCGAGTTTAAAATGGTGCATTCGATCCACTTTGGAAATGCATCTACAACTACGAGGAACATTTTGCCCATGAATGGGCCCGCATAGTCTACGAGCACCCGCGACCACCGTTTGGTAGGCCAGGGCCAGGGGCTCATTGGAGCCTCCCTGGGGGCATTGCTGAGTTGGGCACAAATGGTGCACCTTCGGACACAGAGCTCCAAGCCCGCGTCAATACCAAGCCACCAGACGTGGGATCTGGCTATGGCCTTCATGAGAACGATCCCCGGGTGCTCGCGGTGGAGCTCCCGGACAAATGCATCTCTGCCTCGCAGAGGCATGACTACTCAGCTGCCCCACATCAGGCAGTCTGCTTGTAGTGATAGCTCATGCATGCGCCTGTGAAAGGGTTTTAATTCCTCGGGGCAGGCATCGCGAGCATCTGCCCAGTCACCGGTTAGGACACATTTTATTACGAAAGATAACATGGGGTCACTGGCCGTCCAAGCTCTGATTTGGCGAGCCGTCATGGGCGAACCTGTGGACTCAAAGGCATTGATTGCCATGACTATCTCACAGTCCTGTTCGTCAGACCCTTCCGTAGTCGCCAGGGATAGCCTGCTGAGCGCGTCGGCACAGTTGTCTGTAATTGTACATTAATGATTTAGATAAGGGGATTAAATGTAGTATCTCCAAATTTGCGGATGACACTAAGTTGGGTGGCAGTGTGAGCTGCGAGGAGGATGCTATGAGGTGGCAGAGTGACTTGGATAGGTTAGGTGAGTGGGCAAATGCATGGTAGATGAAGTATAATGTGGATTAATGTGAGGTTATCCACTTTGGTGGTAAAAACAGAGAGACAGACTATTATCTGAATGGTGACAGATTAGGAAAAGGGGAGGTGCAACGAGACCTGGGTGTCATGGTACATCAGTCATTGAAGGTTGGCATGCAGGTACGGCAGCGGTTAAGAAAGCAAATGGCATGTTGGCCTTCATAGCGAGGGGATCTGAGTACAGGGGCAGGGAGGTATTACTACAGTTGTACAGGGCCTTGGTGAGGCCACACCTGGAGTATTGTGTACAGTTTTGGTCTCCTAACTTGAGGAAGGACATTCTTGCTATTGAGGGAGTGCAGCGAAGGTTCACCAGACTGATTCCTGGGATGGCGGGACTGACATATCAAGAAAGACTGGATCAACTGGTCTTGTATTCACTGGAGTTCAGAAGAATGAGAGGGGATCTCATAGAAACGTTTAAAATTCTGATGGGTTTAGACAGGTTAGATGCAGGAAGAATGTTCCCAATGTTGGGGAAGTCCAGAACCAGGGATCACAGACTAAGGATAAGGGGTAAGCCATTTAGGACCGAGATGAGGAGAAACTTCTTCACCCAGAGAGTGGTGAACCTGTGGAATTCTCTACCACAGGAAGTTGTTGAGGCCAATTCACTAAATATATTCAAAAAGGAGTTAGATGTAGTCCTTACTACTAGAGGGATCAAGGGGTATGGCGAGAAAGCAGGAATGGGGTAATAAAGTTGCATGTTCAGCCATGAACTCATTGAATGGCGGTGCAGGCTCGAAGGGCCGAATGGCCTACTCCTGCACCTATTTTCTATGTTTCTATGTTTCTATATCTATGCCTTATGGTACAGTCGTAGGACCCCAGCATGAATGTCCACCGTTGAATTCGCGCCGAGGCGTTTATTGCCTTGCTCTCGGATAGGAGGGTCGTGAGGGGCTTGTGGTTGGTTTCTAATGCGAACTTGGCCCCGAAAAGGTATTGGTGCACCTTTTTGACACCGTACACGCACACGAGCGCCTCCTTCTCTACCATTCCGTACTCGTGCTCCGCCCGCGAAAGTGACCTGGAGGCATAAGCTATGGGTTGTAATTTGCCCGCACTATTGACATGTTGCAAAACGCACCCGACCCCATACGCTGACGCATCGCATGTGAGAACTAGCTTTTTACCTGGATCAAAGAAAGTCAAAACACTGTTGGAACACAGAAGGTTGCGTGCCTTATTGAAGGCGCGTCCCCCCAAAACTAATCGCACCCCTTCCTGAGTAGCACGTGGAAAGGCTCCAGCAGCGTGGTTAAGTTCTGCATAAAGTTCCCAAAGTAATTGAGTAGCCCGAGAAAGGCGCGCAGATCTGAGACATTCCGGGGCCTGGATGCCAGGCGAATTGCTTCTGTTTTGGACTCTGTTGGGTGGATTCCATCAGCGGCAATCCTTCTGCCCAAAAATTCGACCTCAGGTGCGAGAAACAGGCACTTGGATTTCTTGACTCGTAGGCCTACCCGATCCAAACGCTTTAGTACTTCCTCCAAATTACGGAGATGGGAGTCGGTGTCCATGCCCGTGATAAGTATGTCGTCTTGAAATACAACCGTCCCCGGGATGGACTTGAGCAGACTCTCCATGTTGCGCTGGAATATGGCAGCTGCCGACCTGATGCCGAATGGGCTTCGATTGTACACGAAAAGGCCTCGATGTGTGTTGATGGTGGTGAGTATCTTGGATTCCTCGGTCAATTCTTGCGTCATATATGCAGATGTGAGGTCTAGTTTTCAGAAAAGTTTACCTCCAGCCAATGTGGCAAATAAGTCCTCCGCTCTGGGCAGTGGGTATTGGTCCTGTAGGGAGACTCTGTTTATGGTAGATTTGTAGTCCCCACAGATTCGTACGGATCCATCAGGCTTCATGACTGGGACGATGGGACTTGCTCAGTCGCTAAATTCCACAGGTGATATAATGCCTTCCCGCAGAAGCCTGTCTAGTTTGTGTTCAATCTTTTCCCTCATCACATAGGGTACAGCTCTGGCCTTGTGATGGACCAGCCTAGCATTCTGTGTGATGTAGATTTTGACTTTGGCCCCTTTGAAAGTGCCCACACCTGGCTGAAAGAGATGTTCAAATCGCTTTATAACTGTTGAGCAGGAGGTCCGTTCCTCTAATGACATGGCATGGACATCATCCCATTTCCAGTTTAGTTTTGCCAGCCAGCTTCTCCCCAGCAGTGCTGGGGGGTCTTCGGGGACAATCCACAGGGGAAGTCTGTTCACTGTCCCTTTGTGTGTGACAGAGAGCATGGCGCTGTCGAGGACTGGTCCGATTTCTTTGGTATAGGTCCTTAGTTTGGTGTCGACCCTTGTGAGTTTTGGTCTGTCTCTTTTATGCGGCCACAGTTGTTCAAATTGTTGAGCGCCCATGAGAGATTGACTTGCTCCCGTATCCAGCCCCATGTTGACAGGTATCCCGTTGAGTTGGACCCTCATCATTATAGGAGGCATCCTGTTGTAGGAGCAGCGGCCATTGATTGTGTTGACCCGCTGTACATCGGTGTCCCGGGTACTGTCCCCACCATCTTCTGGTCCGCTTTCTGACCCATCCGATTTGTATACCAGCCGAGCTGCCATTTTTTTGCACATGCGGGCCAAATGCCCTGTATATTCACAGTTCCTGCAAACAGCCTGCTGAAATCGAGATCCCCTTGACGAGTGCCCACCCCCACACCTCCAGCAGAGACCGGTTCCATTGTTCAAAGTGTTCCCAAAGAATGAGCTGCATCTGGCTGATCTCTCTTGAGCTTCTCTCAGTTTGTAGTTGATTGCTCGCATTGTGGGTTGATGAGGTGTGAACGGCCGTTCCTGTGGCCCTTGATGGCTTCTGGCGCCACTGCCTGCTATCGAGAGCCTGTTCTCCAGGTTTTGTCTGTGTGTGGGGGTAGCAGCTTGTTTAGTGCTGTGAACTTCTTGTTCCGATATTTCGTTAGTTGTCGTACCTGCATTGTAAATTAACCTCGTTTTTTCTTCCCCTCCCAAGAATGTCTGTGCAATCAGTGCTGCTACCTCTAAGGTCAGGTTCTTGGTCTCTATGAGCTTTCGGAATATGCCTGCATGGCCTATTCCTTCAATGAAAAAGTCTCTCAGCATTTCTCTCCTCAGTTCATCGGAGAACTCACATAAACTAGCCAACCGCCGATGTTCCGCCACGAAGTCAGGTATGCTCTGGCCCACACAGCGTCTGTAGTTGTAGAACCTGTGTCTGGCCATGTGTAGGCTGCTCACTGGCTTCAGGTGGTCTCTTACCAGTGTGCTCAATTCTTCAAACGACTTGCTTGCTGGTTTCTCGGGTGCCAGCAGATCTTTCATTAAAGCGTATGTTTTCGAGCCACAGCTGGTCAAGAGATGGGCTCTTCCCTTGTCTGCCTTATCATTGCCTAACCAGTCTTTGGTTACAAAGCTTTGCTGGAGCCTTTCTATAAAGTCCTCCCAATTGTTTCCCACATTGTACTTTTCATCTGATCCGTTGTTTGCCATTCTGTGGATTCTGTAATCCCGTAACTCCTTGCCACTGTAAAGTCCTGTCCCCTCAGTACAGATTCACACGAGGCATGTAGTGAAGTCAAGGTCACTCTGGATCTGCACCTTTATTTCACAGCTCTGGAAATGCTGCACTTGCCTGAGACCTGTCCTTATATACCTGTCTCTTGCAAGTGCACCCCTGGTGGTCAGGTATGCTGGTGGTTATAGGTCATATCTTATTACAGCCATATATAGCATGTTAGGATACAGTTATATATAATAATGTAAGATACATGACAGGAGGAGCTAGTAACAGAGATGGAGTGCATGTACAAAGACCTCAACCGGGATGGTCGTGGGAGGGAGATCGCTGAGATCGTGTCCGCAGTGAACAACGTTGATTGGGATGGGGACCAATGCCGGAAACGTTGCAACGATTTGGTGGCAGCAGCAAGAGTGAGTAAAAATGTATTTGTTCCCTCCTGTCCAATGCCAAAAGGGTTGTGTGCCAGATGTGTATGTGTGTGGGAGTGTGTGTGGGGGTCATCAGCAAAGGGGCTAAAGGCTGCCATGTTTTTTTGCGCAGAAGAAAAACGCATCCAAGGCAGCAAGCCCGCCTGGGCGGGGGACCAGCAGAGGTGGTCGAATTGAGCAGGCTGGAGGAGCGTGCGTTGACATTGGTGGGTGACCGCCGCCATGCAATCACAACGGTTAATGCAGATCCAGTGCTACAGCATGGTAAGGTTATACTAATCTGAGCCACGCTCATGGCATGAAAGGTCATGCAATGTTAAGGCACTCCTGGGTTACCGCACACTATGTTGCCCAGTTTTGGGGTGCCCATGTCGAGATGCAACTCCTTGCTGGCAGATTGTGAGATAGCACGGCTCATGTCAGCATAACCAGCACCACTCCCCGTCCCCTCTCCCCCACAGACTGAAATGTTGTCCTCTACTTGCAGATGATGACTCGGACAGCACGGATCAAGGCACGCCATCCACCTCTGGCATTCAGAGAAGCCATCAGACCCCAAAGTCTCCCACCCCGACGTTGCCCCCAGTCCAAGACAGCAGATCCTTCCTCCACTCCCCTACCCCCAGAACACCCACTTCCACCGCTCCCACCTCCGCCACCCAGAGCCACGTAGGAGAGGAGAGAGATGAGGGAGAAGGACCCGTCTTTAAGGCCGTTGAGCTCCAGGAGCTGGAACAGGATGACAGCAGCCTCCTTCCATGTGAGCAGAACCTCGGCGTCGGCCTCTGAGTTCCTGGGGTTTGGAACGGACTCCACACTGGCAAGCTCTACCAAGCGCAGAGGCCATGGCACGAAGGCAAGCAAGACGCCAGAACCCACCAGGAGCGAGCAACCAGCTGAGGATCTACCACGGCTCTCTGCAATTATGGAGATGGTCAGCTATCACAGACAAGTGTGCAGATAGGTCGCGATATGCTCCAGACCATGACTGGGATAACTGACAGCATGGCCACCTTCACCCAACAGCATGATGACAGGATGGACCAGCTCATTACTGTGTTGGAGCGCACAACCGAGACCATTGAGGCGATGAGGCAAGAGATGGCTTTTGGACATGAAGTGCAAGCCCCCTAGCCTACACCCTCAAGGCAGACAGATCCGGAGGAGCAGGAGATCCTGGTGCCTTCGGCCACGCCCCCTGCCTTCTCACCAAGACGCACACGTCTGCAGACATCCCACTGCCCTCCTGCACAACCTCGTCAACCAGAGGCAGTGAGGGGCAGGGGAGTGGGACGCCATGGTGTAGGTGAACCGAGGAAGAGGAGCTTGTGCATCTCTTCAAGGGGGGAGTGAAGGGAGGTGGTGGTGCTGGGTGGATGGGTGGGTATTGGTGCTGTAAATGTTTGTTATTGTAATAATGTTATGCAACCTTTGTTATTGTGCATTTGTAAATACTCACATTATTGACCCTCTCTTGGTGAGTGTCTGATTTTAACGTCATGTGTGGTACCTTCTGAGAAACACACATCTGTCCCTCAGGTCATCTGCTTTAGCAGGAATATCTTCCCATCCACATATGACTGCACTGTATAATGGGTAGGGTCATCGGGCCATCACAACATGCTTTATGTGATGTGAGGGTTATTCGATGTCAGATTAATTACATCTTTCAGAGTAGACTTATGTCTGTCACCACAACAAGGCACGCTGTGTACAGGCCTTTTGTGATGAATCAGCGCAGATTTTATGAAGTAGTTTCCTGCAGTACAAAGAAAGACACATTACCAAGGTGATAGTGACAGTCTAGTCGTTGAAACCTCAATGGTAGGCCACTGAGTCACTGCGGCACTTGTCTCTTGCTGTGTTCTATTGACTGCAGTCCTTCCTCAGTTTGGTCTGTAATCGTGCTGCCCCTAAAGTCAAATAGCTGTAACAATATACCCTTTTCCTCCCATACATGTCAGAGTCTACAGCTTTCTCAGGCTTACAATAGATCATTCTAACCCTAACCCTTTCACCCTCTATGTGATATGTAGTGCTTCCCTGAGTACTTCTTGAAGGACTGTGTCCAGAATTAAATAATCAGCTTGGATGGACAAAATGTGACTTTTCACTTATTCATAATTATTTTGCCTTTGCCATTGGGCTTCTCAATGAAGGTTTTTCAGCAAGGTCAAAGAAAAAAGTTTCCATCAGGCTAGACACAATTTAGTCGCTTTTATCACATCCAAATTAAACCTGACCAACAACAATAAAGTAAAGCAACATGCACCTAACTTTTTTCCAGCAATCCCACTCATGATGGTCCAGCATCTGCACCATAGCTGCAATGTGCAGCGTTGCACCACTCGGACCCCTTCTCCCTGCCGCCCGACTCTCGGCCAGGTCAAACCTGCTTTTTGCGAGCAGTCCTTCTGCCGGGCGGCAGGTCGATCTGATGCCAGCATCCCTGACCAAAATGGCCGATTTGGAGCATCCAACAATGGCGGGCGACATGACATCACACCGGCGGATCGCTCCGCGACCAATCTCACGCCGGGCAGAACCTGGACAGTAGATGGGCGGTTCCGGAGGAATCGCCCAAAAAACATTCATTTTCAGCAGATCCTCAGTGACTGCGGGCACAACCTGCACCAAATTCGGCCACTATGGATGCCTGCTGTGTTTAAATAATTCATGCAAGGGAACAGTTAGTCCAGTCACATTTAACAATGGCTATTCACCCCTTTGTAAATGTTAATCCTTTCACTGCTCATCTATTGCATCAGTTAAATACCTCGTGGTTAAAGTTGTACTTCACACAGCTCCTTAAACTGTCTCCAAAGCAGCTTGCTTGATGTAACTAAACAGCTCTGCTATGGGAATTTTACTTTCATTGCTTTTACTAGTGGCTATTGGAATGGGAAAGTTACAACAATTAAATTAATCTTTTAGTATGGTGCAATGTTCTAGAAAAGTTTCAGCAGCTGAACTCTGGGAACTCGACAACAAATAAAATAGTTATGGAATAATGGATAAAACTCGGTAGTAATTTTACACAATAAAATTGATGGATAAATTTGACCTTTTTGAATATTTATCAAAAATTATTTGTTATTCAACAATATTTAACAATTAATTATTCCTATTGGCATTAATCATATTTACAATCGCGCCACACAAGTGCCAGGCAATGACCATCTCCAACAAGAGAGAGTCTAAGCACCGCTCCTTGACATTGAATGGCATTACCATTGCCGAATCCCCCACTATCAACATCCTGGGGGTCACCATTGACCAGAAACTTAACTGGACCAGCCGCATGAATACTGTGGCTACAAGAGCAGGTTAGCGGCTGGGTATTCTGCGGCGAGTGTCTCACCTCCTGACTCCCTAAAGCCATCTACAAGGCACAAGTCAGGAGTGTGATGGAATACTCTCCACTTGCCTGGATGAGTGCAGCTCCAACAACACTCAGGAAGCTTGACACCATCCAGGACAAAGCAGCCCGTTTGATCGGCACCACGTCGGCCTTCTTAAACATTCACTCCCTCCACCATCAGTGCACCGTGGCTGCAGTGTGTACCATCCACAGGATGCGCTGCAGCAACCCGCCAAGGCTTCTTCGGCAGCACTCCTCAAACCCGTGACCTCTACCACTTAGAAGACCAAGGGCATCAGGTGCATGGGAACATCCTCACCTCCATGTTCCCCTCCAAGTTACACACCATCCTGACTTTGAAATATATTGCTATTCCTTCATCGTCGCTGGGTCAAAATCCTGGAACTCCCTCCCTAACAGCATTGTGGGAGTACCTTCACCTCATGGACTGCAACGGTTCAATATGGTGACTCACCATCACCTTCTCAAGGGCAGTTAGGGATGGACAATAAATGTTGGCCTTGCCAGTGATGCCCACATCCCATAAATGAATTTAAAAAACTTTCTAATCAATATTTCTGTCATTATATAGTATATAGACCCAGATTTCACAAAGTTATGCATTTGAGTCATTGGGATTTTAGAAATAATGGGCCATAATTTGCTGTGACATAGCATCTAATGGGGTCTGCCATTAGTTAGACTGACCTTTGCACGTGCAGGTTTATACATGTTTTGCGTGGCAAATTGCTGAAAATGCGAGCTGATAACATCGCAGCGAGGGAAGCAGGGCATCTGGGATCTGAGTGACCCAGGCAAACAACTGTGTATCTCTTTAACCAATCAAATTGAAGGATTGTGAAATTAACAGTGCAAGAACTGAGAAGGAGGGTGAGTTAGAGTGGGAGAACTCACTGTCAATCAGATACAGAACAAGAAATAAAGAGAGGGAAAGTACGACTGGATTAAGAGAGAGAGAAAAAAAAGAGACAGAGAGGAAAATTTATAAAAACTTTTAATTTAAAATTTTACATTTTAAAATCTCCAACAACAATTAAAACCTGAAGGAATGAGATTCTACACTTGTAATAGTTAATTTTCAGTGCCACAGGGGTTGATTGGTACTAATAAACAATTATGTCGTTAAAAGCTTATTTAGGCTGAAATGAACAAGACTTAACTTTGCGTGGGTAAGTACAGGAACATTTGAGCCAGGCAGCGAGATGCTGTTTTCGCGAAGCTAACGACAGAGCGGCACATCTTGGACGGCAACTTTTGGATTCCTGCATTTAACTGCGCACCACGCCTGAAGTCGCTGTAGCATTTGCGCATAAGCAACAGTGAGTAAATAACAGTCAGCCTTACGGGTATTTTGACAGCAAATTATGGGCCAATGACTATATAAACAACAACTTACATTTATACAGCACCTTAAACATAGAGAAATATTCCAAAGTACTTCACAAAGGCTCAAGTTTAAAAATCATTCAAATGTAATTAATCGTTAGCTATTAGAAGTTTTACACCTTTGTACAAAACAAAATTCAACATTAATTCCCGAACCAATTGTTCCCATTGTTGTTTTAAGAGCTTCGGTTAAACACTAAATGCACCCAATTCTATAATAATCGTGGAGCACTTTTGCTCCTTTTATATAGAAACATTTCAACAATCCATTTCGGTGAAATAGTTTGAAACTGTTTACAATACAATGATACGTGTCATAATAATTAGAAAGAGTAAAGCTTCTGTTCCTTAGTTGGCTTACTTACCATTGATTACCAATCTGAAAGTTCACTCATAAAGAATTCCATAGGATGACAACTCAGATACTCAAAACAAGGAGTGTTCATAATCCCCCTCCCACATTTTCTCTTTTTTGCAGCCTAACTTTATTCGGTTGGGAGAGCAAAAAAGACTAAGGGGATTTTTTTTTTGTCCATTAGGACACTGGTGCAAGAGTCAAGGATGTCTCGGAGGGGGTGCAGGACATTCTGAAAAGGGAGGGTGAACAGCCAGTTGTCGTGTTGCATATAGATACCAAAGATATAGGTAAAAAATGGGATGAGGTCCTACGAGACGAATTTAGGGAGCTAGGAGTTAAATTAAAAAGTAGTAAGCTCAGGATTGCAACCAGTGCCACGTGCTAGTCAGAGTAGGAATCGCAGGGTAGCTCAGATGAATACATGGCTTAAGCAGTGGTGCAGAAGGGAGAGATTCAAATTCCTGGGGTTTTGGAACCGGTTCTGGGGGAGATGGGACCAGTACAAACCGGACGGTCTGCACCTGGGTAGGACCGGAACCAATGTCCTAGGGGGAGTGTTTGCTAGTGCTGTTGGGGAGGAGGTAAACTAATATGGCAGGGGGATGGGAACCTATGCAGGGAGACAGAGGGAAATAAAATGGAGTCAGAAGCAAAAGATAGAAAGGAGAGTAGTAAAAGTGGAGGAAGAAACCCAAGGCAAAAAACAAAAAGGGCCACATTACAGCAAAATTCTAAAGGGGCAAAGTGTGTTAAAAAGACAAACCTGAAGGCTCTGTGTCTTAATGCGAGGAGTATTCGGAATAAGGTGGGCGAATTAACTGCGCAGATAGCAGTTAACGGGTATGATGTAATTAGCATCACGGAGACATGGCTCCAGGGTGACCAAGGCTGGGAACTCACCATCCAAGGGTATTCAGTATTTAGGAAGGATAGACAGAAAGGAAAAGGAGGCGGGGTGGCGTTACTGGTTAAAGAGGAAATTAATGCAATAGTAAGGAAGGTCATTAGCCTGGATGATGTGGAATCGGTATGGGTGGAGCTGCGGAATTCCAAATGGCAGAAAACACTAGTGGGAGTTGTGTACAGACCACCAAACAGTAGTAGTGAGGTTGGGGACAGCATCAAACAAGAAATAAGGGATATGTGCAATAAAGGTACAGCAGTTATCATGGGCGATATTAATCTACATATTGATTGGGCTGATCAAACTGGTAGCAATGAGGTGAGGAGATTTCCTGGAGTATATTAGGGATGGTTTTCTAGACCAATATGTCGAGGAACCAACTAGAGAGCTGGCCATCCTAGACTGGGTGATGTGTAATGAGAAGGGACTAATTAGCAATCTTGTTGTGCGAGGCCCCTTGGGGAAGAGTGACCATAATATGGTAGAATTCTTTATTAAGATGGAGAGTGACACAGTTAATTCGGAAACTAGGGTCCTGAACTTAAGGAAGGGTAACTTCGATGGTATGAGGCGTGAATTGGCTAGAATAGACTGGCAAAGGATACTTAAAGGGTTGACGGTGGATCAGCAATGGCAAACATTTAAAGATCACATGGATGAACTTCAGCAATTGTACATCCCTGTCTGGAGTAAAAATAAAACGGGAAAGGTGGCTCAACCATGGCTAACAAGGGAAATTAAGGATAGTGTTAAAGCCAAGGAAGAGGCATATAATTTGACTCGAAAAAGCAACAAACCCGAGGACTGGGAGAAATTTAGAATTCAACAGAGGAAGGCTAAGGGTTTAATTAAGAGGGGCAAATAGAGTATGAGAGGAAGCTTGCAGTGAACATAAAAACTGACTGCAAAAGCTTCTATAAATATGTGAAGAGAAAAAGATTAGTGAAGACAAACATAGATCCCTTGCAGTCGGATTCAGGTGAATTTATAATGGGGAACAAAGAAATGGCAGACCAATTGAACAAGTACTTCGGTTCTGTCTTCACGAAGGAAGACACAAATAACCTTCTGATTGTACGAGGGGACAGTAGGTCTAGTGAGAAGGAGGAACTGAAGGATATCCTTATTAGGCGGGAAATTGTATTAGGGAAGTTGATGGGATTGAAGGCCGATAAATCCCTGGGGCCTGATAGTCTGCATCCCAGAGTACTTAAGGAAGTGGCCCTGGAAATAGTGGATGCATTGGTGATCTTTTTCCAACAGTCTATTGACTCTGGATCAGTTCCTATGGACTGGAGGGTAGCCAATGTAACCCCACTTTTTAAAAAAGGAGGGAGAGAGAAAACAGGGAATTATAGACTGGTTAGCCTGACATCAGTAGTGGGGAAAATGTTGGAATCAATCATTAAGGATGAAATAGCAGCGCATTTGGAAAGCAGTGACAGGATCAGACCAAGTCAGCATGGATTTATGAAAGGGAAATCATGCTTGACGAATCTTCTGGAATTTTTTGAGGATGTAACCAGCAGAGTGGACAAGCGAGATCCAGTGGATGTGGTGTATTTGGATTTTCAAAAGGCTTTTGACAAGGTCCCGCACAAGAGATTGTTGTGCAAAATCAAAGTGCATGGTATTGGGGGTAATGTACTGACATGGATAGAGAACTGGTTGGCAGTCAGGATAAATGGGTCCTTTTCAGAATGGCAGGCAGTGACTAGTGGAGTGCCGCAGGGCTCAGTGCTGGGACCCCTCTTTACAATATACATTAACGAGTTAGATGAAGGAATTGAGTATAATGTCTCCAAGTTTGCGGATGACACTAAACTGGGTGGTGGTGTGAGCTGTGAGGAGGACGTTAAGAGGCTGCAGGGTGACTTGGACAGGTTAGGTGAGTGGGCAAATGCATGGCAGATGCAGTATAATGTGGATAAATGTGAGGTTATCCATTTTGGGGGCAAAAACACAAAGGCAGGATATTATCTGAATGGTGGCAGATTAGGAAAAGGGGAGGTGCAACGACACCTGGGTGTCATGGTTCATGAAAGTGGGCATGCAAGTACAGCAGGCGGTGAAAAAGGCAAATGGTATGTTGGCCTTCATAGCTAGGGGATTTGAGTATAGGAGCAGGGAGTTCTTACTTCAGTTGTACAGGGCCTTAGTGAGGCCTCACCTGGAATATTGTGTTCAGTTTTGGTCTCCTAATCTGAGGAAGGACGTTCTTGCTATTGAGGGAGTGCAGCGAAGGTTCACCAGACTGATTCCAGGGATGGCTGGACTGTCATATGAGGAGAGACTGGATCAACTGGGCCTTTATTCACTGGACTTTAGAAGGATGAGAGGGGATCTCATAGAAATGTATAAGATTCTGACGGGATTGGATTGGTTAGATGCGGGAAGAATGTTCCCGATGTTGGGGAAGTCCAGAACCAGGGGACGTAGTCTAGGATAAGGGGTAAGCCTTTAGGACTGAGATGAGGAGAAACTTCTTCACTCAGAGAGTTGTTAACCTATGGAATTCCCTGCCGCAGAAAGTTGTTAATGCCAGTTGATTGGATATATTCAAGAGGGAGTTAGATATGGCCCTTACGGCTAAAGGGATCAAGGGGTATGGAGAGAAAGCAGGAAAGGGGTACTGAGGGAATGATCAGCCATGATCTTATTGAATGGTGGTGCAGGCTCGAAGGGCCGAATGGCTTACTCCTGCACCTATTTTCTACGTTTCTATGTTTCTATTTTTCTCTGTGAGAAACTAGCTATGCATTCTGCGAGGCAGCATTTGTCCTCTCAATAAACCCCCTCCAAAGAAAAAGATGCTCCCCGCCACTTTGTGCTCAATAGCTGTCCAACTGAGAACCTCTGAAACTGTAACTCTCAGTTGAGCCTGGTATTCAAACGCATGATCTCTGCGCTCTTCCAATTCTGGCTTCTTGCGCATCCTTGGTATTAATCACTCCACCATTGGCGGCCATGCCTTCAGCTGCTGAAGCCCTCGAATTCCCTCCCTAAACCTCTTCACTTCTCTACCTCTCTCTCCCCTTCAACACACTCGTTAAAACTTATCTCTTTGACCAGCTTTCTTTGTCTTAATATCTCTTTTTGTGGCTTGGTATCAAATTTTGTTTGATTATGCTTCTATGAAGCACCTTGGGGCATTTTATTACTTTAGAGGCGCTATACAAATATAAGTTGTTGTTGGTGACCTGGCTCATAATATATTAGACTAGAACACTGTTACCTGCATTAGTTTAGGATGATCAAAAAGGTTTGGTTTATTCAGATATGCAATGAATGGCAGATGGGCATCAAAGTAATACTATTCTTTTGACAAACATGTTTATCATGGATACTCCCATCTGTGAGGGTAAAGTGATACTCAACACACTGCAGTGATGTAGTCCAATACACCCCATTTACTATGATATGTTGCTGCGTGAGATTTCGTATCACAAAAGTCGCTTTCACTGCAGAAATTTGTTACACAATTCAAAGGAACCAAGTCAGACCCAAACCCTCTCCAGCTTGCTTCATATGACGTTCGTTGTGTGTTTTGAATTTGAGATATTTTACTGACAGCCATCACTGTGTGAAGGAGGGGAAATTCTAAAATGATATTAATACCGGTTGAAACAATTGGTATGGTACAGATCTCATCTGAGCCGAGACTGATTTACTTGACTGTACACACACAAAATAAGGTCATTTGTTTTCCAATATATAGTTCTGTATCTACTCAATTCACCTGCTGCTGCAGTTTATAATCCCTCATCTTTCAGGCTGACTCACAACAAATTATTATCAACACAGTGACTACACATATGTACACATAATGTACGACGCCTTGCCCCTCCCTATCTTTGTAATCTCCTCCAGCCCCAAAACCCCCCGAGATGTCTGCCCTCCTCTAATTCTGCCCTCATGAGCATCCCTGATTATAATCGCTCCACCATTAGTGGCCGTGCCTTCTGTTGCCTGGGCTCCAAGCTCTGGAACTCCCTGCCTAAACCTCTCCGCCTCTCTACTTCTCTTTCCTCCTTCAAGACGCTCCTTAAAACATACCTCTTTGACCAAGCTTTTGGTCACTTGCCCTAATTTCTCCTTATGCAGCTCGGTATCAATTTTTTTGTATCTCATAATACTCCTGTGAAGCACCTTGGGACGTCTCACTACATTAAAGGCACCGTTGTAATAGATCTCTGAATACAAAATCTAAATCATAGATAGGAAGTGTATGTCAATTAAAAATCATCTCTTTCCTAAACACAGCCCTTTGTCTTTATGAATAGTATGCCAATTATACATATATACACCAGTCCCAGTTTATAAAGTGTATGTTGAATACATGTATACGAACAATGTGAGTAACAATCTGCTCAACTCCCTGTTAACATCGAGTATGTCAATTACATGTATCTACATGGTGTAAAAAACCTGCTTGCATAAGTATAGTGTGCAGCACATCAGTTAAACTTTATTCATAGGTTGAGTAGTAGTCCAACCCCCCTCCCTATAGCCTCCCCTTCCCGTAAAATGTAAAGTGCGTCAGTTAAGCATATAAATGCAGGTTGAATAACAGACGAATCACTCCCTTTTTATGCGAAGTATATCAATTGCTCATATATACACCGTGAGTATGACAACCAGTTATGAGTTGTAGCCTAAGGACCTCTCCTGGATTACGCAATTTGCATCAGATCAAAAAATGAATTATTGTGGCAAGATTCTAGTTATGCACTAGACTCCAACGTCATCCTCACATGCTTTAAACATTAGAAAAAATGGACTGGAAGGGAAAGCAGAGGATATTGAATCGACATTGATACAAAACAACGCTTTATTTCACAGAATTAAAATACTACTACAATAACTTGCATTCATATAGTGCCTTTAATGTAATAAAACATCCCAAGGTGCTTCAAACAAACCGAGCCATATAAGGAGATATTAGGACAGATGACCAAAAGCTTGGCGAGTGAGGTAGGTTTTAAGGAGCGTCTTAAAGGAGGCGGGAGAGGTGGAGAGGGGGATAAGTTTAGGGAGGGAGTTCGAGAGCTTTCTCGGCACCGGAAGGTACAGCCGCCAATGGTGGAGCGATTAAAATCAGGGAGGCGCAAGAGATTAGAATTGAAGGAGCGCAGAGAGGGTTGTATGGCTGGATGAGGTTAGAGATAGGGAGAAGCGAGGCCATGGAGCGATTTGAAAACAAGGATAAGAATTTTAATATTGAGGCGTTGCTTAAACGGAAGCCAACGTAGGCCACCAAGCACAGGGGTGATGGGTGAACGGGATTTGGTGCATTAAGATACAAGCAGCTTTGGATGAGCTCAAGTTAATGGAAGTTGGAAGATGGGAGGCTGGCCAGGAGCGCGTTGGAATAATCAAGTCTAGAGGTAACAAAAGTCCTGACTAAATCCAGCCTCTGACAAACGAGTGAAAACAATTGGATTGGAATTTGAAATTACTATTATCACAGCTAGATCTTTTTTTGGGCTGAATGATCTCAGATATAGTAATTTTGCTGCACATTTACTGCAGGTTGCAGCAACTACCACAAGGGACAATGCAACATTCATAGCTGCTATGACAAGTCTCCTTTTGCTGTGTAACATGTAATCTAGCTGGAATAGCATATTGTATGTTGACCAGGACAATGAATGTCCCCACTAAAATAACATAGGAATGTTTTACCAACAAGTTAGGCATTTGCCGGCTGCTATCAGTAATTTCTAGCTTTTAATCTTAAATTGAGCAGGTCATGGTTGTATAAAAGATTTTAAAAAGCAGACTAGCCATGAGCTTGGTGAGGCTTGTGGTCTCCACCGCCTCCGCTCCCACAGTTGCTCAAAATCTCCAGGGCCCTCCTCTCATAAAGAGTCAAGGATCTCAGTTTAGACAAACCGCCTCTCATCAATGTAATGTATTTGCTTCATGGGCTCTTTGCTTAAGAATTCATAGCAACACATTGCTATTAAGAACTAATTGGTTTATTAACAAAGATTTAACAATCACACTACACATTGCCAGTTCATCCACTAGGCTCACAACTGCATACCTCATCGTGGATGACCTAGACCCAACTGACTGGGTTTTATTGAGTCTTATGAACATCACGTGACTGGCTAAGCCACTCACAATGCAACAGCTCCACAAACCTGTGAGCATACTCACAGGTGCATACATTACAGTCTACATTTGATGATCCCAGTTATGGTCAGCCTTTTCCTGAAAGCAAACAGAACAAGGACAGATGTTAAAGTAAGGAAGGTGAGAGAGGATGTGAGTGAAGCCAGTGCCCAGATCAGTTCTCACCTTATGCTGCATGCAAGTACCCTGGGGGAGATTCTAAGTGGCGCCCTGCCAGCCAGCAGAAAGCACCAACGCCTAAACCTGCCAGTGGGAGACACATTCCACATTGAGTGCCCGGCCCCGTTACCATGTCACTGCTGAGCTGCGGGCACCAAACGGGCATCCCACTGCAGCCTGCTGGGTCAGGGCCGGCACAATATTGAGTGACTTAGAGGCCAACCCCACCGGCAGGAAGCCATGTCCGGGCATGAGTGCTGAAAATTAGGTTGTTTTTTTAGGGTGCATTTATGCTGCAAGTGCCAATCTCAGATCGATTGTTTTCGGCCAGCCAGTACATCAGTTATTGTCCTGCCAAGGAGAGAGTTCTTGCCTGGTACATTTACAGACATATGCAAGACTCCACACCTGGCTGTTAAATTTGAAATGTTTTCAGAGCATGGATGGGATAGTCCGCAGTCTCTAAATATTTAAATCAACTGTGGGCACACCTTAAAAACGCCGAAGACGTCCACTACACCTCTTGGGCACCTGCTAAACTAGATTTTTAAACTAGATTTGACATCCCACTGGATGCAGTGTCAAACCCAAGCAGTGTGAAGCTGCTTTCTCTAGAGAATCTCAAGACTTGCCACTCTCTGCAAACCTTTCTCCATAGTGACTATTAATATATTTTGATGCTCTGTAAACACTTAAAAAAAATATATAGTCCATTTGTTCTAAGTAATCCTATAATTATCTGTGTGGGATATTAAGAGATTCTTACAATGCTTTGTGACCACACCTTGCTGTTATGAAAAGCTGTTGACATGTCTGTGCATGTTCATGTGTGAATGGTTGTACATATCGACTGTAATTTTCCACATATACTATGCACTAAATCTATGCAGCTTTTTGACTCCTATATCTCAATACAAAATGGTGCATGTTAAATATAAAATATGACAGCATATACATATATCATTTATAAAATTAAATGCACATGTATCCGTGGTCATTTGCGAATCTGATATTTGAGGAATCTTGGGTCAGATGGTGAATGAAACTTCAGCTAAAACTGTGGGCACTTTTTTCTGCTTGTTCTTTCTATTAAAATGTGTATTTTGGCTTGACTTAATTATTTAGACATTCATATGGGTATGGCAGCATAGTGGCTATGTTACTGGATTAGTAATCCAGCAGCCTGGATTAATCCGGAGACATGAGTTCAAATCCCACCACCACAGCTGGGGGTTTAAATTCAGTAAATTAAATAAATCTGGAATAAAAAGCTAGTATCAGTAATGCTGTCCATGAAACTACCAGATTGTCAGAAAAACCCATCTGGTTCACTAATGCCCTTGACACCTCACAGTCAACAAGCTAACCGCTGGAGTGGAACTAAACTACAGAACCAGTGGGAACCTGTTCAACCTTCGTTGACTAGAAGCCAGGTTCAAGACCACCCTAACCTCTGTCGTCGAGCTACAGTACACGGATGATACCTGCATCTGCGCACATACAGAGGTTGAACTCCAGGACATAGTCGACGTATTTACTGAGGCGAACGAAAGCATGGGCCTTACGCTAAACATCCGTAAGACAAAGGTCCTGCACCAGCCTGTCCTCGCCGCACAGCATTCCCCCCAGTCATCAAGATCCATGGCACAGCCCTGGATAACGTGGACCATTTCCCATACCTCGGGAGCCTCTTATCAACAAGGGCAGACATTGATGACGAGATTCAATACCGCCTCCAGTGCGCCAGCGCAGTCTTTGGCCGCCTGATGCAAAGAGTGTTTGAAGACCAGGCCCTCAAACCTACCACCAAGCTCATGGTCCACAGGGCTGTAGTAATACCCACCCTCCTGTATGGCTCAGAAACATGGACCATGTACAGCAGACACCTCAAGAAATACCACCAACGATGTCTCCGCAAGATCCTACAAATCCCCTGGGAGGACAGACGCACCAACGTTAGCGTCCTCGGCCAGGCCAACATCCCCAGCATTGAAGCACTGACCACACTTGATCAGCTCCACTGGGCAGGCCACATAGTTCGCATGCCAGACACGAGACTCCCAAAGCAAGTACTCTACTCAGAACTCCTTCACCTTAAGCGAGCCAAAGGTGGGCAGCGGAAACGTTACAAGAACACCCTCAACGCCTCCCTGATAAAGTGCAACATCCCCACCAACACCTGGGAGTCCCTGGCCAAAGACCGCCCGAAGTGGAGGAAGTGCATCCAGGAGGGCGCTGAGCACCTCAAGTCTCGTCGCCGAGAGCAGGCAGAAATCAAGCGCAGGCAGCGGCAAGAGCGTGCGGCAAACCAGTCCCACTCACCCCTTCCCTCAATGACTATCTGTCCCACCTGTGACAGGGACTGTGTTTCTTGTATTGGACTGTTCGGCCACCTAAGGACTCATTTTTAGAGTGGAAGCAAGTCTTCTTCGATTTCGAGGGACTGCCTATGATGATGATTAGGGAAGGAAACCTGCCGTCCTTACCTGGTCTGGCCTATATGTGACTCCAGACCCACAGCAATGTGATTGACTCTAAGCTGCCCTTCTGAAATGCCCTAGTGAGCCACCCAATTGTAACGAACCGCTACAATAAAGTCAGCACTGTGGAAGCACCTTCAGCACACGGACTGCAGCAGTTCAAGAAGGTGGCTCACCTCAAGGGCAATTAGGGATGGGCAATAAATGCCGGCCTTGCCAGTGACGCACACATCCTGTGATGGAATACATTTTTAAAAAATGAAGGCCTAAATTTTAATTTTGGGTGGGTGGACAGAGGTGTGGGTCAGAAACCCAGACCCTACTCCAGAAATGAGCCGTGTGCTATTTTAGCTCCCGGGCTTTATTTACGTCCCGTTGATCAAAACTCCACCCTGGGCACTCTTACTCATCCTGCCCCCCGTAAGGATAGTTAAAAAATATATATATATTTGGGCTTCTTATGTCCTGATGCTTGTCCCCACTATCTTTACCCGAAAGCCACTGCGACTTCTCGCTCAGGCTGCTGAGTCGAAACTGCAGTCGGGTCCCGATGACGTCATTGAGATCCAACATGCACTTGTAAGAAAGGGGCCCCGCCAGCTTTAGGCGGCCGTCCTTGGTGCCTGCCCAGTAGAACGGGGTAGAATTGGGAACCGGCGGTTCCAGGGGAAGGAGGGCAAGTAATATGCGTAATTTTAATTACCCAACACCCCTCCCCCCCCCCCCCCCCCCAGTTTCTGCAAGGTGGATAACATAGAAACATAGAAAATAGGAGCAGGAGTAGGCCATTCGGCCCTTCGAGTCTGCACCACCATTCAATATGATCATGGCTGATCCTCTATCTCAACACCATATGCTTTTCCCCATATCCCTTGATGCCTTTTGTTTCTAGAAATCTATCTATCTCCCTCTTAAATATATTCAGTGGCGTGGCCTCCACAGCCTTCTGTGGTAGAGAATTCCACAGATTCACCACCCTCTGACTGAAAACATTTCTCCCCATATCGGTCCTAAATTTCCTACCCTGTATCCTGAAACTGTAACCCCTTGTTCTAGACTTCCCAGACAGGGGAAACATCCTCCCGCATCCAGTCTATCCAACCCCGTCAGAATTTTACACATTTCAATGAGATCCCCTCTCATTCTTCTAAACTCTAGTGAGTACAGGCCTGGTTGATCCAATCTCTCCTCATACGACAGTCCTGTCATCCTAGGAATCAATCTGGTGAACCTTTGCTGCACTCCCTCTATGGCAAGTATATCCTTTCTTAGGTAAGGAGACCAAAACTGCACACAATACTCCAGGTGCAGTCTCACCAAGGCCCTGTATAATTGTAGTAAGCCATCCTTGCTCCTGAACTCAAATCCTCTTGCAATGAAGGCCAACATACCATTTGCCTTCCTAACTGCTTGCTGCACCTGCATGTTTGCTTTCAATGACTGGTGTACAAGGACACCCAGGTCCCTCTGTACATCGACACTTCCCAAGCCATCACCATTTAAGTACCGGTAATTCATTTTTCCTACCAAAGTGAATAACTGCACATTTATCCACGTTATACTGCATCTGCCATGTGTTTGCCCACTCACTCAACCTATCTAAAGCGCCTTGCAGTGTCTTTGCATCCTCCTCACAACTCACAATCCCACCTAGTTTTGTGTCGTCAGCAAACTTGGAAATATTACATTTGGTTCCCTCATCCAACTCATTGATATATATTGTGAATAGCTGGGGCCCAAGCACTGATCCCTGTGGTACCCCACTCGTCACTGCCCGCCACCCCGAAAAAGACCCGTTTATCCCTACTCTCTGTTTCCTGTCAGTTAACCAATTTTCAATTGGTAGAGTTAAAAGCACCCAATAGGAGTGAGAATTTTGCTGCCTTAAGCTTCTTATCATCACACTTGTTCCCTGGTATATTCGCAAAAAGTTGGCAACAAAGCAACAACATGAACTTCCAAATTATGCTGGAGATTACATTCATCAGTTTGCCTGGGACAAAACACTTTCTATGTAAGATTGTTTGAAAATGTTCACAGCAGTCCTGAAAGTTAAAATCCAGTCCATCAGCACAGTCACGATGGCCCAAATGGCCTCCTTCTGTGCCGTAACTTTCTGATTCTATGACAATTCTAGTGCTCTGATCCCCCTTACGTTACTGGCGCACAGTCCTTTATTTGTCTGAGATGTTCCCATTTAATAGGAAAATCGCAGTGTGCACAAATACAAGCTGGAAGAAATCGTCCCTCAATTCTTTGCAATGTCATTACCTGTAATAACTAAAAGAAATCACACCCACAGATATCTTTTTGTGAGACATTTTCACATCTGTATTTTATAGCCTAAGGTTTACAAGAACACAAGACTCGTTAACTGTCATGGTCTAACTTGAAGTAGTGTTCCTTCGCCTTTTTTTTTGTTGGATTTGTTAAGCAGCAGTTAAAGGCGCAATTCAAATTTGTACGTGCTCAACTTCCAGTTCACTTCTCGTTTAAATGATAGCCATGACAAAGGTGCTGGTTAAGTGACTGTGTCAGCTGTGGCTCAGTCAGTAGCAAACTCACCTCTGAGTCAGAAAGTCCCACTCCAGAAACTTGAGCACAAAAATCTAGGCTGACACTCCAGTGGAGTGCTGCACTGTCGGAGGTGCCGTCTTTCGGATGAGACGTTAAACCGAGTTCCCGTCTGCTCTCTCAGGCGGATGTAAAAGAAGAGAAGGGAAGTTATCCCCGGTGTCCTGGCCAATATTTATCCCTCAATCAACATAACAAAAATCAGGATTATCTGGTCACGATCACATTGTTGTTTGTGGGAGCTTGCTGTGCGCAAATTGGCTGCCGCATTTTCCACATTACAACAGTGACTACACTCCGAAAGTACTTCATTGGCTGCAAAGCGCTTTGTGACGTCCGGTGGACGTGAAAGGCGCTATATAAATGCAGGTCTTTCTTTCTAAAGATGCTGGTTAAGTGACTGTGCAGATGGCTGACATCACTCTTTGCAGGTGCTTTCCAGCTGGCCACTCGAGTTGTGGATTACCTCCAGCGCATGTACACAACCTGGCAGCAAGTGCACATGGCAAAGCTGCCCACTCCTGTGTGTGTGTGTGTGTGCGGAAAAAGGGCAACATTTGAATTTCCATTCAACACACTGGCTGTGCGCTAAGATTAGTTTCACCCCATGGTGAGTAAATGTGTAGCGGGGGGTTTGGTTTTAACTCAGACTAGTGCCATGTTAGAAATATACTTAAATCCGCACTGTGATTTTTTTTTTAAACCTGCTTATTTTGGATTGCTGACAGCTACATTACAGATGGATTTTAGCTTCGTATTCCACTGATAATGTAAAGCAAGTTAACTATCTTTTGTACAGTCTCATTCCAGTAGATAATGAGTGAAGGAAATTCACTTTCAGTTTTGGCACCACTGCCAGGAACATTCAGAACTCTGAGAGTTCATTTTGTGTAAATCTCATGTCCTGCTGCGTTCCAAAGATTTTGGCAGCATGAAATATTTTTAGTAAAGTGTGCACTGCAGGTGGTGTGATTGACCAAGCTAACCTTGGATAAAACCATTAATATTAACAACACATCGCTGCATGCACTGAGAGGCTGCACCTCAGGATCTCATTGCGCAAATGCCTCTGTAATGTCAAAATGCTTATTTTCCCTTCTGTTACCTCACATGGACCAGTTTTATTTGAATCTTAAAGCCTGTTTTGGGATTGAGATTCAGTGCTGAATATAAACAGGGTGTTTAGGGCTGTGACCCTTCAGACTCTTAATAACCATGCTTTGCGATTGCCCCAAAGGAGTCGAACTTGCCGTAAGCTCCCACACGCCCAGATTTTCCCTTCCCCTCTGAGGAAATGTTTCTGTTGCACAGAAGCTCAGTTCTGAACAAACAAAGCTTCTTGTAATTGCAGTTTATCAGACAGGTCCCGAGGCTTGAGCCTGTCAATAGCAGGTTGTGAAGAGCGGCCACTTGCTCTCCTACCCAAACTGGAGGAACTAAAACTGGAGTTATAAATGTACCGAAATATGTTCACTGAACCTACCATTGGAACCTGACTGTAAGGGCTCAATTTTCTCCAATGCCTTTTTTTGACATATTTTAAAGCGTTACACCCATTTTTTTTGGCCCCGACTATTCCAAAAAAATAACTTGCAAGTTTCCCCATTCCAATTTTTTTAATTGGCGCTGTGCAGCCTGTCCTTTAGCTTTGGGGGGTGGAGCCTAATGTCTGCACCGAAAAAAAGATGCTCCCCCTCCTTCTGCGCATTGCGGGAAAAAAAATGACGTTTTTTACGTGACTGCTATGCGTGCACATGCCCAGTACACCTCCCGGTCTGCATTCAGCCATTTTTAAAGAGCCAGTTCTGTGTGAAAACTTTGAGTGCTGTGTGAGAATTTTAATTCTCACTGGAAAAATCGGAGCTGCAATATGCAACGCGGTGCAAGGACCATGAATTTCCCACAAGAGGAAGTGGAGGCACTAGTTACTGTAATTGAGGCCAGATGGAACGAGCTGGACACCAGCAGAGGTCACATAAAAATTTCTCCAAAAGAAATGAAGAAACGCTGGAAGCAACTTGCAGAAGATTACTGTGCAATGGTGACCACACCGAGGTCCGGAGGCCAGTGCAAAAAGAAGTGGCAGGACCTTGGTCAAGTAGTTAGTGTAAATAATATTTTCATTTATTCACTGGAATTGCAATTGTAAATGTGACCATCTGTGTATGTCCCACCCAGCAGAAAGACACCCTCTCTAAAAAGTTATATTTTCATCTTTGCAGAGGAAGGTGGCACGCAACAAAAGAGAGAGAACTCGAACAGGAGGAGGCCCGGCAAAGCTGCAGCCACTGACACCCTTGAAAGAGGCGGTCGCTGCTTTGATGGGTCTTGCCTGGAGAAAAGCAACCACCACTGCACAAGCTGGGTCCACACTTGAGGGAGAGGGTAAGTCCTGCAACTTCCACAGTCTGGCTTTGCTAAAAATCAAGTACTGCGCGGGCTAGCCGGTTCATGGGGAGGTCTCCATCAGCTACGCTTCGGTTGATACAATGTGCTGTCATTCATCCTGGACCTTCAAATCAGCCTGCTGCCTGCACTGTGTGAGCCTACTCAGGCCACCCTGCCTCCTCTTCTGCTGCTAACTATTTGTCTGTTCTGTTATATTTTGCAATACTTGACGAGGCTGAAGCCGATGCAGAAGAAGATTCAGACGCGGATGAGCCTGAAGAGGAGAACATCTTCCAATCTGACCTTCCAGACCAAGAGCATAGGGGTGAGGGGGAGGGGATGCATGAAGCCCCCACTGTTGTACTCATTCTGCAGGAGGTGCAGTTGCAGCCCATTAAGGTGCCGGCCCCTTTCCTGAGTGGTACGAGTGTTGGGACATTCCATGGTTTCACACAGTCCGAGGCTGTGGGTTCCAGTGGGGTGCAGCAAGGCACACTCAGAGACCCACCGTCTGAGGCTACGGGTCTCAGTGGGATGCAGCGAGCCACACCCAGGGTGAGGAGGGGAAGGAGAGCTCGACAACGCTCTCCTGAGGTGCAGGATGTAACAGATGCGGTTCAGATGATGGCAATGAGTGGGGAGAGCACTGACCTTACGTGATCACTCCTGGACACCATCAGAGGGGTGGGTGATGAGGTATCGGGACTGTCGGGAGAAGTAACAACACTCTCACGAGAAATGGGAACACTGTCCGGGCACATGAGGGAGGGAATGTCGCAGGTAATTGATACACTGTCGGTGAACATGAGGGAGGGAATGTTGCAGGTAGTTGATACACTGTCGGTGAACATGAGGGAGGGAATGTTTGAGGTAGTTAATACACTGTCAGTGAACATGAGGGAGGGAATGTTGCAGGAAGTTGATACACTTTCAGGGCACATGAGGGAGGGAATGTCAGAGGTAGTTGATACACTTTCAGGGCACATGAGGGAGGGAATGTCAGAGGTAGTTGATACACTTTCAGGGCACATGAGGGAGGGAATGTCAGAGGTAGTTGATACACTTTCAGGGCACATGAGGGAGGGAATGTCGGAGGTAGCTGCTACAATAAGGAAACACGCTCAGACCCCAGTGGAATCAATTGCCACTCCCATTCCTATCCCCAGACCAGCCTCTGAAGAGGCCCAAGCTGGGCCTTCCACATGACCGCCTGTCCACGCAACCCCCCCACCCCACCCCATCAAGAAGTGCACATTATCCGAGATGCTCAAAAGAATAAGCTTGGTACCAACCTGAGAAATGCTGTGCCACTGCCAGCGGGCAGGGGTGGAGTCACCAAGACCAAGCGCAGAAGGCGGTCTTAGAATAAGGTGAAGGAGAGATGGGTGCAGCCTTTCTTTGATGCTGTTGTTGTTGTTATTATTGTTGTTACTGTTGTAACAGTTCTCAAATTAAAAGTGTTTTGTAAGTTATGTAAATTTACAAGTTTAAAAGTTTGTAAGTGATCTTAACTGAAAACTTTTAAAGTTTGATACAAGAATATTTTTATTAAAGTTAAGTTAATTACAAACAAGTGTTAAACTTTTGAATGAAATATATTTTAAATTATAACTGAATCATTTCCATTATTTGTTCCATTAACACAACACAACATTATGGAACAGGTCCAAACAGTAAACATGGTCCATTTGGAATAGTTGCCGCTGAGCCTTCAGGTAGCAGAGTGTTCACGGATGAGCTGCTGGCGCAAGGCTCGAGCAATCATTAAAGGGGGACAATGGCCCGCCCTCCTCCGCCTGTCCTGCTACAGATTCAGGTAGTTGCATGGCATCCTTATCCTCGTCCTCCTCTTTCTCCTCCTCGTCATCTGCATGTTCCTCCTCATCATCAGCCACTCTGACCTCAGGTGGGTCTTCGACTAACAGCTGTTGCTGCCTCATGCTGGCTAAGTTATGCAGCGTGCAGCACACAACACTGAACTGACCGACAATCTCAGGGGAGTATTGCAAGTAGCCTCCGGGATGGTCCAGGCATCAGAAACGCTGCGTCAAGATGCCAATGGTCCTCTCTATGATGCTGCGCGTCGCAATGTGCGACATGTTGTATTCCCGGTCAGCTTCTGTCCGGGTTATACATAGAGGTGTCATAAGCCAGGTGGTGAGCCCGTACTCTTTGTCTCCCAGCAGCCAGTTCTGCCCTTCTGGCTGCTGCTGAAACATGGCAGATAAGGCACTCTCGCGTAGGATGAACGCATCATGGGTGCTCCCAGGGTATCTCGCATCAACTGACATGATGCGATGCATGTTGTCACATATGAGCTGCGCATTCACGGAGTGTAAGCCTTTTCTGTTCCTGTACATTTTGGAATCCTCCAAAGGTGTTAGCAAGGCGATGTGGGTACAATTAATGCAACCCTCTACCTTTGGGAAGCCAGCAATCCTGGAGAAGCCCATAGCCCTGTTACGCATTGCCTGGGCGGTCATGAGGAACTTTATTTACTCATTCCTCTGAGCATATAGTGCAGCAGTCACCTGCCGAATGCAGATATGTGTTGCATGTTGAGAAATGGTGCACACATCCCCAGTTGTGGCCTGGAATGATCCAGATGCATAAAATGAAAGTGCAGCTGTAACCTTTACTTCAACTGACAAAGCAGTCCTCCTGATGCTTCTAGGGTGCAGGTCTGCTTTTATTAACTCACAGATCTCGGTTACAACTTCTTTGCACAAACGCAGCCTTCTGACACAGTCTGCATCATTCAGGTGCAGGTACGAACGCCTGTCTCGATATACCCGATGTGGGTAAGGCCTCCTGCCCATCATCCTACGAGCTCTGAGGTTCCTCATGCGATGATGTCTAATCAATCTTCTCCTCTGCAGCACAATCATGCAAAAGCCTTGCACCAGGCATGACATTGTCAATATTGTCCCCATAATTAAATTGTAGCTTTGCAAGAAGCTCAAAACAGCAGAGAAATTACAGCACTCAAACCTTCTTCCCTCGCTCTCTTCCCAAGGTCGATGCCCTAGTATGGACCACACCCTGGACTGCGCATGTGCAATAGGCTTGCTTAGAACGGGAAGCTAGGCATTCAATGAAGACATTTGGGGCAATGATGTCTAATGCAATTCTTGAATTTTTGTTTTTTTTTCAAAGTATTGTGTTCCTAACACGGATGAGGCGGCACACAGGGAGGTTAAAGTAACAGTGACTTCAGTCTTTAATAAGACACTCCAGAGTGAGGAACAGGCCTTAGGGGCCGGCTTATATACAGTGCTCCCAAGGGATGCTGGGATCCCTTCGGACTTCAGGGGATGAGCTCCCTGGTGGCGGAACATGGGAGTGCATGCTTTACAGATACACAACACAAAGTACCACCTCACCAGCGACCGAACGTCTCTTCAGCTGACTAGAGGGTCGGCTGGCAGAATTGCTCCCTCGCCTGGACACAGGAGGGGCTCGGCGTCCACCACCCCCACTCCCCCTCCCCCCCCCCCCCCCGCCCCGGGCTTCTTTTGAAGCTGCTGTACAGCCTAAGGGTTCTCATCCCTTCAGTTCAGCTTCCACCCCACCGTCCTCCACCCCCCGGGCTTCTTTTGAAGCTGAGCCCAAAGCCCCTGTGTCCGGGCAAGAGAGAAATTCTGTCGGCCAACCGCTCCGACCCTCGAGCCCAGTGAGGAGATGGTTCAGTGGTGGCGTGGTACTTCGAAAAATATCAAAAATTAAAGAATTGCATTCGACTTCCATTTTCTCCCTTTTGACTTTGAAACAATTAAGCTTCGTGGTGCATATTCTTTGCCTTCATGACTCCCTCCAAAACTTCACCTAAAACCAATGGTGTCCTTCTGTGCCGATTTTTTTTAGTGTGCACTGGTTTTTCTTAAGTGCCCAGAAGCTTTTTTGGCATTGGTCACATATTCCGTCCTCGGGAAAATGTAAGTTGGCCAAACTTGCTTAAATGTGAAAAAACTGGCACAGACATCAGGTTATCCCTATGACGCAAAAAAGTACTAACCTAAAAAAAATCGTACCTAACTGAGTTACGCTGGCACAGAAACTTTGGGGAAACTGGGAGATTTTAATCTTGGCCAAAAAAAGCGGCGCACGCCAAGAAAATGCCGCAGATAACTGGGGAAAATTGAGCCCATTATAAGTAACCTCTCATGTGCTTGGTGTTTATACGCTGAAGTGTTAAAGAAATGTTCCTCATTCCAGTCATGCAGTGCCGATGTAACTTACTGACGGCTGCAAATGTTACAGCTTCCCGATTGAAAAAAGTAAACATTTGAGTCAAATGCTCAATCAGGTTCTAATTTTTTTTTTAAACTAACAGAGTTAAAACCCTCAATCCTAACAGCTCTGTCTATTCCTGCAAAGAATGGGAGCATTGGCTCTTTTGAGTTTTGGAAGACCTTTTCAGCTCTCAGACATGCCCATTATTGCTTTTGCGCATTGCTCCTGTGCACTTCTAATGAGTCCATTTAATCGGAAAATGTGATGGGCGTTTGACTGCCCTTGCAAAAATCTCATCACAAGCCTTACAAAAAAGTGAAAGACCAAAACAGCAGGATTGCTGATTGAATTATGTTGTCGATTGCACTTTTGAAATAATTGTTACGACGCTGAATGTGGCTGCCAGTCCAACATTCCCACCCAGCAAAAAGTCAACAAGAGTGGCTACTGAATCACTCAAGATGGATGCTTGCTTGGCCTACCTGAACAATCAGCAGTGAAAGTGCTGTTCAGATGTAATTGCGAGTCATGTTACCCCTCTGCTCCAGCATCGGTACTGTAGCCTCCGTTGATGCTGCCTTACTAACTGGACTGCTCTGTAAACTAGCTGGACTCGTGAAAATGAAAACCGTTATATGCCATATATTCAGGTGAGTCACTAGGTAAGGGATTAGCGTACGACTTCCCAAAAGTGCTGATGTCTAAAATAGTGGTAAACTTTTATATTTATTATGTGCTTCCTCGGGGCAGAGCCTTGGTTACAGTTTCACGCTAATTTGGTGTATGTCCTAATCTGAAATTTGAAAATCATCTTCACTTCCTGCTATCCAGCATGGGAGTTCCATAAACACCGGTGGAACATGTAATTCTCTTTCATTACATAGTTTGAGAAATTGGGTACATGCTTACCACAACACTACTTTTCCCTGCCAACCAGACCCCAACACTATCCGAGAGAATCGATGCACAATTCCCTACAAAACCCCCAGAGATCTCTTAACTGTAAGGTTACCAGGAAGTACAGGCACCCAGCCAGCATTTCGCATCTAAATTAGACCAGCAGGAATTGGATGTCCATTCTAGACAACTAGGAATGGGATTCCTACCAGAATATCAGGAAGCACAGACATTTACCAGCCTCTTGTCTTGTGAGAAGCTCATGGGCTAAAGCCCTATTCCAGAGACTTCAGCACATAATTCAGCACAACACTGAGGGAGTGTTACATTGCCTGAGGTGCCATCTTTCAGATGAAATGTTAAACTTGGCCCTGTTCCCTTTCTCAGGTGGACATAAAAGATTCCCGTGGCACTATTCAAAATGAGCAGGTGAGTTATTCTGGTCAACCTTTATCCCTCAGACAACTTACAATGGATTATTTGGTCAATTCTTGCACTTTGCTGTGTGCAAATTGGCTGTTGTGTTTCTATACATTGCATCAGTGACTACGCTTCAAAAACACTTCATTGGCTATAAAGTATTTTGGGATGCCCTGAAGTTATAAAAAGCATTTTATCAATGTAAATTTGTTGTTACCTGCCTGAATGACACCAAACTCAACTGTCAGGAATTGGATTCTATAACTAGACCAGAATAAATTGACTGCCCCCCACTAAGCTACAAGAAACTGGATGATCCTAGTAGACTACCAGGAATTGCTGCCACCATATTAAACTGCCAGGAATTAGATGTTGTAAATAGGCTAATGAAACTCAGATGCCCCCGCTACAAGACCGGAATTGGATGACCCATTCGGCCATTATAAATTGGAAGCCACCTAGATTGCCAGGAATTAGATACCCCACAACACCATCAGGAATTGAATAACCCATTAAAACCCATCAGAAATTGGATGTTTCCACTAGACTACTCGAATCGATTTAAGTCACATGCTTTGGGATGTGTGACTCATTCTGAACCTCACTGCTACATAGAAGTTATCAACATGAAATCTTGAAATCTCTATTGTTTTTTCTGAGGAATGGATCAGATTTGAATCTTGCAGTTTGATATATATTGTCCAGGTACATTAAATGTGTAAGTACAATGGTGTGCCACAGAGGGCGTTGTGGTGGGAGACCTGGAAGTACCTGCAAGACAGAGTATAAAAGGCTACCCACCACACCTGGGAGGCACTCTGGAGTTATACAATAAAGGACTAAGGTCACAGCAGTTACTACAACACCAGACCGTGCGGGGTCAGTGATTTGAGTGCTACATACATCACACAGCTAACATCACATACACCACTGGCGATTCTAATTATGCTATTGATGTGGCAGTGTAATGTGACTTTCTATACTGTTCAATGAGTATCCAATTAGGATATATATATCCTTCTGACGCATCTTTTGAGTTGCTCTCACCATCGCTTTGCCGCATGCCGGAAAGGACTGCCGCACATGCTGCCAATTATTAAAGGACCATTTCCTTTAGTTAATTAAAACTGTCACAGTAACTATTCTCCAGATATTTCAAAGATGGAGATATGTAGCTCCAAAACAACAGAGCTGATGAAGCATACTGCATTGCTTTGGAGATAGCACCGTTGGTGCCACCAAGTCAATGTAGTACATCACTGACAAAAATATGTAGAAATGGCTTTTTATGCCAAAAATATACATTAATTATGCCCAGCTTTTGGATTGTAATAACTAAGCACACAGCTGAAGATATGAGCTTGCTGTTTTTTTTAATTTGCCTTAGTCCGTGCACTAAAGTGCTCTCCAAAAAAAACCAGCCAATCTGACTGTGGTTTCAATCTAGCTCCAAGCAGCATTTTATGGGCCTTAACATGTAATTAAGCTGGTTGAAAAGTGGAGGCAATAGCAGCATTTGTTTGTGCACATAAATCTGGTCGCTCAAATGGAGCACAGAGGAAGGAAAATAAATAGATTTGCTAATCAGGCTCTAGAGGCAATGGTCCACAGAGTGTGCGAATAGAGGGAATTATATAATGAAAAGATGGCCCAATAACAGAAACACCAGGTTTAACAAGCATGGAAAGAAATGAATAAATCAGTAACTATTAGATTAGGGGATAGATTTTCAACTTACCATCCATGCATAAATCTGCAGTAGACTACCAGGAATTGCTGCCACCATATTAAGCTACTGGGAATTAGATGTTGGAAATAGGTTAATGAAATTCAGAAGCCCCTGCTACAAGACCGGAATTGGATGACCCATTTGGCCATTATAAATTGGAAGCCACCTAGATTGCCAGGAATTAGATACCCCACAATTTGCAGATTGAGCTCCCATCAAAGAAACTACTCAATTTTCATTCCCATTGATTTCAGTTTTGATCATCTATTCCCTGGTGTCCGGAATGATGGAAGGTTACAGGAAATGAACCAAGGTTAGTGCCAAGAATTTCTGATGAAGGCTACACACTTGAACTATCATAACCCGTTTTCTTTCCTCCTTACAGATGATAACTAACCTGTTGTATCTTTGCAGAATTCTCCGATTTTATTTCCAATTTCCTGCCTTGTTATTTCTTTTCAATGTCAGCTGTGGCTCAGTCAGAAGGTTGTGAGTTCAAGTCCCACTTCAGGGACTTGAGCACATAAATCCAGGCTGACACTCTAGTGCAGTGCTGAGGGAGTGCTGCACTGTCGGAGGTGTCATCTTTCAAATGAGACGTTAAACAGCCTCATCTGCTCTCTCAGGTGGATGTAAACGATCCCATGGCACTATTTCAAAGAAGAGCAGGTGTATTATTCCTGGTGTCCTGGCCAATATTTATCCCTCAATCAACATAACAAAAAACAGATTATCTGGTCACTATCACATTGCTGGGAGCTTGCTATGTGCAAATTGGCTGCTGCATTTCCGACATTACACCGGTGACTACATTTTGAAAGTACTTCATTGGCTGTAAAGCGCTTTGAGACATCCAGTGGTTGTGAAAGGCACTTTATAAATGCAAGTCTTGCCTTCTTTAATGGCATCCTAAGAGTACTTGACTATAGATATAAATTTACAGCAGTATTAATACTTTCCCTCAAAAGAAAATTAAAAAAATATTTTAAAACATTTGTTCCCAGATGTGGGTGTCACTGGCAAGGCCAGCATTTATTTCCGATCCCCAATTGCCCTTGAGAAGGTGGCGATGAGACGCCTTCTTGAACCGTATATAGTTTAGGAAATTGGGTATGTGCAACTTGGAGGGGAACTTGCAAGTAATGGTGTTCCTATGCAGTTCTGCCCTTGACCTTCTAGGTGTTAGAGGTCGTGGGTTTGGGAGGTGCTGCTGAAGCAGCCGTGGTGAGTTGCTGCAGTCCATCAACTTCTTCTTCGTTAAGCTTATCATACAGAAAGGCTGATTTGCCTTCTCTTGTACATCATCTGCTCTCTTCGGCTTCAGTCAGCTTTCTGTCGCGAAGCATGCCTTGCCTTGTCTGTCAAATAGTCATCAAGCCAGAGAGCTGCCCAGTGTCGCACTGAGTGCACTGTACCAATTGAGTAGAGTGAAGTAGGAGTGTGCACTTGCAGGGGTGACCTCCAGCAGTTGCCCAAGGATCAGACAGTTGGATCTCCCTTTAACTTGTCCCCTGGATCATCAGCACAAGGAACAGTTAAGGTGCCAGAAAGCATTCAGGAGCTGTTGGGAATGGCAGCTACTGATCCATCTGCCTTAACAGTCTGTGCTCACATCTCCTGGAGGTCTTGCATCACTAGAATCTCAGTAGGCATGTAGTGCCATCCTGGAGCCTGCCAGCATACCTGCTCCTCCCACTAGATAATCATACAGGAGGTTTGAGATCACAGATCACATTAATAATAGTCACACGACACTTGTGTTGTAATTATGTACTGTATAGAGACTCATGTAAGGTTGCCAACTCTGATTGGAAAATATTCCAGGAGATTTTATCACATGACCTTCAGAGGCCCCACCCCACATGCCTGCCATTGGTCATCCAACACGTCTATCCTCACAGCGTCCTGCTCTTCCCACACCAATGAGAAAGTGAACAGACTCTTTGTTGCCCAATTGGATGATTCGTGGCTGTCAGTCAAACAACCTTTTTTTCCCCATGTCCAATATTTCTTTAAACTAATAACCAAAAGTGGTCAAAGAGAATAGAAAACCAAAATACCTTTTTTAATGTCCCTAATATTTTTTTCTCCCAGGTTGTGTGCAGCAGTGGCCTGGAGATTCATCTTTAATTCCTGTCGACTCCAGGACAATCCCGGAAAGTTGGCAACCCCAGGGCTCGGCGTGACATCGGGGGAGTACTGGCAGACCAGATTTTAAGGTGGCAAAGATTTTGTGTGGAGCAGAACAAGGAAGCAAGCAAGAGTGTGCTACTGTCAAAGGTCAGAATCATCTGAAGATGGGTTTGTCTGGAAATTATAGGGAGGAATCCTTTATGAGTGCTTCAGTGTACCTTGCTCCTCTGGGAGAACCTCTGCTGTCTTACTGTTATACTGTTGTCCTCCTCCAGTGTCATGGCTTGGTGTTCTGTGGCCATCCATGGTCATGTCTCTTTGCAGAGCAAAATTATACAAGGTGTGGACAGAAGAAAACAGTTGTGATCTCCCCATCCCCCCCTTCCTCTCCTCCTTCCTCTACCACCATCTCCGCCCCCCCCCCCCCCCCGCTGCCCCCCACCGGGATCTGTCTAGGCATCTGACTCATTGCTTGAGGATACCAATGGTATTTGCTATCAGTATCCTTACCAAGGCATGAGTCTCACTATAACAGTGCTCTCATTTTGTCCTCAGTTGAAGCAAAGGTGTCATAAACCGTGACTACATGGGGTATCTCTGGGCTTCCAGCAGCCACTTGCTTGTCCCCTGAGGCACAGAGGATTACTGAAGGTTTTTTGGAAGCTGCTGGGAAAGAAGCCATCCAGCTGCATGAGTCTGTGCCAATATCTGGGCATTTATGGCGTAGAAGCCCTTTTTAATTGAGGTGAGGTATAACAGTAGTGGAAATCTGAAAATGTCAAAACTGAGAAAGGTGGACTATTGTTAGGCAAGGGTATTAAGGGTTACGGAATTAAAGCGGGTAGATGGAATTAAGATGCAGATCAGCCACGATCTAATTGAGAGGCGGAACAGACTCGAAGGGCTGAATGGATAACTCCCCTTTCTACATTCTCATGGCAGCAGACAGGAGCGCAAGTGGCCAATGATAGCCGAAACTCTGGGGAAAACCAGTGGAGCTGTAGAATTGTGCTGATGTGGCCAGTTGGTTCTTTGGATCAGTAGGAAAGTTGGTAATACTGTGCACTCTGCGAATGAGTCATCCTTCACGCCTTTGATACATTTTTGTGCAACAAATGGACTGATGCAGCAGGTGCCCTCAGTGCTGTGCTCTATAATGCACAGTAGCCACTTGATCCCACTAACAGTTTTGATGCATGGGACTCAATTTTGCGCTGCAGTGAATTCTGAAAATTACTGCCGATTCGCACTCAAATAGCGCATGCCTTAGCAGTAAGGAAATCAATCATTTCCACCCGGTAAAGCATCTATCACGCTCAACACAGTCCACTTTGGCTATCCCTGCTGCTTCTAACCACATGATGCAAAATTCCTGCCCTCCATCTGACGAGGGATTAAAATTTGTCACTGTTTTCAGCTTGTTAAACGACACTGCACAGCATACCATGATGCTATTGGAGTGTCAGCTGTGGCTACATGGGTAGCGCACTCGTCTCTGTGTCAGAAGGTTGTGAGTTCAAGTCCCACTCCAGGGTACAACAAAATCTAACCTAACATCCCAGTGCAGTGACGAGAGAGTGCTACACTGTTGGAGGTGCTGTTTTTTGGATGAGACATTAAACCGAGGTCCCGTCTGCTCTCTCAGGTGGATGTAAAAGATCCCATGGCACTATTTCGAAGAAGAGCAGGGGAGTTAATCTCTGATGTTCTGGCCAATATTTATCCCTCAATCAACTTAACAAAAAAACAGATGATCTGGTCATTATCACATTGCTATTTGTGTGTGCACCCCATGCCCCAGTGAGACAAAAGCCCCTTGACGCGGCACTGCCCAGTTATTTACAGAGTTGGTGTTTTTTACTTTAGATCAATGTCACCAAACTTGGAGCAGGTTTGAGATGTGAATTGGTTAGAATAGACTGGAAAATGATACTTAAAGGGTTGACGGTGGATAGGCAATGGCAAACACTTAAAGATCATATGGATGAACTTCAGCAATTGTACATCACTGTCTGGAGTAAAATAAAACGGGGAAGGTGGCTCAACCGTGACTAACAAGGGAAATTAAGGAGAGTGTTAAATCCAAGGAGGAGGCAAATAAATTGGCCAGAAAAAGCAACAAACCTGAGGACTGGGAGAAATTTAGAATTCAGCAGAGGAGGACAATGGGTTTAATTAAGAGGGGGAAAATAGAGTACAAGAAGAAGCTTGCCGAGAACATAAAAACTGACTGCAAAAGCTTCTATAGATATGTGAAGAGAAAAAGATTAGTGAAGACAAACGTAGGTCCCTTGCAGTCGGATTTAGATGAATTTATAATGGGGAACAAAGAAATGGCAGACCAATTGAACAAATACTTTGGTTCTGTCTTCATGAAGGAAGACACAAATAACCTTCCGGAAGTACTAGGGGACCGAGAGTCTAGTGAGAAGGAGGAACTGAAGGATATCCTAATTAGGCGGGAAATTCTGTTAGGGAAATTGATGGGATTGAAGGTCGATAAATTCATGGAGCCTGATAGCCTGCATTGCAGAGTACTTAAGGAAGTGGCCCTGGAAATAGTGGATGCATTGGTGATCATTTTCCAACAGTCTATCGACTCTGGATCAGTTCCTATGGACTGGAGGGTAGGTAATGTAACACCACTTTTTAAAAAGGGAGGGAGAGAGAAAGTGGATAATTATAGACTGGTTAGCCTGATATCAGTAGTGGGGAAAATGTTGGAATCAATTATTAAGGATGAAATAGCAGCGCATTTGGAAAGCAGTGACAGGATCGGTCCAAGTCAGCATGGATTTATGAAGGGGAAATCATGCTTGACGAATCTTCTGGAATTTTTTGAGGATGTAACTAGTAGAGTAGACAAGGGAAAACCAGTGGATGTGGTGTATTTGGACTTTCTTTCAAAAGGCTTTTGACAAGGTCCCGCACAAAAGATTGGTGTGCAAAATCAAAGCACATGGTATTGGGGGTAATATACTGACTTGGACAGAGAACTGGTTGGCAGACAGGAAGCAGAGAGCCGGGATAAAAGGGTCCTTTTCAAAATGGCAGGCAGTGACCAGTGGAGTGCCGCAGGGCTCAGTGTTGGGACCCCAGCTCTTTACAATATACATCAATGATTTGGATGAAGGAATTGAGTGTAATATCTCCAAATTTGCAGATGACACTAAACTGGGTGGCGGTGTGTGCTGTGAGGGGGACGCTAGGAGGCTGCAGGGTGACTTGGACAGATTAGGTGAGTGGAAAAATGCATGGCAGATGCAGTATAATGTGGATAAATGTGAGGTTATCCACTTTGGGGGCAAAAACGCGAAGACAGAATATTATGGCGGCAGATTAGGAAAAGGGGAGGTGCAACGAGACCTGGGTGTCACGGTTCATCAGTCATTGAAAGTGGGCATACAGGTACAGCAGGCTGTGAAGAAGGCAAATGATATGTTGGCCTTCATAGCTAGGGGATTTGAGTATAGGAGCAGGGAGGTCTTACTGCAGTTGTACAGGGCCTTGGTGAGGCCTCACCTGGAATATTGTGTTCAGTTTTGGTCTCCTAATCTGAGGAAGGACATTCTTGCTATTGAGGGAGTGCAGCGAAGGTTCACCAGACTGATTCCCGGGATGGCAGGACTGACATATGAGGAGAGACTGGATCAACTGGGCCTTTATACATTGGAGTTTAGAAGGATGAGAGGGGATCTCATAGAAACATATAAGATTCTGACGGGATGGGACAGGTTAGATGCGGGTAGAATGGTTCCGATGTTGGGGAAATCCAGAACCAGGGGACACAGTCTTAGGATAAGGGGTAGGCCATTTAGGACTGAGATGAGGAGAAGCTTCTTCACTCAGAGAGTTGTTAACCTGTGGAATTCTCTGCCGCAGAGAGTTGCTGATGCCAGTTCATTGGATATATTCAAGAGGGAGTTAGATATGACCCTTACGGCTAAGGGGATCAAGGGGTATGGAGAGAAAGCAGGAAAGGGGTATTGAGGGAATGATCAGCCATGATCTTATTGAATGATGGTGCAGGCTCGAAGAGATGGATGGCCTACTCCTGCACTTATTTTCTATGTTTCTATGTTTTTATAAAGCATAACTGTGTCATTTGTGCATTTATGTAATTAACAAAGCGACACAGAGCAAAAATACTTCTGAGTCTTTTTGTGTGGAAAATGCTTGAGGCACCTGACAGGCCAAAAGTGAATTGTGATTGATGACTGTGTCAGTGCTGTCACTCTGATTTCTTTGAACATGGCAATATACTGAGAGCATGAGAATTCTTTCATGGCAGTAGCTGCAATCTTGTATTTTACTAGTACTTTAGACAAAGTCACTATTCATTATTTGTATCCGTTTCTAAAATCCCACGGGTCTAATTTTAAATCAGATGTATTATGGTTGTTGAGCATGAGATCCAGTATTGGGATCCACAGACTTTTAGTTGTTTCTTTCCAGCTCATTGTTTGAACGAGGATTTTATTTTATTTTTGAATTGAGGGAGCCACGGAATTACTTGACACTGTTGTGCTGTCTTCTCTGCCTTGCATTGAAAGAAATGCTGGCACTCCCTCCCCAACAGCACTGTGGGAGTACCTTCAACACACGGACTGCAGCGGTTGAGAAGGCACCTTCTCAAGGACCATTAAGGACGGGCAATGAATGCTGGCCTTGCCAGCAATGCCCACATCCCATGAATGAATAAACAAAATGTTGTTGCCCTTGTAAGGTTTTGTCTCTTTGTAAACTCACAACGCAATGGCTTGATTCATGTAGCTAAAATATCGTTAAGTTGTTAATGTGTTCGCATGTCAGTTGCATTTGCCGGAAAATGTTATCTGGCCTCTTGGAGACTAAAGGTTCAATTTGAACCCCCTCCCAGCGAGAACAGTATGACCAGGAGATTAAGATGTTGGGGGGGGTGGTCTCATTGGTTCCCGCACCCCGCCATTTTTATTTGCCCGGAGTTAGGCACACTAAGGCCACCTGTCCCAGAGCAGTGTTGGGTCCTGATGGTGTCACTGAGCCACACACGCGTTATTTTAACTGTGGGCCCGAGTGAGGCTCACACTGTCTCCAACCTGCCGATGTCAGCTAGCAGCAACAGAGATCCTGGCCACAGGAGGCCCAAGTAAGTGAAAAGGTTCCTTGTGAACCAGGAGGAGCAAGGTTAATTAGGGACTCTGGTAGTGATAGCCGTGTAAGAAGTGAGCAATAATGTTTCAATGATCAGACCTATGTTGACAGTTAATGCAGGAGAAGCGTTTGTTGTTTTTGATATTTCAAAGAGACTAGTGAAGTTTGTAATAATTGTACATACACAGTTCTTTTTACATGTTTATTCTTCAATAAAGCTGTCTAGTGCTTTGTATCCTGAGCCACAGTTTGATGGACTGTTTCGGCTTCCACCGACTGGGGGTCACATGGCAGAGTGTCAGCTGTGGCTCAGTGGGTAGCCTCTGCGGCATAAGGTTGTGGGTTCAAGTCCCACTCCAGAAACTCGAGCATATAAATCTAGGCTGACACTCCAGTGCAGTGCTGAGAGAGTGCTGCACTGTTGGAGGTGCTGTCTTTCAGGAGGCCGTGTGTGCCCTCTCAGGTGGACGTAAAAGACCCCATGGCATGATTTTGAAGAAGAGCAGGGGAGTTATCCCCGGTGTCCTGGCCAATATTTATCCCTCAATCAAAATAACAAAAGCACATTATCTGGTCATTATCACATTGCTGTTTGTGGGAGCATGCTGGGTGCAAGTTGGCTGCCGCGTTTCCCACATTACAACAGTGACTACACTTCAAAAGTACTTAATCGGCTGTATATCGCTTTGAGATGTCCAGTGGTCGTGAAAGGCGCTATATAAATGCAAGTCTTGCTTTCTTTATATAATCTACTACACCAGAGGATAGTGACAAAGATTCTTTGTTTGATCCCGAGGTCTTTTACCTATATTTACGTAGATAGTGGGAAAATAAAGGCACACTCTGATTCTTAGGACACCCACGAACTGCTTGCAGTGACGATAAAGCCTGTATATTTCCAGCATAAAACCCCAAAAAAGAGCATGAATCATCCTTTAGCTAAGAGGATGGTGTATTGTGAGTTAATCCGTGACTGATCTATATAAAGCAAAGCAGTAGGAGGTGATCTTTCAGACTGGTGGACTATCTGTGCATTTTTTTCTCTCTTCCTCTCAGACTGAGTATGTGAAGTGTTTCATTCTCTGATATCAGAAGTGCACTGCTCACCCATGAGGAGCCAAATTCAAATGTCACAATGGCATACGAGATTAAAACTTCAGCCCAAACACTGGAGTGAGCAGACATTTTTAACATTCGCTCCCCTTTAGTTCTTTCACGAGCCTCATGGCATTCAAAAGTACCAGTCGTGCATGTTAATCCCTACACATTAAGCATGATTTAATCTTAATATTTCCATATAAGCACTTATGCCACATGATGGGCAGCTCGTCTAGAGTGACACCAAACTGCAGGGGCAGCCAATATTTAATGTGTCTGAATAGCTGTTCACACCAGGCAAATATGAGCAATAAAGTGGTGACATTGTCGGTGATAACGCATAAATGGGCTGCTGTTGATAAAGACCAGGATCGTGGATCTATTAACAAAATGCGTGATGTGACGAGTGGAACAAATGATCCTCCTCACCTCCCAGCACCAGACAGTCAAGAGCTCCCAAATTTAGCTCTTCTGCATATTATAAAGTAATACCGTAGGTGGAGGAATGAAGACCAGTACAATACAAATAAAAAACTATCGTTGGCTGTATGATTAATTTACATTTTAGAGGAGGAGACTGATGATGTCCTGCACATACCTTTGTCTCAAAAACTCTGGTGGATAATCGAGAAGACAGATAATTGGTGTGGGGACAGAGGAGGTTCCATTATATAAAGGAAATTATTAAAAAGTTGATCTCTAGCTACTGAAAAAATAAGGCGTACTTGGAAATGGTAACTCGCTGTACAAAGCAGCATGTGGATTTGTCATGCCTTAACCCTTTTAATGCCAACTGTCCTTTTATACTGTCAGAGCTGATTTGCAAATTCTCATTATATCAATGACAACATTTCTTTTCCTAAATTTCTAATTCCACGACAGTGGCCAGGCCTAGATTTTCTGACCAGCGTTAAGATATAGGCCCTGAAATTCTGGTTGGAGGCTTCTTTTGGGCGAATGCCTCCGACAGGAGTATTTTTACAAATTTATCTGGTGGTCCCAGAAGAGCGTGGGATTCCGGTGGGGAGGCCTTCTCTTCCCGCTCTGCGGAGCGCGCTCCCATCCTCCAGGTTCCCACGCAGAAGGTGCAGTCACGTGTGACTGCACAACCAATCAGGTAGTGTATTCCACAGCTTTCTCATTAATAGCAATGGGAACTCCATATCTACGAGTTCTCATTGCTATTAATGAGAAAAAAAACACATTAAACACAATAAAAAATAAAAAACACACCTCACATAATTAAAATTAATTGAAATTAAAGTTAATAAATGTCTTAGAAAAATAAATCCTATTTCTTTTAAAGTTTTTTAAATTATGGTTTAAAATAAACTTACTGTAGTGGGCAGGGTTTTTAAACAATAAAAGGTGTTTTTTAAATTTAATTTGATTATGTTTTTGTATGTTTTGTATGTTTTAAAACTCTTACGCCTGTCAAAGTAGGCTATGCGCCTGCTTTTATCAGGCGCAAGAGTTTTGAGGACATTTGCTGGGCAAGATATGGGTAAATACCACAATCTTGCCCTTGCAAATGTCCTCGCTCCTGAGATGCGTGCTATCTGTCAAGCTCCGGAAAAGCCGGTTTTCAGCGCATGCACATTGTGCGCTGAAAACCGGCTTTTGCGATGCCTTCCCGGATCCGTACGAAGTGTGTACGGACCTGGGAGGCTGAGATTTCCAGACCAATGCCAATCAGAAAATCTAGGCTCAAATGAGAAGAGCTGTAATTTTCTACTGTAATTCTCAAAAAAATATTGTTTCACCATTGATGAGTCATACACGCATTGAACAAGACAAAGTAACACACCAGATACAAAGAACCAAGTAATTTGAAGTACAGGTACTAATGCAAACCCATTGAGATTTCCAGCATTTTCTGTTTTTATTACAATTAATTTGGAGCATGCTTTTATATCAGTTTAGCAAGTTCTCTTATACTAGATAACTCACTTTTGTCTGACGAGAACTCTCACTATTCTGGAGATGATTTTACATAGGATTACATAGGATATACGGCACAGAAGCAGGCCATTTAGCCTAACCAGTCCATGCCGGCGTTTATGCTCCACTCGAGCCTCCTCCCGTCTTTCCTCATCTAAATCTATCAGCATAACCCTCTATTCCCCTCTCCCTCATATGTTTGTCTAGCCTCCTCTTAAATGCATCATACTATTCACTTCAACCACTCCCTGTGGTAGCGAGTTCCACATTCTCACCTCTCTCTCGGTAAAGAAGTTTCTTCTGAATTCCTGATTGGATTTCTTGGTGACTATCTTATATTGATGGCCTCTAGTTATACTTTTCCCCACATGTGGAAACATTCTCTCTCTATCCGCTCTATCAAAACCTTTCATAATTTTAAAGACCTCTATTTTGCACGGGCTCCAATAGAAATTTGTACCAATGAATTTCAGAGAGTATACTTTTTAAGTATAAGTTTTAAGTTCGAGACAAATTCAAGTTTGGAACAGAAATATTAACAAAGTTGGACAAGTTACATTTATATAGTGCCTTTAACATTGAAAAACATCTCTAGATGCTTCACAGAAGCTTAATCAAAGTAAAATGGACATCATTTAGAAACAATTATGGGGAGTGTTTTTTTACGAGCTTTGGCTGTTTGGTCAATTGGTTTGAACCACAAATTGATGTAAGAAGTCGATATATATTTAACGAAATATACTCAGAGAAAACTTTAAAAGAGTGGGAAGCAGCTCTTCTGTCCAAATTGTCAGGATCATTTTCCAAATAGCTCATGTCGCCAGTCAGTGATCTTCACATACAAACATACAATATTGATGGGCAAGAACAGACCCGCTGGTCCATCAAACCTGTCCCACATCAGGGTGGCCAGAACATCATGGCTGAACATTACCCTCACCCCCCTCACAGCCAAGTCATCTCATGGGAGCTTTTCATGGTGTGTCTCAGCATTAGAAATAATAAAATCGAATCTTGATAACCAATAATGAAGTCTGACTGCATACTGTATGCTCTCGGGCTAATTTCAGACAGATTCATTTGGATAGTTGCAAAGGTCATTAAACAAATGAGCGTTCTTCTCAACCCTTCCCCCCCGGCAAGTTGGGTAGCTTGTGCTCTTTTCATGTTGAGAGCTTAGTCCACCTTAATTTAAAGCCACCTGGAGCTGATGTGATTGGCTCTCGTCACGCTACAAGAGGCTTCAGCAGCAATGTAATCTCATGTTCAGGTGCAACTCTAGAGATCTCAGCTCTCTGTAGAATCATGTTCTGTTGCTGATCTCCCTCCAAAGCGGTTCCGTCCCTGGCGAGGTGCCACCTTTGTGTTACCTGAATGGTTGAACATTAATTAAAAGTTAGACCAAATGTTTCAATTGTTGGAAATCTTTAAATTATGCATTTTGCAACAGAAAATGCATGTTCAGATAAATATTATTTATTAGCATTTAATTCCATTGTTTCAAAACACTGAGGTTTGACTGCCTTCGGTCCACTTGGCAGAAACAGTAATGATCTGTTTACGTATTTTAAGTTGTCGTGATTGAACAACACAATCACAAGGCTTTCTATCAAGTGATATTGCCCTTTAACAGAGAACGACTGACATCTGAAACTGATCTGAGATAGCACCATGTGCCTATTTTTGGACCATTAGAGATAGCAGAGCTCCCATGTTTACTGCCAAGTCAGTTGCAGCCATTTTAAGCTCCAATTAAGGCATTCAATCGGCACAGATTAACAAACATCACTGATGAGCACCTCAAATGAAGTTCTTGACTCCTGTTCCAACAGGGCAGTTTAATCCAAAAGATTAGATGTGAAATTGTAAATAACAAAGGAGGAAGCATGGCAGTTACTTGATGGTTGAATACAAGATCCAAAAATAAAAGGACCTGACAAGGTGGCCGGAGAGAGATCAATGTTGTGAAAAATGAAATATAAAAGGAAAAGATTACAGTCAAAGACCACGTTAACAGAAGTTGCATGAATCCACAAAGCTGAAGGGCAACTCCATTCTGCACGAGGGGTTGTTGTTTGGAGTCCTGAAGCATAATGAAGAGAATGATTGTGGAAGGACCACCACCAACTGATGTTATAGCCCAATGTGTGCTGTTTCCACTTATATGTATATAATAAAAAGCATCAAACAATATTGGCATGAAATTAAAATCCTAACCATGCCACTGCTATGATATATTATGTCCCGTCAAAAGAAAATAATAATCTTTGCTGATATGTTACCAACTTTTAATATGTTTTTTCCTCTATCTAAACCTGGAGCACCTAGATTGAAAGCACACACTACACAGCACAGGCACCACATCAACAAATACCAGCACAGCGATTCTGACACTTCACATACACGGTGCACCGTATGCCCATCACATGAGCATTTACTAGACACAGATGTGCACCAAATTGGATTAAGAAGGATTTGCATGATGCAAACATTGCAGACTTCAGGTGTGTAGTTAACAGACGTGTTAAAAGGAGCAGCAGCAAGATATATTTGTTCTTTCCAGAATGTAATAAAAGCAGTCACCAATGTTTGGTCTCTTGAGATATACACAGGATGGCTGCATTGCAATCTGATACACATGGTTTGTCTTCCAAAATTATGGCTTCAGTGAAGTCCTCAATAATTTATGTAGCAACCAATGTTCCCACAATTCTTTGGGGTTCGTGGTCGCTTTAAGGGGCTGCGCAGCCCAGAGTTTTGCGCATGCATGAAATTTAACATTGAAAAAGCCGACACTGCACACAGCTCTGCCAGAGATAGATACCTCTTTGTTAGGAAAGGGTATCGAGGGATAGGGAACCAAGTTGGGTAATGGAGTGGAGATACAGATCAGCAATGATCTAATTGAACAGGCTCGAGGGGTTGAATGGCCTATTCCCGTTCCTATGACTGCTGCGTTAGAGGTGAAATGAGCTTTGGCTACTATTGGAGAGGAATTGCATTTAACACTACAAGAAAGTGTGGCAGAAGAGAGAGAGGTCACAGAATCTGGTCTCAACCAGACCAAGGAGAACATTTAGCACCTTCTGAAAGTTTGCAAAGTCTGCACAATGACAGACAAGACAGGTCTGTTATGTCCACACCAGCAGCAATGGTTTCCTCCTTTGCTAGAAAATAAAGTACTTCCATTGCTGTTCACTTTCAGCACATCAATCAAGCTGGCAGGTGCCACTGGCCCTCCTGCTAGCATGCTCTAAGCAACGCGAGTTTATTAAACCTAGTTGCCAGACACCGCATGTACCTGCAGTAATGGTCAGTTTTTACACTTGTTGAGTAGCAAAGGAGGTGGAGTGCAAAATGTGATAATGGAGTAAATACAGCTGGTTAGGTGACAGACACAGTTGTCAACAGGTGGCAGAAATCTTCAAAAAAAAAAAAGAGATGGCTGTCTTTTCATTCGAGTCATAATTAGAAATAGGAGCAGTAAGCCATATGGCCCCTTCAGCCTGCTCACTGTGCAGTGGCCAAATTCAGAGTTGCTGACTCGGCCTCAAGTCAATTTGGTATCCACAAAGTACCCCCATAGGCAAATGAATAAATCTGGAGTATAAAACAAGTTCAAATCAGTCTCTTTACTCTATGTGGGCTTTACCAGTCCTGGCAATTGGGAGGTGGTGTGGTTGGAGATGTCTCAGGCCATAGGTTCAATGAGTAACCATGGTCCCCAAAAGCCAACCTTTCAGTCATGTGTCCTGTTCAGATAAATGAACCAATGAATCATGTGTTGAACTAAGGCACTGGGATACAGCTTACTTTTTTTTCCCCCCCAGTGACACATTTTCTGATTATCTCTGAAGCACTTTTGATAAATGCAACTTATTGTCGTCATTTCTATTGTGTGGTTTTATTTTCCATTTTATAGTGTTTACAGGGAAAATCTACAGAATATTTTAATTTTTTTTTAATTAAAAAGGTAAGTAGGTTTGGTCTACAGGAAAAGTTTGGGAATTCTGTGAATGGCTGAGGACATGGAGCGATCGTGTTAAAACATACAAGTCAATCGTGCGTAATATTTCACAAAAAATTTATTTCAACCATAAAATAAGACATACATTTTAAAAAATCTGTACAATTGGTGGTTCTGTGCAGTACAGTAGGAAGACATTGATACAAAAAGGCTGCAAAAATGGTACAAGTACAATGAAATCAAGAACATCGTCAAAAACCTAGATTGTTCAAGCTGCAAGTGTTTCTAGGGAAAGCTAAGGAGTTCATAAGACAACAAATCTTACTGGCTGAGAAGTGACCACCATGCAGCATTAAATAATTTAAATGGTCGAGAGCAGCTATATTTTTTTTTTATAGACATTACAGTACTTCACAATTTTGTTATCCCAACATGCCTTGTAGGAAGGCCAAAAATAGTAGAAATATTTCGTACAAAGAGTGCATGAGAGCTAAACTAGCTTGTCACATCGAGACAAGATTGCAACATTCCAAATTCTAACCAGTTTTATTTTATTTATTTTTTTTAAATGCCATCAAGATATTCTATGAATTTTAATGTTACGTCATGCTTAAATAATAAATAATGAAAAGTTCATAGTTGTAACAAACCCTATTAAGCTTGAACAATTAAAATCAAGTGACCCACGCTAACCTGCAGCATCTAGGTTCTACTGGTTGATACAAGGTACTGAATTGCCAGTTTTAATCCTCCTGTGGCATCTTACTTTGAATCTATTTACATTTGGCTTTAAATATGAAAATATTTGTTAAACTTTTATAAACTGTACATTTTTTTAAAACTATATATATTGCAAGAGTTTTTTTTTGTAAAAATGCTGTTTCTTTTTCCTGATAAATATATGCGTCAGGCAATTGAGACCTGAAGTATTCAAGAACGTTTTTTTTTAATGTTTTTAATTTTTAAATGTGCTAAAATTCTCTTCAGTGAAATGGCAGCATTTTGCAGGCCGAGTCCAAAGTGGTGCAAGCCAGCTCCTTGGCGTCCTGCTCTTTTCCCATTGCTTAATTTGCTGGTTTAAATACTCTTTGGTTGAAATTCCATTCTGAGGAACTGAGGGATGCAGTTTTAGCAGCATGTGCAGTATTTTTGCAATTTTTATACTGACCAATGGCATCCATTTTCAAGTTGCCTTGTGCGTATGTTCTCTGTACTCATTTAAATCAGTCATTTGTGTGTACTTCAACCCCCCCCCCCGCCCCCCCACCCCTCCCTGCCCCTAGCCCATTACTGGCTCGAAACCATAATATAAATTGTTCACCATTCTTCATTTCTATAGGACCGATACCACTTATAGTACAGTGAAAGCTGCCATGTTCCTAAAAAGGCAATTTGAAGTCCCTTGGGAGTCTGTTTGCCAACAAAGCTATAGTCAGACATGGCAAGACCACTTTCAGTTGGTACATGTGCAGACTCCACTTTAATGTCTGCTCTCAGAATGTCAGTAACTTTTTAACCACAAACTCAAAATGTCGAGTATTTCTAACTTTTACTCCCCCAAAGAATACTGGTAATAAAAAGAAATGTTCTCACTTCCAATGCCCTTAATATTCAGCTTTAAAAAAAAAATGAATGACATTAAAAGATTTTTTACTGTGCATGTTACCAAGCAAATGATATTCAAAGAGTTAATACCAGAAAGTGCAGTGACTCTTCACTATTGAGCTGGCCTGAAGTTAACTTAGCGAATTCTGCTGAAATTTTGTTGTGGACCTAAAGTTATTCTGACATATCTGTTGCAGGGACTAACTATAAGTAAAGGGCCTGTGAATACTTGAGAGATTGGTCCAAGTATGTTGACACAGCTGTAACAGTCTTCTTTCTCAAAAAAAACTGTTCTGGAATGTAGGGAAACAGACTTGAACTAGTGTAGTGACATCAATGATAGCCAATTCAGATGAACAGGTGTCAAAAAGAAAATATCAAGAAATAGGGGAGCCCTCTTTCAAAGAGCATGCAATGGAAAACTTGAGTTTAAAACCTTTAGGAATTTTCCATAAACAATATCTTGACATTTTAAAATCTAAATCGGACCTCTCCATAGCTTCATTTAGATGAGCAGGTCATATAAGCCACAGATCCTTCAAAAAGGATTGAGGGCCAGTACCATGGAGCTTGCTCACTGGGTGGGCTGCTTCTACTTCACTCTGATGGGAGCTAGTTTACTGCAGCAAATCATCCTACATAACATTCAGAAATCCAGCAGTGCGGCTCAGGTTTGGTTAGTACACATGGCTATGGTACTCCGTTGGTTAATTGCTGGACTCCCAGCCAACATGGCTCAAGTTTCAAGTCTCAGGCCAGTACTATCTTATTACCACTAACAACCAGGTCTCATTTACCATCAACCACAGTGTTTCAAGAGAGCCATTCCATCTTGTGTGGGGGTTGGGTGACAGGGCAGGCAAGGTGGAGGAATGACTTTCCACTATCTTGTCACACTCAAATCACAGCACCTGCACCGATAACTGGGGCAAGAGGCTGATGAATGAGAAAGATGAAACGATTCTCTTAATTGTTTAAAAATGTAAAAATGTTCTTGGCAAACTCAAAGTGTCAGCTTTTAGAGCTGAACTTTCTTGCATTAAGATGGTGGTGGGGAGGGGAAGCATCTCAACATCTATGGTAGTGGGATAGCCAGCCATGCTTGCCTTTTGTCATTAGTTCAACGTGACTGAGATTTACTTCCTTCCATGGTTTTGGAACATGACAACCTTATCGTGTGACAACAATGGCCAAAGATATCTTAATCTACTTTCTGATTATTAGTGGAACCATGAACTTCAGAGTCAGTGTGGCAGTCAAAGTATTTGTACATGGATCACTACTATCGAGAACAAAGTCAGCCCATTCTTTGGAAACTAAAATAGGTCAATTTTAAAAGAACTAGCAGGAAAAAAAACAAAAACCAAACCAAGTTCTAATTGATGGTATTAAAAAAAAAACACAGGAATCATAAATACTGATTTTTGTTCACAATAAATCAAAAGAAAACCTATAAAATAAATATTTAAGCTGCAGCTTCACTTATTAACAGCAAGACCTTTGTCTATGAAATCATTCTGTAATGGTCACTGTTCTTTCAGGTATTTAGTTAAACCATTCAGAGCAGATGAAACCTCTTAGGTCTACAAGTTTCTATTGAAAGCCATCTTGTTTGGCGTAGATAATGTTCAGGTTAACTTACATCCATCCAGTCTTTCCTGCAAGTTCAAGTTTTGCCATACGTTTTATGTATGCCATACAGTATTATGTGCCTCCTCATCACGTTAGAAATTATTCGTGCTTTGTTTAAAAAGAACTGATTTCCTGCTGTCTGTCTCTACAAGAGCCTGTGTAACAGTTTCTTTGAGCAAAGCCTAACTTCAACAGTACCCTTTTTGGCTTGCTGTTCCAGGCACAGTTAAGCACAATATATGCTTTGACGGATACTCTTAAAAAAAGAAGATACTTTTAGGGGTTAGATTTCAGATTCTCGCCTCAGCGGGCGGGGCTCTAATGGAACAGTGGCCTGATTATGGTCCGTGTTAGTTTGTGTCTCTATGCTCGGACTCTCTGGTGTCCCACTCTCACTCTCATCGTCGTCTTTGTTCATGAGGGCCACCTCGTTTTCATAGCAGAAGGTGTTGGGTGTGGAGAGTATGTATTTCTTTTCTGCCAAGTCCCTGGCGCTACAAAGAGGTGTGTTAGGCACCTCGTAGGTTTTGTGAAATCGGGAATAGTCAACTTTGTAGTAGTTCTTCTCCTCAAAGAGCACGGGCTCAAATCGGTGACCCCAGAGAATTTCACTGGCGAGATACGAGCTGCGACACTGAGTGGTCATTGCTGTAGCTTCCACCATTCCTTCAAGAATCACTACTATTTCAAAGTCTGCATTGTCCAGATCCTGTTTGCTCAAATCATAGAAAGGACTGTCTTCATCAATTTCATGTACTATTGTAATAGGGGACACCAGGAATATTCTATCTATTCCACTATCAAAGCCTACATTGACATCTACTTGATCCAAGGGTATGTATTCACCCTCTGGTGTTATTCTAGATTTAAGCAGCTGGGCCCGTACATGGGCCTCCACCAGGTGACTTTTGCGTAGGTTTCCAACTCGCCACATTAAGCAGAGCTTGCCATCTCTCATAGCGATCACAGCATTGTTACTGAAGACTAGAGTCTCATTCCTCTTTTTGGGTTTGGCCATCTTTGCCATGACAGCACCAATGATGAAAGCATCAATGATGCAGCCCACAATGGACTGAAAGACCACTATGAACACGGCTATGGGGCACTCTTCTGTCACGCAGCGGAAGCCGTACCCAATCGTGGTCTGGGTCTCGATCGAGAATAGAAATGCAGCTGTAAAGCTTTTGACCTCGGATACACATGGTTTATGCTCGCCTTTATAATTATTCTTGTCCAAGTCACCATGCATCAGTGCAATAAGCCAAAACATGCAACCAAACAACAGCCAGGACAAGATGAAGGACAGGCAGAAGACGACCAGCATCCATCGCCAGCGGATGTCCACACATGTGGTGAAAATGTCCGACAGGTAGCGTTGCCCCTTCTCACTCATATTTACAAACTGAACGTTGCAATGGCCATCTTTCTTCACAAACCTACTCCGGCACTGCTGCCTGGTGTGTATTTTGCTTTTTCCATTGCCGTAGCCATTGGCAACTGCCATCGTCGCCAGTTTCATTCCGTCTTCCTCTGAAGACACGATGCTGTAGCGGTTGGCACGCACGCTGCCCATTGCCAACGCCTGGGACTGCTGCGTTTCTACTTTGGGATACAGTCTCGAAAATTTCTGGAGCAGCCTTTGAAGAAACAGTTTTGAACGCTCTCGAAGAACACACTACGTCTGTGAAAGTAGATCTCCGCAGGTATCCTTGGTTCCACCAAGATGTCTCCTTCGTAGATGAACACTTGGCTATCCAAGAATCTACTGTAATTTTGAACTCATTAGAATATGATCTGTTAAATGAAACAAAAAAGTCACATTTAATATCAAATAAAATCACAGCACTACAATAACTTTAGAAAGTTTACACCATCCAAGTAATTTATTGAACATGCTCATGAATGTTAATGTAATGAAATGGTAAAGAAAACTAAAAGGGTTCATTAAGGTTTGCACATTAACCTCCAGCGGAGAGAGATCAGGCCCAAATATTGATAATCAAAATACTAACTTAGATTAGAATTCTTGTCCCAGTCTGATTTATTGATGAAGAATGGAAATTACACTGTGTACCGTTACAACAATGCAAGGACAGTCAAAACCATTGCAGCACATGTTAAATGAGGACATTAGTTGCAATGGATCAATGTGATCCAATTAACATTGTGTAGCAATGGATGCACATGATCCTTTAAACTTTTGGGCTTGAAAACGATTGAGTCACCTTAGATCAGATTTAGCATCAAAACCCAGTAATGTATTACAAGTTGGGCTGTGGTACAGACTTGGTGAAATGCAGTTTCTCAAAGTGCTTGAACCTGGCACTTCCGTTTTATCTTACACGAGATTATAGTGAGTTTAAGCATAAATAAGCACCTCAGTCTAATTATATGCAGCTAACAATTCAAGTGACGTAGTAAAATGCTTTCTCATTTCTCAGTTTGAAATGACCTATGAGGAGACATAGGTAAATCTAGTTCTACTCCAATGTGCGTTTAGCAGCATGAATGTGTTGCATATTCAGCAGTTCATAATTATTAATATATAAACACAGTTCACAACTGGACAGAGTATTAGTAAAAAGTAATGCTGCTTTACACAGCAGATTGTTAAATAAGTCAGTTGATGTTTATACAAGTGTATGATTTTACTGTGATTGCCAAACAACTAACCACAAGAAAAGAATACCAATGAAATACAGTAATGCAACTAATTTTAGATCTCAGCACATTAGGTCCGCAGTGTTTTAAATTGTGGTGTGTGGAACAGATGATCACTTTGGGCTCTCGACTCAGACAGACCCTCTTGCTGCTTTCATTAACCTTTTTCTCCCCTCCCCTCCCCTCCCTCTCAGAGGCATCAGTATTGAGGAAACGGTAACTAAGTTTTACAATTAAAGAGAGAGAGAAAAAAAAAGGAGAGAAAGAAAGAGAGGAGCTTCCTTGTATAAACAGATATGTACGAATTGCACACATCAAGAGTTTATTTTTAAAACCAAAATATGGCTGAGTGCAACCGCTAATGAAGTGACAAATCTGGATCCAACCAGCACAGCGAGCTGGCAATGTGTTGAGAGGATAATACAAACTCGGAGCATGCTACAAGGAAGCAATATATGAAGTGGTTCAAATTATATTTTACACCAACAGTGTGAACTTCAAGTTGTTAATATCAGAGGAGATGTTATCTGAAGTTACAGATACATTCATATCATCAGTCGTGGCTCCGTGGGCAGCACTCTCACCTCGGAGTCAGAAGGCCAAGGTTGCCAGCCCCAAGCCAGGGCCTTGGAATACATAATCCAGGATGACACGTCAGTGCAGAACAAAGGGAATAGAAACATAGAAAGTAGGTGCAGGAATAGGCCATTCGGCCCTTCGAGCCTGCACCACCATTCAATATCATGGCTGATCATGCAACTTCAGTACCCCATTCCTGCTTTCTCTCCATACCCCTTGATCCCTTTAGCCACAAGGGACACATCTAACTCCCTTTTGAATATATCCAACGAACTGGCCTCAACAACTTTCTGTGGTAGAGAATTCCACAGGTTCACAACTGAGTCAAGAAGTTTCTCCTCATCTCTGTCCTAAATGGCTCACCCCTTATCCTTAGACTGTGACCCCTGGTTCTGGACTTCCCCAACATCGGGAACATTCTTCCTGCATCTAACCTGTCCAATTCCATCAGAATTTTATATGTCTCTATGAGATCCCCCCTCATTCTTCTAAATTCCAGTGAATACAAATCTAGTCGATCCAATCTTTTTTCATGTCAGTCCTGCCATCCCAGGACTCAGTCTGGTGAACCTTCACTGCACTCCCTCAATAGCAAGAATGTCTGTCGGATGTGCCGTCTTTCAGAGGAGATGATAAACCAAGTTCCTATCTGCCCTCTTGGGTGAATGTAAAAGTTCCCATGGCAAGATTCAAAAGAAGGGCCGGGGAGTTTTCCCGTGTCATCGGCAAAATTTATCCCTCAAACAGCTTATCAGGTCACTTATCCCATTGTTGTTTGTGGTACATTGCTGTATGCAATTGGCTGCCACGTTTCCAACCTTAAAATAGGGACAACGTTTCAAAATAACTTAATTGACTGAAGTGCTTTGGGATATGCAGAGGTCACAAAAGGTGCTATATAAATACAATGTGATGTTTTTGCCACCATTAACCGTACCCAAGTATTAATTACTCTTTGCTTCCTGCTTTAACTTGAAGTGCTCAAGATTGGCCTTTCCTAGTCCATCTTGTATCTTAAACTTATTTAATGTCCCTCATTGCCCTTTCTTGGCAGATTTATTTTATAACCTCCTCCTCCCTCCCCCAAGAACTGAGTCATCTGACATGAGGAATGATCCACCTGCACCAAGTCTTTGGTATTCCCCTTGTACTTGGGTATACAGTTGGAACTCACAGTTCTTTGAAAGAGCTATCCCAATTAGTCCCACCCACTTGCCCTGTACATTCTTTTAAAGTATTTCTCCAATTACCTTTTGAAAGTTACTATTGAATTGGCTTCCACCACCCTTTCCATGCATTCCAGATCATAAGTTGCTGCGTTAAACAATCACCTACCCCCTGGATTTCTTTGCCAATTATCTTAAATCTGTTTCCTCTAGTTACCAACCCTCCTGCCAGTGGAAACAGAATTGGAGATGCGTGCATTAGAAACAGGGAGGAGGCCAGGTACGATTTCTTACATTCCACTCAATACACCTGTCTACCTCGACAGCCTTTAACCAGTACCCACATTCCTTTCTTTCAGATAATCCCTTCTGCACGTCAGAGTTTTACCCATGACACCAACTGCCTTATGCAACAAATATTAGGGACACAATCAGGGAAGAGAGCAAAAGCATATGGGAATGAGACCGGCAGAGGAAAAGTCGTCAAATATGGAAAGAGGGAATTAACAGGGGGGAAAAAAAATTAAGATTTGCATTTATATAGCGCCTTTCACAACCACCGGACATCTCCAAAATGCGTTACAGTAAATGAGGTACATTTGGAGTGTAGTCATTGTTGTAACGTGGGAAATGAGAGAGGATGAGAGCACAAACTTCTGTTCATTTCAGAATTTTGAATGAAGAGATGCGTGTCCCATTCCCATACTAATGCTTTGTGCAGGGGTTAATTCCATTGTGCTAAATGTACACTATTGTGATCGGTGTAGAACTTTGCTTAACTCAGTTAAGCACACGTCTGTAACATGGATTCCGATTAATACCTGGCTGTGCACTCAATGACGAGCCTACCTATTGAAGTTGCAATGCAAAGCAAGCCGGCTCAATAAAACGGGCCAAAGTAGGCAGGAGTTACAGCCCTGAAACAGGTTTTCCATAATTCTATAATGTTTTCCAACCATATCACAGACCTTCCCTTTTGTTCTTTCCTCCCCTTCACCCTTTTCGCTGCAGCTACACTTCCTTAAAAACCTGTTACATCTCAACTTTTTCCAGTTCTGACGAAGGGTTATCGACCTGAAATGTTAACTCACACTCTCTCTCTCTCTCTCTCTCTGCAGATGCTGCCTGACCTGCTGAGTGTCTCCAGCATTGTGTTTTTTTATTTCAGATTGCAGCATCCGTAGTGTTTGGCTTTAGTTCCAGTCCCTGAACATTGGAGGCCAGATGCAGATGCATTGGGGGACGAGCCGGAGCATGCGCAGAAAGGATTTTAATCATGCAGAGTTGAAGATATTGTGGATAGGACATGTTTTGGGCTGCTCTGGAGGCAGCTACCGTTTGCATTGCCATCTCCAGGCACTAATTTATCACAGGTAAGCTGGAGAGCGGACCCTCAAACAGCAGTCTTTCAGGCAAAGCAATTTGACATTTTCTGCATCAGTCGTCCCAAATGGTCTCCCCAGTAAGCTTCCCCATTGCGTGCACATGATGGGTGGCTGTGTGTTGTGGGTCTGTACCTACTGGTCACTGCATTAAAACGGAGCAGGTTCATGCTGCAGGATCAGCAGGAGTCTGGTCAGTTTGAGTTGGATTTAAACTCCAGGTTCCACAAGTAGTGGCACCCTGCCAATTCACTGCGCCATCAAGCCTTCTCGCTCCCTTCTGCCCAAACCCACTTCCTAGTATCTAGAATCTCTCCAGCGCCCACTTCCTGGTTGGTATTTCTTAAAAACCCGCTTTCCCCCCCCAATATTTCTCCTACTATCTCCATGCCTATACGCTCGCCCTATTCTTTCCCAACTGGCAAGCCTTTCCCGGAGCATTCCAGCTCAGTCTCCATTCGCTCTCTGTCGTCCCCCCCAGCTCTCTCCCCACACTGTGACATCGCTCTCTCGCACTCCTGTTTAGCCCTCCATCCCCAGCCTTGCCTCGGCTGAACACGGCCATTATTTCCCCATTAGCGTCTTCACAAGGCGGCGCTCGGACCTTGCTGGACACAAGTGGTGGAAAGGAAGAGTTAACATGCCACCCAGTGAAGCACTCATCACACGGCTCTCTGGCCACCAGCAAAACTAGAAGGAAATGGAGCTAAAACAGCAAACGTAGGCATTTCTGTCGGAATACAGAACTCGGTAAAGCCTACCAATATTTTAATATCAGTACTAGTCAGCCTGTGTGTGCCAGCTGACACGATGTTGCAGATACAATGCTAAAGTACTGCCTGACCATGCTGCCTCTGAGCGGTCCACTTTATTGCAGATTGTAGAATGCTATCGAGTGCGTTTGGAAGCTGGTTTCCTCATATATTTCATTGTGTTCCTATCTGCCTCTGAAGCTGAACACCACTAAAAGCACTCAGGTTCACAGTGTTATAACGGCAGGTTAAATGACAATCTAGAAAGGGCAGTGTCTTTTCCGCCAATCCGATGTGCCCTTTCCCGTCGTGCAAGACTAACACTTGTCGCAGCTCCCCAATGGTTATCTCAGCTCCCCCGGGTCGGAGCCTGGCTCTGGACAGAAGCAGGGACCGCGAGCTGTGGGACTGAGCACGGATGGTGCTCGGGGGTAGCCTCTTCCCCAGCTGACGCCACTGATTTGCTGTCATGCACTTGTTGCACCAGAACCAATGACAGGGCTTCCGCACAGCCCTGCGAGCAAACTGCAGCATCAGTACTGGGTACTGGTGAACACCAGGGGAGGGAGGGGGAATTGAGAGAGGGGGAATTGAGAGAGGGGGAATTGAGAGAGGGGGAAGAAACGGGAAGTTCGAGGGTGGATAGGAACATAGAGGGTAATGGATGAAGGGCATAAAAGTGCAGGTTCTCGGTGGAGAGTCGGAAGATAGAGAGCAAATGATATGGGCTGGAGGGTATGGAGCAGGAGCGTGGGTTAAGAGTAGGAGGGTGGGGGGTATGGGAGTAGGAGGGTGGGGGGTATGGGAGTAGGAGGGTGGGGGGTATGGGAGTAGGAGGGTGGGGGGTATGGGGGCATGTTTGGAAAGTAGGGGGGCAGAGGATGAGACTGGGAGGTGTACGGCCTAGTCTGGGGTTGTGGATTTGGCTGAACGAGTTGTTGAAACGTCGGGTGACTCATATCCAACCGCCCAGCTTCGACTTCTGGTCCGGGGCCATTCCGGGTACCTTGCTGCTACTTTTGCACCAGCAGCCCCCTCTCACGCACAAGTATTATTTGGGCAGGCAAACCCAGCTGTCTCGGAATTCTGAAGATAGAATTCTTATTTTTTTTAAAAAAACGATTCATCAATGTAAATATTTTTTAAATTTTACAAAAAAAAACTTGGGGTGGGGAGTTGGTTTGAGAACAGAGACTACACGATGCACTGAACTAGCGGAGACCCCTCCAACTGTTGCTGTAGTGTATTGATTCACGTGCGCCCCGGTCTAAGCGGCTGTTGCCCGTTCACACGGCGAGTTGCCCGGTGTGCAATAAGCTGCCCGAGTGACTCACTTCACTCGTAAGAACAGAGGAGAAAAAAAAAACTCTTCGGATTGACGAGACCGGTTGTGCAAAAATATTTCAGCCGCGGGACAGACTTTCCCCTCCCATTCTGTGATGCCACTTTCAAAATATTACTTTGCCATTAACGCCCTTGAAAATTCCCAACTTCCTATTTCAGCTGCCAATTTTTCTCTGTGTTGGTTGATCAGAGCTCAGAGACGGCCCAAAACGCGAGCACTGCTCCGTCCGTCTCAACATGTAAACTGACTGGCGAGCTGAGAGCGAGGGGGAAGCTACTTTACCGCTCTTGTATGGAGGAAAATAAAACACAAGGTTGAATTAGGATTCCCCTGTCAACACTTTGTTTATAAAACAAACAAACCGGGTTCAAAAAGACAAAACAAATCAAATCAAAATGAATCGTGCGGCATCTTTTGAACTCATTCCACCCTCCCTCAGCCATAAAGGCATTGCATTTAGAACACTCACATTCTGGGCAATGAATTGCTGACTTTCAACGCTCAGTGCAGTTAAGCCGGTAGTCGAACTGCAGCGAACTGATGCAACACTCGCCGTCACTCGCTAGGGTCGTTTCCCCCGAGAGAAGAGGGGTTGCATTTTCCACTCACACCCCCCACCCTCCTCCTCCCCCCCCAGCAGAAATGTGAGGATATATATCGATCATACAGCCCTCCCCTCCCCACACACACACACACACACACACACACCCCAATTACAGCATTCAAACGCTTTGTATTAATCCAAAAATCTGCCTTACTTGCGTGGTAGCTGCAAGAGACATTTTAAGCATCTGGTGGCATCAGTGACAGCAAGTTCCCAAACTCAGTGACTGGGTGGAAGAAAAGACTGATCTTAATCCTGGTTACCTGTTCAAATGTTTTTTGCAGCGAGTGTGTGATTGGACATCCAGCGGCTGTACCTGGTACTAGTTCGGAGTTAGCAGTTAACTTTTTTTTGGTTGTTACTTGGTACGCGTGTATATATGTCCTGCCCTGTTGCGGTCTGTGTCTCATCTGATTCTGACACCACTCAGCTCTCTCACAAAGATATAAAGCGCGCCGGCTGGGCCAGCAGCTCCGCCCCTAACACACCTTTCCGCCAATCGGCCGACGGCCGGCGTTACTGACGGCTGGCTCCTCCAATCACCGATAAGGCCCTCAAGTTCTTCCCCTCCCTCACATTGTCTCTCGCGTCGATTTCAACTGTTTGAAACTGACAACTGCACTTGCCAAGAGGACTGGTAGCTGGAGCAGCCTCCCAGTGACACGACCAGGGCCAAGAGCCACTTGGCGAGGAATGCGAATAAAATAGATGAAATCACACATTCACTTGCTTCAGTTAATTCACTATTAAAGCAGGTTCCGTTCTCTATCAGTTGTGCTCCTCTTAAAAGCAGGGAGGGGGGGTCACTTTTGTTGGGTTCTTGTTTGTCTGTCTGATGCGGTAACCCAGTGTCTCCTGGTTTTATTAGAAAAGGCTCCAGTTAATTGTGAAAGTGGTTGTCTCGGTGCATTGACCAACACCAGCTGTCTATTGATCAGGTGCAGGAGTGGAGGCTGATAGTTGCACATCACGCTGCAATCCTTCACTCACAACTGTCCTCAATTGTCACACTCTCACCCAGTCTCTGCAATTCGTTCGTTCTCGATTTTCCTGACTTGATTTGTGTGTTGTCAGTACAGGGTCAGGTCACTAATGCCAAACGGTCACTGATCAAATATTTGATGCAAGTGTTTAATTTTTTGGACTGTGTTTTTTAAAAGCCTGTCTAGGGATATCGTGACAGGGTACCAGCGCCAGAATCCTAGACATGAAAGAGATTGTAAGATCTGAGAGCTGTTGCCGCAGACTCCTGATATTATGCCCGCTGGCAAAAACCCCGTTTGTGTTCCTTAGACGTGCTCATCGCTTGAATGCTCTGTTCAATTGAACCTGCTTTAAACCATCAATTTATTTATTTTTTGCTGGGTTGGTTAAGTGGCAACGGCTTTCAATGGCACAAAGGATACATGTGTGATCAGTGCAGAAATTGTACAGCAAATGCGCCCCAACAAGTATAATCCCATCGAACAGCAGTGATGTGATGAATTGGCCACATTCTTCAGAGCCGTGCCTTACCACAATACAAGTGGGCGCTTGCTTGCCCACCCACTTGTACATGTGTACTATTTACGAGGTCCAAATCAGAAGAATGATTAACACAAGCTGCCTCCACTGCTTGTTTTCTTTGGTAGAATGTTTATGAATTCAAGTATTCAAGTTAATGAAATCGACGCTGAAGTGTTTTATTTCGGACCCATTAGGGGAGCAGGAGTGACATTTCTATACAAATACTAACAAATCGATTTTAAGATCGTATAACAGTACTGTGATTTCAAATCAATCGATTTATAATTGAAGATATCTCAGAATCGATCTACTTTGAGAGGATCGATCACAGACTTGGTTAATATTTTACAGACGCCGCCATACTCCGAGGAAGGCAGTGTCCTATCCAGAGTGAATGATCAGAAGTGTGTTCATTGACATCTGATTTCTATCTCGTGCTCATGGGGGGTTTGATAAAGCAATTCAGGAGAAACTGTTCCTATCGGCATAAGGGTCGGTAGCCAGAGGACACAGGTTTAAGATAACTGGCAAACGATCCAAAGACGAGAGGAGGAGACATAAAATGTACCGGCGAATTAAGATCTGGAATGCACTGCCTGAGAGGTTCAATCGTCACCTTCAAAGGAGAATTGGATAAATACTTGAAATGAAACTCAATTTGCAGGGCGATGGGGAAAGAGCAGGGAGTGGAACTAATTGGATAGCTCTTTCAAAGAGCCGGCACAGGTTCAATGGGCCGAACGGCCTCCTTCTGTACTGAATGTGACTGTGGTTCTGTAGCTGGTTGGTGTATTTAAAAAAATAATTACCTGCGGTCCTTTGAGTGTTAGGCGCCGTGCGCCTGTTGCCATGGAAGGGTTACTCAATCGTTGGAAAGCGGTAGGCGCCGTGCTTGTACGGGAGTGCGGGCAACATATGTATGGGGTACAGATCTGGGGAGGTACGCCACTGAGCGAGCAATTCCGCAGTAAGTGGCGCCAAATCCGCTAGGAATACTGTTAAATGACACAAACACGCTTCAGCGAGCGGCTTCACCTGTTCTTGGCATTTCGCAAGGTTTGCAATAAACTCCGCGCGCTTTCCGCTACAGCGAGGACACTGCGGGCTGCAAACCTTACCATGTTAATACATGTGCACTGGAAAGTAATAGAAATAAACGGGATACAGTGAAGTAAGCAACAGGTGGTTATTGGCTTTTCCATGCTGAACATCAAACAGCCAGTTTAGATTAAACAAGGTCTTCATACAAAAAAAGATGCTATATCAGCGCTCTTTAAATATCTCGCAGTGTAACAAAAAAAAAGAGGTGTGATAATTTCAATTTTAAAGTTTAATTTGTTTTAATTGCCGGGTTTTTTAGTGTCCCCCTCCCCTTTTATAGGGGGCACTTGTAAAAATGTATAGTTTTATTGCCCAAAAAAAATCACAAAAAAAAGTTTAAAAAAAACAAAAAATACAAAAAAAAGGGCATTGGAAATGTTTGTAGTGTCCCCCAGATCGGGGGGGGGGGGGGCACTTGATCTAATGTTTGCCTGTTTACTTTAAAAGAGTTGTGATTATTTCACAGTAGCAAATACAACTCGTGCGAAATTCGGGCTACAGCTGTGCAATACTAACAAGATTAATAGAAAACCATTAAATGTTAATTCCACCGTATCATTTTGAACATACCCATTCTATCGTAATTATAGGCTTAAGAAGTGAACAAATCCAGATCCACGGACAATGAATCAATCTGAGTGACATTTAGATGAATTCATTTCTCAACTATGTTTACTGCGGGCTTTAATTTTCTGTATTTGCAAAATCTTGATATTTATTGTGGCTTATTCCGGAATTATTGCCTAATTTGTTTTATTACGCGGGTTTATACTTTGATGTTGCAAAATAAAAACACACACGTCTTTGATGTCTGATCTGCTTTTTGCGGTAAACAAGTTGCTTGTAATCCTCCGGTTAACCCACAAGGTGGCGCAAGTGGGAGGTAGAAATTCTCGCCCTGACCATTTGATGGGCTGCTGCCTCTGCTGAGGTTAGTTTTATGTCAGTCTTTTTTAGGGACTGTTTAGCTTCCCAGAAATTTTTTTTTTGCAATGTGTGTTTCTTTTTACACATGATTAATACAAGCTTGAGTTGCATATGACGGCTTGAATATGATTTAATGAAGTTTATTTTCTCACTGTGCATTTAAAGGAGGGCCATCTCCATAAATAAAAAGAAACACTTGGATTTATATAGCGCCTTTCACAACCACCGGGCGTCCCAAAGCGCTTTACAGCCAATGAAGTACTTTTTGGCATGTAGTCACTGTTGTAATGTAGGAAACGCAGCAGCCAATTTGTGCACAAGCAAGTTCTCACAAACAGCAGCATCATAGGCAGTCCCTCGAAATCGAGGAAGACTTGCTTCTCGGGTAACTGAACAGTCCAATACGGGAATTACAGTCTCTGTCACAGGTAGGACAGATAGTCGTTGAAGGAAAGGGTCGGTGGGGAGTCTGGTTTGCCGCACGCTCTTTCCGCTGCCTGCACTTGTTTTCTGTATGCTCTCGGTGACGAGACTCGAGGTGCTCAGCGCCCTCCCGGATGCTCTTCCTCCACTTAGGGTAGTCGTTGGCCAGGGACTCCCAGGTGTCGGTGGGGATGTTGCACTTTATCAAGGAGGCTTTGAGAGTGTCCTTGAAACGTTTCCTCTGCCCACCTGGGGCTCGCTTGCCGTGGAGGAGTTCCGAATAGAGCGCTTGCTTTGGGAGTCTCGTGTCAGGCATGCGGATGATGTGGCCTGCCCAACGCAGCTGGTCGAGTGTGGTCAGTGCTTCGATGCTGGCCTGACCGAGAACACTGACTTTGGTGCGTCTGTCCCACCAGTGGATTTGCAGAGGCAGCGTTGGTGATATTTCTCCAGTGCTTTGAGGTGTCTACTGTATATGGTCCACATCTCTGAGCCATATAGGAGGGTGGGTATCACTACAGCCCTGTAGACCATAAAGTTTGGTGCCAGATTTGAGGTCCTGGTCTTCGATCACGCTTCCTCAGGCAACTGAAGGCTGCGTTGGACCTCGTCGTCAATGTCTGCCCCTTGCTGATAGTAGACTCCCGAGGTATGGACAATGGTTCACGTTGTCCAAGGCCGCGCCGTGGATTTTGATGACAGCGCCCGGGGGGGGGGGGGCAGTGCTGTATGACAGGGTCAGCAATGTGATAATGACCAGATAATCTGTTTTTTTTTTTTGTTATGTTGATTGAGGAATAAATATTGGCCAGACACTGGGGATAACTCTCCTGCTCCTCTTTGAAATAGTGCCATGGGGGATCTTTTACGTCCACCTCAGAGGGCAGACAAGGTCTCGGTTTAACGACTCAACTGAAAGGCGGCACCTCCGACAGTGCGGCAGTCCCTCAGCACTGGAGTGTCAGCTTAGATTTTTTGTGCTACAAGTTCCTGGCATGAGACTTGAACCCACAACCTTCTGACTCAGAGGTGAGAGCGCTACCCACTGAGCCACAGCTGACAGTGACAAAAGAATAATTACTTGTATTTATATAGCGCCCTTAACAACAACAACTTGCATTTATACATATATTGCCTTCAATGTAGTAAAATGTCCCAAGGCACTTTACGAGTGTTATAAGACAAAAAATTGACACTGAGCCACATAAATTAGAGCAGCTAACCAAAAGCTTGGTCAAAGAGGTAGGTTTTAAGGAGTGTCTTAGGAAGTGGAGAGATTTAGGCAGGGAGTTCCAGAGCTTGGGGCAACAGAAGGCACGGCCACCAATGGTTGAGCGATTATAATCAAGGATGCTCAAGAGGGCAGAATTAGAGGAGCGCAGACATCCTGGTATGGGAGTGGGGTGGTTGTTGGTGGTGGTGTTGGTGGCTGGATGAGGTTACAGAGATAGGGAGGAGCGAGGCCATGGAGAGATTTGAAAATAAGGATGAGAATTTTGAAATCGAGGCGTTGCTTTTTAACTGGGAGCCAATGCAGGGTCAGCGAGCACAGGGGTGATGGGTGAACGAGTCTTGGTGCGAGTTAGGCCATGGGCAGCCAAGTTTTGGGTGATCTCAATTTTACGTAGGGTAGAATGTGGGAGGCCAGCCAGGAGGGTGTTGGAATAGTTAAGTCTAGAGGTAACAAAGGCATGGATGAGGCAAAGATTCCTTCAAGGCAGCATCCAACTTTATCATCATTTTTTTTACTAATCATCAGCTGATTTTTAGTGTGGCCTTGCTCTAAGGTCCTGGGATAGCCCATATGTCTCTGCTCTAAGGTCCCAAGAATCCCTCTTCCCCCAAAAAGTGACCCTGCTCTGAGGTCCCAAGACACCTTGCTGAAGCCCAGAGTTTGATGCCAGCACTGCTCCTCTGAGCTGCTCTTAACCAATGAGGAAGCAGAAAACTAGGAGACACGAGGTCGAATTTAACTGTCTCAGCTCGACGGGGGAGGGACAGCAGTAACCATAAATGAAGGCACTGGACTTGCCATCGTTCTCTCTGTCAATCTGCCCACTGATGCTTTGTTGGGGGCTTTCACAAGGGCAGCCCAGGTGCCTGCCAGGAACAGCAAATGGAGCCTGCATCGCAGGAAGATCTTCCACAACACCGATCTACAACCAAAGCGTTCCGGCAACAGTTGAACAATCTTTCTCCTCACCCACATCACTTCCCACCTCTACATGGACAGACAGTTTCTGTGTTGATGCTTCGGGGGATGGAGTGAGCGCCAGTGTTTCTTCTGGAGGGTCATCCCCTGTCTAACCCCTTGGGCTTCCGCTGCAGGATCAGAGTCATTGGACTCTTTAAAAATTCAACCACGGATGTGGGCGTCGACGGTAAGGCTGACACCTGGGAGTCACTGGCCAAAGACCACCCTAAGCGGAGGAAGTGCATCTGGGAGGGCGCTGAGCACCTCGAGTCTCATCGCCGAGTGAATGCAGAAATCAAGCGCAGACAGCGGAAAGAGTGTGCGGCAAACCTGTCCCACCCACCCCTTCCCTCAACGAATGTCTGTCCCAACTGTCACGGGGACTGTGGTTCTCGTATTGGACTGTTCAGCCACCTAAGGACTAATTTCTAGAGTGGAAGCAAGTCTTCCTCGATTCCAAAGGACTGCCTATGATGATGATGATTAGGGAAGGCTACCATTTATTTCCCATCCCTAGTTGCCCTAGGAAGATTGTGGTGAATTTTCTTCTTGAACCACTGCAGTCCACTTGGTTTACGTGCACCCGCAGTGCTGTGAGGGAGGGAGTTCCAGGATTCTGGCCCAGCGACGATGAAGGAACAGCGATCTATGTCCAAGTCGGAGGGTGTGTGACGAGGAGGGCAACTTAGAGGTGCAGGTGTTCACCTTTACCTGCGGCCATGTGGTGGTGGTCACGAGCTTGGGAGGTGCTGCCGAAGAAGCCGAGATAAAGGGAATAGGGACATGGGTCAGCACGGCACAGGAAAGTTAGATGACAGGATGGCAATGCTCTGCAGCACCAGGTTCCCTGTGTGATTGTTTGAGGAAAGAGTAAAGGTAAGAGTATTGGGGAGACACCCTGTCTGAAGATCGTGGGCTTAAGTCCCACTCCTGAGACTTGAGCACATAATCTAGGCTGACACACCAGTGCATTGCTGAGGGAGTGCTGCGCTGTTGGAGGTGCTGTTTTTCAGCTGAGACATTAAACCGAGGCCCCGTCTAGCCTCCCGGTGGATGTAAAAGAGCCAATGGCACTATTTTGAAGAACAGCAGGGGAATTCTCCCCAATGTCCTGGCCAATATTTATCCCTCAACCAACACCTATAAAACAAATGATCTGGTTATTATCACATTGCTGTTTGTGGGAGCTGTGCACAAATTGGCTGCCGCATTTCCTACATTACAACCGTGACTGCATTTCGAAAGCAATTCATTGGTTGTAAAGCATTTTTGGATGTCCTGAGGTCGTGAATGACGCTTTATAAATGCAAGTCTTTTTATACGTGGCCTCCAGCCGTTGCCATCCCCAAAGCTCCTCATGCTACCTGCACCAAGGATCTGAAAAGCTTTCTCCTCCATCAGGGTGAGGGCTTGTTTAGAGGCTGGCATTCCCCCTGGTTCTGGTCCTCTCCAGGGAGAGCAGCAAGTTGTGAGCATGTGAAAGAAAGTGGCTCCAGTGGGAAATGTGAACCAGTCAAGAGAGGAGTGAAATGCCTCCCATCTGCTACCAGTAAAAGCAGAATGGTGTTGGCATGTGTTAGAATCATAGAATCATAGGCATTTACAGCACAGAAGGGAGGCCATTTCGGTCCATTGTGTCCGTACCGGCCGACAAAGAACTATCCAGCCTAATCTCTCTTTCCAGCTCTTGGTCCTAGGTTTTTAAATGTGGTGAGGGTTTTGGCCTCTACCATCCTTTCAGGCAGTGAGTTCCAGACCCCCACCACGCTCTGCATGAAAACATTTCCCCTCAAACCCCCTCTAAACCTCCTACCAATTACTTTAAATCTGTGCCCCCTGGTTGTTGATCCACCTGCTAAGGGAAATAGGTCCTTCCTATCAACTCTACCTAAGCCCCTCATAATTTTATACACCTCAAGTAGATTTCCCTTAAGCCTCCTCTGTTCCAGAGAAAACAAACCCAGCCTGTCCAATCTTTCCCCATGGCTAAAATTCTCCAGTCCAGACAACATCCTGGTAAATCTCCTCTGTACCCTCTCTGTTGTGAGGGCCTGTCACTGTCTTTGTACATGTCACTTTATTTGTAGGGGTTGATGTGGAGCAGTGCCATAAAAAAGGTCTAGCGCTGAGAAATAGAGATAGCCAAACATAAACTTCACCCTTGCTGTCCGAGATCTCTGCGCTCCTCCAATTCTGGCCTTCCGTACATCCCCGAATTTAATCGCTCCATGATTGCCGGCCGTGCCTTCATGTGCCTAGGCCCTAAGCGCTGCAATTGCCTCCCTCAACCTCTCCGCCTCTCTCTCCTCCTTAAAACCCACCTCTTTGCCCAAGCCTGTCCTAATATCTCCTTATGTGGCTCAGTGTCACATTATGTTTTTCTTATTTCATTTTTTTGAGGTATGTGATCGGGTTTTCTTTTGTGAATGGATATTAATTAATTGAGACAGCTTTTTAGTGAATTTGAACCAATCAACATGACTAGCACTGTACAGACATGTCAGCCACCTGCTAAAATCATTACTTTTAATTAAATAGATGGACAGTGATAGATTGGTAATAACTAAAGTTTTGGGGGAGAAATTCGGTTGGACAGCACCCCGCACGAGGGTCGCTACAGGGTCGGAACAGGGGCGCTAAAGGGTTTGCAGCCGCGAGCGCTGGTATTCGCGCCGCTCACAAATTCAGTCCACCGTTATCGGCGGCGCTGAGGAGTATCGCCTGGGAGCGTAACGCTGGCATGCAATGCCCCCAGTATCGACACGGAAGCAAAATTTGGTTTGTGCTGCACCCGTAAGTGCCCCGTAGTGACCCCGCCAGAGAAAGCTGGCGTACAGAGCTGTCCCGGGACGCAAAGGGAAGGGATTGGTTGCATGAGGTAAGTGTGATTGATATATATTTTTTTCTGCAATTTAACTTTATTTGTGGTGAGTAATGTATAAGGAATATTTTTTGTTTGGATTCTTTTGTTTGCAGGGAGGCCTCTCTTAGGGCACTACAAAGCCAGCTCTTTAGCTCGAGATGTTCAGTTGCTCACCCGGCCTAGCGACCTAAGCTAAGTGTGGTACGCTTCCCTTAGTGCTCCACTCCATTGTCAGGGCGCAAACACTGAATTTTGCAGCTCCCATCGCTAACCATTTTCCAGCGCTAAATTTGGCGACTGCCTAACATTAACGCCTTAAGAACCGTTCAACCGAATTTCCAGCCCTTAAAGAGTTAAGGTTCAAAATGACATGCCCGTATTACACTTTTAGGGGTTTGGTGATGTGAGTGACTAAATGGAACAATCTCACCATTTCATCACAACCTGAGTGAGAAGAGGCTCGCATTTGCCAATGTGATGAATAATTGAAACAAAGTGTCAACTTTGAACGTCAGAGAAAGATAAAAATACACAAACTCTTTTTTTTTCATGCAAAGCGATAATCTGGACGTTCTTACCTTGACATTTACAAGGTTGCATAGAGATGTCCTCCCACTTTGAAGAACTGTGCGATGTTAGTCAAGCAGTTTCATTGTTTGGGGAGAAAGTCAAGGGAGCGATGCTATAAATACAGAGGTAAATGCTGCTCGATGTACTGAGAAGCGTTTTCTTTTGAACTAGCTTGACCATATGGTGGACCCATATTGCTGCTGCTATGGATGCCAAGGAAGCAAGGCCCGGCCCTATCCAACGTTTTTTTTCTCCGCTCCTAATAGCACACAGTACCTGAAAAACCTTCACCGCATCGAAAGGGTGGAGTTCCAGTTGGCGCTGCCGGGGAGGGCCGATTGCAGTTTTCTGCAGATTTGGGAATCAGCTGATTTGCCCAGTGCGGGAGTGCTGAACGACACTGCTGCTTTCCTCAACCACGCAGTTCCGAGTCAGGATATCCCAATTACAACAGGGCAGTTGAGCACGCTGCTACTGCCCTGTCTAGTAGGCTTCGGCACAATTCATTCATTCCCACCCCTCAAGGCCTTTCGAGGATCAGAAGAAAGAATTTACATTCACGAAATTGGCTAAACACTTGAAGGGGAAAACATTTTGCAGGGTTGTGGGAACGACCAAGGGAATGGGACTAATGTCTTTTAGGGCAGGAAATCTGCTGTCCTTACCCGGTCTGGCCCATATGTGACTCCAGACCCACAGCAATGTGGTTGACTCTTAACTGCCCCTCTGAAATGACCAAGCAAGCCACTTGAACATTCAAGGGCAATTAGGGATGGGCAATAAATGCTGGCCTTGCCAGCGATGCCCACAACCCATGAACGAATAAAAAAAAATTCAATAGCTCTTTCAAAGAGACAGCATAGGTACGACGGGCTGAATGGCCTCCTGTGCTGTATGATTCTGTGATAAAAGGCAGAGTACAATGTATATCTTTAATCTGGTGTCTGATAATGTTCCTATGGTAATTTATCTATTAGAATTATACTACTATTTATAATAACGTGATCTATCTTCTTCTTAGGCGGTCTCTTGTATCGAGGATGACTTGCTTCCACGCCAAACAAGGATGTTTCAATGAAGGACCTAATATTCCAGGTCCCAAACTACATGTTGAAGGGTGGGAGATGCCTGTGCGTGGAATTTTTTTAATGTGTGGTGGCCGCTGCACACCAGCCACCACAAGGGCTTGAGAGAGCTAGGTCTTGGGCCAGTGGCCAGGATTAAACAAAACAACTGGAGACCAGCTCTGCTGCACGGACCTAGTGCGCGCACACATTGCAGTGTGGGCTGGCCCGTGCTGCCCATGGGCCCACGCCTCTCCTGGGCCCCGAACTCACGCCTCTCCTGGGCCCCGAACTCACGCCTCTCCTGGGCTTCGATCACATCGCTCTGCATAGACCTGCGAGGAACATCTGCGGAAGGTCGGGGCCTTAAAAGGAGCATACCACTCCAGGGAGCAGCGGGAGCCGGTATAGGAGGGCGATGGCAGTGAAGAGGGCGACTGGATTGGATATCACCATAACCCAGGTCAGTGATGGAGTGTGGGCAGCCACAGCAGGAGCGGCGGGGTTGGGGTGAAGGAGCGGTGAGGTCGGGGCGAAGGAGCGACAAGAGATCGTGATTATATATCAAAGAGCTAAAGAACAGAAGAATGTATATTTAGTACTGAAAAGTATGCACCACCTGAAGGCAAATACATAATGAATGTTGTGGTCCTGTTCTGTTATCAATTGAGAGCCAGTGCTTGACATATTAGATTCTTTTCATATAACAGAAGAACGTTTGACTCAGAAAATTATGTTGGAATGTTACTTGAATAGTCTGGTGGAATTTTTAATTAAGTGACAGGACAGAACAGGCAGACAGCACAACACCTTTGACAATACAGGACTAGAATAGACTGGCAAAGGATACTTAAAGGGTTGACGGTGGATTGGCAATGGCAAACATTTAAAGATCACATGGATGAACTTCAGCAATTGCACATCCCTGTCTGGAGTAAAAATAAAACGGGGAAGGTGGCTCAACCATGGCTAACAAGGGAAATTAAGGATAGTGTTAAAGCCAAGGAAGAGGGCATATAATTTGGCAACAAACCTGAGGACTGGGAGAAATTTAGAATTCAACAAAGGAAGACAAAGGGTATAATTAAGAGGGGGAAAATAGAGTACAAGAGGAAAGTTGCAGGGAACATAAAAACTGACTGCAAAAGCTTCTATAAATATGTGAAGAGAAAAAGATTAGTGAGGACAAACTTAGGTCTCTTGCAGTCGGATTCAGGTAAATTTATAATGGGGAAGAAAGAAATGGCAGACCAATTGAACAAATACTTCGGTTCTGTCTTCACGAAGGAAGATACAAATAACCTTCCGAATGTACGAGGGGACATTGGGTCTAGTGAGAAGGAGGAACTGAAGGAAATCCTTATTAGGTGGGAAATTGTGTTAGGGAAATTGATGGGATTGAAGGCCGATAAATCCCCGGGGCCTGATAGTCTGCATCCCAGAGTACTTAAGGAAGTGGCCCTAGAAATATTGGATGCATTGGTGATCATTTTCCAACAGTCTATCAACTCTGGATCAGTTCCTATGGTCTGCAGGGTAGCTAATGTAACCCCACTTTTTTTTAAAAAAAGGAGGGAGAGAGTAAACGGGTAATTATAGACCGGTTAGCCTGACATCAGTAGTGGGGAAAATGTTATAATCAATCATTAAGGATGAAATAGCAGTGCATTTGGAAAGCAGTAACAGGATCTGACTATGTCAGCATGGATTTATGAAAGGGAAATCATGCTTGACGAATCTTCTGGAATTTTTTGAAGATGTAACTAGTAGAGTGGACAAGAGAGAACCAGTGGATGTGGTGTATTTGGACTTTCAAAAGGCTTTTGAAAAGGTCCCACACAAGAGATTGGTGTGCAAAATCAAAGCGCATGGTATTGCGGGGAATGTACTGATGTGGATAGAGAACTGGTTGGCAGACAGGAAGCAGAGAGTTGGGATAAACGGGTCCTTTTCAGAATGGCAGGCAGTGACTAGTGGAGTGCCGCAGGGCTCAGTGCTGGGACCCCAGCTCTTTACAATATACATTACCGATTTAGATGAAGGAATTGAGTGTAATATCTCCATGTTTGCAGATGACACTAAGCTGGGTGGTGGTGTGAGCTGTGAGGAAGATGCTAAGAGGCTGCAGGGTGACCTGGACAGGTTAGGTGAGTGGGCAAATGCATGGCAGATGCAGTATAATGTGGATAAATGTGAGGTTATCCATTTTGGTGGCAAAAACACAAAGGCAGAATATTATCTGAATGGCGGTAGACCTGGGTATCATGGTTCATCAGTCACTGAAAGTGGGCATGCAGTACAGCAGGCGGTGAAGAAGGCAAATGGTATGTTGGCCTCCATAGTTAGGGGACTTGAGTATAGGAGCAGGGAAGTCTTACTGCAGTTGTACAGGGCCTTAGTGAGGCCCTGGAATATTGTGTTCAGTTTTGGTCTCCTAATCTGAGGAAGGACGTTCTTGCTATTGAGGGAGTACAGCGAAGGTTCACCAGACTGATTCCAGGGATGGCTGGACTGTCATATGAGGAGAGATTGGATCAACTGGGCCTTTATTCACTGGAGTTTAGAAGGATGAGAGGGGATCTCATAGAAACATATAAAATTCTGACGGGACTGGACAGGTTAGATGCGGGAAGAATGTTCCCGATGTTGGGGAAGTCTAGAACCAGGGGACATAGTCTTAGGATAAGGGGTAGACCATTTAGGACTGAGATGAGGAGAAACTTCTTCACTCAGAGAGTTGTTAACCTGTGGAATTCCCTGCCACAGAGAGTTGTTGATCCCAGTTCATTGGATATATTCAAGAGGGAGTTAGATATGGCCCTTATGGCTAAGGGGATCAAGGGGTATGGAGAGAAAGCAGGAAAGGGGTACTGAGGTAATGATCAGCCATGATCTTATTGAATGGCGGTGCAGGCTCGAAGGGCTGAATGGCCTACTCCTGCACCTATTTTCTATGTTTCTAGGACTCCACAGTACTGTACTATACTGCACTGGACTTATCAGCACTGGGGTTTTCTATTACCTTCTAACTCGGAGGCAACAGTGCTACCAACTGTGCCAAGCAGTAGGCTTGTAAAATAGATTCTCATAATTACCCCTCCAAACTTGTCAGGAGTTAACTATACATTGATTATATTATAGCACAGTAATCAACTATTGCTTATCTCTCTATAAATGGACAATGATCACATTCTGATAAACATTACATAGAATGCACAGCACAGAAATAGGTCACTCGGCCCAACTGTTCCATGCCGGTGTCTATGCTCCACACGAGACTCCTCCCAACCCTCTTCCTCTAACACTATCAGCATAACCTTCTGGCCCTTTCACCCTCATGTGTTTATCTAGCCTCCCCTATTCTGTCTCAACTATTCCCTGTGGTAGTGTGTTCCATATTCTAACCACTCTCTGGGTAATCCATCAGTTCTGCATATTCTTTGCATGCACAGTGCTGCCCATCTGCAGCGAGCATAACGTCCATTGCTACAGAAAAAATGCCAGAAAAGGAATCGGATTATCCTCGGAGTTTATGTTATTAAGGGGGACGGATGCTTGGCAGTGATCTTGCTTCAGAGGACAGATATTGTTCAAAAGCTGTTCATGCTTCACTTTCGTGGTTATATGATGCAGGCAGTGCAATTACATATTTATATTCACTCCCGCATAGCCAGTACTCTCTGTGTTATACATTTATGATAGTATTCTCACTGTATAATATCACATACAAGAGTATAAATTCAGTGAAGCATTACTCAGTATATAATAAAGTGTGGCAAAATGTCAACTTATCGGTACATGTCAGTGGCACCAGAAGCTCGGTGGGGAGATTTCCTCTGATCATTACAATAACAAGAACTTGCATTTATATAGCACCTTTAACATTTGAAAAAACTCCCAAGGCACTTTCACAGAGGGGTAATCACACAAAAAGCAGATACCAAGAGAAAGAAGGCAATGTTATGATGGGTAGGTTTTAAGAAGGTTGTGAAAGGAGAGGGGTGCAGGGAGATTTAGAAAGTGCGCAGGGCTTAGTCGGCTCAAAGCTCGGCCACCAATGGCAGGCAAAGGGAGAGTGGGATGCATAACAACATCAACGTGTATTTATATAGCGCCGTTAACGTAGTGAAACGCCCCCAGACGCTTCACAGGAGTGTTATGAGAATTAAAAATTTGTCACCGAGCCGCACAAGTAGAAATTAGCGCAGGTGACCAAAAGCTTGGTCAAAGAGGTAGGTTTTAAGGAGCCTATTGAAGGAGGAAAGAGAGGCGGAGAGGTTTAGGCAGGGAGTTCCAGAGCTTAGGGCCCAGGCAGCTGAAGGCACGGCCACCAACGGTTGAGCGATTAGAATCAGGGATGCTCAAGAGGGCAGAATTAGAGGAACATAGACATCTCAGGGGATTGTGAGGCTGGAGGAGATTATAGAGATAGGGAGGGGCGAGGCCATGAAGGGATTTGAAAAATAAGGATGAGAATTTTGAAATCGAGGCGTTGCTTAACTGGAAGCCAATGTAGGTCAGCGAGCACAGGGTTGATGGGTGAGCGGGACTTGGTGCGAGTTAGGACACAGGCAGCCGAGTTTTAGATCACCTTTAGTTTACGTAGGATTGAATATGGGAGGCCAACCAAGTCACAGAGCACAAAGTAGAATTCTGGAGTGGAGGGAATCTAGGGTTGGAGGAGGTTTAATTGATTGGTAGGGGCCATGGATTTAAACATGAGGATGACAATTTTAAATTGGAGGCTTTGGAAGACAGGGAGCCAATTAGATCAACAAGGACAGGAAATGGGCTAGCAGGATTTGATGCAGGATAATATATGGCCAGTAGAGTGTGAATGAGTCGATGTTTACAGAGCGTGGTGCTTGGGAAGCCAGTAAGACATAGTCAAGTCTGGAGGTGACAAATGCAGAGGTGAGAGTTTAAGCAGCAGATGGGCTGAGGCAGGGATGGAGGCAGAGACAGGTGGAGTTACAGAGATGGAAGTAGACCTTTGTGATAGAGAGGATATGGAGTCAGAAGCTCAGATCTGTGCCAAATAGGATGGCGAGGTGGTGAACAATCTATATCAACCTGAGACAGTGGCTGAGGATGGGGATGCAATCTGTGCCAAGGGTACAGCATTGGTGGAGGGGGCCAAAGAGGAGGAGGGGGCCAAAGATAGATGTTTGGCGGACGATGGAAGTAATTGCTGGAAATGCTCTAGTTATGATTGGATAGAGTGGAACCAAGAGAGGATAGTCCTAGTGAACTGAACAGTGGAGGAGAGGTGTTGGAGGAGGGCGATGCGGTTAACAGTGTCATCATCATCATCATCATAGGCAGTCCCTCGAAACTAAGTTGACTTGCTTCCACGCCAAAAAGGAATGAGTTCACAGGCGTTTCAATGAAGGACCTAATATTCCAGGTCCCGAACTACATCGTGAAGGGTGGAAGGTGCCTGTGCGTGGATTTTTTTAACGTGGGGTGTCCGTTGCGCACCAGTCACCACACGGGCTTGACAGAACTAGGTCTTGGTCCAGTGACAAGGGTTAACCAAGACGACTGGAGACCTGCTCTGTTGCACGGACCTAGTGCGCACACATAATCGCAGTGAGGGCTGGCCCGTGCTGCCCCTGGGCACCTGGCCCCGAACTCACGCCTCTCCTGGGCCCCATCCTATCCCTCCACAGTCTTTCGCTGCTCCTGCTGTATCTGCCCACGCTCCAATCACTTATAACTCTCGGGTCAGAATCTGAAACCTGTGACGTCCTAAAAAGAAACGTCTTACAGCGCGGACCCAACAGTCATCGCGAGCTAGTGGGACATCGAAGAGGCAGAGCGGCAGCGTGGGGAGGCCTATAAAAGGCCCAACAGTCATCGGGAGCCAGCGGGACATTGTGGAGACGGAGCGGCAGTGTGGGGAGGTCTATAAAAGGCTAGCCGGTGCAGTTGCAGCAGGGAGAGAAGGTAAAAAGAAGTAAATAGAAATCGAAGGATGACGTCACAGCCAAGGGGGTAAGTGATTGGCTGGTGATTGGTGAGTAGTTTTTCTTTTTCTTTTTCTATATCAGTAAGTAACCTTTAGCATTGTTGTTGCCAAATTAAGTTAATCTAGGGGGTAAGTCATGGCAGGAGAGCTCAGACATGTGTTATGCTCCTCCTGTACTATGTGGGAAGTCAGGGATGCTTCCAGTGTCCCTGACGACAACATGTGCGGGAAGTGTATCCGCCTGCAGCACCTGACAGACCGCATTGCGGCACTGGAGCTGCGGGTGGATTCACTCTGGAGCATCCACGATGCTGAGAATGATGTGAATAGTACATTTAGTGAGTTGGTCTTACCGCAGGTAAAGGGTACACAGCCAGATAAGGGATGGGTGATCAACAGGAAGAGCAGTGGAAGGAAGGTAGTGCAGGGGTCCCCTGCGGTCATCCCCCTGTAAAACAGATGCACCGCTTTGGATACTGTTGAGGCGGATGACTCATCAGGGGAAAGCAGCAGCCAAGTTCATGGCACCATGGCTGGCTCTGCTGCACAGGAGGACAGGAAAAAAAGTGGGAGAGCTATAGTGGTAGGGGATTCTTTTGTAAGTGGAATAGACAGATGTTTCTGCGGCCGCAATCTAGACTCCAGGCTTCCCTGGTGCAAGGGTCAAGGATGTTTCGGAGCAGCTGCACGACATTTTGAAGGGGGAGGGTGAACAGCCAGTTGTTGTGGTGCATATAGGTACCAACGATATCGGTAAAAAATGGGATGAGGTCCTACAGGACGAATTTAGGGAGCTAGGAGCTAAATTAAAAATTAGGAGCTCAAAAGTAGTAATCTCAGGATTGCTACCAGTGCCACGTGCTAGTCAGAGTGGGAATGTCAGGATAGCTCAGATGAATACATGGCTTGAGGAGTGGTGCAGAAGGAAGGGATTCAAATTCCTGGGACATTGGAACCGGTTCTGGGGGAGGTGGGACCAGTACAAACCGGACGGTCTGCACCTGGGCAGGACCGGAACCAATGTGCTAGGGGGAGTGTTTGCTAGTGCTGTTGGGGAGGGGTTAAAATAATATCGCAGGGGGATAGGAACCTATGCAGGGTGTAAGGGGTGGTTTGCAGGGGGTCAGCTTTCCCTTCTGAACTTATATGAGCGGTTCCGAATCGCTCCCACACCCTTGATTCTAGACACTGGAATTATGAAGGGACTGTGACAGACTTGGACAGACAATCGGTTTCAAGGTAGGAAGCAGGCATGGCTTTATTGTATTTAAAAAGAAGTAAAAGGCACACCTTTAATAACACACACAGACCAATACACACTGAAGGGTACAACACATTGAATAAAATGTCAAATTACAGCCTGTGAGGAAAAGAATACAGCTTAAACCCTAAATGGGGTAAAGAGGAGAATGCAGATACATTTACACAAGTTATCCCAGCCTCCTCCCTCCCAATTCCCCTAACTAACTAAGTTATAGCTCTGGGGGTTCAGGGGCTATGCTCACCAATCCCTTTAGACAGTTGCCGGTGAATCACGGTTTCGGGGTTCGCTGCACTTGGCCTTCTGGGCGAGCCGCACCCTGGATGGAAGAGAGGACTTCGGACTGCATAGTCTTCAGTTGGGGTGCGTCCGTTGATGCGCTAAGTTGCGTTTTGGATGTACGGGGTAAGTACCCACTTTCTTTGGTTAGGAATAGTTTTAGTTAGTCCCTTTTGGTAATTTCTCCCCCGTTGGGTCGTTCAGAAGTAGATTGTAGAGCGGTTGTCAATTTGGTTTCTGACAACCTTCCATTTCATGGGCCTCGTGCTCGGTCAGTTCCTGATGAGTTCTGGTAGTTTCCTTCACTATTCCATTTCTTCACTGTAGAGGAAGTGGGCTGTTTGTGTTTGTGTCTGTGTTCCCATCTGTGTCCTTGTTCGAGTCTGTGTTCTGCTAGTCTTTCCTTGTAAAACTGGGGGATAGATATATCCCCAAAAAAAGGCTCCATTATCTCCCATCAAATCTCTTGGACTCTGTTTAAACTGTTCTGTCCATTGATTTTCAAATGTCTCCTTTGTCAGCAGTAACTCGATTAGGGTGCGAGAATGTGCTATCACTGGTTTTGCATTGTTTTAGGATTGTCCAGTTTCTTGACCATGATTTCCATTGTGCTTGATTGGGTAATTCGATTATCTCTTAGAGGGTGAATAGCCTGGGATCCTTAATACACGAATTTGCTTCAGAAGTTGGCCCCACCTCCTGTATTTGGTAACTCTTTTTCGCAGCCAAAATGTTGTAGAATCTTAAAATTGATATGCTCCTTCCCATAGATGTTTAGGGGATCTCAAGCTTCTGTAATTTAGGTCCATTTTGAATTCCCTTTCCTATGAGTCCAAACATTGGGGGGGGGGCGGGTGTCTCCATGAATGAATCCTCTTTTATCTCCCGCAGGCTTCATCTGCCCCTTTAAACTCATTTTAAAAGCCCAGAAAGGGATTCTTCTCCTCTGCAGGGGAAAGGAATCTTTGCAAGATATTGGTAAATTCTACACAGGGAGATTGAGAGAAGTAGAATGGGGGCAGAAGCAAAAGATAGAAAGGAGAAAAGTAAAAGTGGAAGGCAGAGAAACCCAAGGAAAAATCAAAAAGGGCCACATTACAGCAAAATTCTAAAGGGGCAAAGTGTGTTAAAAGGATAAGCCTGAAGGCGCTGTGCCTCAATGCGAGGAGTATTCAGAATAAGGTGGACGAATTAACTGCGCAGATAGCTGCTAATGGATATGATGTAATTGGCATCTCGGAGACATGGTATTCAACATTCAGGAAGGATAGACAGGAAGGAAAAGGAGGTGGGATGGCGTTGCTGGTTAAAGAGGAAATTAATGCAATATTAAGGAAGTACATTAGCTTGGATGTGGAATCGGTATGGGTGGAGCTACGGAATACCAAAGGGCAGAAAATGCTAGTGGGAGTTGTGTACAGACCACCAAACAGTAGTGGTGAGGTTGGGGACAGCATCAAACAAGAAATTCTAGATGCGTGCAATATAGGTACAGCAGTTATCATGGGTGACTTTGATTTACGTATTGTTTGGGCTAACCAAACTGATAGCAATGCGGTGGAGGAGGATTTCCTGGGGTGTATTAGGGATGGTTTTCTCGACCAATATGTCGAGGAACCAACTAGTGGGCTGGCCATCCTAGACTGGGTGATGTGTAATGAGAAAGGACTAATTAGCAATCTTGTTGTGCGAGGTCCCTTGGGGAAGAGTGACCATAATATGGTAGAATTCTTTATTAAGATGGAGAGTGACACAGTTAATTCAGAGACTAGGGTCCTGAACTTAAGGAAAGGTAACTTCGATGGCATGAGACATGAATTGGCTAGAATAGACTGGCAAGTGATACTTAAAGGGTTGACGGTGGATAGGCAATGGTAAACATTTAAAGATCACATGGATGAACTTCAACAACTGTACATCCCTGTCTGGAGTAAAAATAAAACGGGGAAGGTGGCTCAACCGTGGCTATCAAGAGAAATTAAGGATAGTGTTAAATCGAAGGAAGAGGCATATAAATTGGCCAGAAAAAGCAGCAAACCTGAGGACTGGGAGAATTTTATAATACAGCAGAGGAGGAAAAAGGGTTTAATTAGGAGGGGGAAAATAGAATATGAGAGGAAGCTTGCTGGGAACATAAAAACTGACTGTAAAAGCTTCTAAAAGATTAGTGAAGATGAACATTGGTCCCTTGCAGTCAGATTCAGGTGAATTTATAATGGGAAACAAAAAAATGGCGAACCAGTTAAACAAATACTTTGGTTCTGTCTTCAAGAAGGAAGACACAAATAACCTTCCGGAAATACTAGGGGACCGAGGGTCTATTGAGAAGGAGGAACTGAAGGAAATCCCTTATAAGGTGATGAAATTGTGTTCGGGAAATTGATGGGATTGAAGGCCGATAAATCCCCGGGGCCTGATAGTCTGCATCCTAGAGTACTTAAGGAAGTAGCTCTAGAAATAGTGGATGCATTGGTGATCATTTTCCAACAGTCTATCGAATCTGGATCAATTCCTATGGACTGGAGGGTAGCTAATGTAACACCACTTTTTATGAAAGGAAGGAGAGAGAAAATGGGTAATTATAGACCTGTTAACCTGACATCAGTAGTGGGGAAAATGTTGAAATCAATTATTAAAGATGAAATAGCAGCGCATTTGGAAAGCAGTGACAGGATCAGTCCAAGTCAGCATGGATTTATGAAATGGAAATCATGCTTGACAAATCTTCTGTAATTTTTTGAGGATGTAACTGGTAGAATGGACAAGGGAGAACCAGTGGATGTGGTGTATTTGGACTTTCAAAAGCCTTTTGACAAGGTCCCACACACGAGATTGGTGTGCAAAATTAAAGCACATGGTATTGGGGGTAATGTACTGACGTGGATAGAGAACTAGTTGGCAGACAGGAAGCAGAGAGTCGGGATAAACGGGTCCTTTTCAGAATGGCAGTCAGTGACTAGTGGCGTGCCGCAGGGCTCAGTGCTGGGACCCCAGCTCTTTACAATATACATTCATGATTTAGATGAAGAAATTGAGTGTAATATCTCCAAGTTTGCAGATGACACTAAGCTGGGTGGCGGTGTGAGCTGTGAGGAGGACACTAAGAGGCTGCAGGGTGACTTGGACAGGTTAGGTGAGTGGGCAAACGCGTGGCAGATGCAATATAATGTGGATAAATGTGAGGTTATCCACTTTGGTAGCAAAAACACGAAGGCAGAATATTATCTGAATGGCGGCAGATTAGGAAAAGGGGAGGTGCAATGAGACCTGAGCATCATGGTACATCAATCATTGAAAGTTGGCATACAGATACAGCAGGCAGTGAAGAAGGCAAATGGTATGTTGGCCTTCATAGCTAGGGGATTTGAGTATAGGAGCAGGGAGGTCTTACTGCAGTTGTACAGGGCCTTAGTGAGGCCTCACCTGGAATACTGTGTTCAGTTTTGGTCTCCTAATCTGAGGAAGGACATTCTTGCTATTGAGGGAGTGCAGCAAAGGTTCGCCAGACTGATTCCCGGGATGGCAGGACTGACATATGAGGAGAGACTGGATCGACTGGACCTGTATTTACTGGAGTTTAGAAGGATGTGAGGGGATCTCATAGAAACATATAAAATTCTGATGGAACTGGACAGGTTAGATGCAGGAAGAATGTTCCTGATGTTGGGGAAGTCCAGAACAAGGGGATATAGTCTAAGGATAAGGGATAAGCCATTTAGGACTGAGATAAGGAGAAGCTTCTTCACTCAGAGAGTTGTTAACCTGTGGAATTCCCTACACCAGAGAGTTGTTGATGCCAGTTCATTGGATATATTCAAGAGGGAGTTAGATATGGCCCTTACGGCTAAAGGGATCAAGGGGTATGGAGAGAAAGCAGGAAAGGGGTACTGAGGTGAATGATCAGCTATGATCTTATTGAATGGTGATGCAAGCTCGAAGGGCCGAATGGCCTACTCCTGCACCTATTTTCTATGTTTCTATGACCCCTGTAGTCAAAGGCTGTAGAGTGGTCAAGGATGGAAATTCACCACAGTCAGAGTCATTAGTGACTTTGATTAGAACCATTTCACTGCTGTGGCAGGGGAAGCAATCTGATTGGAGAGATTCAAATATGGATTTGCTGCAAAGATGGGTACAGCTTTAGGAGGCAACAACACATCCAAAGACTTTGGTAAGACAAGGGAGGTTGTCGACCGCGTATGAGTTTCAAGGACAAAGGGGCTCAGGATGGTATTTGATGAGGGAGGTGATAATGGCAGTTTTGAAAGGGTGGGGCACTATACCTGAGGAGAGGGAAGCATTTATAATGTCAGCTGGCCTAGGGTGTCCTGAAGGGAAGTTGGGTGGTCAGCATGGGAATGGAATCGTGAGAAGGCTGATCTCGAGAGGGTTTGAAGGGAGGTAGGCAAAAAACTGGAGAAAGGCATGATTTTACGACTAGTCATTTGTCAGTGAGCCCATAAATAAATACAGTTCCGAGATATTCTCTGATCATTACACATCAGTGACACTATAAATATAGTGCAGAGACGTCCTCTGATTGATAACTGTCAGCGAAACAATAAATATAGTGCGGAAAATTCTTCTGATTGATAAACGTCAGTGACACAATAAATATAGTGTGGAGAATTCTTCTGATTGATAAATGGCAGTAACATAATAAATATAGTGCAGAATAAAAACTGAAAATGCTGGAAATCTCAGCGACAAGAGATCAAACATAAGAAGGGAAACAGAAAGCAAAGAAAGTAAAAGAGACAAACGGAAATCCTGTCTGAGGGAAGAGCAGAACTTCTTCAAGAGAGAAGGGCAGTGAATTAAACACTAATACAAAGAAAAATACTGCGGATGCTGGAATCTGAAATAAATACAGTGCGGAGATGTTTTCTGATCGATAACTGTCAGTGACACAACAAATACAGTGCAGAGATTGATACATCAGTGATGCCGTAAACACAATTGGGAGATTTCCCCTGATCACTGTTTCTTGTGAAATTGTGAACCTGTTCTATAACTTCGCACAGTTAGTAAAAGGGAGTGGCCTATTATAATGCCCATGATCTTTCAATGGAGAATGGCTTATAATTATAAGCGGCATATAAACTGCTGCTAGACCAGCTTGTTTCCTGATCAGAGTTCCAATGCCATCCCATGGATAGCTGATCAAATCCAAGTATTGAAACAGTTCTGGGACTCAAAGCTGCAGCCACCAAAGTCTCTGAGGAGCATTTTCCATTTTAAGAAATATACATTTTCCATTCCTCAAATTTTTAAAATAACCAGAAGGTTGAGCATCTACTGCTTGGCTTAATTGGTCGAACTCTCATCTCTTGTTTTAAAAGGATTGTGGGTTCCAAGCCCCATCACAGGACTTGAATACGTGGCCTATTCTGACACTCCAATGGGGTATTGAGGAAATGCTGCATTGACAGAGGTGCTGTGCTTCAGGTGAGATGTGATATTATAGCAAGTTACTAGCTCTCTGTCTGTCAGTCCCGTTGTCTCATTTTCAAATCCCATGGCATTATTTGAAGGAGAGCGGTGAGATTTCGAGCCGGGCTGGCCAACATTCAACACTGTCACCAAAAAACCGTTGGGTGAAATGGTTATTTATTCTTGTCGTGGCACACACGACCGCAGTTTTGTCCTGATTTATTAGTCACTTCGAAGTAATGTCTCTGAGTCAGAAGGTCCCAGATTCAGGCCCCACTCCATAAACTAAAGCATATAATCTAGGCTGACACTCCAGTGCAGTGCTGAGGGAGTGCTGCACTGTCGGAGGTGATGTCTTTCAGATGAGACGTGTCCTGAATCACCCCTGTGCTCATTGACCTACATTAGCTCCCGGTTGGGCCATGGCTCAATTTCAAAATTCTTATTCCTTGTTTTCAAATCCCTGCATGTGCTTGCCCTTCCCTATTGCTGTAACCTCCTCCAGTACCTGTTGTGGTTGAAATGTCAACTGGTCTATTCTCTCCACAGATGCTGCCCGACCTGCTGAATGTTTCCATACATTTTCTCATTTTATTTCCTCTCTGTAATGTTTTTTTTACTGTAGATATACAGCTCCTTTCACAGGAGGGTTAATAGATTCAGCCTGAACCATGTAAGCTGGGAGGGAGCTGTTCTACACATCCATCCACCAAGCCCCTCAGCCCCTCCCTCTCCCCCCCGCAACGTTGAAAGACCTGGATCGCATGTAGTTTTAAAAAAAAATGAAAACAAGTTCAGGTCTGCACTGACATTTCAGTGTGGATTTTACAACTGCGCTCTCCCACAGGGGAGTTTGTTGACAGAAATCGCGAGTGCACTTACCACAATTTTCTGTCTGGGGTGCCCGCAATCTCCCAGTGTGCATGGCTGGCATCGGGAAGCATGTTCGATCAGAACTTTTGGAGTGATGGGGGCAAGGGACGGGTATCTCTCCCTTGTCAATGTTCCTTTTCACCTGATTTTATCTGCTGATAACAATTCTTAAGTAGGCAACGATGTAGTTTCTTCAGTGGCAGGTACGTCGCAGTCATTTCCTGTCCCAAGCCTGTTGTAGCGGTCTGAATGTAGCCAAACTGGCCCCACTGAAGATAAGGATTGTTTCAAAGGGTCAAGCTAAAATAAGGTACATCACTGCTGGTGCTGGTATGCTGTCAAAGCGAATTCCAACAATTTTATTTTCATTTTGTGTCCGTGCTGGTCACCTGGGGTTCTGTGCATAATATCTTAGGCAAGCAAATTGAATATTTATATTTTATGCCAAATGTTCTTGGGATACATCCAGAGGACTTGTATTAGATTTGAGAACCCATGCATTTGCTGATATTTATGTGCTTTCACATTCTGTGAGCAAAGAGCTAAACAAAGACAGCAAGCATTTTATCTTTATGTTAACCCTTTATTCAGAGTGACGTTCAATCTGGAATTCAGTTCTACTTTGTCTCGAAAGTCTGGATAAAGAAGCAGTGCTTTTTATTTGGCTTGTTAAAGGTTTGACTCTAATATCAGACCGATTTAACCTGTATCACTGGTGTTCAAAAAATAAATCTGTTTTTTGCCTCTCCCAGGAGATCACATGGCTCCAGTGGGGTGGAGTGTAGAATGTTTCAGTGTAAGGGGTGTCGCAGTTGTGTGGGATGGACTGGTTGGGCTGGGTGCTCTTTACCTTTCTGCCATTGTTCATTGTTCATAGGTTTATATGTAACCTTCAGGGCTGCTGACCGAGGGCCGTGCGGCTCTTTGTTGGCCAGCGCGGACACGATGGGCCGAGATGGCCTCCTTCTGCGCTGTAAATACATTTCTATGTAAGTGTGGATCCTCTTTAAGAACATAAGAATTAGGAACAGGAGTAGACCATTCTGCCCCTCGAGCCTGCTTCGCTATTCAATGAGATCATGGCTGATCTTCAACCTCAACTCCACTTTGTGGCCCTCTTAAACCATTGACCATTTTTCATTGTTGTACCTGAACCGTGAGTGCCCTTGGCCATATTTGACCATCGGTACATCATACCCAACCCCGATCCACTCCTCATTCACACGCGCAATTTCCCGCAGGAATCACTGGACAGTGATCAGGAATGGAACCCTCTGGCTTGTTTCTCTGCTCCCTTGTGCAGGGCTCTGAAGCCGCACTGCTGCCTGATGGTGATCAACCAACTCAGCGCAGAGCTGTGATTGAACCTGGTCTGTGTGACGCAGTGCCACAAAAGTGGTGTATTTAGAATCATAAAATCATAGAAATTTACAGCATGGAAGGAGGCCATTTCGGCCCATCGTGTCCGCACCGGCCAACCAAGAGATATCCAGCCTAATCCCACTTTCCAGCTCTTGGTCCGTAGCCCTGTAGGTTATAGCACTTTAAGTGCACATCCAAGTATCTTTTAAATGTGGTGAGGGTTCTTGCTTCTACCACCCTTTATTCATTTACATCAAAAAACAATCTTTCACCTTTCTATCATGCCCCTGACATGGAGAAAGGCATCTCGGAGCATCAGATAGAGGGTAAAGACAGACATTGAAAATAAGAAAAAGGGAGAACAAAAGGTTACGAGGATGTCAAAGAAAAGTTTAAGGGAAAGATTTCTGAAAATAGGAGAAGGGTGAAAAGGTGAATTTATTTAGGAACAAACTTGCAGAGGGAAGTGGCTGATTGAGTGGCTGCCAGTGGTGTAGTGGGCCGCAGGGAGTAAGGCAGCGTGTGAGGAGTGAAGGATGCACGCAAGGCCATAAAGCTGCTAGGGATTGCTCATATAGGGTGGGACCAGGTCATGGGGGAATTTAAAGGCATGGATAAGGATCTTGGAAACAAGTTACTCTGCACACAGGGAGCCAGTGGAGCTTTACAAGGACAGACGATAACTGAGGGCAGACCTTGGAGCAGGCAAGGACGAGGGCAGCAGGATAAGGCAATGAGTTGTACTTTGTAGAAGGTAGAGGCCAGCGAGGAGAGCTTTGTAGAAATCGAGCCTTGAAGTGATAAAGGTAGCAATGTGTGGGGCTTGTGGGGGAAGGAAAGAAACGATGAGGGGTGGAGATGGAAGAAAGGAGTTTTTGTAATGAATCAGGTGTGGGGGAGGAAACTTGAATAATTCTTCCTGGAACTACATCATCTGAAATTATAATACACCCCTTGATTCATACATAGAAATACACAAAAGTTACAACACAGAACCGGGCCATTCGACCCAACCAGCCCGCGTCGACGTTTACCTGCCACGTGAGCAAACAGTTCCAATTGCATTTACCCACCTTGTTCCTATATCCCTTCAGCCGCCTTTTCCATCATCCACCGATCCAGTCCAACCTTGAATGCCATAGTTACTGCCTCAACATAGTTAAGTGCCTTGGGATGTTTTACTATGTTAAAGACGCTATAAAAATGCAAGTTGTTGTTCAACCACTAACCCTAGCAACTAATCCGAGCAGTGATTTCCAGTCTTACAATGCTCTGTGTAAAGACGTGTCTCCTGCCCTCAGTACTAAACCTCTTACATTTCATCTTCTATCAGTGGTCCCTCGTTCTTGATCCCCTCAATTACTGGAAGCAGTCTGCTTCTACCTATCCTTTCATCATTTTAAATACTTCTATCATATCATCCTGCAATCTATGTTGTTCTAAAAAAAGGACCCCTTTTTTTCTCAAGTCTTTCTTTATATTTGTATTTCCTCATACCAGACAGCATCCTAGAGTATCTGTGTTGTACCCTCACTGTCGCCTCAAAATCTTTTCCGACATTACAACAGTGACTACACTTCAAAATACTTCATTGACAGTAAAGCACTTTGGGACATCTGGTGGTCATGAAAGGCACTATATAAATGCAAGAGAATTGTGAACCTGTGGAATTCTCTATCACAGAAAGTTGTTGAGGCCAGTTCATTAGATATATTCAAAAGAGAGTTAGATGTGGCCCTTATGGCTAAAGGAATCAAGGGGTATGGAGAGAAAGCAGGAATGGGGTACTGAAGTTGCATGATCAGCCATGATCATATTGAATGGTGGTGCAGGCTCGAAGGGCCGAATGGCTTACTCCTGCACCACTTTCTATGTTTCTATGTTAAGTCTGTCTTTTTTTCCGATAGTGTCAAGCCCAATAATACATGCAGTACTCCAACTGAAGTCTAATTAAGGTTTTATATCGGCTCATTATTACCTCTTGGCTTCTATATTATATCTCTTGAGATTAAACTAAGAATTTTATTAGCTTTTCTCACAGTCTTAGCAACGTGCGGTGCAGCCTTTAATGTCCTATGAACCCATTGCCCCAAGTCTGCTGCTCTCCCACAGCATCAAGCCTACTTCCATTGAGAATGTTCTTACTGTTGGTTATTTTTTTATCAAAATGCATCGACTCACACTTAATGGAAACAGAATTACCTGATTGCTTTGGCCCCTTGTGTAATTTTTCTGCACTGAATGGGAGTGGATAAACCTCTGTATTGGGTGGAAATCTTTTTCCTCTGGGCAATGGGTTTCATTGCATCATTTTGTTTTTCCGTGTGCTCCTCCTGCTCCATTAATGCAACGCAAGGGGACACCAATGTGCTCCTCCTGCCCCATCAACCCCTGGCTGGCTGGGCTTTGAGATGCCACGGTTTGTTGCAAGGGAACATCACAGGCTTACCTCAGTCATAGCAGAATCACAATGAGTATTAGCGTAAATCATAGCATCACCAGGTCAAGTTCAGCGGCCAGTGAAGATAAGAAACCGCTATTATATGCAATTATTGCACTTCCCAATTTGATTTGGATAAACGAGTACCTGAGTTGATTTAACAATTATTTCCTCTTTACAGATAATGGCGGGCCTCTCACCAATTTCTGTTCTTTCTTTGGCTTTCTCCTCTCCACCTCTGTGCCTCGTCTGCTCTCAGAGTTCACTCTTTTGTCAATGCCCCATACCTTGTTTTTTTTTACACTACTTTTTTGCAGACGGTGGTATAGAGACAGCCGCTCCCTTTGTGGAGGCCACACACCAGCTGATCGTAACCACCACCCTCAACCTTGTGACTCTGGTCCTGGAAATACTTGGGGAAGTTCTGCCCGAATCTGCAGAGTTTCAAAACCTATTCTTCACCTTGAGCGCGATGGATTTCAGCAACCATACTAATTTACAGATGTAGTGACAGGAATCTGTATTGTTCAAAGCACCTTGAATAAGTAATAATTTACAATTTGGGGAGGAAAAATGCACTGACTAACATTTGTGGAATTTTTATTTAGCATCATTCTTATTTCCAAGATCAAAACAAAATCTACACTTGAATATTAGTTGCATCGCAAGTTCACAGAAAATGTTGAACAGATGTTTTACACATAGTTTTGGCATCTTGTCGTCGAGAGATATATATTACATTCCTCTTCTTTGTAACAGGTCAGGACGATTTTTTTTTCTCTCAAAAAGTTGGTTCTAACCTGAATGTGCCTATAGCAGGAATGAGTGCCTTGGTTGACTCGGGCCCCATTAGCAAAGCTTTTGCTGATCTGATAAAATCTGGTTTTCCAACATTTTTTTTTGAAAGCGATCACTTGCAGAATTCTTTTTGTGGGAAACTGCAGAACAATAGTGGAAAAAAAGAGTATTTTTAGCAAATTGGCACAAAAAGAAAAAAGGCTTGTGAATAGGGACCAATGCTAGGAACGAGAATTAGGGCGCGATGAAGATTTGGTTGGATGGGAAATGTCTGATTGACATCACTAAGTGGTTTTGAAACTGCACGGTGAAAACTGGTGGCTTTTGGTTAACCCTTTCAGACCCAGCCAGCTCATCAGTAATGTTATTCCAACTCCGAATCCTCATTTATATATAAATGACTACGAGGACAATACTCAGTTTAATTCATCATTGAAAAACACACAAACATTCATCATTGACTTCATCACTCATGAGCTACCACATAGCCTTCATAAGTGGAAAAATCTACGTAATGCACCGTTCTCATTGTACATTTTATTTACACAAGCATGGAGATATTAGTGCTCTTTCTTAGATTGAAAAGAAGATTTAAAATACATTTTGCATTGTTTAAGTGAGGGATGTTGGTTGGTACTAGGAAATGGAGCACTTTCCCACTTTTTGGTTACCTGGTGTCGGCAAGTCACCAAGTCAGGTGAAAGACAATTAGATGGACGCGACTGCTGCCAACGACCAGGAAGTAGTTGCACATGCTCAGTTCCAGTGTTTTTTTTTTGTTGTTGTCAGATTTCCCAAAATGAGGAATAAAGAAGCGGATTTTGAGAATTCTGTTAGAACCATTCATTTTAAATAAAATTCGAACTGTGAGTTTATTTTCAAAAGTTGTTTGTCCTTTAAGACAGCGGTTCTTAAACTGGCAAAATCACCAGTAACATTAACCCAACCTAGTAATATTAACTCAACCTAGTAACTTTAACCCAACCTAGTAATTTTAACTCAGCTTAGTAACTTTAACCCAACTAGTAATATTAACTCAACCTAGTAACTTTAACCCAACCTAGTAACATTAACCCAACCTAGTAATTTTAACTCAGCTTAGTAACTTTAACCTAACCTAGTAATATTAATTCAACCTAGTAACTTTAACCCAACCTAGTAATTTTAACTCAGCTTAGTAATATTAACCCAACCTAGTAACTTTAACCCAACCTAGTAATATTAACTCAACCTAGTAACTTTAACCCAATCTAGTAATTTTAACTCAGCTTAGTAACTTTAACCCAACCTAGTAATATTAACCCAACCTAGTAATTCTAACCCAACCTAGTATCATTAATCAAACTATAGTAACATTAATTAAACAAAGTTAAACTATTCCAATCACAGTAACATTACTTTAGCACTTCTCAGCTCCTCTGCCTGTTGTGGTGAATGTTACTTTTTCAGATTTGGGACCTGACAGTTCTTCTGCGCAGCTTCCTGTCCGTTGGCAGCATCACTCCACAATTGGACACAGAGAAAGCTTTGTCTATTCTGCGACAGACTTGACTCCAAACCGAGGACAGCACTCCTCAGAGTGGCATTTTCCATTTCACGTCCCATCACATGAGTGCGATTGCCAATTTAGTGCTAATTATTGGCAAATTAGCGCTGTAAGTCTATGCCCACTACAAACAGGAGTGAGGCAGTCTAAATAGATTTCATGTAAGACCCCAACAACCAGCAGAAGAGATGATCATCCCATCAACCCGGGATGTGTTGAAACCCAGAGGTAAAAGCACATTGTCTAGACCACTGTCATTCTGTCTCCAGTAAGGTTTATTTTTATTTATTTATTCGTTTACAGGATGTGGGTGTCCCTGGCAAGGCCGGCATTTATTGCCCATTCCTAATTGCCCTCGAGAAGATGGTGCTGAGCCACCTTCTTGAACCGCTGCAGTCCTTGTAGCGGTTTGGCACAACTGAGTAGCTCGCTGGGCCATTTCAGAGGGCAGTTCAGAGTCAACCACATGGCTGTGGGTCTGGAGTCACATATAGGCCAGACCGGGTGAGGGCGATAGATTTCCTTCCCTAAAGGACATTAGTGAACCAGATGGGTTTTTACAACAATCCTGTAGTTTCACCATTACTGATACTAGCTTTTTATTCCAGATTTATTTAATTAACTGAATTTAAATTGTGGGATTTGAACTTACATCTCCGGATTATTAGCCCAGGCCTCTGAATTACTAGTCCAGTAACATAACCGTTATGCTTACCCTATCCCATACATAGTGAGGATATTTTAATACTCTTTATTGTGTCACCTTAGCTGTCTGAGCTCTCTCTCTCTCTCTCTCTCTCTCTCACACTGGAGGAGACCGGGATCTAGCTTCAAAAATACCAGAAAGGGGACCGAATTAAAATATTCGTGAGACAATCCCAGTCTTCAAATGTTGGTGTTGTCAGCACCGAGCCACGGAGCTCACATGAAGATCTACAAATATAAAGAAATGTCTCGAGCAGTTTGGCGCTGGGGTTGCTGTTGGTCAAGAAAAGTTCTTCTTACTGCTTGCGTTCCAGGTAGGTTTTACATACTGTACGACTGCCATTAGACCTCAACGTACGATGGGGGTCTCCCTTCCAATTGACTGATAAGTCTCAGTTGTGGTGGCTGCGCTGGTGGGAGAAGAGCCCGGTCCTGAACAACAACAAACAACAACTTGTATTTATATAGCGCCTTTTAATGTCCAAGGTGCTTCACAGCAGTGTTACAAGACAACAACAAAAAATTTGACACTGAGCCACATGAGAAGAAATTACGTCAGGTGACCAAAAACTTGGTCAAAGAGGTAGATTTTAAGGAGCGTCTTAAAGGGGGAAAGAAAGGTAGAGAGGCGGAGAGGTTTAGAGAGGGAGTTCCAGAGCTTGGGGCCCAGTCAGCTGAAGGCACGACCACCAATGTACATATATGGCCACACGTATCACATTGAAAGTCAGGCGAGGCGAGTGGATGAGATGCCTTGTGTGTTCGGCAACCAGATCCCGTAACCTGAAATTCATTCAAACCAACATGCTACCATCATGATTTGTCAGTGGTTGTGTTTGCCCAGGTGTCGGGGTTTAATACAGCAAGATTTCAATGTGGCCTTCAGTGCGTCTTTATAGTGTTCCATCTGCCCACCTCTGTTGCGATATCGGGACTGCAGCTTGCTGCAGAAGAGGGATTTGGGAATACTAGACTCAGCCAGACGAGCGACATGTCCTGTCCAATGCACCTGGATGTTTTTGATCGCAGCCTCTATTCCAGTTACAGTGCAGCCCTTGAGGACATCAGTGTCAGGCTCCCTTGTCCTGCCACTTGATGCTGGTCATAGGCAGCGCTAGTTGAAATGGTCAGGTTGCTCAGTGTGACAGCAGTAGCAAATCCACTTCCCCGATCCAACTATCGGGGTGGTGAGGACAACAGCTTGGTGTACAGCGGCTTTACTTAGCAGACTAATCCCTCATTCCTCCCAGGGTTTGGCAAAGGTGGAGCTGGTCCTGCCAATCTGGTGAGTGAGGCCATCGTCGATTTGCAGCATTGAGAACGTTACTGTGGCAGCAGAATCTGTCCGTAACCTCAAAGTGCTACGTTATTGACCGTAACCGGGGTGGATGGCGGGATGACGAGGTACGGGTGTAGTAACCATGAACTTCAACCTGTTTTAAGCTGATCGTAAGGCCGAAATGCTGTGCCACCCGAGCATAGAAAGAAGGACTTGGATTTATATAGCGCCTTTCATGACCACCAGACGTCTCAAAGCGCTTTACAGCCAATGAAATACTTTTGGAGTGTAGTCACTGTTGTAATGTGGGTAACAGCCGTCGGATAACAGCGGAATATCCTGGAGAGTGTTGAGGGAGTAACGGATAATCATCGACAAAGAGCAAGTCGCAAACAGTTCTCTGAATGACTATTGTTTTTGCATGTAATGACGATGGTCGAAGAGGCCGCAGCCTGTACCGTATCGAAGGTCGATTCTGCCGTCACAGTTCCTGGACACCTCGAGTAATACCAGAGCAAGCAATATGCTGAACAGGGTTGGGGCAAAAACATGTCCATATACAGGAGTATGATGAAAGTAGTCACAGAGGAGAAAGTCATTCTGGCCATTATATTATTAGAGCATGTTAGGCATTTTGTATCACACTCATGTGAATTTATCATCAGATACCTGCATTTATTTGCAAATACATAAGTGGCAAATTTGTCATTACAGTCCAGTAAAATTAGCACTGGTTCATAATCAGAAAAAAGCATGGATTGCAGTTGTAAGGCTACCTGTCACTTTAAGCCGCTTCTGTGCACTGTTTTGAACATTTGCATATTGTCTATTGTACAACAAAAGATGAAGGTGACATTTTGGGAATGCCGGAATGTTAAAGTTCACTTGGGAAGGGCTCTTCATTATAACTAACAGCTATGATGAGGAAGCTCTTTAACCTCCTGCCTCTGTCTATCTACTGATGCACGCTTCTGGATGCTTCTAATTATAATCAGAGTTACACGAAGTGTATGGTGTTGTCATTCACTTTATTTCCTGAATAACCAATTCCCTTTTTTAATGCTGCAAAAATCCTATTGCAATGTTCAGAAGGGGGCAGTGGCAGCAGTAAGGCAAGAGTCAAAGTTCTGACTCCATGGATAGGCTTCTGAATACAAACGCTGGCTTTTGGTACACATACTGTTCTTCTCCAAGCCCTCCATTGTTACTGGGAATGACTGTGCTCTCATATCTCCCAACTTCGCTGTCTAATCCAGCCACAGTGAGCACGTTGATGCTGTGTTCTGGAGTGGAATAGAACGCTTTGGCACTGCAATCTGGGGTCGTCACTTCTTGAGTCTTGTGAAACTGGGAGTAGTTAACTTTATAGTGACTTGGCTTGTTCTTCAGAATTTCGTTAAAGCGGTGACCCCATAGAATCTCCAAAGGTGTGTACGAACTCCGAGACTGATGTGTATTTCCTGTTGAGTCCTCAGAATAGACAAATGTAACTATGACTTCAAAGTCGTCTTCAGCCAAGTCTTTCTGACTAAGGTTATAGAGTGGACTGCCCTCATTTATTTCATGTACAATGGTGACGGGGCTAATAAGGATGACATTGCCTGTGTCTATGTGCAGGTCCTGGTGTTCCATGGACAATTTATTGTCGTCGTACTCCTTGAATCGGAGTAATTGCGCTCTAACTGTACCTTCAATAATGTGGCTCTCACGGAAATCTCCAATACGCCACATCATGCAGAGTTTCCCGTTCCTTATGGCTATCACTGCGTTGTTGCTAAACCCAATTGTTTGAGCTCTCTTTCTGGCCTTAGACATTTTGGCCACGACAGCGCCAATGATAAATGTGTTAATTAAACAGCTCATCACCGATTGGAAAGTGACCATCGAGACAGCAAAGGGACACTCTTCCGTCACACAGCGAGATCCATAGCCAATCGTGGTTTGTGTTTCGATGGAGAACAAGAATGCAGCAGTGAAGCTGTGCACTTCAGCAACACAGGGCATGTGATCTTCCTCCTCAGTCTGCAAGTCTCCATGGACAACTGCTGTGATCCAGTAAACACAACCAAAAAACAGCCACGACAGTATGTAGGACAGTGAGAAGATCAGAAACATTTGTCTCCATTTAAGATCTATCAGTGTAGTGAAGATATCGGAAAAGTAACTTTCCCATTCACCAAACGCACGTTTGAAATGGATGTTGCAGTTCCCATCTTTGCGGAGAAACCGTTTTCTGTATCTCCTCTTGTTGACTTGCATATAACAACCATTTTTAAAGAAATTCCTACGATCTTCTTCAGAACTCACAGTTTGGTAATTCAAGTTGATGAAATTCATTTTGAATCCTTCTAGTAATGTTAGTCGCCTGACTGGCTCACAGTTCAGTTGGAGATTATCTTCTGGAAATTTGAGGCTTTTAATGTGTTGTAAAAGGTAGATGTCTCTTCTAGCAATCACATTAGCCTAGAGGAACCAGATGATAAATGTCAGTTTAACCATCAGCCGGCAGATATTGATTTTGATTGGATTACAGAGTGACCTATGTAACAACACTTCTTTTATGGGCCATAAGAGAATAGTATTATCACCAAGTATAATGAAGGAGGTGGAAACCTTGTTTAAAAATACATTTCTTAAATCTGAATTATAAAAATGAAAATGGTAGTGATTCTTACCCCATGATGTAAGGGCAACTGCTCTATAATGGTCTAATTGGATGTAATTTAATAAAATGGTATAATCTATGCAAAGGAACCATGGGTGAGAGCCACTCACACCACATGGAGGTATTACTAACATAAATCGCTCTCTTCCTCCCATTCCGGTGTAATCCTTGGATGGGACAGATGGAGCATCAGATTAAATACTACACTCTCCAAGTTTGCAGATGACACTAAGCTGGGTGGCGATGTGAGCTGTGAGGAGGATTCTAAGAGGCTGCAGGGTGACTTGGACAGGTTAGGTGAGTGGGCAAATGCATGGCAGATGCAGTATAATGTGGATAAATGTGAGGTTATCCACTTTGGTGGCAAAAACAGGAAGGCAGAATATTATCTGAATGGGAAAAGGGGAGGTGCAACGAGACCTGGGTGTCATGGAACATCAGTCATTGAAAGTTGGCATGCAGGTACAGCAGGCGGTGAAGAAGGCAAATGGCATGTTGGCCTTCATAGCAAGAGGATTTGAGTATAGGAGCAGGGAGGTCTTACTGCAGTTCTACAGCGCCTTGGTGAGGCCACACCTTGAAAATTGTGTACAGTTTTGGCCTCCTAATCTGAGGAAGGACATTCTTGCTATTGAGCGAGTGCAGCGAAGGTTCACCAGACTGATTTCTGGGATGGCAGGACTTGCATAATAAGAAAGACTGGATCGACTAGGCTTATATTCACTGGAATTTAGAAGAATGAGAGGGGATCTCATCGAAGCATATAAAATTCTGACGGGATTGGACAGATTAGATGCAGGAAGAATGTTCCCGATGTTGGGGAAGTCCAGAACGAGAGGTCACAGTCTAAGGATAAGGGGTAAGCCATTTAGGACCGAGATGAGGAGAAACTTCTTCACTCAGAGAATTGTGAACCTATGGAATTCTCTATCACAGAAAGTTGTTGAGGCCGGTTTGTTAGATATATTCAAAAGGGAGTTAGATGTGGCCCTTATGGCTAAAGGGATCAAGAGGTATGGAGAGAAAGCAGGAATGGGGTACTGAGGTTGCATGATCAGCCATGATCATATTGAATGGTGGTGTAGGCTCGAAGGGCCGAATGGCCTACTCCTGCACCTATTTTCAATGTTTCTATGTTTCCAGGAGAGCACCAGGCAACAGAGTGATACCTATTATATGGACACTTCTGCTTCCTTATTAATTGGCAAACAGCAGAAAATAAGTTGTTTTCCCAACTATAATGAAAGTGCTGCCAATTGCAGCATTCTCACTCTGAGTCAGTCAGTTGTGGGTTCAAGTCCCGCTCCATGCCGTACTGAGCAGCACTGTACTGTCAGAGGGGCTGCCTTGTAGACAAAGTGTTAACTAGGACCTGCCTGCCGGTTCAGAAGGATGTAATAGTTCCCACGGCACTGTGCAAAGAAGACCAGGGCGTTCTTCTGGCCGACATTCCTCCCTCAGTCAACATCGCCAAAACAGGTTGTGTGATTACCCATCTCATTTATTGCTTGTGGGATCTTACTGTGTTCAAGTTGTGTGAAACAGTGACTGAACTTCAAAATGTAGTTCATTGGCTGTGAAGTACTTTGGGACATCCTGAGGACATGAAAGGCGCTATATAAGTGCAATTTCTTTCTTTCGTAGAGAAAGCTCTACCACATAGCTGGCACAGGTACGATGAGCTGAATGATCTCAGTCTGTGGTGTATCATTCTATGATTCGAAGATGAAAAGCTCTCTGTCTTTCAATGTTTACATCATTACGGTCTGCTTCACATTTAAAACATCTTGTAGCATCAATCTTTACATTTGCGTCACAAGCATGTTGAACCTCTTGCAACTCTCAGAAATTAATTGTTTCACAAGCTAAAGTTTTACTCACGGTGTGAGTTCCTTTCTGTGAGGCAGATAAGGTTCAGTCCCAGAAGAAGTGAGGTACAGGCAACTCTTGATTATCCGGGTCCCTTGGGGATTGGGCTATTCCGGGTAAACGATTTTTCCATTAGTGAGTCTACATTTTAAAGTTAAAACTTTAATGAATAAATACAATCGTTAGGGCGAGTTTACATTTATAAGTTAAAACTTTAATGAATCAATACAAACAGTAACAAAAGATGGACATTACCAGCATGCATGTACAGGTTCTGTGCCTGGAACCCGGTGCTAGCACTGCCCGCGTTCCCAACGTCAGCGGCAGCCGTGGGAGACAACGGCTGCAGCAGTGCGCCCACACACACACACACCAGCAAAGCAAGGGCAGAGGAGGGTGATTTTTACGATGAGTGTGAGAGAAAGAATGTGCGAGTGTGTGAGAGAGAGAGAGAGAGAGACAGAGAGTGTGTGTATGAGAGAGAATGAGCAAATCCAAATGAGCACAGTGTTTGGAAGGAGATTTTTCCAAATTATTTGGGGCTGTCTTTTCACTCGTTTGCAACAGAATTTTAAATCCCGTTACAACAGTTATCCGTTGGATCCGTGTACGGATAATCGAGAGTTGCCTGTATCCTATTGTTCTTGAATGGTTTTTCTCCGCACCCCCTCCCCACAATCATTAAAACAAGCTACGGAGAAGTATATTTAACACACTAAGTACACATCAAAATTAAGTTGCCACGTCATAATTAAGTTGCAGATGGAGTATAATGTTGGAAAGTGTGAGGTCATGCACTTTGGCAGAAAAAGAAATCAAAGAGCAAGTTATTATTTCAATGGAGAAAGATTGCAAAGTGCCGCACTACAGCGGGACCTGGGGGTACTTGTGCATGAAACACAAAAGGATAGTATGCAGGTACAACAAGTGATCAGGAAGGCCAATGGTATCTTGGCCTTTATTGCAAAGGAGATGGAGTATAAATGTAGGAAAGTCTTGCTACAGCTATACAAGGTATCGGTGAGGCCACACCTGGAATACTGCGTGCAGTTTTGGTTTCCATATTTAAGAAAGGATATACTTGCTTTGGAGGCAGTCCAGAGAAGGTTCACTAGGTTGGTTCCGGGGATGAGGGGGTTGACTTATGAGGAAAGGTTGAGTAGATTGGGCCTCTACTCATTGGAGTTCAGAAGAATGAGAGGTGATCTTATCGAAATGTATATGATTATAAGGGGGCTTGACAAGGTGGATGCAGAGAGGATGTTTCCACCAAGAAGACTAGAACTAGCGGGCATGATCTTAGAATAAGGGGCCGCCCATTTAAAACAGAGATGAGAAATGTTTTCTCTCAGCGGGTTGTAAATCTGTGGAATTTGCTGCCTCGAAAGCTGTGGAAGCTGGGACATTGAATACATTTAAGACAGAAATGACAGTTTCTTGAGCGATAAGGGGTTATGGGAAGCGGGTGGGGAAGTGAAGCTGAGTCCATGTTCAGATCAGCCATGATCTTATTGAATGGCGGAGCAGGCTCGAGGGGCTGTATGGCCTACTCCTGTTCCTATTTCTTATGTTCTTATGATTGCTCAGTTTAAAAGGTAAGTAGTGTGTACAGTAATGGTCTTCGTGATAACATCACATTGATGGTTGCCCCTTAAACATGTGCGTGAGCCTAGCTAAGCAACATAGCTCTGTTGGGTGGTGGAGAAGCTGCCTAAACTCATGAGAACATCAGTTTGGTGCCTTCATCATTCGGCTTTGCTTTCAGCTCAGCAGATCTTAAAATTGGAGTGATCATTAACCTGAAGTCGAGGTACGATCTTACTGGGAATTGCATGAGATTCCCTACCATCTGGGGAGTGTCGATGTATTCTTCCACCATACCCCTACTCCACCGTTCTGCTGAGGCAAATACACACAGAAACTCCCCTAAACAACAGGGATTGGAAGCTTTCAGAACGCTCAATAACGTTTTTTTAAACTGGTCCGTTTGTCAGAGGAACAGAATACAGCCAGGAGATCACCAGGGCCAATGGATGTATATTCACCACTAGACCGGCAAGAACCAGCTACTGGCACTATGGTACAAAGTAATCTTCATTTTATTTCATGTTATTTTACTTGCCATGACGACCGAAAACAAGGATGTGGACAATGTTAGCATGGACATGCAGGAGAGTGTTTTATTCCCTATGCGCCAGAGTGCTGCCATTTATTTTTTTAATGTGATGAGCCAGCCCAATTTAGAACCAGGCCCAATTTGTATCTCTGGATATCGGGCCGGAAAAGGCGCAACTTGTTTCAGTTGCCGGGGAAAATGATGCCGTTTTTGAACATTTTTAAAGATAGATTTCCGACCCCTGTTACTGTGAAATGACGTGGGCTCTGGGTCGCTGCTGCCATTTAGGGAGTCTTGGAATTCAGTCTGCATTTACATGCAGGAATTTTAGCTCATTCTGAATGAACTTATATGACAATGGACCTCCATTGGAATGTTCTGTGAAATTAATGCACATTCTAATTTCCTCGAGGCAGATTCCTGCCCGGTGCAACATCATTTATCTTAATGAGAAATTCTATGTGGAGCCAAGCCATGATTCAGGCTCCATCTGATCCCATCAGCACTCTGCAGCGTATCCAGTTACACTAGTTACACTCCGATCTGTTGTATCCACTAAACAAACATTCTCAAAACAAAACTCAACATCCTTCAAACTCCCACTCAAAATGGTGGAAATGCATCTGAACAAATAATTTCCAAGAGTATTGAGCGTGAATGCAAACTTAAGGGATTAATCATGGGCATGCAGTGCCAATGATGTGCTCTTTAACCTGGTAAAATAAGCTGAAAACCGCGAATCATAAGTGCAATGCACACTTTGAGGCAAGGAGATAAACAACGTCCTATTTTTAATCGCATAATTGTTAAAACTCTGAAACGATCTTGTCGCTTTGATGGCAAGAAGCTTTCTGCAAGTTCGGGACGTGGGATAACATTATGGAGAAAATAAATCTTTATCTGCAGAGATGTATTCTTACAAATGCATTTAAGCCTTTCAAAGCTTTCAGCACTCACTCAATCATCAGACATTTGCAAATGACAGATGCACAAATGTTTTGGAGGAAGGGCAGGTTTCTCGGCATTCTTTAGCGTGAGTGGCACATTCAAAAGTTGTTCTTTTTGAAGTCAGAAAACTAACTTTGGAGGCAACTTTTTCAGAAAGTGACCTCCTACTGAACACAGGTGGCCTATTAACCCTTTGATGACTGCATTGCCCTTTCTGCGGTTGGCCAAAATAAAAGGCAAGGTGGCATTGTGCTGATGCCGTTTGAGACGACTGGAGACAAGGACATTTACTGCAGCTCTATACGCTTCTCTAATTCTATAATGCCGTGTTCTGTATCAAACGTGCACAGAATATCATTCCTGCAGGTACATTGGCATCACGTCCAGGTCACCCATCACCCCTGTGCTCGCTGACCCACATTGCCTCCCGTTCCGGCAATGCCTCCATTTTAAAATTCTCATCCTGGTTTTCAAATCATTCCGTGGCCTCGCCCCACCCTATCTTTGTATCGTTGTAACCAGCTGCAGCCCTAAAATCAATGCTCCCTGTTAGCTGCATGGTCACGTGGCCATGCAGCGCTCCATGGAACCCGTGCAGCCAGTTGCTGGCTTTTCAATACAAAAACCGCAAACGTGTGTTATTTTGAACAAAATTAGAGGGAACATTGTTTACAACCCTCTGCTCTCCTCCAATTCTGGCCTCTTGCGCAGCCACAATTTTAATCGCTCCACCATTGGTGGCCGTGCCTTCAGCTGCCTAGGCCCCAAGTTCTGGAACTCCCTCCTTAAACCTCTCCGCCTCTCTACCTCGTCCCCTCCTTTAAGACGCTCCTTAAAAACTACCTCTTTGACCAAGCATTTGGTCACCTGTCCTAATATCTCCTATGTGGCTCGGTGTCAATTTAGTTTGATAACGCACCTGTGAAGCACCGTGGAACGTTTTACTGTGTTAAAGGTGCTATATAAATGCAAGTTGTTGTTGTAGTATTGTGATTAAACAACACGTGCGTATTGTGAAAGTGCCAAAGGGTTTTCTATCTTCAAGACTGGGATTTTCAAATCTGCAAACAGTTCATCAGAACTATTACAGAAGAGTTCGCACATTATTGAAGTAATTTAATTTGTTCCTGGCTCTACCCATGTGTGTTAATACCTGATATATGTTACAAAATGCTGCTGGCGTAAAATATCTTTGGAATATTTTCCCTCTTCCCTCTACTTCCAGGCCAATTTACAGAAAACTCTATGACACTACAATATTTTGCAGGCATCAGATAGACTCCGATTAGTAATTCTGTATAATGTTAGACTGCAAACATTTTAGATCCATAGAGTCATAGAGCAATGCAGCACAGCAGGAGGCCATTCGGCCCATCGTGCCTCTTTTAAAGAGCTCTCAATTAGTTCCATTCCCTGCGCTTTCCCCATAGCCCTGGATTTGGTCTCATGGTGCAGGTGGTCCCTGGATTTGGTCTCACGGCGCAGGTGATCCCTGGATTTGGTCTCACGGTGCAGGTGGTCCCTGGATTTGGTCTCACGGTGTAGGTAGTCCCTGGATTCGGTCTCATCGTGTAGGTGATCCCTAGATTTGGTCTCACGGTGTAAGTCGTCCCTGGATTTGGTCTCACGGTGTAGGTGGTCCCTGGATTTGGTCTCACAGTGCAGGTGATCTCTAGATTTGGTCTCACGGTGCAGGTGATCCCTAGATTTGGTCTCACGGTGTCGGTGGTTCCTGGATTTGGTCTGACGGTCCCTGGATTTGGTCTCACGGTCTCTGGATTTGGTCTCAATATACGGGTGATGTACAGTGGTCCCTAGATTTGGTCTGAGAGAGGAATCACGCTGTCACCATCTCTGCATCCTAGACCGCTTCACTCAACAGGTTTTCATCTTTTTCTCACCTTTCTTTTTGCAACCTTTGTGTTTTGCTCCTGTCACGGACATGAATGGTGATGATCCAAAATTTGCATCTATCTCTATTTAAGTAGCAGGAAACTGCGCCAGAACAAAACTGTAACAAATTGCAGACACCAGAATTAGAAACAAAATGTAGATGGAAACTATTTGAGCCATTTGTCGGTTCATTGTACACTTTTAAATATTGTAATCTTCATTTAAGTCTTGCATGGCTATTGGAAAAAGATGAATCACGCAGCCTGTCGGTGCTATGGTCCTCATTCCTCAGAGGAATGTTAGACTCCATCAGAGTGATGTCTTTTTCTTTAATAGTCTTTTAGGGGGCCTATTAGCCAAATGATCTATGGAAAAATCCGAATTACTTTCTCCCTTTGAAGTCCTAAAATTATGTTATTTTTAAATCCAAAGACCAGAGCAACTTTAGAGATTAGTAAACTGCCAGATACTATAAGTACATCCTCCCACACTGTACCTTAATCGAGTGTTTTAAGAAAATTCTTACATCTGCGCACATTCCCTGTCTATAAAGCCTCAGCTTTTCCCAATATAAAGGCTTTTGTTCACATTTGCAATGGAAACTACCAACGTAAACATGTCACACCCTCCTGCCAATAGCACTTCAATTTTGTAACCTCATCTCCTCAGCCCATACGCGAGGGAAAAACTTGTGCCCCAACCAACACTACTTCTCAAATTACATGGAATTTACAGCACAAAAGAAGGCCATTTGTCCTACTTTGCATAACCCTATCATCATAGCCTTTTATCCCTTTATTCCTCATGTGCTTATCTGGCTTCCTTTCAAATGCATCTATACCATTTGCCTCAACTACTCCATGTGGAAGCAAGTTCCACATTCTAACCAATCTCTGTAAAGAAGTTTCTCCTGAAATTGATATCCCATTTGCTATTTAACAATAAATAATAATATAAAATCTAAATCTATTTTTTTTTTATTCCTTCACAAGATGTGGGTGTTGCTAGCGAGGCAGCATTTATTGACCATCCCGAATTGCCCTTATTGAGTGTTTTCCTGGGTTATTTAAGAGTCAACCACATTGCTGTGGGTTTGGGGTCACATATAGGCCAGACCATGTAAGGACAGCAGATTTCCTTTCCTAAATGACTTTAGTGAACCACATGGGTTGTTATTGGCATTATTACTGGTGCTAGCTTTTTGTTCCAGATTTATTTATTAACTGAATTTAATTTCCCCTATTTGCTGTGGTGGGATTTGAACTCATATATCTGAATCATTTGTCCAGGCCTCTGGATTACTAGACCAGTAACATGACCACTATGCTAACATTCCCTTAAAGAGGAGATGCAAAACATGCACTGGCAGATTGGCCGCCCGCTATACACCCAGCCTGATTGTCCTTTCCAATGAAATAATGGCTGAATAATAGGCGGCCAATTCACTACTGCCTGTTTTGCACCTCCCGCTGACTTTGAAATTTTACTCCTCTTACGTTTATGCGGACTTCCTGTCAACGTCTTCCATTATAAACTCCTATATCCACAGTTATGATGGAAACTGGCTATATTATGCTGCAATTATTCTTCCAATGGATAGCTAATTCACATTTGCACCCCTTTGGGTTGACAGCGATTTAGATTAAATCATCCCTGTTAAACAAACACAAACACTTTGACCGTTGTTTATAAGTGTGACGATCCCACTGGAGGTAGGCCTTTGCACTGTAGCACACATTCGACGGTTCAGAAAGACACAAAGCTTCAGAGAAAAAGAGTTACCGAATGTGGTTCAAGAGTTCATCAAATAAAATGCTGACATGTCTCTTCTCCTAAAGTTATGCCGACATCATCTTAATAATATTTAATGCCTGGACTGAAGTGAGTATGCCAAAGGATGCCAAGGAATGCAGAAAAAGCTTTATTGATCTGGAAAGGGCCACATGATTTATGTGGTCCATCGCAACTTTTTGAAATTTAAGTTCAGCGGTGGAATGCGAACCTTGGCAAAAAGAGCCTTACTACTGCCCAAAGAAGGGGGCCCTCACCTTTAACATTCCTGGAGGAGGCAACGTTGACTGACTCCTGAGACTTTGGCACATTTGTTTAAAATGTGCACAACGTGTTATTTACCGTAACTTGTCACAGTGTCGGAAATGATGGCGCAATGCGATGGTTCTGAAACCACAGGCAGCACTTCCTCAATTTCAAAACTGAGCCAAGTGCTGATTGCAAATAAATTGCGGTTCTGAGGACAAGCTGTTCTTCCAGTGATCGGTATTTGTGCACTTGTCATTACCTGTATTCAAAAAAAACCAGAAGAACACATTTCGTTCAATGCTTATTTCTCACGCTGAATCGCTCCGAATCCCTTTGTCATCTATGGAGGGAAAGGGTGGTGATTGTAAGGGAAGTCTATCTGTCTCTGTTTCTGGTTGAATGTCTTATCTAGTTTGTTGTATGTGGAGTGGAGCCAAATGAAGAGTATTTTATACTTATCTGTTTAAGTGGGCATTTGATTTTGATCTAATCCTGTTCATTATATCTAGGGGTGCCAACCACCCAGTTAGCACCAGACTAGTTTTTGAGAATTACAGAGACTGTACAGCACACAAACAGTCCACCTGGCCCATGATGGTGCGAGTGCTCCACACGACCCTCCTCCCACCCCTCTTCATCTCGCCCTGTCAGCATAATCCTCTATTCCTTTCTCCCTCGTATTTATCCAGCTTCCTGCTAAATGCATCTCTGCTATTCGCCTCAACTACTCCTTGTGGTAGTGAGTTGCACATTCTAACCACTCTCTGGGTAAAGGCGTTTGCTGTTCGGAAAATTCTAAAATGTAAATTGGACACTTTTCTTTAAAAAAAGAGGCAAGTCCATTTCGTTCATCTACTTCAGGGTCTGGTAGTGATGAGCCATTTAATGTTATCAAAGTTTTCAATGAATTTTCATCAGCGTTTACGAGAAGCATCAGACTTCAAACGGTGGTTCTACCGACCATTCATGCTCCATGGGCAGTTTTACACTTGACAAAATATAGCAATTCTAATTATATATTTTATTTTGCCATTAACAGTGTGTAGAAATTGTTCGCATTATAAACTTAAAACTGCAACACGTAATGAAGCTTTTTGTATAATTGCAACATAAGAAAACTAGGAGGAAAAAACCAATACACTGCCTATCGAGTGCACTCCATCCAGAGTCTATCTATCATTATTCTATCATGGACATCCTCCCACTCTACTTCAGGGAACATTCATTTATTTCCCCGACTTTCCTTTAAAAAAAAAATCAGGCCACATTGTTAAATATCTCTATAATTCTTAATCCTACTTCTCCACAAATATCGATCCAATTCCTTTTTAATGGTGACAACTGGCCCTGAATCAATACTGGGAATTAGTTCTATCCTGTGGGAAAAGGAGATTGTTCCTCATCGTTAATGTATCACTGAAGGCATCTCACTTGTTTTTGTTAAATGGCTGGCAGCCTCGACCTTTGGCTCCATGTTTAGTGGGGTGACTCAACTACTTTTGGCTTCAAAAAAAATGATAAAGTTAATACAATAGAGCACCCAAGAACGCATTATACATAGGATTTCTTGGTCCCTATCTACCACTCCTATAATTGATGTTTAGCATTCAGGATCTGCATTTCTCCTTACAGCTAGGGAGAAGGCTGGCAATCTTTGATTCTCCATCTGTAAGTCTTTTGGCCGCCTTCCCTTTTTACCAACTGACCATACGTTTGGAGGCTGGTTCATTTTTTCAGCCATTTTTTCATATCACAAGAAAATCAAGTCAAGCATTTTAAGCTTATGAGTTTTTATTACGTTTAGGAACATAAGAAGATAAGAAATAGGAGCAGGATTAGGCCATTTGGCCCCTGGAGCCTGCTCCGCCATTCAATATCATGGCTGATCTGATCATGGACTCAGCTCCACTTCCCTGCCCGCTCCCCATAACCCTTTACTCCCTTATCGCTTGAAAATCTGTCTATCTCCGCCTTAAATATATTCAAAGACCCAGCCTCCACAGCTCTCTGTGGCAGAGAATTCCACAAATTTACAACCCTCAGGGAAAATAAATTCCTCTTCATCTCAGTTTTAAATGGGCGGCCCCTTATTCTGAGACTATGTCCCCTAGTTTTAGTTTCCCCTATGAGTGGAAATATCCTCTCTGCATCCACCTTGTCGAGCCCCCTCATTATCTTATATGGTTTCGATAAGATCCCCTCTCATTCTCCTGAACTCCAATGTGTATAGGCCCAACCTACTCAATCTATCTTCATAAGTCAACCCCCTCATCTCCAGAATCAACCTAGTGAACCTTCTCTGAACAGCCTCCAATGCAAGTATATCCTTCCTTAAATATGGAGACAAAAACTGCATGCAATACTCTAGGTGTGGCCTCACCAATACTCTGTCCAGTTGTAGCAGGACTTTATTCTCATGCCATAGTAATGTCTGGTACAATAAACGCTTGATAACAGGAGTTACTTTCTGATGTTACTCGGTGGTTATTTTTCCATAAACTAGCTGCTACTTTTATCAATAACTGGAGCCAAGGACCCCTGTTAGGACAGCTGCTATTTAACGTGCAGCTTGATGCTCATTAATCTAAACCCCGAACCAATGTCTGCTATGAAATATTGGCCACAGCTTCAGGTATTGTCTCAGGATGACAACAGCTCCAACTTGACGATTTCCCCCAAACTAGACCTTCCGGACTTTCTTCTCACAATGTTAGACCACCGGTTCGTTTTCATACCTCTCCACCCCACCAACAGTCGGGGCTTCTGCGGAGCAGGTATGATATTCCCTATGAGCATATGTCATTATCGTGGAAGAGGAGCTGTGCCACACGATGGAGCAAAGGATGCTCAGGCAGCATTTACCGCAAGAGGCATCGCAACTGGTGTCTTCACGGAAGCCCCCTCTTCCGTGGAACAAAGTCTACCACAGCCTTTCCTCCTTCTCCCCCACTTTCAAATAAAGGAACATTCCCTCAAACCATTACCCATTCTAGTGTGATCAGCCCTCTTTGCACCCACCTGATCGTGCTAACCTGAGTGCATATGTCGACACCACATAAGTGCACCCTTTCCATATGACTCTGGTCTCTATCAATAGAAAGCACCATTCTATTCTATTCGTGAATTCCAAAGTGCACACAATCAACCTCCTCTTTCCTAACACTGTGCACACGCATTTCTGTTTGATCTGTTTTTGTGCTTTGTCTCGGTCCCACCTGAGGGCCGGGTTCACGAGAGGGGCTCGGCCGCTTATGCTCTGTGCCAAAGGCTCACGAAACTGAGCTGGCCCTTGTCCCAATGGCAGCTTGATTCTGGCAGGGAAGTGCTGCCGGCTGCACTTCCTGGAACTCACGCCTGGGCAACCTGGTCTCACCTCTCGCGTCCCACTGGCACAGTGCTCCGAGGAGCAAGGCTGGAGGCAGGGCGTGTACAGCTGTCCCGGGAGACAGGAGAATCGGCCAGGTGGACTCCAGCCATTACCCTGGATCTGTGGCCCGGCCGATCTGCAGGGTGGTGGGTCTAATGGCAGCTATCAGATCCTGAAAGCTCTGAGACACAAAGGTAGCAGTGGTTTGAAAACTGCAATTCGTGCTGCCCTCCAGTCCGCCCCCAGATTGCCTCCAGAGCTGCAGTCTGTGCTTCTGTGGCGATGGAGGTCTCAACCGGTCCCTCGCCGCTTCTTAACTCGGGATCTGCTGCAGATTCCAATGAAACTGCTACTCGTTCCATTGGTGCCTGCAGGGAAGACAATGCCTCTGTAATAGATGCACCTGTGAGTATGCTCACAGGTTGTAGAGGCCGACTGCCTGCCTCTCTTCCGCGGTTACATCCGGGCCAGGGTGTCCTTGGAGATGGAGCACACGGTGTCCACCGGTACGCTCGCGGCCTTCCATGAGAGGTGGGCGCCAGAGGGACTGGAGTGCATCTTCACACTCGGCAACCAAATTTTAATTTGATTTTACATGTTTTAAAGTTTACTTTGTTTTAATTGCTGGGTTTTTAGTGTCTCCCTCCCCTTTTATAGAGGGCACTTGTAAAATATATAATTTTAATGCCCCAAAAATATATCACAAAAAAACCCACAAAAAAAACCCAAAAATATAAAAAAAAGGGGGCAGTTAAAAGTGTCAGGAGTGTCCCCCAGATTAGGAGGGCACTTGATCTAATGTTTATTTTGTTTCCCCCCCTCAAAAGAGTTGTAGAGCCCGACTGCCTGCCTCTCTTCCGCGGTTACATCCGAGCCAGGGTGTCCTTGGAGATGGAGCACGCGGTGTCCACCGGTACGCTCGCGGCCTTCCGTGAGAAATGGGCACCGGAGGGACTGGAGTGCATCATCACCCCCGGCAACCAAATTTTAATTTGATTTTATATGTTTTAAAGTTTAATTTGTTTTTATTGCCAGTATTAGTGTCCCTCACCTTTTAGCCAGGGGGCACATGTAAAATGTATGGTTTTAGTGCCCCAAAAAACCCCACAAAAAACAAAACAAAAAAAAAAGGGCATTGAAAAGTGTTTGGAGTGTCCCTCCCGCTTTACTCAGGGGGCACTTGAACTAATTGTTTATTTTGTTTTGCAACGAAAAGAGTTGTAGAGCCCCGACTGCCTGCCTCTCTTCCACGGTTACATCCGAGCCAGGGTGTCCCTGGAGATGAAGCACGCGGTGTCCACTGGTACGCTCTTGGCCTTCCGCGAGAGGTGGGCGCCGGAGGAACTGGAGTGCATCATCACCCCGGCAACCACATTTTAATTTGACCGTGGTTTTATTTGGTAATTTGTCAGTTCTAGTGCCCCTTCAATAAGGGGGCACTTGATTTAATGTTCTACTTTAAAATAGTTGTAGAGCTGTTGAGTTGGGAGTGGCTTAGCCAGTCACGTGATGTTCACAAGACTCAATAAAACCCCAACCAGTTGGATTTGAAGGATCCACGATGAGGCAGGTGGTTCTGAGCCTAGTGGATGAACTGGTAATGTATAGTGTGATTGTTAAATCTTTGCTAATGCACCAGCTAGTTCTTAATAGCAGTGTGTTACTATGAATTCTTAAGCAAAGAACTCATGAAGCAACTACGTTACAGCCTTTCCATGATATTTCTGCAAAGGACAGCCATAAACTTGAGAGTCATATAAGTCAGTTGCCACACATCCTTAGAGATGCAGATTGCAAGTGGATCTAATGAGAGCAAATGAATCAAAACAAACTCAGGGTGTCCTTGTCTCATTCCCCTTGTCTCAGGGTGTCTGATACCCCTTGTCTCATACCCCTTGTCCGATACTCCTTGTCCGATACCCCTTGTCCGATACCCCTTGTCCGATACCCCTTGTCCGATACCCCTTGTCTGATACCCCTTGTCCGATACCCCTTGTCTCATATCCCTTGTCTGATACCCCTTGTCCGATACCCCTTGTCTCATACCCCTTGTCCGATACTCCTTGTCTGATAATCCTTGTCCGATACCCCTTGTCTCATACCCCTTGTCTCATACCCCTTGTCCGATACCCCTTGTCTGATACCCCTTGTCTGATACCCCTTGTCTGTTACCCCTTGTCTGACACCCCTTGTTTGATACCCCATGCAAGTAATAGGCCACAGCCTTGTAATCAATTGATTTTGACTTTGCGTTTTCTCTTTCTTGTCATCATTCCCTTCATTAATCACTTTTAACTGTCTAGGATTGAGGCAGAATCCATCAGGAAATCTTTCAACCATCCTGGAGTAGGAATTGAAAACATCAGAGGTTCAGTTGGGGTTAGAATGGATAAATGTTCCCCCCATTTGGAACTTATATCATCCTCTAGTTTTGTATACCTACACCTTTAACTGATCGAACAATGCAGTCATATAGGGTTAAGAGAGCTGATGGGGGATTGTATTTTTCCAACAGATGTGCTTAAATGTTCACGTTCAAAGTAGCACTTCTGTAGATTTGAATGGTGCACCAGACACAGCAACCGGAATAAATTTGTTTGGAAGAATACTCAACAACCTTGTAGCCAATTCCTATGGCAATGACTTTTAAAAGCATATTTTAAGTTCTGGACTTGCAAATTTGCAAGGCAAATTTAAGTTTTAACTTAAATCCCAGCAGCAATGCATCTCTATTTAGATCCCAACTGAACTCAGGTTGCACATCTCATTACCACATGAAGTAGTTGAGGCAAATAGCGTAGATGCATTTAAGCTAGATATACACATGAGGGAGAAAGGAATAGAAGGTTATGTTGATAGGGTTAAATGGCGTGGGAGGAGGCTTGTATGGAGCATAAATACCAGATGGACTAGTTGGGCCGAATGGCCTGTTTTTGTGCTGTACATTCTCTGTAACTCAAGACGTTCGAGTGCCTACCAGGAGGCATTGGCTGAAGGCTAAGACTCTGCTTTATCTAAAGTGGCACCTAACTGGATAAAGGAATGCCTTCAGTGGATTAGACAAATCAAGTAAAAATCTATCAATTACAGCCATATTACAAAGGGAAAGTACCGATAATACCTTTCATTTTTCTCATCACGAGATGTTTCCATTCCAGACAGGCTCATGCTATAATCAGATATTCTCCTGAAGGTTAACATTTTAAATGCAAATAATAGGATATGTTCTGTCCACTATACTGCTGCATAAACAGCGTGGTTCCTCTTTATAAATCAGCTTGTAATTCAGTGACATCAATTATAATATTTATAATAACACAGCCCTGAACAGGTTGTTTACGCTCTGCTAATCAAAGCACAGAGAGGAGCCTGTGAATGACTAATGCTTCTGTGGAAATCTCTGGTATTCCTCAGAGGCCTCTGAATATCAAACAGGATGTAAAGAAACGCATGGTAAATTGAATATTACTGAGTACATCACCAAATGGTGCTACGTGGCCTCCATCCATGGAATGCATGTCCTCTGCTCTCATTCTGCTCTGGTAAATATTTGTGATGCCATGCTGCATGCTGATAATAATTCAACGTGGCTTAGATTTGGTAATGTCATTCAAAGGACCAGCTGTTCACAACCTGTGCCAATTTTCTTCCCACTTAAGTAGGCTGCACACTTTAAATTTAGTTATCTTTTCCTATTTTGCTTCCTTTTGGTTCCGACCCCTGCACTAGCCAGGAGGATGAAACCCAAAGGGCTGACCTTTGGACTGCTTCATGCACAGCAGTTGATGCCATGCCGTGAGGTGTACTAAATGTGGAACTTCATACTGCCAACTTCCCCTCCATCCCTAGAGATGCAGCGCTCTGCTGTTACAGACTTCCAAGCAGTGGACCTATTATTAAGAGCTACTAAAAGTTTATCAAGTGAGGCCAGGGGAGCTTAAATGTCAGCTGCAATTGAATCTCGTGTAGCTCGGGTTAGGGTATTAAGCTACCTACCACTGCAATACGTGCTACTGGTGTTCTGTTGTCCAATTTTCTCTCTTCTTCTTACAATAACTTCGGCCTCAAAATTCCTGAGCCTCTATTCTGCAAGCACAAGGGCGGTGGGACAAAAGCCTGGGCCAGAGAACCCATCCTGAAGCTTAGGAAAGGGGCCGGGGCATAGAGTGGGGGGGTACTCCAGTACCTGCAGGGGCAGATCAGCAGCGTGAGACCCAGTCCGCCCTTCTCAGGCGGAGAGGCCCACAGCCTCCTCAACCTCCACTGAGGTCTCACTACAGGGCTGAAGTAAAAAGGAAATTCTTCGGATTAGGGCTAGAAATTGCGTGGCGCCCCGTTTGGGGGGGGGGCGACAACTTTTCAGGGAGCGCAAAAGTATCGCCGGGCGCTAAACATTTGGTTCTGCCGGGAACTTCTGCTTTAGCGCTCCAAGAGGGAAGTGGAGCATTAAATCTAACACTACCGCGTCCCTCAGAGTGCGAAAGGGAGTGAGAGGGCTGGTAGCGGCAGAGCGCGGAGCAATGTTCGGGGCAGCACTGCCGGTTGTACAGGCTCCTTCCCTCGCTTAAAAGGAAGGGCCAATGATGGGGTGATTGAGGTTTGCTTCTGTCAGTGTCGTGCCCTGGCACCTGCGCAATGTGCATAGCAGCCCCAAGCACTGTAAGCGAGTGCAGGGCTGAGCAATCGCAGGGCCCGAAAAAATCAAAATACAGCACACGGGGGACATTAGTAAATTTTGCCCGACCTGACCACCACCTTTAAATAGCGCTCGCCAAGCAGTCAGCCAAGGTGACAACACCTCCTGCTGCTGCCGTTGTCGAGTTTGGTGATACTGCAGGGGGAGGAGACGAATTTTACATCCGGGGCAATAACTGGGCGCTGCGCACCGGATGGCGTCACGATCTCCAGGGTGGAAGAGTTTGAGGTGGGAAGTGTTCTCGCTCAGGCCAACAACCCCAGCATCGAAGCACTGACCACGCTCGATCAGCTCCATTGGACGGGCCACATCATCCTCATGCCCGATAGCGGACTCACAAAACAAGCGCTCTACTCGGAACTCCGACACGGCAAGCGAGCCCCAGGTGAGCAGGGAAAAACATTTCAAGGACACCCCCAAAGCCTCCTTGATAGAGTGCAACATCCCCACCGGCACCTGGGAATCCCTGGCCCAGGACCGCCCAAAGTGGAGGAGAAGCATCTGCGAGGGCGCTGAGCACCGCGAGTCTCTTCGCCGGAAGCCACGCGCAAACAGCGGAAGGAGCGCACGACAAATCAAGCCCCCCACCCACCCATCCCTCCAACCACCGTCTGCCCCACCTGTGACAGAAAATGTAGGTCCCGCATTGGACTCATCAGCCACCTGAGAACTCATGTTTGTGTGGAAGCAAGTCATCCTCAACTCCGAGGGACTGCCAAAGAGGTGAAGTTTTAGTGCCAGCACAAATCCGCCAGAGAAATTCACGGGCATCAGTGATTGTGCCGCGCCCACTCGGTAAGCCCTTAGCGCCCCGTTACCACCCTCCAGAGGTGCTAACGGGAGGTGAAAACCAGGCCAATTTCTCTCCCTTTGGCTCCAAAAGGAGCCATTTTGCCTCTAGACAAGGTATATGACCCCCTCCTGGATAATTGGCCCTAGCCCAAATGAGATTTGGGGCCTATCAGATTAATGACACCAGCTCTCAGTTGGCAAATGTTCTGTTGAGGATTTTCAAGGGTTTAAGGGGATGAATTCCTTGGGTAGCCCGGGAACTCCCTCTGACATAGGCGGGCAGGAGGAAGGTCCACCCATAGCCCGCCCCACTGGGTGAGTATAATTTGGTAGGTATCAAAATTCTCATCCTTGTTTACAAATCCCTCATGGCTTCGCCTCTTCCTATCTCTGTAATCCCCTCCTGTCCCACAACCCGCTGAGATATCTACGCTCCTCTAATTCTGCCCTTTTGAACATCCCTGATTATAATCGTGCAACCATCGGCGGCCATGCCTTCAGCTGCCTAGGCCCCAAGCTTTGGAATTCCCTCCCTAAACCTCTCCACCTCTCTACCTCTCTTTCCTCCTTTAAGACACTCTTTAAAACCTACCTCTTTGACCAAGCTCTGCTGTAATTTCCTCTTATGTGGCTCGGTGTCAAATTGTTGTCTTCTAACACTCCTGTGAAGCACCTTGGGACGTTTTACTACGTTAAAGGCACTATATAAATACAAGTTGTTGTTGTTGTTGTTGATACTGGCAGGCTCCCCTCAACTCTCCCATTCTTCATGTGTGAGCCTCGGCAGACAATGGGGTATAACATTAAATCGGCTGCCTGCTTGATAGCCAGTTGTATTGAACATCCCTGAGTATCGGGCGAGGCGTACAAGGGGGCAGCCGACTCGATACCATCCGTTTTGTGCGATCGTCCGAGGCCAATTTCTACCTCTATTAGTTCACAGAGGGCCTCATAGCTCACTTGATGCTATACCCACCCAACACACACCTGGGGAGTAGATGATGACTTTCTGCGATTTTTATTTCAATTGAAGTCGGGAAAGATGTCAAAGGTGCTGCCGACTCGCCAACACCCGTTTTACATCTTCCCCGTGCACTTTCCATTACAGATCGTTCGTTGGCGACCAGCCGTGGAAACTCTGGCCAATTGGTGTTATATATCGGTCACTGAGGTCCACTGCATCATGTTAACTGCTGCTCCAGCCGAGGGCAGCAAATTTATCCCAGATCAGGAACCAAACCTGAAGCTTTCCTGATCCGTTTCACACCATGCAATACCTTTACAAACAACACATGCATTTTAATGGCAAACGTAATAAATGCCTTCCATTCACACAAGTGAATAGGTAATGCATTTGGGGAGGGCTAACAAGGCAAGGGAGTGCACATTAAACGGTAGGACACCGAAAAGTGTAGAGGAACAAAGAGACCTTGGAGCGCATGTCCGGAGAGCACTGAAGGTAGCAAGTCAGGTAGATAAGGTGGTTAAGAAGACGTAATTGATTAGCCAAGGCATAGAATATAAGAGCAGGGGGGTTATGCTTGAACCGTATATAACAGTAGTTGGAGCACAGCTGGTGTACTGCGTGCAGTTCTGGTCACCACACTACAGGAAAGATGTGATTGCACTAGAGAGGCTACAGAGGAGATTTACGAGGCTGTTGGCAGGACTGGAGAATTTTAGTTTGGAGGAAAGATTGGATAGGCTGGGGTTGTTTTCTATGGAACAGAGGAGGCTGAGGGGAGAGTTAATTGAGGTGTATAACTATCTGGGCCCCTCAATATGAGTGGATAGGAAGGACCTATTTCCCGTAGCAGACAAGTCAACAACCAAGGGGCATAGATTTAAAGTTGAAGGATTGGAGGAGAGTTGAGGAGAACTTTCTTCACCCAGAGGGTGGTGGGGGTCTGAAACTCACTGCCTGAAAGGGTGGTAGAGGCAGGAACCTTCATAGCATTTAAAAAATACTTGGATATGCACTTGAAGTGCCGTAACCTACAGGGCTACAGACCAAGAACTGGCAAGAGGGATTAGGCTGGATAGCTCGTTTTCAGCCATCACAGACACGATGGGCTGAATGGTCTCCTTCTCTACCATAAATTTCTATGATTCTATGGAGTGCTCAACACATACTACATCTACTACTCCTGCGAGGTGTCCCCATAGTTGCACCAGTCGAGCTGGTGGAAGGCTGCTCTTCCTCGTTTGGGAACCCTTGAGATGCTCCTGGCTGGTGACCTCTGGCTGCTTGAGCCACAGACTGCTGCCCTCAGCTGTTGCTGGGGTCGTGTGGCCCAGCTGGCTTGTTGGCACCAAGGTGGGTATTGGTTGAAGGGGTAACGAAGGAGCAGACGTTCTGACATCCTAAGAGAGGCCATCACGCATCGCTCCCATCTCACCACTGTAGCTCCTGTGGGGCTGATCTAAGGGAGAGTAGACAGCAGAGCATGAGTGACCCTTCAAAGCTCCTACTAATATGATCCACCAATCCCTCCATTGTGGAGCCCAGAGTTGGCATGGCAGCCGTTTTAACTTCCCACCAATAAACAACAACTTGCACTCATATAGCATCCGAAGGCACTTCACAGGAGCGATACCAAACAGAATTTGACACTGAGCCACATAAGGAGATATTAGGGCTGGTGACCAAAAGCTTGGTCAATGGGGTACGTTTTAAGGAGTGTCTTAAAGGAGGTGGAGAGGTTTAGGGAGGGAGTTCCAGAGCTTCGGGCCCAAGCACAGCCACCAATGTTGAGCGATTATAATCAGGGATGCTCAAGAAGGCAGAATTTGAGGAGTGCAGATATTCAAAAGATTGGTCAAAGAAGTAGGTTTTAAGGAATGTCTTAAACCAAAGCTGCAAAGCAAGCGAATGTGGACACCTTTTGTGAAGACCTGGTTATAGCATCACTGGAGGTGTCCACATTGCCCAGGTAGACTGCAGTGGTGATGTCATGTGGGATAACACCACAGAGGCTGGAAGCGAAATCTTCCACAATGTCAGCCAAAGTGCTGGGACCTCTTGGATTACCTCATGCAACTACTCATATGAAGCCAGCCAGTTTCTCCTTGTGACTGCCACCCACGCTGCACTCCACCCACCCTGAACCCACCCCAGGTTAAAATCAAGTCGTTGGTTTTATTCAGAATGCAGAATGATATGTGAAATTATCCTTAAGAGAGAGTGGTTCTAACAGGAATATAGCCTGGTCTCCACTCATCTCGGACCCCCTTGCCACTGGCCCAAGACCTTGCTCTGCTAAACCCGTGTGGTAGCAGGTGTGCAACGGCCACCCCACGTTAAAAGAACTCACGCACAGGCACCTTCCACCCTTCAAAAAGCCTTCCCAAGGATAACTTATCAATGGAAACAAGGACATACATAATAATGAAATGCTATCAGAAGCATCAGATTTCTCTGTAATTAACCTCAGTGAAACTGGGTCCAGCATGGAGTAAATTGTGTTTATATGAACGCAGTGGATTTGGTTACATCTGATTTTGTTTCAAACCAGTTTCTACCATACAGGTTTGGCCATGTTCTTCCCTTTTAATATATAAATACAAGTTGTTGTTATTTTGCTCCAATTACTTTCTGCTTGGTTGGCTCATAGAAATGATCGACTTCCTTCCCACAAAGGTCAAGTGTAATTAAGAATCAGAGAAGTCGGAGTTGTTCAGCAATAATGTCTTGTTTGACTTTCCGCGATGTAGGATTAACAATATTATCAACTTTTTCTCTTGACGTCTGAGTCATACAGGATGATAAGCAAATGCTTTATGCGGAGCTCCTTCATGGTAAATGAGCCAAAGGTGGGCAGTGGAAGCATTACAAGGACACTCTCAAAACCTCCCTGGCAAAGTGCGACATCACCACTGACACCTGGGAGACCCTGGCCGAAGACCGCCCGAGGTGGAGAAAGTGGATCCGGGAGGGCGTTGAAACATAGAAACATTGGGCCCAAGTTTCCACACGATAAAAAACGGGTGCCCCTCCAAGCTGGGCGCCCGTTTTTCGCGCCGAAAACGGCGCCGGAAAAAAAACGCGCGATTCTGGAGCGCCCTGCAGCTCCATGTCTGTTTGGCGTGGCGCCCAGGGGGGCGGAGCCTACACTCGCGCCGATTTTGTAAGTGGGAGGGGGCGGGTACCATTTAAATTAGTTTTTTTCCTGCCGGCAACCCTGCGCGTGTGCGTTGGAGCGTTCGCGCACGCGCAGTGTGAAGGAAACATTGGCACTCGGCCATTTTTGTAGTTCTTTGCAGCTGTTTAATTTTTGAACATTTTTTAATAAAAGCACATTGCCATCAGCACATCAGCACTGAGGCTTCTTGCAGCAGTGAGAAGGCTGCAGGAAGCCTCAGAAAGTTGAGGAAGCCGTTTCCCTCCCCCCCCCCCGCGGGAACGAACGGCTGCCTCCTTCTCCCCCCCCCCCCCCGCGGGAACGAACGGCTGCCTCAATTCTCCCTGGCTGAAGCACTTTCACACAGGTAGGAAGATGGTTTATTTAATCATTTCTTTGCTTATAAATGTTTATTCAGGTTGGATTTTTTTCTATAATATTTGTATAAGTATAAATAAGGATTTATAATAGAATTTAATGACTTCCCTTCTCCCCTCCGCCCCCCCCCCCAACCTCATTCCCGACGCCTAATTTGTAACCTGCGCCTGATTTTTTAATGTGTAGACAAGGTTTTTTCAATTCTACAAAAATCTTCACTGGCTCCATTCTAAGTTAGTTTGGAGTACGTTTTCACTGTGGAAATTTTGAAATCCGGCGTCAGTGGCCGGACACGCCACCTTTTGAAGAAAAAATTATGTTCCAAAGTGAAACTGTTCTAACTAACTAGAACTGCAGAAAAAAAAATGTGGAGAATTGCGATTTCTAAGATAGTCCGTTCTCCACCAGTTGCTCCTAAAAATCAGGCGCAAATCATGTGGAAACTTGGGCCCATTGAAACATAGAAAATAGGTGCAGGAGTAGGCCATTCGGCCCTTCGAGCCTGCACCACCATTCAATAAGATCATGGCTGATCATTCATCTCAGTACCCTTTTCCTGCTTTCTCTCCATACCCCTTGATCCCTTTAGCCATAAGGGCCATATCCAACTCCCTCTTGAATATATTTAACGAACTGGCATCAATGACTCTCTGCGGAAGAGAATTCCACAGGTTAACAACCCTCTGAGTGAAGAAGTTTCTCCTCATCTCGGTCCTAAGTGGCTTACCCCTTATCCTTAGACTGTGACCCCTGGTTCTGGACTTCCCCAACATCGGGAACATTCTTCCTGTATCTAACCTGTCCAGTCCTGTCAGAATTTTATATGTTTCTATGAGATCCCCTCTCATTCTTCTAAACTCCACTGAATACAAGCACAGGCTATTCAGTCTCTCCTCTTTTGTCAGTCCTGCCTTCCCAGGAATCAGTCTGGTGAACCTTCACTTCACTCCCTCAATAGCAAGAACTTCCTTCCTCAGATTAGGAGACCAAAACTGAACACAATATTCCAGGTGAGGCCTGACCAAGGCCATGTCCAGCTGCAGCAAGACTTCCCTACTCCTATACTCAAATACCCTAGCTATGAAGGCCAACATGCCAACCTTCAATGACTAATGTACCATGGTACCCAGGTCTCATTGTACCTCCCCTTTTCCTAATCTGCCGCCATTAAGATAATATTCTGCCTTCATGTTTTTGCCACCAAAGTGGATAACCTCACATTTATCCACATTATACTGCATCTGCCATGCATTTGCCCACTTACCTAACCTGTCCAAGTCACCCTGCAGCCTCTTAGCAGCCTCCTCACAGCTCACACCACCACTCAACTTAGTGTCATCTGCAAACTTGGAGATATTACTGTCAATTCCTTCATCTAAGTCATTGATTTGTATTGTAAATAGCTGGGGTCCCAGCACTGAGCCCTGCGGCACCCCACTAGTCATTGCCTGCCATTCTGAAAAGGACCCGTTTATCCCGACTCTGTTTCCTGTCTGCCAACCAGATCTCTATCCACGTCAATATATTACCCCCAATACCATGTGCTTTAATTTTTCACACCAATCTCTTGTGTGGGACCTTGTCAAAAGTCTTTTGAAAGTCCAAATACACCACATCCACTGGTTCCCCCTTGTTCACTCTACCAGTTACATCCTCAAAAAATTGTAGAAGATTTGTCAAGCATGATTTCCCTTTCATAAATCCATGCCAACTTGGACCGATCCTGTCACTGCTTTCCAAACGCGTTGCTATTTCATCTTTAATAATTGATTCCAACATTTTCCCCACTACTGATGTGAGGCTAACTGGTCTATAATTCCCCGTTTTCTCTCTCCCTCCTTTTTAAAAAAGTGATGTTACATTAGCTACCCTCCAGTCCATAGGAACTGATCCAGAGTCGATAGACTGTTGGAAAATGAGCACCAATGCATCCACTATTTCTGGGGCCACTTCCTTAAGTACTCTGGGATACAGAATATCAGGCCCTTTGGATTTATCGGCCTTCAATCCCATCAATTTCCCTAACACAATTTCCTGACTAATAAGGATTTCCTTCAGTTCCTCATTCTCGCTAACCCTCAGTTCCCTAGTATTTCCGGAACGTTATTTGTGACTTCCTGAGTGAAGACGGAACCAAAATATTTGTTCAATTGGTCTGCCATTTCTTTGTTCTCCATTATAAATTCACCTGATTCTGACTGCAAGGGACCTACGTTTGTCTTCACTAATGTTTTCCTCCTCAGATATCTATAGAAGCTTTTGCAGTCAGTTTTTATGTTCCCAGCAAGCTTCTTCTCATACTCTATTTTCCCCCTCTTAATTAAACCCTTTGTCCTCCTCTGCTGAATTCTAAATTTCTCCCAGTCCTCAGATTTGCTATTTTTTCTGGCCAATTTATATGCCTCTTCCTTGGATTTAACACTATCCCTAATTTCCCTTGTTAGCCACGGTTGAGCTACCTTCCCTGTTTTATTTTTACTCCAGACAGGGATGTATAATTGTTGAAGCTCATCCATGTGATCTTTAAATGTTTGCCATTGCCTATCCACCGTCAACTCTTTAAGTATCATTTGCCAGTCTATTGTAACCAATTCACGTCTCATACCATCGAAGTTACCTTTCCTTAAGTTCAGGACCCTAGTCTCTGAATTAACTATGTCACTCTCCATCTTGATAAAGAATTCAACCATATTATGGTCACTCTTCCCCAAGGGGCCTCGCACAACAAGATTGCTAATTAGTCCTTTCTCATTACACATCACCCAGTCTAGGATGGCCAGCCCTCTGGTTGGTTCCTCGACATATTGGTCTAGAAAACCATCCCTAATACACTCCAGGAAATCCTCCTCCACCGTACTGCTACCAGTTTGGTTGGCCCAATCTATATGTAGATTAAAGTCGCCCATGATAACTGCTGTACCTTTATTGCACGCATCCCTAATTTCTTGTTTGATGCTGTCCCCAACCTCACTAATACTGTTTGGTGGTCTGTATCCCGCTAGCGTTTTCTGCCCTTTGGTATTCCGCAGCTCTACCCATACAGATTCCACATCATCCAAGCTAATGTCCTTCCTTACTATTGCATTAATTTCTTCTCTAACCAGCAACGCTACCTCACCTCCTTTTCCTTTCTGTCTATCCTTCCTGAATGTTGAATACCCCTGGATGTTGAGTTCCCAGCCTTGGTCACCCTGGAGCCATGTCTCTGTAATCCCAATTATATCATCTTCGTTAACAGCTGCCTGCGCAGTTAATTCGTCCACCTTATTACGAACACTCCTCGCATTGAGGCACAGAGCCTTCAGGCTTGTCTTTTTAACACGCTTTGTCCCTTTAGACTTTTGCTGTAATGTGGCCCTTTTTGATTTTTGCCTTGGGTTTTTCTGTCCTCCACTTTAACTTTTCTTCTTTCTGTCTTTTGCTTCTGCCCCCATTTTACTTCTCTCTGTCTCCCTGCATAGGTTCCCATCCCCCTGCCATATTAGTTTAACCCCTCCCCAACAGCACTAGCAAACACTCTCCCTAGGACATTGGTTCCGGTCCTGCCCAGGTGCTTCGAGTCTCAATGCAAAGAGCGTGAAGACGTCAAGCGCAGACAGCGGAAGGAGCACGCGGCAAAACAGCCCCACCCACCCCTTCCCTCGACGAATGTCTGTCCCACCTTGACAGGGTCTGTGGCTCTCGTATTGGATTGTTCAGTCACCAGAGAACTCACTTTGGGAGTGAAAGCAAGTCTTCCTCGATTCCGAGGGACTGCCTATGATGATGATGATAATGATGATGACAGCATCAATAATGATGCTTGATAACATTTGAACTGCTGCTAAATCCAATGCTCCTGGACTGTGGCTGTGTCCGTCGTATGCTATTTGGAACCTGACTTCAGGTGTAGTGCGACTAAATAGATTCCATTTGGGTTACTCTCTGGATTTTCCCATCAACGAAAGTCTACCCACGTGACTCTTGTCACACAGTACTACTCTGCTGCCTGTCTTTTATCAGTACAACTACTTATCTTGGTGTTTCTCAGAATGAGCTGCCTACTAAGTACTAATGCAACAGAAAACAAGTGTGGAGCAAGTTCCCTTCAGGGCCTTTGATAGCACAAAAAGAGGAAATATCAGTGCAAGACCGAGTGAAGGTATATGTCATTGCACAAACCCATATGTACACTAGAGCAAAGGCTGAAAAGTACATTTGATTGGTTCTAGGAATCGCCTTTTGCAGCAAACAAAGGCTACACCTTCAGCAATCCAAGCGAATGAAATGGCGACTTCATCTTAAATAGCCACTCAAAAGGATCAAACACCGATTTCATAATGCACTGGCTTGTAATGTGCTCGCTCAATAAACAACCAATGACATTCCAGGCAGTTGAGGTTGGGGCCTGTGCTGTCAAAACATCCTTATTTTCATGTAGGAGTAGTTTGGTTTTTGGGCTGCGACATTCACTGTCTGCCAGTGTATGGGTTTTTAATGTCTGTGACATTGGGTGCCAGTGGATTTCCTGTATTTCTTTATACTTACGTAACAATCGCTGCGCTTCAAAAACATAATCTTTTTGAAATGCTTTAAGATGAGTCAAAGTAATAAGATCCTGTACAAATTAGAGCACAATGTAGACCCCTAAACCACAGCACAGTATAGGCCTCTATACCACAGCACAGTACAGGCCCCTATACCAGAGCACAGTAATGACCTCGATACCACAGCACAATTCAGGCCTCTATACCAGAACACAGTACAGGCCCCTATACCACAGCACAGTACAGGTCCCTACACCACAGCACAATACAGGCCTCTATACCACACAGTACAGGTCCTTATACCAGAGCACAGTACAGGCCCATATACTACAGCAGAGTGCATGCCCCTATACCAGAGCACAGTACAGGCCCCTATACCAGAGAGCGTACAGGCCCCTATACCACAGCACAGTACAGGCCACTATGCCACAGCATAGTATAGGCCCTATCATGTATTCAACTATCATTGTAATCCATGTATAAACTGACCGAAGTTGTACACCGTGAGAACACTGATCACTAGGTGGTGAACTTGTGGGAGACACTCCTAACCTGGACTTTCAGGTATAAAAGGGGAAGCTCCACCCATCTTCTCCACTTCAGTGCTGGCTAATAAAGGTTACTGGTCACAAAGTGACCTTCTCTCTAGTATGGGCCTCATGTGTATTTGTACTGTATAGTAAGGACATATCATTAGCGACGAGAAACTGGGATTTAAACCACGCGAGCATGGCCACTAGCAGCACAGATGAGAGGTACTGTGTTGGTGATGATTGGGACGATTTTATTGAAAGACTACAGCAAAGTTTTGTCACTAAGGAATGGCTGGGACAGGATTCGGCCGACAAACGCAGGGCTCATCTCCTGATGGTTTGTGGATCCAGAACGTACTCCCTGATGAAGGACCTTCAAGCGCCAGAGAAGCCGGTGGACAAGACGTTCAAAGAGCTCAGTAAGTTGATCGGGGAACACCTTAAACCGGCGAGCAGCATGCACATGGCAAGACACCAGTTTTACACGCACCGGCGGCGAGAAGGGCAAAGCGTTCCAGACTTCGTGGCAGACCTCCGGCGACTGGCGAGCCTATGTAAAGTCCCAGATGCATGCAGAGCGGAGATGCTGCAAGACTTTTTCATTGAGGGCATCGGGCATGCTGGGGTTTTCAGGAAACTGATTGAGACCAAAGACTTGACCCTGGAAACGGCGGCTTTGATGGCCCAAACATTTATATCAGGTGAGGAAGAGACCAGAATGATGTTTGACAAAAATCTTTTTTAAATGCAGCAAAGGGACAGGGAGTCAACATTGTTAACGCGGCACACAGTTCTCCAGGCAGACAGGGGCAATCGGACATGCCCGAGCATGTAGTCGATCTCAAAGGGGTAATTCAACAGAGACAATGGCTAGCTGAACGGCGATTCATGCCATCGCAAGGGACAATGCGGCCAGTAATGGGGTCATCAACATCTGTCAATAGTGCATTTAAGGACAGTTACAGAGACAGTCAGAGATGATCGACTGGTAATGGACCTTTTGTTTCCAACAATGGCTCATGTTGAAGCTGTGGAGGCAAACACACAGCCAGAGCTTGCAGATATCAGCAATATACCTGCAGAAACTGCAACGTCAGCGGTCACTTGGCGCGTATGTGCAGGAAGCCTGCAGCCAGGTTGATGTACGAGGAGGACGGGCCCAATGTAAGCCCTACGAGGCCAAATGGACACTGGGGGAACTCGCTGGAAGCTGAAGTTCAGCGAGTTCATGTGGAGCACATATACAGTTCATACATCAGGATGCCACCGATAATTATGAAAGTGCTCCTCAATGGCATCCCAGTATCAATGGAGCTAGACACGGGGGCCAGCCAGTCCCTGATGAGTATCAAACAGTTCGACAAGTTGTGGGCGTCCAAGGCCAGGAGGCCAAAATTATTGCCGATTGACGCACAGCTAAGGACATATACAAAGGAGATCATTCCGGTGCTAGGCAGCGCCACGGTAGTCGTGACCCACAAAGATTCGGAGAACAGGTTGCCACTCTGGATTGTCCCAGGGAACGGTCCCACACTACTGGGGAGGAGTTGGCTTGCTGTCATGAACTGGAAATGGAGCGATGTCAATGCAATTTCTTCTGTGGAGCGAATATCATGCTCACAGGTCCTGGACAAAAGGCCGCGAGTGCAAGAGTCGGGGAGTGTTGGCGAGGGGCGACAGTCCGGGGTGCGTGGAGGCCTACAAAAGGCAAGGAGTCGGGCTGCGTCAGCGAGAGGCTTGTGCAGCTGCAGGGAGAAGGCAAAAAAGAAGGAGAAAGAAATAGAAAGGTGATGTCACAGCCAAGGGGTAAGTGATTGGCTGGTGACTGGTAAGTAGTTTTTCTTTTTTCTCTTCGAGATCAGTGAGTAACTTTTAGCACTGTTGTTGCCAATTTAAGTTAATTTAAGGGTTAAGTCATGGCAGGAGAGCTCGGACACGTGATATGCTCCTCCTGTACTATGTGGGAACTCAGGGACACTTCCGGTGTCCCTGACGACTACATCTGTGGGAAGTGTATCCGCCTCCAGCTCCTGACGGACCGCGTTGCAGAATTGGAGCTGAGAGTGGATTCACTCTGGAGCATCCACGATGCTGGGAATGACGTGAATAGCATGTTTAGTGAGTTGGTCTTACTGCAGGTAAAGGGTCCACAGCCAGAAAGGGAATGGAAGACCAGCAGGAAGAGCAGTGCAAGGAAGGTAGTGCAGGGGTCCGCTGCGGTCATCCCCCTGCAAAACAGATACACCGCTTTGAGTACTGTTGAGGGGGATGACTCATCAGGGGGGAGCAGCAGCAACCAAGTTCATGGCACCGTGGTTGGCTCTGCTGCACAGGAGGGCAGGAAAAAGATTGGGAGAGTGATAGTGATAGGGGATTCAATTGTAAGGGGAATAGATAGGCGTTTCTGCGGCCGCAACCGAGACTCCAGGATGGTATGTTGCCTCCCAGGTGCAAGGGTCAAGGATGTCTCGGAGCGGGTGCAGGACATTCTGAAAAGGGAGGGTGAACAGCCAGTTGTCGTGGTGCACATTGGTACCAACGATATAGGTAAAAAACGGGATGAGGTCCTACGAGATGAATTTAAGCAGCTAGGAGCTAAATTAAAAAGTAGGACCTCAAAAGTAGTAATCTCGGGATTGCTACCAGTGCCACATGCTAGTCAGAGTAGGAATCACAGGATAGCTCAGATGAATACGTGGCTTGAGCAGTGGTGCAGCAGGGAGGGATTGAAATTCCTGGGGTATTGGAACCGGTTCTGGGGGAGGTGGGACCAGTACAAACCGGACGGTCGGCACCTGGGCAGGACTGGAACCAATGTCCCAGGAGGTGTGTTTGCTAGTGCTGTTGGGGAGGAGTTAAACTAATATGGCAGGGGGATGGGAACCAAAGCAGGGAGACAAAGGGAAACAAAATAGAGACAGTAGCAAAAGACAGAAAGGAGATGAGTAAAAGTGGAGGGCAGAGAAACCCAAGGCAAAAAACAAAAAGGGCCACTTTGCAGCAAAATTCTAAAGGGTTGAAGTGGGTTACAAAGGAAAGCCTGAAGGCTCTGTGCCTCAATGCAAGGAGTATTCGGAATAAGGTGGACAAATTAACTGTGCAGATAGCAGTTAACGGATACGATGTGGTTGGCATCACGGAGACGTGGCTCCAGGGTGACCAAGGCTGGGAACTCAACATCCAAGGGTATTCAACATTTAGGAAGGATAGACAGAAAGGAAAAGGAGGCGGGGTGGCGTTGCTGGTTAAAGAGGAAATTAATGTAATTGTAAGGAAAGACATGAGCTTGGATGATGTGGAATCGGTATGGGTGGAGCTACGGAATACCAAGGGGCAGAAAACGCTAGTGGGAGTTGTGTACAGACCTCCAAACAGTAGTAGTGATGTTGGGGAGGGCATCAAACAGGAAATTAGGGGTGCATGCAATAAAGATGCAGCAGTTATCATGGGTGACTTTAATATGCACATAAATTGGGCTAGCCAAACTGGAAACAATACGGTGGAGGAGAATTTCCTGGAGTGCATAAGGGATGGTTTTCTAGACCAATATGTCGAGGAACCAACTAGGGGGAAGGCCATTTTAGACTGGGTGTTGTGTAATGAGAGAGGATTAATTAGCAATCTCGTTGTGCGAGGCCCCTTGGGGAAGAGTGACCATAATATGGTGGAATTCTGCATTAGGATGGAGAATGAAACAGTTAATTCAGAGACCATGGTCCAGAACTTAAAGAAGGGTAACTTTGAAGGTATGAGGCGTGAATTGGCTAGGATAGATTGGCGAATGATACTTAAGGGGTTGACAGTGGATGTACAATGGCAGACATTTAGAGACCACATGAATGAACTACAACAATTGTACATCCCTGTCTGGCGTAAAAATAAAAAAGGGAAAGTGGCTCAACCGTGGCTATCAAGGGAAATCAGGGATAGTATTAAAGCCAAGGAAGTGGCATACAAATTGGCCAGAAATAGCAGCGAACGTGGGGACTGGGAGAAATTTAAAACTCAGCAGAGGAGGACAAAGGGTTTGATTAGGGCAGGGAAAATAGAGTACAAGAGGAAGCTTGCAGGGAACATTAAAATGGACTGCAAAAGCTTCTATAGATATGTAAAGAGAAAAAGGTTAGTAAAGACAAACGTAGGGTCCCTGCAGTCAGAATCAGGGGAAGTCATAACTGGGAATAAAGAAATGGCAGACCAATTGAACAAGTACTTTGGTTCAGTTTTCACTAAGGAGGACACAAACAACCTTCCGGATAAAAAAGGGGTCAAATGGTCTAGTAAGCTGAGGGAAATTCTAATTAGTGGAAAATTGTGTTGGGGAAATTGATGGGATTGAAGGCCAATAAATCCCCAGGGCCTGATGGTCTGCATCCCAGAGTACTTAAGGAGGTGGCCTTGGAAATAGCGGATGCATTGACAGTCATTTTCCAACATTCCATAGACTGGATCAGTTCCTATGGAGTGGAGGGTAGCCAATGTAACCCCACTTTTTAAAAAAGGAGGGAGAGAGAAAACAGGGAATTATAGACCGGTCAGCCTGACATCAGTAGTGGGGAAATTAATGGAATCAATTATTAAGTATGTCATAGCAGCGCATTTGAAAATAGATGATATGATAGGTCCAAGTCAGCATGGATTTGTGAAAGGGAAATCATGCTTGACAAATCTTCTGGAATTTTTTGAGGATGTTTCCAGTAGAGTGGACAAGGGAGAACCAGTTGATGTGGTGTATTTGGACTTTCAGAAGGCTTTCGACAAAGTCCCACACAAGAGATTAGTGTGCAACTTAAAGCACATGGGATTGGGGGTAGTGTGCTGACGTGGATTGAAAACTGGTTGACAGACAGGAAGCAAAGAGTAGGAGTAAATGGGTACTTTTCAGAATGGCAGGCAGTGACTAGTGGGGTACCGCAAGGTTCTGTGCTGGGGCCCCAGCTGTTTACATTGTACATTAATGATTTAGACGAGGGGATTAAATGTAGTATCTCCAAAGTTGCAGATGACACTAAGTTGGGTAGCAGTGTGAGCTGCGAGGAGGATGCTGTGAGGCTGCAGAGTGACTTGCATAGGTTAGGTGAGTGGGCAAATGCATGGCAGATGAAGTATAATGTGGATAAATGTGAGGTTATCCACTTTGGTGGTAAAAACAGAGAGACAGACTATTATCTGAATGGTGACAGATTAGGAAAAGGGAAGGTGCAACGAGACCTGGGTGTCATGGTACATCAGTCATTGAAGGTTGGCATGCGGGTACAGCAGGCGGTTAAGAAAGCAAATGGCATGTTGGCCTTCATAGCGAGGGTATTTGAGTACAGGGGCAGGGAGGTGTTACTACAGTTGTACAGGGCCTTGGTGAGGCCACACCTGGAGTATTGTGTACAGTTTTGGTCTCCTAACTTGAGGAAGGATGTTCTTGCTATTGAGGGAGTGCAGCGAAGGTTCACCAGACTGATTCCCGGGATGGCGGGACTGACATATCAAGAAAGACTGGATCAACTGGGCTTGTATTCACTGGAGTTCAGAAGAATGAGAGTGGATCTCATAGAAACGTTTTGAATTCTGACGGGTTTAGACAGGTTAAATGCAGGAAGAATGTTCCCAATGTTGGGGAAGTCCAGAACCAGGGGTCACAGTCTAAGAATAAGGGGTAAGCCATTTAGGACCGAGATGAGGAGAAACTTCTTCACCCGGAGAGTGGTGAACCTGTGGAATTCTCTACCACAGGAGATTGTTGAGGCCAATTCACTAAATATATTCAAAAAGGAGTTAGATGTAGTCCTTACTACTAGGAGGATCAAGGGGTATGGCGAGAAAGCAGGAATGGAGTACTAAAGTTGCATGTTCAGCTATGAACTCATTGAATGGTGGTGCAGACTCGATGGGCTGAATGGCCTACTCCTGCACCTATTTTCTATGTTTCTATGTTTCTATCAGACAGATCACAAACCCCTAACGTCACTTTTCGCCGACAACAAGGCCATAAATGCAAATGCGTCGGCCCGCATACAGAGGTGGGCACTCACGTTAGCCACCTATGACTATACCATTCAGCACAGACCAGGCACTGAAAACTGCACCGATGCACTCAGCAGACTCCCACTAGCCACCACTGAGGGGGCTACCGAGCATGCTGCTGAGATGGTCATGGCCTTTGAAGCTTTCGAAAGCAAAGGCTCACCCGTGACAGCCCGTCAGATTAAAGTCTGGACAAATAGAGACCCGCTACTGTCTTTAGTCAAGAAATGTGTCCTGAATGGGGACTGGGCAGCCACGTACGGGGCATGTCCAGAGGAATTTAAACCATTTCACAAGCGCAAGGATGAACTCTCGATTCAGGCCGATTGTCTACTATGTGGAAACCAAGTAGCCATGCCCCAGATGGGCAGAGAGGTGTTCATCCGAGAACTCCACAATGAGCACCCGGGCATTGTCATGATGAAGGCAATTGCCAGGTCACACGTTTGGTGGCCAGGGATAGATGCAGACCTGGAACTTTGTGTTCGCAGATACAACATGTGTGCCGAGCTGGCCAATGCGCTCAGGGAAGCCCTCTTTAGCCCCTGGCCCGCCAAGCCATGGTCATGCATCCATGTGCACTACGCAGGTTTTTTCATGGGAAAAATGTTTTTGGTTGTAGGAGACGCCTACTCCAAATGGATCGAGTGTGACATTCTCAATTCAAGCACATCCTCTGCCACGATAGAAAGTCTACGGGCAATGTTCGCCACCCATGGTCTACAGGACGTCTTGGTCAGCGACAATGGCCCGTGCTTTACAAGCATTGAATTCCAGAACCTCATGGCAGGAAATGGTATCAACCATGTCAGAACAGCACCGTTCAAGCCAGCCTCAAACGGCCAGGCGGAACGAGCAGTGCAGATAATCAAACAGGGGATGCTCAGAATCCAAGGGGGTTCCCTACAAAGCCACTTATCACGCCTCCTGTTGGCCAATAGATCCTGACCACACTCGTTCACAGGGGTTCCACCCGCAGAGCTGCTAATGAAAAGGATGTTCAAAACAAGGTTATCCCTTATACACCCCACCATGAAAGAAATTGTTGAGAGCAGGCGCCGGTCACAATGCGACTACCATGACGGGAATGCGAGGGCGCGATGTATTGATGTTAATGACCCTGTCTTTGTCCTCAACTACGCTGCAGGGCCTAAATGGCTCGCAGGCACTGTGATTGCCAAAGAGGGGAATAGGATTCTGGTAGTTAAACTTACCAATGGACAAATCTGCCGCAAACACGTGGATCAAACAAAAAGGAGGTTCAGCAACCCCATAGAACAAGCAGAGGAAGAACACGTTGTAGAGTTCACTCCACCACAGGTGACCGAACACCAGAACCAAGTGGAGGAGAGCCCAGTCACTGTGCGCAGTCCGGACAGGCCTGAGGCACCGCAAACAGCAGACACTCAGGCCAGCGTCCAACAACCGGAGCTCCAACTCAGGCGCTCTACAAGGGAGCGTAAACCACCAGAGAGACTTAACCTGTGATCCCAATAAGACTTTGGCGGGGAGGTGATGTCATGTGTTCAACTATCATTGTTACCCATGTATAAGCTGACCTAAGTTGTACACCATGAGAATATTGACCACTAGGTAGTGAACTTGTGGGAGACACTCCTAACCTGGACTTTCAGGTATAAAAGGGGAAGCTCCACCCATCTTCTACACTTGAGTGCTGGCTGATAAAGATTACTGGTCACAGAGTGACCTTCTCTCCAGTATGAGCCTCGTGTGCATTTGTACTGTATAGTAAGGATATATCAGGCCCCTATACCAGAGCACAGTGCAGGCCCCTATACCACAGCACAGTACAGACTCCTATACCAAAGTACAGTACAGACTCCTATACCAAAGCACAGTACAGGCCCTTACACCAGAGCACAGTATAGGCCCCTATACCACAGCACAGTACAGACTCCTAAACCAAAGCACAGTACAGGCCCTTATACCAGAGCACAGTACAGGTCCCTATACCAGAGCAAACTACAGACCGCAATACCAGAACACAGTACAGGCCCTTATACCAGAGCACAGTACAGGCCCCTATACAAGAGCACAGTACAGGCCCCTATACCACAGCACAGTTCAGGCCCCTATACCAGAGCACAGTACAGGCCCCTATACCAGAGCACAGTACAGGCCCCTATACCAGAGCACAGTACAGGCCCATATACTACAGCACAGTACAGGCCCATATACTACAGCATGGTACAGGCCCCTATACCAGACCAAGCTACCGGCCCCTATACCAGAGTACGGTGCAGGAGCTGAGAATGCTTTGAGAGAAAGAATTTAGTTGTCTTGGATGAAGCATCATATAATGCCGCAAATTGACAAAGTGGAGTATCGATGACAGGTTTCCTCTTCTCGTGCTTTGGGTGTAAATAATCATCTTGGCAAAGTGCATAGAGGAAAATTAATGGGCAAGCTCCAATCTTCTTCACCTAATTGTCCTCTGCCCAAATAGATAATTTGTGCCTTAGTACAAAATAAATAAATTTTCCCTTTAATTTTGATTACTATAGCTGTAGTAGTGTGGAAGATTCTTGATGGCAGTCAATAGAACAGAGGCCTTAGCTGATGATGTTACAAAGCATAGGTGAGAGCCTGTGCAAAATGAAGGACTAAGTGTTTATCTTCAATTAGAGGATATAATATAAATATTCAATGTAGTTTTGAGATTAAAATGTGATCTGATTTCCCTGGGCTACAGAAATGCTTCAGCTTTCATATTAAGCCATTAAGTGGAACAATCTCATAGAAAACATAGAAAACATAGAAAATAGGTGCAGGAATAGGCCATTCGGCCCTTCTAGCCTGCACCGCCATTCAATGAGTTCATGGCTGAACATGCAACTTCAAGTCAATCTCAGGTCAATGGTTTACTGCTGCAGAGCTCAAGTGTAGTCAGTATTTAAATAACAGTAAAGTTTATTAATAAAACATGATGCCTTTTCTGCAGCGCATTCTACCAATGGCCGGGACATAAATTTAGCTCTCTTCCCACCATCAGGAAAGGTGAGGATAATGACGGACAAGGGCAGCAATACCCTTCAAAGTCTGTTTCTGTGCAGCAGAGCAAAGTGCTTTTGGGTGTGAAGTCACAGGAGTGCATCTAGGCACACAGCATCTGTATTGGATTGTAATATTGACAGCTAGGCCGGGACCAGCACAGCCCAGGTCGCTGGGCCGGAGCCTCTGGCCGGGCTGATGGTGGGTGTGTCTTCGTCTTCTTTTTAGGCAGTCCCTCGGAGTCGAAGATGACTTGCTTTCACACTATTATGAGTTCTAAGCTGACTGATGAGGCCAATGCGGGATCTACAGTGTCTGTCACAGGTGGGTCAGACGGTGGTTGGAGGGACGGGTGGGTGGGGTGCTTGATTTGTCGTACGCTCCTTCCGCTGTTTGCGCTTGGCTTCCGTGTGCTCTCAACGAAGAAACTCGAGGTGTTCGCCGCCTTCTCGGATGCTTCTCCTCCACTTGGAGCGGTCTTGGACCGGGGATTCCCAGGTGTCGATGAGGATGTTACACTTTTTTCAAGGCGGCTTTGAGGGGGTCCTTGAAGCGTTTTCTCTGCCCACCTGGGGCTCGCCTGCCGTGACGGAGCCAGGAGTAGAGCGCTTGTTTCGGGAGTCTAGTATCGGGCATGTGGACAATGTGGCCCGTCCACCGGAGCTGATCGAGCATGGTCAATGACTCGATGCTGCGGATGTTGGCCTGAGTGAGAACGCTGACGTTGGTGTGCCTATTCCTGCCAATGAATTTGCAGGATCTTGCGGAGGCAGCATTGGTGGTAAACTTCTCGAGTGCTTTGAGGTGCCTGCTGTACATAATCCATGTCTCTGAGGTATATAGGAGGGCAGATATCACTACTGCCCTGTAGACCATGAGCTGTGTTCAGCTATCAACACTCACCTCTCCCGCTGGAGGGCCCTTTTTGATGTGGGAAGTGTTTTGTTTAATGTTGTTGGCTCTCTGGAGCCTTTGGCAGTGGGGACGACAGTCGGAGTGGCAGGCAGGTGAGAAGTGAGTGACAGATCACCCGATGGGTCAGCTATTGCAGTGGGAGCTAACATTACCCCTCAGGACCAGTTAATGTGAGTGTCATGTATCTCACATTACTGTATATAACTGTATCTTACCATGCTATACATGACTGTAACTGGATATGACCTGTAACAATAAGCACACCTTACCACCAGGGGTGCACTTGCAGGAGACACTCCATACCTGTCCCACTGTGGTATATAAAGGGAGGTCTCGGGCAAGTGCAGCACTGGAGAGCTGGAATTAAATGTGCAGGTCCTGAGTTACCTTGACTTCAGCATGTGTCTCATGTAAGTCAGTACATTAGAGTCAGGACTTAACAGTGGCGACGAGTTACGGGGTCACAGAATCCACAGAATGGCTACCAATAGCTCAGATGAGAAATATAATGCTGGAGTCAATTGGGATGACTTTATAGAAAGGCTCCAGCAAAGCTTTGTGACCAAAGACTGGCTGGGCGATGATAAGACAGACAAGAGAAGAGCCCATCTCTTGACCAGCTGTGGCTCGAAAACATACGCTTTAATGAAAGACCTGCTGGCACCCGAGAAACCAGCAAGCAAGTTGTTTCAGGAGTTGAGCACACTGGTGAGAGACCACCTGAAGCCAGTGAGCAGCCTACACAATGCCAGACACAGGTTCTACAACTACAGACGCTGTGTGGGCCAAAGCATACCCGACTTCGTGGCAGAACTTTGGAGGCCGGCTAGTTCATGTGAGTTCCCCGATGAACTAAGAAGAGAAGTACTGAGAGACTTTTTTATTGAAGGAATAGGCCGCGCAGGCATATTCCTAAAACTTATAGAGACTAAGAACTTGACTCTAGAGGCAGCAGCACTGGTCGCACAGACATTCTTGAAGGCGAAGAAGAAACGAGGCTGATCTATACTTCGGGTACGACAATCAACGAGGCATCGGAACAAGGGGTTCACATTGTGAAACAAACCGCTACCCCTACACACAGACAAAGGCAGGAGAGCAGGCCTTCAACAGCAGACAATGGCGCCAGAAGCCATCAAAATCAAGGGCCACATGAACGGCCGATCACACCTCATCAACCCACAATGCGAGCAATCAACAACAGATTGAGAGAAGCTCAAGATCGGCCAGACGCAGCTCATCCTTCGGAAACAATGGAAGCGGTCTGTGTTGGAGATGTGGGGGAAGGCACTCAACCAGGGTGTGTCGATTTCAGCATGCCATTTGCAGAAACTGCAACTATACAGGGCATCTGGCTCGCATGTGCAGAAAAACAGCAGCTCGGCTGGTATACGAATCGGAAGGGTCGGAAAGCGGACCAGAAGACGGTTGGAACAGTGCACGGAACGCCGAGGTACAGCGGGTCAACACGATCGATGTCCACTGTTCTTACACCAAGACGCCTCCAATTATGATGAGGGTTCTACTCAACGGGATACCCGTCAACATGGAACTGGACACGGGGGCCAGTCAATCCCTCATGAGCGTTCAACAATTTGAACAGCTGTGGCTGCACAAAAGCAACAGACCAAAACTCACAAAGATCGACACCAAACTAAGGACCTATACTAAAAAAATCATCCCAGTCCTTGACAGCGCCATGCTTTCAGTCACACATAAAGGGATGGTGCACGGACTTTCCCTGTGGATTGTCCCCGGGGATCTCCCAGCCCTGTTGGGGAGAAGCTGGCTAGCAGAACTTAATTGGAAATGGGATGATGTTCATGCCATGTCGTCAGAGGAACGGACCTCCTGCTCAACAGTTCTAAGCCGTTTTGAACATCTCTTTCAGCCAGGTGTGGGCACCTTCAAAGGGGCTAAAGTTAGAATCTACATCACACAGAATGTCAGACCGGTCCATCACAAGGCTAGAGCTGTGCCTTATGTGATGAGGGAAAAGATTGAAAACGAACTGGACCGGCTTCTGCAGGAAGGCATCATTTCTCCCGTGGAATTCAGCGACCGGGCAAGCCCCATTGTCCCCGTCATGAAGCCTGATGGATCCCGTGCGAATCTGTGGGGATGACAAGTCTACCATAAACAGAGTCTCCCTACAGGACCAATACCCGCTGCCCAGAGCGGAGGACCTATTTGCCACGTTGACTGGAGGAAAACTTTTCTCGAAACTTGACCTCACATCTGCGTATATGATGCAAGAACTGACCGAAGAGTCTAAGCTACTCACCACCATCAACACACATCGAGGCCTTTTTGTGTACAATCGATGCCCATTCAGCATCAGGTCGGAAGCTGCTATATTCCAGCGCAACATGGAAAGCCTGCTCAAGTCCATCCCGGGGACGGTCGGGTTTCAAGATGACATACTCATCACGGGCAGGGACACTGACTCTCACCTCCGCAATCTTGAGGAAGTACTAAGTCGATTGGATCGGGTAGGCCTAAGAGTTAAGAAATCCAAGTGTCTGTTTCTCGCGCCTGAGGTTGAATTTTTGGGCAGAAGGATTGCCGCTGATGGAATCCGCCTAACCGAATCCAAAACCGAAGCGATTCGCCTGGCACCCAGGCCCCGGAATGTCTCGGAACTGTGCGCCTTTCTCGGGCTACTCAATTACTTTGGGAACTTTATGCAGAACTTGAGCATGCTGCTGGAGCCTCTCCACGTGCTACTCAGAAAGGGGTGCGATTGGTTTTGGGGGGGCGCCCAAGAACGCACCTTCAATAAGGCACGCAACCTTCTATGTTCCAAGAGTATTTGAGCCTTTTTTGACCCAGGAAAAAAGTTAGTCCTTACGTGTGATGCATCAGCGTACAGGGTCGGGTGCGTTTTACAGCACATTAATGAAGCGGGTAAATTGCAGCCGGTTGCTTATGCCTCCAGGTCACTTTCGCGGGCGGAGCGCGGGTACGGTATGGTTGAGAAGGAGGTGCTCCCGTGCATGTATGGTGTCAAAAAGATGCACCAATACCTTTTTGTGGGCAAGTTTGCGTTAGAAACCAACCACAAGCCCCTCACGTCCCTACTATCCGAGTGTAAGGCAATCAACGCCAACGCCTCGGCGCGCATTCAGCGGTGGGCACTCATGCTGGCGGCTTACGACTACACGATAAGGCACAGACCAGGCACAGACAACTGTGCCGACGCACTTAGCAGGCTACCCCTCGCGACCACAGAAGGGTCCGACAAACAGGACTGTGAGATGGTCATGGCAATCAATGCCTTTGAATCCACAGGTTCGCCCATGACGGCTCGCCAAATCAGAGCCTGGACGAACAGCGACCCTACGTTATCTCGAGTTAAAAGATGCGTTTTAACTGGTGACTGGGCAGAGAATCGCGATGCTTGCCCCGAGGAGGTCAAACCCTTCCATCGGCGCATGCATGAACTCTAACTACAGGCAGACTGCATTATGTGGGGCAGCCGAGTAATTATGCCCTTACGAGGCAGGGAGGCTTTTGTCCGGGAGCACCATCGCGAGCACCCGGGGATCGTCCTTATGAAAGCCATAGCCAGATCTCATGTCTGGTGGCCTGGCATTGACGCGGACTTGGAGCTCTGCGTCCGGCGGTGCACCATTTGTGCCCAACTCAGTAATGCCCCCAGGGAGGCCCCCCTAAGCCCCTGGCCCATCTAACCGTGGTCGCGGGTGCATGTAGACTATGCGAGCCCATTCATGGGCAAAATGTTCCTTGTAGTCGTTGATACATTTTCAAAATGGATCGAGTGCACCATTTTAAACTCGAGCACCACCTCCACCACTGTGGAGAGCCTTAGAACCATGTTTGCAACGCATGGCATTCCTGACATATTGGTCAGTGATAATGGTCCGTGCTTCACCAGCGCAGAATTTCACATATTTAGAGTTGACCACGGTATAAATCACGTTAAGACGGCACCGTTCAAGCCGGCCTCCAATGGCCAGGTGGAGCGAGCAGCGCAGATCATTAAACAAGGCATGCTCAGAATCCAAGGTCCCATGCTGCAGAGCCACCTATCGTGACTGCTGCTGGTGTACAGATCTCGTCCACATTCGTTGACTGAGGTTCCCAACTATTGATGAAACGAACCTTAAAGACTAGGCTCTCGTTAATCCTCCCAGACATGCATGAAATTGTTGAGGCTAAGCGTCAAAAGCTAACTGAGTACCATGACCCAAATTTGAGGGGGAGGTGGAATGAGATAGGGGACAAAGTGTTTGTGCTAAAATATGGCCAGTGTCCCAAATGGCTTGCAGGGACAGTAACAGACAAAGAGGGAAACAGGTTACTGGTTGTACAAATGGACAATGGCCAAACCTGCCGGACGCATATAGACCAAGTAAAAAGTAGATTCACTGATAACACTGAAGAATCAGAGGCAGACTACAATGTGGAACTCACACCACACCTGGTGGACAGACAGGTGGAACAACCTGAGGAAAGGGCAGTCTCAACAGATAGCCCAGGCGAGATACCAGCAATCACACCAAACAAAACAGACAGCCCAGGCGAGATACCAGCAATCACACCGAACAAAAAATAGGCACCAAGGCAAACAACTGAACCACAACTAAGACACTCCACGCAAGAGCGCAGACCACCTGAGAGACTGAATCTATAAAGGCAATAAGACCTTGGGAGAGGGTGATGTCATGTATCTCACATTACTCGATCTTACCATGCTATACATGACTGTAACTGGATATGACCTGTAACAATAAGCATACCTTACCACCAGGGGTGCACTTGCAGGAGACACTCCATACCTGTCCCACACAGGTATATAAAGGCAGGTCTCAGGCAAGTGCAGCACTGGAGAGCTGGAATTAAAGGTGCAGATCCTAAGTGACCTTGACTTCAGCACGTGTCTCGTGTAAGTCAGTACATTAGAGTCAGGACTTAACAGTGAGCACTGCTGGGTGCAAAGCAGCAGAGCTTCCAGATTTCGGAGCGGCGATCAGCAACGTAATTCGGAGACTCTTGATCATCTTGCAATTTCCTTTGCCCGCTTGTGATGTGAATTATAAACTGCTTTCCCGTATCCCACACTCAAAAGAAACGTGATCACTGGCCGTCACCTGCTTCTCAATGGCCCTTTTCGCATCAGCGATGATGTGCTTGCAAACACTAACAGATTCTAAATTAAACCACAATGCTGAATGTCAAAGGCCAAAAGCTCCCAAAGCACTCAGTGACTCAACATCAGGCCTGCCCAGAACACTGAGCTGAATCAGCATCCGAACATCTTCAGACAATGCTTCCTCTCGGAACATTTTACACGTTGTCTGGACGAGCTGTGTTGGCCAGTCGCTGTAATCAGGTGGCAAAGTGCAACATTATTTGGACAGCTTAAACCGAAAGTGGGCATTTTAAATTGAACCCCAAGTAAAAAGGATTGAACTGACCTACAAAGTGAAGGAGTTTGGTGCTCTCATTCGCCACTGCCACCTGTTTCCTAGTTTTGCAGTTCTTATGATCTCGGACGTGTTTTTCCCATCCTCTGTGTCCTCCGGGAGCCCTCGCATCTGTTTGTGGATCCTGTCGTTCCCCAATCCCTGTCAATATTGTTGCATCATTGAGCAGGAAGGTGTGTGCAATGTGGCAGGCAATTTATGTTCCCTTCATGGATTCAATGTTTACTTCTCATCTTCGATAACACCACTCGCATGACCGGATCCTGCGTTTTCACTGAAAATCTCAGTGGGCCAGGCAGCATCTGTGGAGAGAAAAACAGAGTTAACGTTTCAGGTTGGTAACCCTTCATCCACAGAGCATTCGTCAGTTCTGACGAAGGGTCATCGACCTGAAACGCTAAATCTGTCTCTCTCGCCACAAATGCTGCCGGACCCGCTGAGGTTTCCAGCATTTGCAGTTTTTATTTCAGATTCCAGCATCCGCAGTATTTTGTGTGTTTCAGCATTTTAACTGAGCCTTGTCAGTTAATTAGCGCCTCGACCTGCAAATTTGTCCACCGAGCCTCAACAACTACAACAACAACCTGCATTTACGCAGCTTCTTTAATGTAGAAATGTCCCAACGTTTCTACATTAAAGGCACTGCGTAAATACATAACTTATCATGATTGGAATAACTGCCTTTATTTGGTGGGACGGGACATAGAGTGCTTTGTATGGTATTTAAATTAATTTGTAAATCTTGGTTATCTAGACTGAAGGCGTATAATATTGAGGTTAACATTTTATTCAGGAATAAGGCAGTCACAGGAAATGTCTTACAAGATCATTGTTCTTATTAAGTTTCGCCAGTTGACAACTGTGGACTATTTGGTACCTGGAAAAATATGAAAATCCTATTATCATAACTTTGTGGTAGAAACGTCCCAACATTCACAGGAGCGATTATCAGACACAATTTGACACCGAGCCACTTAGAGATATTAGGACGAAACAGGAGTTTTTATTATGAATGAAAATCCTCCACCGAAACACCCAAACACAAATATAAAATTTTAAAAATCACATATTTATATGAATTTAAATTAAAGCTAATGAAGGAGTTAGATGTAGTCCTTACTACTCGGGGGATCAAGGGGTATGGCGAGAAAGCAGGAAGGGGGTACTGAAGTTGCATGTTCAGCCATGAACTCATTGAATGGCGGTGCAGGCTCGAAGGGCCGAATGGCCTACTCCTGCACCTATTTTCTATGTTTTCTATGTTTCTATGAAATCTGTTAGAAAATATATATATTTTTCTGTTTTTTTAAAAAAGTGTAATCAGGGTTTAAAATAAACTTACCTTAGTGGACAAGGTTTTTAAAATAAAAATGTGTTTTTAAATTTTATTTTTGTATGTTTTTTATATGTTTTAAAACTCTTACGCTGGTAAAAGTGAGCTATGCACCTGCTTTAACCAGGCGCAAGAGTTTTACGGACATCCGCTGAGCAAGAGTTGGGCAAATAGCGCAATCTTGCCTAGCTAAAACTTTACCGATCGGAAAAACTGGTCTTCGGCGCATGCACATCGCGCGCTGAAAACCGACTTTTGCAGGGCCTCACCAGGTCTGTACTTATTCCATACGGACCCAGCGAGGCCGGAACTTCAGGCCTAATATGGAGAGGCAGTAAGATTTTTTAAATTTCCTGCCATGAATGTAGCAGCAGAGGGGGTAAATGTTATTCTCTGTGTCTAGCCAAGATTCTTCCATCCAGGCCAACATCTGGTGCTATGCGTGATGTGTTGTGCAGAGAGGTCAGCGGTCGGTGCACATCTGGTTCTTGGTAAGTCTGGTTGGTCAGTGTCGAAATAACTGCAAGCTTTGTGCAGGGGTGTGAAGCAGAGCAGAGGCGAAGGAGTGACTGAAGACACAACATAAGAACATAAGAAATAGGAACAGGAGCAGGAGTAGGCCATACAGCCCCTCGAGCCTGCTCCGCCATTCAATAAGATCATGGCTGATCTGATCATGGACTCGGCTCCACTTCCCTGCCCGCTCCCCATAACCCCTTATTTCCTTATCATTTAAGAAATTGTCTATTTCTGTCTTAAATTTATTCAATGTCCCAACTTCCACAGCTCTCTGAGGCAGCAAATGCTATAGATTTACAACCCTCTGAAAGAAGAAATTTCTCCTCATCTCTGTTTTAAATGGGTGGCCCCTTACTCTAAGATTGTGCCCTCTAGTTCTGGTCTTCCCCCATCAGTGGAAACATCCTCTTTGCATCCAGCTTGTCAAGCCCACTCATAATCTCATACGTTTCGATAAGATCACCTCTCATTCTTCTGAATTCCAATGAGTAGAGGCCCAACCTACTCAACCTTTCCTCATGTCAAGCCCCTCATCCCCGGAATCAACCTAGTGAACCTTCTTTGAACTGCCTCCAAAGCAAGTATATCCTTTCGTAAATATGGAAACCAAAACTGCACGCAGTATTCTAGGTGTGGCCTCACCAATAATTATATAGCAGTAGTAAGACTTCTCTGCTATTATATTCCCCTGATCTGGTGGCCGCTCCAATACCACTGAGTTCAGTGTCTGCAAAGCTCATTAGAAATGGATTGTGGGCCGGCATCAGTCAGACATGGCTGAAAATCAAGCAACCGCCGGCCCACCATCACACTCTAAGACAATGTTACCAAGTAACTTTTTGACAGGGGCCATGATTTCATCCAATTTCTTCCTTGAGGTGCATTTTCCTGAATCGTTAAAGATGGTGAACCGTGGAATAATGGGACGCAAGCCCATGCCCGCGATTTTCTGCACAGCGGGCTCCTGATTTCAATCATGCCACTATGGGTAGTTACCAAACACTACTTTCCCACAAGAAGAGAATCAAAAACCTACCAGACTAAAAGTTTGATTAGATAGTTCTTTTTAAATGGGACCCTTTCACTTGTTGTTAATGGAACTAGGATAGTCCCATCTCCCTAATAGCATCTCCCTATTTACTCTTGCTGTGCAGCAAGGCAAGAAAAGTGAACAGGGCTTAATCCCAGTTGGGTGGGCTGCCAACATTCAGGCTGGCCATCAATAGAGACCAAGGCTGTAATGTATTTGCTTCATGGGTTCTTTGCTTGAGAATTCATAGCAGCACATTGCTATTAAGAACTAGTTGGTTTATTAACAAAGGTTTAACAATCACACTACACATTACCAGTTCATCCACTAGGCTCACAACTGCATACCTCATCGTGGATGACCTAGACTCAACTGACTGGGGTCTTATTGAGTCTTGTGAACATCACGTGACTGGCTAAGCCACTCACAATGCAACAGCTCTACAACTATTTTTGGTTGCATCTGTAAATCAAATATAAATCAAGTGCCCCCTGATTAAAGGGGGGGGGGGGGGCGGCACCAAAACCAACACATTAAACAAATTAAACTTTTGAAAGTAACTTAATTCAAATTAAAATTTGGTTGCCGGGGGTGATGATGCACTCCAGTCCCTCCGGTGCCCAACTCTTGCGGAAGGCCACGAGCACACCGGTGGACATCGCGTGCTCCATCTCCAGGGATACCCTGGCTCGGATGTAACCATGGAAGAGAGGCAGGCAGGTGGACTGAACAACTGCCTCGACTGCCCGCTGCCTGGACCGGCTGATGGCCAACTTGGCCATGCCCAGAAGCAGTCCTACGAGGATGCCCTCTGACCTGCCCACTCCCCTCCGCACTGGGTGCCTAAGGAACAGGTTCGTGGGACTGAGGGGCAACCAGAATTTGAGGAGCAGCCCCTTTCAATATTGGAAATGAGGCTGCAACCTCACACATTCAACGTAGACATGGAACACGGACTCCTCTAGACCGCAGAAATTGCAGGCGGCCTGGGAGTCCATGCACCGACTTAAAAACTTATTGCACGGGACTGTTTCATGCAGCACCCTCCAGGCCAAGTCCCCAATAAATAAAGGGAGGATTTCTGCGTAGAGAGCACTCTATTGGGGACTCCCGCCTCCTCTGGACGGCAAGATGGCAACAGCTTTACAGCTATTTTAAGTTGCACCTGTAAATCAAGTATATGAAGTTAAATCAAGTGCCCCCTGGTTAAAGGGGGGACACTAAAACTGACACAATTAAACAAATTAAACTTGGCTCAGTCAACTGGATCAAATAAAAATTTGGTTGCCGGGAGTGATGATGCACTCCAGTCCCTCCGGCACCCACCTCTCGCGGACGGCCGCGAGTGTACCAGTGGACACCGTGTGCTCCATCTCCAGGGACAGCCTGGCTCGGATGTAGCCGCGGAAGAGAGGCAGGCAGTCGGGCTGAACGACTCCCTCGCCCGCCCGCTGCCTGGACCGGCTGATGGCCACCTTGGCCGTGCCCAGGAGCAGTCCGATGAGGAGGCTTTCCGACCTGCCCACTCCCCTCCGCACAGGGTGCCCAAAGATCAGGAACGTGGGACTGAAGTGCATCCAAAACTTGAGGAGCAACCCCTTTAAATAATGGAAGAGGGGCTGCAACCTCGCACATTCAACATACACCTGCACACCTGCACACTTCATCATGGATGACCTGGACCCAACTGACTGGGGTTTTATTGAATCTTGTGAACATCACATGAAACACGGACTCCTCTAGACCGCAGAAATTGCAACAGTTCTACAAATCTGTGAGCATCCTCACAGGTGCATACTTTACACGGGGCAACATGGATCAACAAGTCAGCTTGAAACTATAGACGATGGCTAGATGGGCCATAAATCACCCCCAGATTGTATTATAATTACCAGAGCTCTAAAGGGACCGTGATCTCTGCTCCTTCCCTGCACCAGAGAGAGCATATTCCAAGCAGATCCTCTCACACAACATCATCCCTAAAGCAGGAACTCTTGGAAAAAATTGAAATTCTAGAACTTAAAACCAGTACTTGGCATTACATTTAACTTTAAGAAAGACTGTGGGCCTTGGTGTGAAAAAAAGTATGTCGATACAACATGGGTTTAAGTTCCATAGTATCTGCACTGTGTTGTGCCTGTTCTCTTTAGACATGCATCAATATAAGGAAGCCTTAAGACTGCCCCATTTTATCCTTCAAATAAGGTCCATTTTAGGTAGGTTTTTCCAAATGCACTCTGCGGGTGAATAGTGGATGGGAACACATGCTGGAAGTTCACATATGTAACCCTTACTCCTTAAACGTTCCAAGCATTGGGAGAACATCCAAAAATAGCCACTTTGTCACCTCACCACTCAGTTTATAGAAACCACACGGTTTAAGAGAGAAAACAGGGAATTATAGACCGGTCAGCCTGACATCGGTAGTGGGTAAAATGATGGACTCAATTATTAAGGATGTCATAGCAGCGCATTTGGAAAGAGGTGACATGATAGGTCCAAGTCAGCATGGATTTGTGAAAGGGAAATCATGCTTGACAAATCTTCTGGAATTCTTTGAGGATGTTTCCAGTACAGTGGACAAGGGAGAACCAGTTGATGTGGTGTATTTGGACTTTCAGAAAGCTTTCGACAAAGTCCCACACAAGAGATTAGTGTGCAAAATTAAAGCACATGGGATTGGGGGTAGTGTGCTGATGTGGATTGAAAACTGGTTGGCAGACAGGAAGCAAAGAGTAGGAGTAAATGGGTACTTTTCAGAATGGCAGGCAGTGACTAGTGGGGTACCGCAAGGTTCTGTGCTGGGGCCCCAGCAGTTTACATTTTACATTAATGATTTAGACGAGGGGATTAAATGTAGTATCTCCAAATTTGCGGATGACACTAAGTTGGGTGGCAGTGTGAGCTGCGAGGAGGATGCTATGAGGCTGCAGAGTGACTTGGATAGGTTAGGTGAGTGGGCAAATGCATGGCAGATGAAGTATAATGTGGATAAATGTGAGGTTATCCACTTTGGTGGTAAAAACAGAGAGACAGACTATTATCTGAATGGTGACAGATTAGGAAAAGGGGAGGTGCAACGAGACCTGGGTGTCATGGTACATCAGTCATTGAAAGTTGGCATGCAGGTGCAGCAGGCGGTTAAGAAAGCAAATGGCATGTTGGCCTTCATAGCGAGGGGATTTGAGTACAGGGGCAGGGAGGTGTTACTACAGTTGTACAGGGCCTTGGTGAGGCCACACCTGGAGTATTGTGTACAGTTTTGGTCTCCTAACTTTAGGAAGGACGTTCTTGCTAATGAGGGAGTGTAGCGAAGGTTCACCAGACTGATTCCCGGGATGGCGGGACTGACATATCAAGAAAGACTGGATCAACTGGGCTTGTATTCACTGGTGTTCAGAAGAATGAGAGGGGACTTCATGGAAACGTTTAAAATTCTGACGGGTTTAGACAGGTTAGATGCAGGAAGAATGTTCCCAATGTTGGGGAAGTCCAGAACCAGGGGTCACAGTCTTAGGATAAGGGGTAAGCCATTTAGGACCGAGATGAGGAGAAACTTCTTCACCCAGAGAGTGGTGAACCTGTGGAATTCTCTACCACAGAAAGTTGTTGAGGCCAATTCACTAAATATATTCAAAAAGGAGTTAGATGTAGTGCTTACTAATAGGGGGATCAAGGGGTATGGTGAGAAAGCAGGAATGGGGTACTGAAGTTGCATGTTCAGCCATGAACTCATTGAATGGCGGTGCAGGCTCGAAGGGCCGAATGGCCGACTCCTGCACCTATTTTCTGTGTTTCTATGTTTCTATGAGAGTGGAGATATTCGCACTTCTCTCCAATTCCTGTGCAAGGTCGAACAAATCATTTTCAAACTTGGAATGAAATGTATAATTTTTTTTGTTGAAGTGTTTGATCTACAATTTGGGCATATCGTGCTGTGTGTCAGGTCAAGTACGAGGAGAAACATAAATCCAAGTGTATCACAGTGCAGCTGAAGCACTTGCTGTCGGGGAGCGGGACCCAGCTGTGGGTTGTGACAGACAAAGTCCCATGTTGTCCAGAATGGCACACCACAAGGTGAGACGGCAATGCTGCATCTTTTCTTTGCCGCAACGGAAAAATACTTGAAAAATTTGTTTTGGTTTTAATCTACAGATTTTTTTATGTGGTCAGCGCTGTAATATAAGAAGAAAGAAAGACTTGCACTTTTATGGCACCTTTCACGATCACCGGACATAGAAACATAAAAACATAGAAAATAGGTGCAGGAGTAGGCCATTCGGCCCTTCGAGCCTGCACCACCATTCAATATGATCATGGCTGATCATGCAACTTCAGTACCCCATTCCTGCTTTCACTCCATAACCCTTGATTCCTTTACCCGTAAGGGCCATATCTCACTCCCTTTTGAATATATCTAACGAACTGGCCTCAACAACTTTCTGTGGTAGAGAATTCAGAACATAAAAACATAGGAATTAGGAACAGGAGTAGGCCATCTAGCCCCTCGAGCCTGCTCCGCCACTCAACAAGATCATGGCTGATCTGGCCGTGCACTCAGTTCCACTTACCTACCCGCTCCCCATAACCCTTAATTCCCTTATTGGTTAAAAATCTATCTATCTGTGATTTGAATACATTCAATGAGCTAGCCTCAACTGCTTCCTTGGGCAGAGAATTCCACAGATTCACAACCCTCTGGGAGAAGAAATTCCTTCTCAACTCAGTTTAAATTGGCTCACTCGTATTTTGAGGCTGTGCCCCCTAGTTCTAGTCTCCCCGACCAGTGGAAACAACCTCTCTGCCTCTATCTTGTCTATCCCTTTCATTATTTTAAATGTTTCTATAAGATCACCCCTCATCCTTCAGAACTCCAACGAGTAAAGACCTAGTCTACTCAATCTATCATCTCCGGAATCAGCTTAGTGAATCGTCTCTGTACCCCCTCCAAAGCTAGTATATCCTTCCTTAAGTAAGGTGACCAAAACTGCACGCAGTACTCCAGGTGTGGCCTCACCAATACCCTATACAGTTGCAGCAGGACCTCCCTGCTTTTGTACTCCATCCCTCTCGCAATGAAGGCCAACATTCCATTCGCCTTCCTGATTACCTGCTGCACCTGCAAACTAACTTTTTGGGATTCATGCACAAGGACCCCCAGGTCCCTCTGCACTGCAGCATGTTGTAATTTCTCCCCATTCAAATAATATTCCCTTTTACTGTTTTTTTTTCCCAAGGTGGATGACCTCACATTTTCCGACATTGTATTCCATCTGCCAAACCTTAGCCCATTCGCTTAACCTATCGAAATCTCTTTGCAGCCTCTCTGTGTCCTCTACACAACTTGCTTTCCCACTAATCTTTGTGTCATCTGAAAATTTTGTTACACTACACTCTGTCCCCTCTTCCAGGTCATCTATGTATATTGTAAACAGTTGTGGTCTCAGCACCGATCCCTGTGGCACACCACTAACCACCGATTTCCAACCCGAAAAGGACCCATTTATCCCGACTCTCTGCTTTCTGTTTGACATCCAATTCTCTATCCATGCTAATACATTTCCTCCGACTCCGCGTACCTTTGTCTTCTGCAGTAACCTTTTGTGTGGCACCTTATCGAATGCATTTTGGAAATCTAAATACACCACATCCATCGGTACATCTTTATCCACCATGTTCGTTATATCCTCAAAGAATTTTCAGTAAATTAGTTAAACATGATTTCCCCTTCATGAATCCATGTTGCGTCTGCTTGATTGAACTATTCCTATCTAGATGTCCCGCTATTTCTTCCTTAATGATAGCTTCAAGCATTTTCCCCACTACAGATGTTAAACTAACCGGCCTATAGTTACCTGCCTTTTGTCTGCCCCCTTTTTTAAACAGAGGCGTTACATTAGCTGCTTTCCAATCCGCTGGTACCTCCCCAGAGTCCAGAGAATTTTGGTAGATTATAACGAATGCATCTGCTATAACTTCCGCCATCTCTTTTAATACCCTGGGATGCATTTCATCAGGACCAGGGGACTTGTCTACCTTGAGATCCATTAGCCTGTCCAGCACTACCCCCTTAGTGATAGTGATTGTCTTAAGGTCCTCCCTTCCCACATTCCCATGACCAGCAATTTTTGGCATGGTTTTTGTGTCTTCCACTGTGAAGACCGAAGCAAAATAATTGTTTCAGGTCTCAGCTATTTCCACATTTCCCATTATTAAATCCCCCTTCTCATCTTCTTAGGGACCAACATTTACTTTAGTCACTCTTTTCCATTTTATATATCGGTAAATGCTTTTACTATCTGTTTTTATGTTTTGCGCAAGTTTACTTTAGTAATCTATCTTTCCTTTCCTTTTTGCTTTCTTAGTCATTCTTTGCTGTCGTTTAAAATTTTCCCAGTCTTCTAGTTTCCCACTAACCTTGGCCACCTTATACGCATTGGTTTTTAATTTGATACTCTCCTTTATTTCCTTGGTTATCCACGGCTGGTTATCCCTTCTCTTACCGCCCTTCTTTTTCATTGGAATATATTTTTGTTGAGCACTATGAAAGAGCTCCTTAAAAGTCTTCCACTGTTCCTCAATTATGCCACCGTTTAGTTTGTTCCACAGGTTCACAAGTCTCTGAGTGAAGAAGTTTCTCCTCATCTCGGTCCTAAATGACTTACCCCTTATCCTTGGACTGTGAGCCCTGGTTCTGGACTTCCCCAATATCGGGAACATTCTTCCTGCATCTAGCCTGTCCAATCCCATCAGAATTTTATATGTTTCTATGAGATCCCCTCTCATTCTTCTAAATTCCAGTGAATATAAGCACTTTACAGCCAATGAAGTACTTTTGGAGTGTAGTCACTGTTGTAATGGGCATCACCCCAGTCAAGGTGGAACTTTCAAATGTAGCAGTGCGGTTCGAAATGGGTCCACAAGCAGACCTGATCACACTGCTGTGGCTTTCAAATTTACTCAAATACTGTGGGCATGGTGTGCAACCTGAGTTTATCAGGATAATATTCTGTAGCTTCAACTTATCTGCTTTTTGAGCATCTCTATAATCCAGCAAAAAGAGAGAGATTGCATTTCGATTACCATCTGTTCGGCTGCAACCCTCTCAATGTCAACAACGTTTTGTGCTAACAATAGGCTGACAGTTCCAGAAGCTTCTTATTCACACACCCGGCAAGCTCATGGAAGTTTCTATGATTTTTACGTTTCGCCAAAGCCAGACATTTCCTGCTAGCCTTGACTTCCTCTTCTGGAGACAAACCTTGCTTTTCATACAGTCCTTGTACTAAGTGCAGGACGATTCAATTTGTGGTCTCTCTAAAAACAGAGTGTAACTGAGAGAACTACCTGCCTCATGGACTTTAAGAGATGCTATCAGGACAACGCACCACTCACACCCTGCAGCTGCAATAATCTTGAAGTTGCCTACAATAATGTTGACTGCTGCTGAAAATATCAGCGTTTACTTCAATGAGCGGTTCCTGAAAAAAAAAGGCAGAATTAAAATAAATGTGCTGTTGGGAGTAGTCGAATTCTTAAGTATTTGGAATTTGATTATTGCATTGCTCAAATCCTACACATTCAGTCACTCGTGTTGTTAATATGGCTGCATTTAATGCAGTGAAACCCTTAGGAGGAGAAATTCGGTTGGTTACCGCCACCCGTTAACGCCCCAGAGCACGGGTTGCAAAGCACCTCCCGCCCGAGCGACACGCTGTCAGCGCCTGCTGCGAACTTCAGCGGCGGTTTAGCGGTGGCGCTGACAGTTCGCGCTGTGCTCGCTAGCCCCGCCCACTCGCCGATGCCCCCTGTAGCGCCACATTTGCAAAATTCAGTCTTTCACCTGCCTTCGCGCCTGGCGCTGAGACCGGCGAGGGAAAGCAGCCAGTCCAGCGACGATCCCAGGGTCGATATCGTCCAGAGTGCAAGGTAAATGCTAAAATGTGACTTTTTCAACTTTTATTTATTTGTTGCAGTGGTGGGGAAGTGTGGGTGAGGTTTATTGACATTTTCAGCAGCGTTTTTTTTTCATCTTCAGATGCCGGCAGCCTAGCATCAAAACATTGAGTAGGCCTCCTGCGCTATCGCTCCGTTAGCGCCCGAAGGGGAGTGTGGAACTCTTCCCTTAGCGCTTCACTTTCCTCTTGGAGCGATACAACTGAATATCCCACGTTGAGGCGATAAATCTTAAAGTGGGCCATACCAAATTTCTAACCCTTAAGCTCCCATTGGTACTACAAGCCCTGCCCTTCCCCACCTCCCTCTCTCCACAAACACCCTGCGATAAATGTCTTCAGAATTGAACCATTTACACAATAGTCTTCTGTGGCAAACATTTTTGCCATCAAAGTATATACAGGTTGAACCCCCCCCTTATCCGGAACCTTCAGGACCTGGCCTGTTCCGGATAAAGCATTTTTACGGACGAGGGGTGGTCACATTAAATTGGATTGTACAGGTACTGAGCAAGGGGATATCGGTGCTGGCTGGCTTGGGGCTGGAAATGCGGCAGAGAAGTCATGGGGAGGGGGGGGGAATGCGGTGGATGATGGGGTCAGGCCAGCGATTGCGGGAGTCGGCAGCGAGGAAGGACATCAATTTGTTCATGTCGGAATTCTGCGCATGCGTCACCCGGTGGCCGGGAATGGTTCTGGACGAGGGCTGGTTCTGAATAAGAGAGTTCTGGATAAAGGAGGTTCAACCTATATTGATATTTTAACAACATATGTTACAGAGAAGTCCATGGCTGACACTTCTGACCGAGGAATAAGCCTTTTGCGAATGTACTTTGGTAATACTTCTAAGCATATCGTAACAAGTTGTACTTAAATAGAAGTGAAGTGTTCAATGATTTCATCTGGTGCCAGTGTCTGGAGTATCCTGAAGGGGCACAGCTTTGGTTTAGGATGTCAGTGCGGAACTCTTCAACATACGTCTGTAGACTTTTTCAGCACCCCAGTGTATAGTTCAGCAACAATATATTTGTCATCTGTCAGATAAATACATTGGACATTCCACATGGTGGGCAGTAATAGTAAAATTGGCACGTTTTTGCCAATGATAAATAATGGAACTCTCCTCCTGTGCTAATGGCCGTGATTGTTGTACCACTAACATGAGTGCATCAGTACCAACATTGTCTTCATAGAGAAAATACCTGCAAATAAAACACATTGACCTATCTAAATAAAGCAGTGGTTATAACAACATAAGAATTAGGAGCAGGACTAGGCCATATGATCCTTTGAGTCTGCTCCGCCATTCAATAAGTTCATGGCTGATCTTCGACCTCAACTCCACTTTCCTGCCCGATCCTTATATCCCTTGATTCCTCTAGAGTCCAAAAAATGATCTATCTCAGCCTTGAATATACTCAATGAGTCAGCATCTACAGCCCTTTGGGGTAGAGAATTCCTCCTCATCTCAGTCTTAAATGGCCAACCCCTTATCCTATGTGTTATCAATTCGATGGATAGCTGAAAGTACCAAGAGGTAAAAAGCAGTTTAAAGGTAATTTTACTACAAGTAAGGTAGGGAGAGGTAAATTCCACATGATTGGGCCATTATAAACTAATATCCCATTAGGTTTACTGTTGTTGAATTGATGCTTTATTTACCACACAATGAGTGACAGAATGTAAAAATTATACTATGTTAAATTTAATTTCACGTTTCCATGCAGGTGCTGTGTGTGGTTAAGTGTGTTTTTAAGTGATTTTCCCCCTTGTGGGCTGTGAATTTCTGGCTGATATATTCTGCAGCTATATGCTCCACTAGTTGAAGCACCATCAGCAGTTGATGCATGAATAGACAAATGGTCAGATTCTGAGAAGGCTTACTACCTGTATCTGTGACAATAAGTGATTGGCCTGCATAATTGTCATAGATCTCTGCTGTGGGGCTCTTTGCTTTCAAAAGCTGGATCTACTGTTGTAATGTACGCACCTGTGAGTATGCTCACAGGCTGGTAGAGCTGTTGAGTTGTGAGTGGCTTAGCCAGTCACGCGATGTTCACAAGACTCAATAAAACCCCAGCCAGTTGAGTTCAGGGGATCCACGATGAGGCATGTGATTGTGAGCCTGGTGGATGAACTGGTTCGATGACAGAGGATGGGACGACCTTGGATCTAACTTGGAGGCAACGAAGGTTGAACAGGTTCCCATTGGTTCTATAGTTTAGTTCCACTCCAGCGGGGAGCTTGTTGAGCGTGAGATGGAGCATTGCACCGAGGAAGATCGAGAAGAGCGTTGGCGCAATGACGCAGCCCCTGCTTGACCCCGGTCCAGATGTGGATTGGGTGTGTGGTGGATCCGTTGGTCAGGATCACGGCTTGCATGTCATCATGGAGCAGGCGGAGGATGATGACAAACTTTTGGGGACAGCCGAAACGGAGGAGGACGCTCCATTGTCCCTCATGGTTGACAGTGTCAAAGAAGACCATATACTCAGAACTCCTACACGGCAAGCGAGTCCCAGGTGGGCAGAGGAAATGTTTCAAGGACACCATCAAAGCCTCCTTGATAAAGTGCAACATCCCCACCGACACCCGGGAATCTCTGGCCCAAGACCGCCCTAAGTGGAGGAAGAGCATCCGGGAGGGTGTTGAGCACCTCGAGTCTCATCGCCGAGAGCATGCAGAAAACAAGCGCAGGCAGCGGAAGGAGCGTGCGGCAAACCAGACTCTCCACCCACCCTTTCCTTCAACCACTGTCTGTCCCACCTGTGACAGAGACTGTAATTCCCGTATTGGACCGTACAGCCACCTGAGAACTCACTTTTAGAGTGGAAGCAAGTCTTCCTCGATTTCGAGGGACTGCCTGTGATGATGATGACAGTGGTGGATGAACTGGTAATGTGTCGTGTGATTATTAAGCCTTTGCTAATAAACCAACTAGTTCTTAAGCGCAATGTGTTGCCAAGAATTCTTAAGCAAAGAACCCATGAAGCAAATACATTACAACTGTCACTTGTGCGGGGCTATGGGATGTCATCGCATTGGCACTGATATCATCAGCAACTGGCTGCTTCCACTTAAAGCCACAGTGAGAAGTATTGGCTCTGAAATTCAGATTTGGCCTTCCTGCGGGCATTTTAGAGAAAAAATACGCACCTACCTTAAGCTGGTGCCCACATTGTACCTTCCGATGCTGTGGCCTGCCCTAACTGCGAGACGCAGCACGTGCACATCGACGCATGCGCAGGCCTTGAGCTGGACTCACATGGCTCTGGGCAGCCAATCAGGTAAAGTATCATAGTAATAGGAGTTCCGCAGGGTCCTAAATTCCTATTATTCTGATTGTGATAGAGCCCGAAACATGCAAAACACAGCCCCAAACACCTAAAACACAACCTCAAACATCCAAAACACTAATAAAAAATAGAAAATAATTACACTACATTCATTTAAATTAAAGTTATTAATGTCTTAAAAAAAATAATTTCCCGATTTTTAAAAACGTTTTTTTAAATAAACTTACCGTTGTGGGGAGGGTTTTTAATGATAATACATATTTTAATAACTTCATTTTTAGATGTTTTTGTGTTTTTTAAAACACTTGCGCCTTTAAAAGTAGGCTATGTGCCTGCTTTTTCAGGCGCAAGATTTTTGAGGCCATTTGTAAGTGTAAATATCGGAAATTTACACTTACAGTGTCCTCGCTCCCGATCTGGCTACGATCTGTCAAGCCAGAAACTTGACAAATCGGAAATGTCGGTTTCCAGCGCATGCGCATTGCGCACTGGAAACTGGCATTTCCAATGCCTTCCCGGGTCCGTAGGAACTCTGTACGGACCCGGGGAGGTCGGAATTTCAGGGCGGATATCTTCACATGATCCATAGATCTATGGGAGTACAGAACACTGGGCATCTAGAAAGGATTGGAATCATCAGCATAGTTGACTACATTTTCCAAGTAAATTGAAGTTGGCCACAGCTGCTTCTTGGAGTTTGGACCACCAAGCTTCCATGGTCGTAATGCGAACAGTTCTGAATGATATTCCGACTGTGTACGTGGCCTGTTTTCTGATTGCTGCAGGCTGAGCCGCTCAAACCTTCCATCCAGTTTAGTCAGCCCTGATGCCCATGCAGCCACATCTAAGCATCAATTGCTTTCTTCAGGAGAGATGGGAAGAAAATTGGGAAATAAAACATAGACTGGAGAAAATAATCAAACACCCTGTACACTGATATATGGTGAGGTCGTGTGTGTGTCACTTGTGTACTTGACATTAACAGAAACAAAAACAAACCACATCATTGACCTTACAAAGTGGAGTAGTAATGGCGTAGATTAGAATAGAGTTTCAAGATGCTGAGCCAAGGATGTAACCTTACCTTGTGGGAATGTAATCTCATCTCCATGTCGCAAATCGCGGACTCTAGCAGCAGAGCAGTGGTCCTTTCCAGTGTTAAAGCACAATTACATTGGAATAGGTCCATAAAACAGGAAACTGGCTGACATCGTTGAGGCCTAAGTTTGAGAACAACTAAGTTTGATTTGAGGAAAGTGTCCTTTGTATGATGACTGCGAGGTCCTGAATTAAATTCCACAGGGTAGTCTCAATCAATTTCTGCTAAATAGGAGTTAAAATTCCACTTCCGTGCATCTGACATAGAAGTGTATGGGGCTGAAATTGCCCCTTCCCTTAAGGCCTGTTAACACCGGAATTCGGCGGCCATGCTGCGGAGTGCAATGGCCGCCAATTTTTCCTGTATGGCCGCCATTTTGAAAATACTGTTCCTGTGGTATCCCGGCAGTGACCCACTCCCCCCCCCACCGCACCGCTGCCGCCGATCCGTCCTAAATGCGTCATCAAAGTGCGCATCGCCGATGTTTCCCCCTCCCCTCCGACGGCGAAATTCCGCCGAAAAAAATCTTGTTCCCGTTGCGCAGTATCAAGAGCAGCTTTTTCTGCCGGTGCACTGAGCTCTGGGTCTGTTCAAAATGGCGGTGTGGCTCCCATCTTAGGGGTGGGCGCACAGCCGCAGCCGCCATGTGTTCAGTCCACTGGGCCAACAATTATGCCCCCGGGTTCGGCCGGGCTGCCAACAGGCAGCCTGGCACCCCCTTCTTGGGTGCCAGGCCGCTGGCCCAGCCGAAACCCTCCCTGATGGCCCAGTGGACTGAACTTAAAGAATCGCACAGGCCCTCCCCTTTAAGCGAAGGGCAGAGCTGTGGTGATGCAGCACCGCGATAATGTCATCACAGCGGCGGCCACTACACCTGCCCCCAACTTCCGCCCCTCTAGACTGCCAACTTACGCTCACCACTGCACATCCGCCACCATTATGACCAACTTCCGGTCCACTGAAAAAAAACGCCAAAGAGCGGAATTTCGCTCAAGAGGCCACCGCATCCACCGAGCCGGTAAAAACACATGAAACAGGGTTTCCAGCGGTGGGCAATTTCGACCCCTATATTTTTTAACCCTTACTCATTGTCCCTTTAAACCCTGGGAACCACTTCACCACAAATCTCAAGTGGACTCGCTACAAATCTTTAAAACAAAAATCACACCTCCAAAGAGCCGACATTTTCAAAATGTTTTTATACCGCTAGGTGTTGCTTCTACCGATTTAAATTATTGTTACCTCTTGAAAATTATTTTAACTGAACTAACACCCGAGGAACCAGCTGAACCTGTGCAATGTTTGTGAAGAAAATAGAAAACTTCAATGTCAGCAACACCAAACCTAAAGCAAACATGACTGAATATATTTTCAAAAAATGAAAAAAGAATAAATATTGCTAATGGAATTTTCACATGTTAAGTTTTAAGGAATGCTGATTTAAATGTTTTCATATTTGCCCCGACCCCCCCCCTCACCCCGCCCCACACCTCATTTGGTTCTCCATCTCAAGTTGCCATTAGTATAGCTCCCATTATTTGGCTGTGGCAATAGTATAGATTGGGTTATGGACCTACTCATGGGTGGCCCCATTGTGGCTCTCTGTGCTGGTCCATGTCTGATTCAAGGCAGGTAGTTTTGTGAGGACATATCTTGTGGAGCTAAATTCCTCTTTGAACATCACCAGATGATTGGAGGCCAACATAAAGATGCAGCCTACACGCAGCACACTGACTCCACTAGTACGCAAAGTAGCAACGGTCACTACAGAAAATAATGAGATACTGCAGGATTCCAGTTCAGATTTGGAGCATTCTGAATCCAAAGTTAAAACTCTGTATGCCATGTGGGTGGGGAAGAGCATTATGACACTGGTGTCAGCAGCATACCTTTCCCTGGGATAGTGTTAGCTGTGGCTCAGTGGGTAGCACTCTCGCCTCTGAGTCAGGAAGGTTGTGGGTTGAAGTTCCATTCCAGGGACTCGAGCACAAAAATTCTAGGTTGACGCTCCAGTGCAGTACTGAGAGTACTGCACTGTCAGAGGTGCCATCCTTCAGATGAGTCGTTAAACCGAGGCCCCATCTGCTCTCTCAACTGGATGTAAAAGATCCCATGGCACTATTTCGAAGAAGAGCGTGGGAGCAATCCCCATTGTCCTGGCCAATATTTATCCCTCAATTAACATAACAAAAACAGATTATCACATTGCTGTTTGTGGGAGCTTGCTTGTGCGCAAATTGGCTGCCGTGTTTCCTACATTACAACAGTGACTACACTCCAAAAGTACCTCATTGGCTGTAAAGCGCTTTAAGACATCCGATGGTCGTGAAAAGGCGCTATATAAATCCAAGTCTTTCTTTCTTGCTACATATCTTCTACTGAACGAAAATCGATCAGGTGCATTCCATCGTCACAGAACTATCAGACATGAACTAGCATTAGACCAGGAGTAATGGTCTATACCTCATACTTCAGCAACAAAATCGGACACCTCTTTATTAGATCACACACAAGACTATCAGCATGGGGGTTACTTACTGCATCAGTAGACTCCCAAAGATCAGACAGGTCCCCCGACCACTATATTATCCTGGTTCAGATAAAGATTCCCTAGTGGAGTCAGACATATATGCCAGGGATTGTGGATCCATGTTCTACTCAGTAGATACCTGAGTGGGATCAGGTACATACCATTAATGGATCACCACAAGCTCAGTCATGTGTTCGGTGCGGCCAGCTAAAACAGGTGTTAGGTGCCTTGCATATGCTAATGAGGGGCCGTACGCCTGTTTTAGGACCCCTCTGCCAAATTGGGTTGCCCTGAGGTGTTGGGCTTGCCCCGCTCAGGTTATCTGGACAGAGATGCAGACTAGCCAGAGGTCACCACCAAGAAGGTATGTTACATTTGTTTTTCATTGAGGCAGAATCAGGAGTGGTCCTCCCAACTCCCAGTCCTGCCAGCTACTGCTGGCCACGACTGCCCCCCGTCCCCCCCCCCAACCCCTCCCACTGTCCTCCGCCAGCCCAGCGCTTACCTATGGGCCTCAGCCCGAACTTTGAGCTCTTCTGCCAGGTGAGCTGCCTGTGGAGGTGCAAAAGGAAGCTGATAAGGCCCAAGGACCAATTGGTGATGATTCTCGAGACTCTGTCTTAGGGCGCTAGGATTGTTCCCTGGGCCATATGTGCATTTGGCACTTAAAGACTCATTTCTAGGCACTTTGATTGGCTCCATCTTTCCGAAACATTTTACGCAGTTATAGAATTACCAATTCAGATCCATGCAATGACAACTGAGTGGGCCCAATTCAGAAAAGCATGGCCCTCCGATACATCCCTCATTCCGAGAGCCAATGATTAGCTCCCTGTGATGGGTGGATGTTTTACATTAATTCTGAAACAATTATAAATGAATGAAAAAAAATCATAACATAAGAAAATGGGAGCGCCATATATAGAAACATAGAAACATAGAAAATAGGTGCAGGAGTAGGCCATTCGGCCCTTCTAGCCTGCACCGCCATTCAATAAGATCATGGCCAATCATTCATCTCAGTACCCCTTTCCTGCTTTCTCTCCATACCCCTTGATCCCTTTAGCTGTAAGGGCCACATCTAACTCCCTCTTGAATATATCCAATGAACTGGCATCAACAACTCCCTGCGGCAGGGAATTCCACAGGTTAACAACTCTCTGAGTGAAGAAGTTTCTCCTCATCTTGGTCCTAAATGGCTTACCCCTTATCCTTAGACTGTGACCCCTGGTTTTGGACTGCCCCAACATCGGGAATATTCTTCCTGCATCTAACATGTCCAGTCTCGTCAGAATTTTATATGTTTCTATGAGATCCCCTCTCATCCTTCTAAACTCCAGTGAATACAGGCCCAGTCGATCCAGTCTCTCCTCATATGTCAGTCCTGCCATCCCGGGAATCAGTCTGGTGAACCTTCACTGCACTCCCTCAATAGCAAGAACATCCTTCCTAAGGTTAGAGACCAAAACTGAACACAATATTCCAGGTGAGGCCTCACTAAGGCCCTGTACAACTGCAGTAAGACTTCCCTGCTCCTATACTCAAATCCCCTAGCTATGAAGGCCAATATACCATTTGCCTTCTTCACCGCCTGCTGTACCTGCATGCCAACTTTCAATGACTGATGTACCATGACACCCAGGTCTCGTTGCACCTCCCCTTTTCCTAATCTGTCGCCATTCAGATAATATTCTGCCTTCGTGTTTTAGCCACCATTTATCCACATTATACTGCATCTGCCATGCGTTTGCCCACTCACCTAAACTGTCCAAGTCACCCTGCAGCCTCTTAGTGTCCTCTCACAGCTCACACCGCCACCCAGCTTAGTGTCATCTGCAAACTTGGAGATATTACACTCAATTCCTTCATCTAAATCATTGATGTATATTGTAAATAGCTGGGGTCCCAGCACTGAGCCCTGCGGCACTCCACTAGTCAATGCCTGCCATTCTGAAAAGGAATAAGTTAAAATTGTCCTGTGCTCTGTGGCCTCTGAGTTAAAGTAAGTTTGTGTTAAAACAAGACACTTTGTGAGATTGGGATCTAATATGGTGGGAAATCCAAACAAAAGAAGTATGTTCTCATTCATAATAATGGGAACTCCGTAATTTGAAGTTCCCATTATTATGAATGAGAAACCCCCTCAAACACCCAAAACACTAATAAAAAAATAGAAAAAATACACCACATATTTTTATTAATTTAAATTAAAGTTATTTATGTACAATTAAAAAAAATATTTTTCTGGGTTTTTTTTAAAGTTGTTTTAATTATGGTTTAAAATAAACTTACCATAGTGGGGAGGGTTTTTAACAATAAAGTGTGCTTTTATAATTTTATTGTTAAATGTTTTTTGTGTATTTTAAAACTCTTACGCTTGTAAAAGTAGGCAAATTGCTTACCTGACTTGTACCATCTGAGCCTAGATAAAAGTGACTGAGGTTGTCTTGCATCCTTAGCGTTTCTGATCTGCAACTCAATGGAGTATTTTTCCAGGCGCAAGAGTTTTGAGGACATTTGCTGGGCAAGAGATGGGTAAATTCCGCAATCTTGCCCGTGCAAATGTCCTCGCTGCCGATATACGGAGGATCTGTCGAGCTCCAGCTTGACAGGTCGGAAAAGCCGGATTTCAGCGCATGCGCATTGTGCGCTGAAAACCGACTTTTGCGATGCCTTCCCGGGTCCGTACACACTCCGTACTGACCCGCGGAGGCCGGGATTTCTGGGCCAATGTGTATTTTGGTTACAAAAATAGTAATTAAAGAGCTTTATATTATTTCTGGTAAACTTCTAAGCAAAAAAGGAACATTTTAATACTAAATTCAGATGTTTAAATGTTAGTATCTGACTGCCACTGTATGGTGTGCTATTGCTGATAATCTCATTTCGTTTTGGAAAATACTTGAAGAAAATGACCTTGAAAATGTTTGAAGCTGTGCTTTGATGTGTATACAAATTTGTTGTGTGCGCACTCGATAAGAGCAAAATTAATTAAAGCTTATGAGGAACAAATAAAGCCATTTCCTGTCTGGGCCACTGTATTTGGTCTTATCTTTGACTTTAAATTCCTATGTGTTTCATTGTGTCAACCTATAACATAATTCTGAAGTGGATTGATGCTGAGAGGTTGTTTCCACTGACTGGAATGTCTAGAACTGGGGGGCACAGTCTCAGGACAAGGGGTAGGCCAGAGATGAGGAGGAATTTCTTCACTCCGAGGGTTGAATCTTTAGGCTGTAGGTGCTGAGTCTCTGAATATATTCAAGGCTGAGTTGATAGATTTTTGGAGTCTGGGGGAAATCAAGGGATATGAAGATTGAGCAAGAAAGTGGAGTTGAGGTCGATGATCAGCCATGAGTTTATTGAATGACGGAGCAGGCTCGAGGGGCCATATGGCCTATTCCTGCTTCTATTTCTTATGTTCTTAATTACAGTTTGTTTTCCAGTTATAACTCTAGATTGCCAGCCAAATTGCTTACCTGACTTTCACCATCTGAGCCTAGATAAAAGTGACTGAGGTTGTCTTGCATCCTTAGCGTTTCTGATCTGCAACTCAATGGGGTATTTTTCCACATTGCAGCAATGCTAATTTTGCAGCATAACTATGGATTCAAATGCTGACCTCCCCAAGTGGGATGCAATATTTGTTCAATATTCTCCTGGCTGGTTTCTCACCTTGCACCTTCCATAAACTTGAGCTCATCCAAAACTCTGCTGCCCGTCTCCTAACTCGCACCAAGTCCCGTTCAACCATCACCCCTGTACTCGCTGACCCACATTGGTTCCCGGTCTGGCAATACCTCAGTTTTAAAACTTGCATCCTTGCTTTTAAATCTCCATGCCCTCACCCCTCCCTAATTCTGTAACCTCCTCCAGCCTTACAACCCTCCGAGATCTCGGCGCTCCTCTAATTCTGGCCTCCTTCGCATCCCCAAATTTAATCGCTCCGCCATTGGCGGTCGTGCCTTCAGCTGTTTAGGTGCCAAGCTCTGGAACTCCCTCCATAAACCTCTCCGCCTCTCTACCTCTCTCACCTCCTTTAAGATGCTCCTTGAAACCTGCCTCTTTGGCCAAGTGTTTGGTCACCTGTCCTAATATCTCCTTATGCGGCTTGGTGTCAAGTTCTGTTTGATGCTGCTCCTGTGAAGCACCTTGGGATGTTTTACTACGTTAAAGGCGCTGTATAAATGTATGTTGTTGTTGTTGTTACATGGAATTTAACATCAGCAAGGTGTCAAAGCCAGTTTTAAATCGTACTCTCTTGGCCTCGAGCATTTGAGCATTTTTGCGATTGACTCCGAGTTCCCATTAACTGTGAGAAGGTGTAGTTGTTCCTCCCCACGTTCACAAAGCATTTAGCTTTGAGCCGCCCATAGAACAAGAGCTTCCTCCTGGGTGGACAAATTATAATTGGAGTCAGGAAGTATAAAGAAGGTGTTGCCTGGCTGGAGCCAACACTGCCAGCTCCTGGGCTCAGAAAGCAACACACAAGTTCTCATGCCGATCGTTTCTATATCTTCAACAAATTTTACACTGTTGATTTATGTTATGCAGAACCAGGCTATATTGTCTAAGTTTTAATGGTACATAAAGAGTGAAATGTAAAACTAGGAAAGTAAACAGAGACGATATTGTATGTAATTCCATGATCACTTGCAACAGCTAGGCTCCAGGGAAAACAACGCTGTACAGACTTGGACATCGTCACATGGCATCCAAGTCAAGGATGTCCCTTTAAACTCCTCTTTGTCTTTATCAACTGATACCAGCAAGCGACTGATGTGTTAATGGGGTTAGAATACGTAGGGTGGGTGGAGCACAAACATCAGCAGAAACCAGTTAAGAACATATGAACATAAGAAATAGGAGCAGGAGTAGGCCAGTCGGTCCATCGAGCCTGTTCCGGCATTCAATAAGATCATGGCTGATCTTCACTTGCCTGCACTATCCCCGTAATCCCTTGATTCCCTCAATATCCAAAAATCTATCGATCTCTGTCTTGAATGTCGAAGAAATAGCCGGGGCCCTAAACCTTTCCGCCTCTCTGCCTCTCTTTCCTCCTTGAAGACACTCCGTAAAACCTACCTCTTTGATCAAGCTTCTGGTTATCTGCCATCATTTCTTCTTATGTGGCTCTGCGTCAAATTATTTTTTGTCTATAACACTCCTGTGAAGTGCCTTGGGACATTTAACTATGGTAAAGACGCTAGAAAAATACACGTTGTTGTAGTTGTTGTTGAATATACTCAACGACTGAGTTTCCAAATCACTATGCTGTAGAGAATTCCAAAGATTCACCACCCTCTGAGTGAAGAAATTTCGCCTCATCTCAGTCCTAATTGGCCAACCCCTTATTCTGAGACTGTGACCCCTGGTTCTCGACTCTCCAGCCCGGGGAAACATCCTCCCTGCATCTACCCTGTCAAGCCCTTCAAAAATGTTGAATGTTTCAATGAGATCACCGCTCATTCCTTTAAACTCGAGGGTTGGGTCGAATGGCCTGTTACTGTGCTGTAAATTCTTTTGTAATTCCATGTAACCAGGCCTGTTTTTGTAACAGGTGTACATTACACTGAGGGCAAATGAGGTGGTAAAATGACAGGAAATTGGACGCACGACACCCATCCCATCCTGCACCCATTCACACTTCTGGCACAAACCGTGAAACACGCAAAAATGGGCGGCTTCCCAGCTGAATGGGTGCCCAGCCCATTTTGTGCATTTCAAGAGCAAATAGACAGACTACATCTGTAGTGTAATGAAACGAGCTTGTAATTGTTACCAACTTTTTTTTTTAAGTGTCGAGGCCACTGAGGCTACAATTTATCCAGTACCATTTATTTTAACTTACTTTTAAATAAGTTACTAAATATTTACTTGATGAATGTTCTCTTTTGATTCTATTTAATATTTTGATGCCGGTTGGTTCACAGTGCCCACCAAACAATGTAATATTCACTAGTTTATTACAATGTATTGGCTCCATCCACTCTCAGGATGACAACATGCCTGTTCGCTCGCCAGTTTCTCAATTAGTGCATTTTGTTGGTGCCAGACAGCCAGTTGGGCCAGACTGCTCCAACTATAGCCAGGTCCCAGCAGTCTGCAGCGCTCCCTCAGCACTGCACTGGAGTGTCAGCCTAGATTTTCTTTTGTGCTCATGTCCCTGGAGTGGGACTATGAACTCACAACCTTCTGACTCAGAGGCGAGGGTGCTACCCACTCAGCCATGGCTGACGAGTGCAGGAAGGGCCTGCCTCTTATGTACAGAAGGAAATAAGTGAAATAAAAACAGAAAATGCTGGAAATCTCAATGGGTCAGGCAGCATCTGTGGAGAGAAACAGAGTTAATGATCCAGGTCTGTGACCCTTCGTCAGAACTGGAAAACTTTGAGATGTAACAGATCCATAAGGAAGTGCAGGGGCAGTAAAAAGGGGGAGGGGAGGAAAGAACAAAAGGGAAGGTCTGTGATCGGGTGGAAGGCAGGAGAGATTAGAGAGACAAAATGGATAACAGGCAAAAATGAGATGGCAATTAAACAAGTTAGGGAACAAAAGATGAGTCTAGATGGAGTATGAATGGCGGAATTATCACCAGCTGTTATAGGAAAGAGAAAAAAAGGGGGTTTGTAAAAAAAGGAAAACAATATGGGCAGAGGTTGTGATCTGAAATTGTTGAACTCGATGTTGAGTCCAGAAGGCTGTAAAGTGCCTGAACAAAAGATGAGGTGCTGTTCCTCGAGCTTGCATTGAGCTTCATTGGAGGAGGCCGAGGACGGAGAGGTCAGAGTAGGATTGGAGCGGAGAATTAAAGTGACAGGCGACCGGAAGCTCGAGATCACGCTTATGGACTGACCGGAGATGTCCTGCAAAGCAGTCACCCAATCTACGCTTGGTCTCCCCAATGTAGAGGAGATTACATCGTGAGCAGTGAATACAGTATACTAAATTGAAAGAAGTACAAGTAAATCGCCATTTCACCTGGAAGGAGTGTTTTGCTTTTGTATAAGTTGGTGATGTGGTGATGATGGGATCATGTCACGCTTCCACTGTCCTGTCATTTCATCTAATTTTCCCTGTATTAAACATATTTGCTCTCCAGTATCATCTGATGAAGACAAAATGGAGTTCAACGGGACAATTCTTGACCGATTATTTTGCTTGCTAAATATCTTTGCTTCAATTAGATTTTTTTTGTTTGTTTGAGAGATGCTGACTTGGTCTTCACCTAACTCATTCCTGAAAATCTCTTGGGGACTTTGAATCTATCACCTAAACCTACTGGAAAGACCGTATGATGGGTTCCCTCTGGGAATCCCTCTCTTCATGGTGTATCTGGAAGAAGAAGAGGGGCAATGTAGGGACACAAGACTTATCAGAAACCACAGGAAGAGGAAGAGCCGCTCTTGCCTGTACCCATCAGCCTGAATCAAGAAACCCCAATTGCACCTACCCACAACTGATTTCAGAGCTATGTTATCATTAAGCAGTGCTCCAGCAAGGAAGCCCTTGATGTCCCGTGCCATCTTCTGCAACCTGACCTTTCACTTACCACCATCATTCAGACTATTCAGCCAGTGTCTACTAAAGGGAGCCAATATAAGCCAATAAAAAGAAAAGAAAGAATTTGGATTCATATAGAGCCTTTCATGACCTCAGGATTTCCAAACATGCTTTAGACTAACTGATATTTACCACATCTTCTATGATTTGCATGATATATTACATTAACATGTGCATAGATTGTGCACAAACAGATCCAATGCATTGACCATAGAGTACCCAAATATATAAGTTTGCATATGTACTCTTAACGTTCCATCTGCTTTCTTCACAGAGTAAGGAAAATACAATAACAGAAAGAACTTGCATTTATATAGCACCTTTCACAGCCTCAGAACATCCCAAAGCGCTTTACAGCCAGCGAGGTACTTTTGAATTGTAGGGAACACCACAGGCAATTTGTGCACAGCAAGCTTCCACAAACAGCAATGTGATAATGACCAGATAATCTGTTTTTGATTATGCTGCCTTCAAAATAGTGCCATGGGATCTTTTACATCCACCTGCGAGGGCAGACAGGGGCTCGGTTTAACATCCCATCTGAAAGACAGCACCTCTGACAGTGCAGCACTGCACTGGAGTGTCAACCTAGATTTTGTGCTTAAGTCTCTGGAGTGGGACTTGAACCCACAACCTTCTAACACAGAGGCAATAGTGCTACCCACTGAACCATGACTCACTTCTACCTTCCAATAAGCGCTGCAATGTTGTATCCAACAAACCACTGATATTTCTGTACATTCCTATGGTTCTATTTTACGTGTCAACGCTCATAATGCTGGCAGCTACCACAATATTTATATCTTAAGTCAGTCCTCCATGTCAGCGGTCGCTCACAGAGATAGCAAGTGTCTACTTGAGGAGAAGGGCTACCCCTTTCCTACAGGTACAAAACAGTAATACATCTTTCAGCTCACTATTGACAAGAATGCACCAGTTTTCCCTATTGTCTACAGATTCTCAGTTGCCCTCTCACTCAAAGTCTTCAGCATGGCCTATAACAGACAGGAAGAATCCATAGCAATTACACTGTCTAGCCTTAAAAAGGCACACCCCTACATTCTACATTACTCACAGTTGGTTTGTGAATTTGAATTATCCAGTTATCCAAATGAACCAAATTTGAATTACAAGGAGTAATTGGTATCGTGTCTCTCACCCTATAAAGCAGCAAATCCTCTGACTTGCTGTGGTCAGTACCAAGGCTGGTTGTCTAGTAATATTAATAAAATGGTACATCTAGCATGCATTTGCCGTCCATCACACTGCATGTGTCACACATAAATTTCTATGTCACACTACAAAGTATAAAGCAACAAAGAATTTCTACAGAAACACAAAACATCAGAGGCAGTCGGCTAAAGATTTGTTGAGGCCCATTTTGTGGTGCAGAATAGCAAGTGTACTCCCAGCCAGAAGCCAGATGCTTGAGGCTCACCCGAAATGAGACCCTTGACCTAATTTCATTATTACCGGCGGGCTGCGGCTCCTGTCTCGCTGCGGGAGGCAGCTCGCCAGTTTGGGAGCCTCCAATCTGGGTCTGCCGCCTCACCGACAGCAGTCCTCGGGTAAGCCCAGAGGAGGGGTGAGAAGAGTGGGAGGAGGGCTAGCTGGGCTGGCAGCGGCCCGCGGTACTCTTGTGGAGCTGGGAGGAGGACTCCTGTTCTTCCTGGCTCCATGTAACGATAAGTGTCGGGAGGCGGGGGGGGAAGACAAACGTACATTTTTGCTGGAGTGGTCACTTTGAGGACTACCTGTGAAGGACACATGTAAAAATGATAATCATGAGCAGATCAATCCCCTGCTCTGCTGCAGGCTGACAAATTTCCATCAGGGGGGGTCGTCAGGTAGGCCTGCTTTGCATCTGCACTGGGCGTAATGCTTATTTCAGGCGGGCACTGAGGGCCTCCTGGTAAACAGCCTTGACCCATGTGCTAGCGCAGGCACAGGTCAGTGGGATGTTGCGCCACAAAATTGATCCTTTTTGTCCTGTTTTCTGCCCAGAAACTGGGCGTAACACAGGCCAATTTCTACCCCAGTGTATTGTTAGTCTCTTGATTGACACGTGTGATCGTGGCTGAGATTTGGTGGGTGATTGTGGCGGAGGTTCGGCAAATGTTCGGTGCGGACGTGCGGTGGGAGATCGTGGCTGAGGTGCGCCGAATGTTTGTGGCGGAGGAGCGGTGAGAGATCGTGGCGGAGGTGTGGCAAATGAGGGTACGGGGCCCAGAAGAGCCGAGGGCCCAGGGGCAGCACGGGCCAGCCCATATTGCGATATGTGTGCGCACTAGGTCCGTGCATCAGAGCTGGTCTCCAGTCATCCTGGTTAACTCTTGCCACTGGATAAAGGCTTAACTCTGCCAAGCCCGTGTGGTGGCTGGTGTGCAATGGTCACCACACGTTAAAAAAATCCATGCACAGGCATCTTCCACCCCCTCAAGACTGGAATATCGGGTCTTTCATTAAAACATCTGTGAACTTATGTGGAAGCAAGTCATCCTCATTCGAGGGACCGTCTATGATGATGATGATGTGTTGCGCTCACTGTGCGGGGTGGTGGAGGGGGAAGAGTTCTAACTATTGGCATGGTGTAAAAGCAGGAGATATGTATAATGGGTGGCTGATTCGATAGTTTTTGCACAATCGCCTAAAGTCAAAATGGCCCCTCATTCAGCGTTTACTTAACAGTAGCAGCCTGATCTGTGTGGGCATTCAGTGCTCATTTAGAAGCAATTAAACTTTATAGACTTAAAAAGACACACACTTACATTTTACGAACTACAGTGTTTCTTGACCTTATAAAACATTGTGTGCTCTGACTCACTCTGAGCAGCATCGCAAAAGATTTACTTGCACAGTGATTAGGCCGTCTGTTCTTTTGCTAAAAATTGTGTCTTAAACTGTGCTTCTCTGTCATTTCCTATCTTATGGCTAAATTGAATAATCCGTTAAAGATTTTTTTGTCCCAACACATTTAGCACAGGTATTATAAGTCTAAGGCTTTCAAGTTTTAAATAAATTTGTGCAAAAAGAATAACTGATGTTGAAATACCAACAATAAAGATTAATTAGGCAGCACTGACCACAGCACATTTTATTCTTGAAATTCTAACCGACTTCTGATAAACAACAGTGACCATCAGATGGTGTAATTTTGCTAGGAATTGTGTGTTGTGGAAGCAACACTATTGCACTCAGATTGTAAATGGAAAAAGCATTGTCATTGGCTTCAAAGTTTTGCAAAGTTGCAAACATATTGCTTAACCTGCTGCTTACATACACTGTCTGAACTTTTGGTCACACGGCGTCTAGAAAATATTGCACTCCAATGAACAGTACATCATATAAGACAGCTCCAGATGGGTAGAATGGAAGGAAGTATAGTCTCCTCATTGTAATGTTAACCACCTGGCTGTCTGTATTAAACACATAACCAATCACAGTCAGAAAATGAGTCACTTTAGCGGCCCAAGCACTCCTTCCAGGATAAACAGCGATTTACTTGTACTTCTTTCAATTTAGTATACTGTATTCGCTGCTCACGATGTGGTCTCCTCTACATTGGGGAGACCAAACGCAGATTGGGTGACCGCTTTGCAGAACACCTCCGTTCAGTCGGTAAGCATGACCCTAAGCTTCCGATCACCTGTCACTTTAATTCTCTTCTCCATTTCCACTCTGACCTCTCCGTGCTCGGCCTCTCACTGTTCCAATGAAGCTCAACGCAAGTTCAAGGAACAGCACCTCATCTTTCATTTAGGCATTTTACAGCCTTCTGGACTCAACATCGAGTTCAACAATTTCAAACCACAACCTCTGCCTCTAATGTTTTTTTCTTTTTTTTCTGCTTTTTTCTCTTTCCCACTGCAGCTGTTGATCATTCTTCCATCTCCATTTACACCCTATCTAGACTCATCTTTTGTTTCTTTACTTTTCCCATTACTATCTCCTTTTGCCTTGCACCATCATCTATTTTGTCTCTTAATCTCTTCTGCCTTCCATCCTATCACAGACCTTCCCTTTTGTTCTTTCCTCCCCTCCCCCCTTTCCCTGCCCCTACACTTGCTTAAAAACCAGTTACATCTCTAACTTTTTCCAGTTCTGACAAAGGGTCATTGACCTGAAACATTAACTCTGTTTCTCTCTCCACAAATGTTGCCTGACCAACTGAGTATTTCCAGCATTTTCTGTTTTTATTATCACTTAAATAGTTGGTTGTGAGTTTGAAATTAATTTAAAATCCACACTACAGTAATTGAGATAAATCCCAGTCAGAGAGCTGTGTATTTGAAAATTGTTGAGTTGTTGCACATGAAACAAAAATGCTCTTCGAAGGAGCTAACACAGACTTGTTGGGCCAAATGGCCTTCTGCTGAGCTGTACTATTCTATGATTCTATGAATTGCAAGATAACCATTGTGCTTTAGTTAGTTAATCCTAATCAGAAAGATTTTGGCCATCTCTATAAACTAGACAATTTTTTTTCAGAATCTTTGCAATTATATTAACATTAATTGGAATCACAATTTAATCTAATACTTGCCAACTTGTTACAGGGTTTTGAGTTGCCAATTTTCTAGGAACATAGGAACAGGAGTAGGCCATTCAGCCCCTCAAGCCTGTTCCGTCATTCAATGAGATCATAGCTGATCTGCGACCTAACTCCATGTACTCGCCTTTGCCCCATATCCCTTAACACCTTTGGTTAACAGAAATCTATCAATCTCAGATTTAAAATTAACAATTGATCTAGCACCAATTGCCGTTTGCAGAAGACAGTTTCAAACTGCTCCCACCCTTTGTGTGTAGAAGTGTTTCCTAATTTCCTGAAAGGTCTGGCTCTAATCTTTAGACAATGACCCTTGGTCTTAGACTCCCCAACCAGCAGAAATAGTTTCTCCCTATTTCTCTTTCTGTTTCCCTTAATATCTTGAAAACTTTGATCAAATCACCCCTTAACCTTCTAAGTTCTAGGAACTACAACCCTGATTTGTGTAATCTCTCCTTTAGTATGAAGTAAAACCCGACCATAATTCTGTTGGAGGAAGTGAGAGGAAGTGCTGTTGTAATGCCAGTTCAGAGAAGCAATCACTCATAAGAACATAAGAACATAAGAACATAAGAAATAGGAACAGGAGTAGGCCATACGGCCCCTCAAGCCTGCTCCGCCATTCAATAAGATCATGGCTGATCTGATCATGGACTCAGCTCCACTTCCCTGCCCGCTCCCCATAACCCCTTATCCCCTTATCGATTAAGAAACCATCTATTTCTTTCTTAAATTTATTTAATGTCCCAGCTTCCACAGCTCTCTGAAGCAGCGAATTCCACAGATTCCCAATCCTCTGAGAGAAGAAATTTATCCTCATCTCTGTTTTAAATGGGCGACTTCTTATTCTATCAGTAGAAACATCCTCTCTGCATCCACCCTGTCAAGCCCCCTCATAATCTTATACGTCTCGATAAGATCACCTCTCATTCTTCTGAATTCCAATGAGTAGAGGCCCAACCTACTCAACCTTTCCTCATAAGTCAACCCCTCATCCCCGGAATCAACCTAGTGAACCTTCTCTGAACTGCCTCCAAAGCAAGTATATCCTTTCTTAAATATGGAAACCAAAACTGCACGCAATATTCCAGGTGTGGCCTCACCAATACCTTATATAGCTGTAGTAAGAATACCCTGCTATTATACTCCATCCCCTTTGCAATAAAGGCCAAGATACCACTGACCTTCCTGATCACTTGCAGTAGCTGCATTATTATCCTTTTGTGTTTCATGCACAAGTACCCCCAGGTCCCACTGTACTGCAGCACTTTGCAATCTTTCTCCATTTAAATAATAACTTGCTCTTGGCCTGGTAGCATAAGCAATGAAGGCTTCACTACTTAGATAGCAAGTTTCAAGTCGATTGGGCTGCCCATCACTAAACTCGCCTGCTATTGGTCAGGAGCAGGCTTTGACCATTCTCGGCTGAGCCACTAGATGGAGTGCTGTACTATGGTGCAGTCATGGGGACAATTTTCAGTTTGTGTACCAGTTCACACGACATTATGTCACAGAAAAAAAGGGGGCAGGGGCACAGAAAAGAGGGACTGTTTGTGCATGATGCACAATTCCAGCAGATTGGAGGATGAGTCAATGAATGCTCATCCATGAGGCGCTATATAAATGGAAATTGTAGTGGATTATTATCACATTCTCACTCTTGGCAGCCTGTGATGCTTTAAATTCGGAGAAATGATCACATGGTCTTCAGCAGATAACTATGAAGGTGCTCTTGTTGCTGCTTATCAGCCTCCATTCTGGGTGAGTAGGTGGATGATAATTTGTGACTCAGTTAAATTGAAGCATATTGTGCCACATATTGGTCCACATCGTCCGCATGCCCGATACTAGACTCCCAAAACAAGCGCTCTACTTGGAGCTCTGACACGGCAAGAGAGCCCCAGGTGGGCAGGGGAAACACTTCAAGGGCACCCTCAAAGCCTCCTTGAAAAAGTGCAACATCCCCACCGACACCTGGGAATCTCTGGCCCAAGACCGCCCTAGGTGGAGGAGAAGCATCTGGGAAGGCACCAAACAATTCGAGTCTCTTCGCTGGGAGCAAGCGGAAGCCAAGCGCAGACAGCGGAAGGAGCGCGCGACAACCCAAGCACCCCACCCACCCGTTCCTCCAACCACCGTCTGCCCCACCTGTGACAGAGACTGTCGGTCCCAGATTGGTCTCATCAGTCACCTGAGAACTCACTTTTAGTGTGGGAACCAGTCAGCCTCAACTCCGAGGGACTGCCTAAGAAGAGGAAGAAGGTTGTGAAATCCATGACTCTGGTTAACTGTGAAAAGGGACTCGTGGTACCTCTAGTACAATGATGACGCTATTAGCAGGCAAAGGGAAGGGAGTGCTGTAAAAAGAGGATCCATCATGGGACCTGTTTGAAGGCAAGGTGACGTTGTATGATGGCTGTTAGGGATAGAAATTTGCTCTATTCCTAAAACAAACCAAATTCCTTGTCACGCTCAGGAAGAAACAAATGGCCACACGCCCAAAAGCACCACAACAACCTCATGAAGGAAGTATCGCCAGCTCTTCACTTAATCAGATATGGAATTTTAATCCTTTCCATTCGGCTGCTTTGTTTACTTCATATAAGGAAATAAGAAAGTTGTGCTGTTGACTAAAAGGCATTGGTCATGCCTCATCTGGAATACTGCGCGCAGTTCCGGTTAACTTACCCGAGGAAGGATATTATTGTTCTTAGCAAGGTACAGAGGTGAGCAACAAATATAATTCCCAGAATCAGGAATTTAAGTTATGAGGTAAAGTTAAGGAAGTAGTTCTACTTTTAATTGGGAAAGCAGAGATTTTGAGCCGATCTAAGTATTGAAAGGGGCATTGGTCAAACTGATGGGGGCAAATTACTCACTATGGTGAATGGTTCAATTACCAGGGGCCTAAAGCAGGAATATAGGAGTAAGAAGGGAAGTCAGGTGGAACTTCTTCACTCAAAGGCTAAAAGTTGTGGGATATGTTACCACGAAGCACCATTGAGACAGACAGTATAAATGGACTTAGTAGAACTGGACATGTTTCTGAATGGAGAAGCGATTGAGGGATCTGGTGAGAAGGCAATAGGTGAGCTTGATCTGAGAAAAAGGACCAGAGTTGTTTGGCGTCATCAAATCTTTCATGTTCCTAAAAACTCATGTTCTTAAATGCATAAAAACAGTTTTGCTATATTTGCTCAATACCTCAATTCATTATTACCTGAGGGATCATTAATCACACAGATATTATTTATATGTATTGCTGCCCAGTGACGTCCATGGCACTATGCCAACTGTTCTCTAACCCTCTGATTTCGAACTGGATCTAAAATGGTGCCAACACTGTTTGAATGCAGGACTGCAGACACAATGAAGATTACAGGTGTAAAACAGGTGTGAGGAGGCCCAAGGATGCCTTAAAAATATCCAACCAAAATTAGCTCTCATCATTTTTTAGACATTCAGAGTGGCTGTCTAAAACAGGAGTTAGCCCCTTGCATATGTTAATGAGGGACCAATAAAAAAAAATATATAGTGCCTTTCACAACCACCGTACGTCGCAAAGCGCTTTACAGCCAATGAAGTACTTTTGGAGTGCAGTCACTGTTGTAATGTGGGAAACGCGGCAGCCAATTTGCACACAGCAAGTTCCCACAAACGGCAATGTGATAATGACCAGATAATCTGTTTTTTTTGTTATGTTGATTGAGTGATAGATATTGGCCAGGATACTGGGGTAACTCCCCTGCTCTTCTTCGAAATAGTGCCCTGGGATCTTTTACATCCACCTGAGAGAGCAGACGGGGCCTTGGTTTAACATCTCATCCGAAAGACGGCACCTCTGACAGTGCAGCACTCCCTCAGCACTGCACTGGGAGTGTCGGCCTAGATTTTTTGGTGCGCAGGTCCCTGGAGTAGGATTTGAACCCACAACCTTCTGATTCCGAGGCGAGAGTGCTACCCACCACAGCTGACATGATGTTTGTTTTCGGACCCCTCTGGGAAATTGGGCTGCCCTGAGCAGAGAAAGCATCGGACCTGCTCCATTCAGGTTTCCTAGACATGGATGCGGCCTAGCCAACGGCCGCCACTGTAAAGGCAAGTTTGCTTCTTCTTATTTAAATTGATGTGGAGCCAGCAGGAGCCGGACTTACCTGAGGCAGGCGGCCCAAATATTTGATTCTTCAATTGGGCTCGACAGGCGTCAGCAGCTCACCACGATTATTCAGCTGAGGCCTGCGGATCAATTTCTCCCAATTCCTGGGCCCCTGTCTTCGGGCTCAGCGATCGTTGGCCATTGAAAACTGGCCTGAACAAACTTGTGTGCTTGACCTTCACCACTTGTCTCCAGACAATACGGCAAATCAGTGTGGTGCTTTGACGTCATCGTGTTGAAATTGCGGTGATTCGAAGATGCTGCCGTTGCAATTGGTAACAGACTGCTCTAAGTTATTATCAAATGCTCCAGTGGTTGCAGTTTCGGGAGTCCTGTGCTGTGATTACTAGCATTTGTAGAGGTCTTTCTAATAAGAAAAATCAAGTGACAATGATAAAAGCTGCTCTGAGTTCCACTTGGCACTGCTTCTCGGTCCAGGTGTTAAAGTCCGGAGTGGTTACCAACACCCACAGGGTATATCAGTGCAATGCAACAATCTTCCACTGGAGTGCCCACCCTTACTGACCCTGTGTTTATGTGCCACTGACATCAAACCTTCTTTTCTTTTAATATTCTCGTAATATGCAGATTCTTTACTTTAGAAAAACAGTGACTTTTTGGGCATACGGCCAAATATTAACCGCAACAAAAAGGATCTCCAATCATGTCGCTCGAAAACTAGACACTTACACCCTTAAAGCACGTTAACCAATCAAAGGGTTCGCAATGAAACGTGGGTCTGAGCACAGCAAGGAGTGACAGGCATTTCTTCTTCAACCTCTGTCTGTTTTTACAAAAGTAAACAACTGCAAAATGAGAGGCTTCTTCAAAGTCTCTCAGGCGACTTGCAAGTGCCGCTATTTATCAACACCTGAAGATGTAAAACCGTTTGAAGCACGCAGAAGGCAGTTGAGTTGGAGGCAGCAACCAGGGATCTTCAAAAGGGGTTGGGTAAAATCTGCAAATGGACAAAACAGCAGCAGATGAAATCCCGCACAGGCAAGTAAGTGGGAGATATAGCGCATCGGGAGGAGGAAATGGATGGCACTGCCATTTTATGGAACGTAGAGCGTCAACTGAAGGTTTGAAGTATCACAGCCTTTTTAAATACCAGCTTTAAGGAAATTAAAAATAAACCCAAGATGGCTCAAAAAACAGAATTTGGTTAAAAGCATTGCAAACAAAAAAAGAGTGGAACACAGAATTGTTAACCTAACTGCTTAGAAAGCTAACCGAGACGATGTACTTTTGTGGAGATAAGGGACAAGGTTAAAGAAGACGAGCTGTCCAGCTGGGCTGTGGGAGTCTGTGGGAAACGTAAACAACAGAACATGCCGAGAGACAGAGGCTGGAAGCGATCTCGGGATAATAGTAGATTCAGCACTTAACAAGTTAAATCACAGTCGAACAGTTGATAGAATGCTTACTTCTGTTGCTGAGTTAGTTGAGTATATCATAAAAGGTCATGTTAAAACTGTCCAGGTCCCAATTCAGACTGCACCTTGAGGACTGCCTTCAGTTTTGCTCATCAAGACACAAGGAAAATATCTAAGCCCTGGAGGAGTTGCAGAGAAGAGCCATAGGTTAATCCCTAGCATCAAAAGAATGAAAGAAAGACTTGCGTATATTTAGCGCCCTTCATGACCACCAGACATCTCAAAGCGCTTTACAGCCAATGAAGTATTTTTTGGAGTGTAGTCACTGTTGTAATGTGGGAAACGAAGCAGCCAACTTTCACACAGCAAGCTCTCACAATCAGCAATGTGATCATGACCAAATAATCTTTTTTTTTCGTTATGTTGATTGAGGTATAAATATTGACCAGGACACCGGGGATAGCTCCCCTGCTCTTCTTCAAAATAGTGCCATGGGATCTTTTACATCCACCTGAGAGGGAAGAACTCAGTTTAATGTCTCATCTGAAAGACGGCACCTCTGACAGTGCAGCACTCCCTCAGCACTGCACTGAAGTGTCAGCCTAGATTTCTGTGCTCAGGTTCCTGGAGTGGGATTTAAACCCACAGCCTTCTGAGCCAGAGCTGACATATCAAAGGATTGGGTTACAAAGAAACTGGGGCTCTTCAGTTTTTGAAAGGATGCCTTGAGGGAGGAATTTACATCATGCATAATTCTACATCATGAACAACAGTGATAAGGCTAATGTGGAGCCCTGTGTCAAGGTGAAACACAAAATGTTAGTATGCAAATACAGCAAGTAATCAGGAAGGCAAATGGAATGTTGGCCTTTATTGCAAGGGGGATGGAATATAAAAGCAGAGAAGTCCTGCTACAACTGTACAGGGTATTGGTGAGGTCATACTTAGAGTACTGTGTACAGTTTTGGTCTCCATATTTAAGGAAGGATACACTTGCATTGGAGGCTGTTCAGAGAAGGTTCACTAGGTTGATTCCAGGAGATGAGGGAGTTGACTTATAGGTTGAGTAGGTTGGGCCTATACTCATTGGAGTTCAGAAGAATGAGAGGTGATCTTATCGAAACATATGATAATGAGGGGACTCGACAAGGTGGATGTAGAGAGGATATTTCCACTCAGAGAGGAAACTAAAACTAGAGGACATAATCTGAGAATAAGGAGCCGCCCATTTAAAAGAGATGAAGAGGAATTTCTTCCCTCATAGGGCTGTGAATCTGTGGAATTCTCTGCCCCAGAGAGCTGTGGAGGCTGGGTCATTGAATATATTTAAGGTGGAGATAGACATATTTTTGAGCGATAAGGGAGTAAAGAGTAGGGAGCGGGCAGGGAAGTGGAGCTGAGCCCATGATCAGATCAGCCATGATATTAAATCGGAGCAGGCTCAAGGGTCTAGGTCGCCTACTCCTGCTCCTATTTCTTATGTTCTTATGTTCTTATGTTCTTATGTGCACCGGGTACTAGAGGTAGGGGGTTTAGGTTAAAACTGGTGAAAGGAAAGATTTCTTCATGGACTTCCAAACAGAGAGTATAGTGTGTATAGATAAATGGTTAGAACAACTAACATGTGACAAACAACCTCCTGCATCTTTATTGTGAGTTTTTGTGAGCTCCCAACCCCGGTTGCCTTCTATGATGATTTTAATGGATAATTTATAACTTAGGGGAAACAGAGATAAAAAAAAATATTTATGAGTTCATGGGATGAGAGCGCTGCTAACAAGGCCAGCATTTATTGCCCATCACTAATTGCCCTTGAGAAGGTGGTGGTGAGCTGACATTTCAGAGGGCAGTTAAGAGTCAACCTGCTATGGTTGACTGGAGTCACGTATAGGCCAGACCGGGTAAGGACGGGCAGATTTCCTTCCCCAAAGGACATTAGTGAAGCAGATGGGTTTCTATGATAATCCTGCAGTTTCATGGTCACCATTATTGATACTAGCTTTTTATTCCAGATTTATTTATTAATTGAATTTAAATTCCCCAGCTGCTGTGGTGGGATTTGAACTCATGTCTCTGGATCATTAGTCCAGGACCTCTGGATTACTAGTCCAGTAACGTAAACACTATGTTACCGTACCCATAATTTATAGATAATATCGATTTCCAATCGCTTGCTGCATTTGTTGCTGTTTTTTTTTACATGACTGAAGATATTTCTCCTGATCCGCTGTTTTCCCTTCTATTTTTTCATCAGCCGCTTACATGCACATACCTGGCCTTCACTGTGCCGGCCAAATAGTTGATTGACAGGATGTATAATTGGACCATCCAAAGCCAATTCTGCTGGTATCTCCTCCTTCGACTTTATTAATATGGAGCACTTTGTCACAGCTCCATCAGTTGAGGACTAACAAATACGAACCCCCTCCCGCCCGCCCCTCCCCCCACCCAACTGTGATTGGTGGCCTTGACTGACTGGCAGTGTGGAGATATAAGGGGCTGAAACTGCTACTTCCCTTAAGGCCTGTTAACACTAGAAATCGGTGGCCACGCTGCAGAGTGCAATGGCCGCCGATTTTTTGTGTAATCGTCGCCATTATCAAAATTCTGCTCTTGCGATATCCCGGCGGTGACCCGCTCCCCCCCCCCCCCCCCCCACCATTTTGCTGCGTCCTAAGTGCGTCATCACAGTGCGCACTGCCGATGTTCCGCCCGTAGCGGCGAAATTCCGCCGAGAAAATCTTCCTCCCGCCGGGCGGTGCCAAAACCTGCTTTTCTGAGGAGGTGCAGTGAGACTGTGGCCTTCTGAAATGGTGGTGCGGCTCCCATTAAAGGGGGGAGGGGGGGGGGGGGGGCGCATTGCCGCTGCCGCCATGTTTTTTTTCTGGCGGCCGACTGCCATGCGGGGACGACAATTAAGCCCCCCCCGGGTTCGGCCGGGCCGTCAACGGGCAGCCGGGCACCCCCTCTTGGGTGCCAGACCGCTGGCCCGGCCGAAACCCTCCCTGGTGGCACAGTGGAGCGAACTTTAAAAATCACGCAGTCACCACAGCTCTCGTCTTTAAGTGAAGGGGTGAGCCGTGGTGACAAGGCACCGTGATGACGTCATCAGCGCTACGCTGATGACCGACAGTGGCAGACACTCCCCCCTGCCCCCCCCCCCCCGGTCAACTTCTGCCCCACTAGTGTGCTCACCGCCGCACTACCGCCCCCGTTGTGAACGACTTCTGACCGCCCGGAAATAAAAAGCCAAAGAGCGGAATTTCACTCAAGGGGCCACCTCATCCACCGCGGCAGTAAAAACACTCGAAACAGGGAGGGGGGGGGAGCGCTCCATTTCCAGCGGTGGGAAATTTCGGCCCCATAAATTCTAGTCGCTAGGAAGCTTAGGGTCTGTGGTCTTGACTGACGTTTTGCTGAGCAGCCTCACCTTTTCACAACAAAACATAAAGCTATAGTTTCCCATCTCATTGTTTTCACAATGTAACTTCTCTAAAGGACTTCTTAACTTCTCTTAATGGAATTCACCTCCTCCGTGTGACGCAAATTGTAAAGCAAACCTCATTTCTGATTAATAAACTACTGCTGGATATGACAACACTTCAATAAATGGAAGCTCTCTGCCAGGCTGTGGTTTCATGTTAATTATCATCCACGCACTTGGAAAATCCCAGATTTCTGCTTTTTTGTTTCGCTAAAGTGGATTTCACCTATTGGAGCTTACAATGTATGCACCTGTGAGTTGGGGAAATTGATGGGATTGAAGGCCGATAAATCCCCAGGGCCTGATGGTCTGCATCCCAGAGTACTTAAGGAGGTGGCCTTGGAAATAGCGGATGCATTGACAGTCATTTTCCAACATTCCATAGACTCTGGATCAGTTCCTATGGAGTGGAGGGTAGCCAATGTAACCCCACTTTTTAAAAAAGGAGGGAGAGAGAAAACAGGGAATTATAGACCGGTCAGCCTGACCTCGGTTGTGGGTAAAATGATGGAATCAATTATTAAGGATGTCATAGTAGCGCATTTGGAAAGAGGTGACATGATAGGTCCAAGTCAGCATGGATTTGAGAAAGGGAAATCATGCTTGACAAATCTTCTGGAATTTTTTGAGGATGTTTCCAGTAGAGTGGACAAGGGAGAACCAGTTGATGTGGTGTATTTAGACTTTCAGAAGGCTTTCGACAAGGTCCCACACAAGAGATTAATATGCAAAGTTAAAGCACATGGGATTGGGGGTAGTGTGCTGACGTGGATTGAGAACTGGTTGGCAGACAGGAAGCAAAGAGTAGGAGTAAATGGGTACTTTTCAGAATGGCAGGCAGTGACTAGTGGGGTACCGCAAGGTTCTGTGCTGGGGCCCCAGCTGTTTACATTGTACATTAATGATTTAGATGAGGGGATTAAATGTAGTATCTCCAAATTTGCGGATGACACTAAGTTGGGTGGCAGTATGAGCTGCGAGGAGGATGCTATGAGGCTGCAGAGTGACTTGGATAGGTTAGGTGAGTGGCAGATGAAGTATAATGTGTATAAATGTGAGGTTATCCACTTTGGTGGTAAAAACAGAGAGACAGACTATTATCTGAATGGTGACAGATTAGGAAAAGGGGAGGTGCAACGAGACCTGGGTGTCATGGTACATCAGTCATTGAAGGTTGGCATGCAGGTACAGCAGGCGGTTAAGAAAGCAAATGGCATGTTGGCCTTCATAGCGAGGGGATTTGAGTACAGGGGCAGGGAGGTGTTACTACAGTTGTACAAGGCCTTGGTGACGCCACACCTGGAGTATAGTATACAGTTTTGTTCTCCTAACTTGAGGAAGGACATTTTTGCTATTGAGGGAGTGCAGCGAAGGTTCACCACACTGATTCCCAGGATGGCGGGACTGACATATCAAGAAAGACTGGATCAACTGGGCTTGTATTCACTGGAGTTCAGAAGAATGAGAGGGGATCTCATGGAAACATTTAAAATTCTGACAGGTTTAGACAGGTTAGATGCAGGAAGAATGTTCCCAATGTTGGGGAAGTCCAGAACCAGGGGTCACAGTCTAAGGATAAGGGGTAAGCCATTTAGGACCGAGACGAGGAGAAACTTCTTCACTCAGAGAGTGGTGAACCTGTGGAATTCTCTACCACAGAAAGTTGTTGAGGCCAATTCACTAAATATATTCAAAAAAGGTGTTAGATGTAGTCCTTACTACTAGGGGGATCAAGGGGTATGGCGAGAAAGCAGGAATGGGGTACTGAAGTTGCATGTTCAGCCATGAACTCATTGAATGGCGGTGCAGGCTAGAAGGGCCGAATGGCCTACTCCTGCACCTATTTTCTATGTTTCTATGTTTCTATGTCTATGCCCACAGGTTACAACAAAATAGTTGTAGAGCTGTTGCAAGGAGGTCGTTCAGCCCGACTGTCTGCCTCTCTTCCGGGGTTACATCCGAGCCAGGGTGTCCCTGGAGATGGAGCACGCGGTGTCCACCGGTACGCTCGCAGCTTTCCGCGAGAGGTGGGCGCGGAAGGGACTGGGGTGCAATATCACCCCGGCAACCAAATTTTAATTTGATGTTTTGTCTAAAAGTTTCATTTGTTTATTGTGCCGGTTTTTAGTGCCCGCCCCTTTTAGCCAGGGGGCACTTGTATAATTTGTGTTTTTACTGCCCAAAAAACCACCAAAAAAAAACAAAAAAAGGGGGGCACTTGAAAAGTGTTTGGAGTGTGCCCCCCCCTTTAATCAGGGGGCACTTGATTATTTGTTTTACAACAAAATAGTTGTAGTGCCCCCAAAAAAGCAAGGGGGCACTTGTTTGAAAGTGTTCGGTGTGTCCCCCCCTTTAATCAGGGGGCAATTGTTTAATGTTCACAACAAAAATAGTTGTAGAGCTGTTGCAAGGAGGTCATTCAGCACGACTGCCTGCCTTTCTTCCGCGGTTACGTTTGCGCCAGTGTCCCTGGAGATGGAGCACGCGGTGTCCACCAGTACGCTTGCGGCCTTCCGCGAGAGGTGGGCGCCGGAAGCACTGGAATGCATCATCACCCCCGGCAACCACATTTTAATTTGATTTGTTAGGTTTTCTAGTTGCTGTGCCCCTTTAATATGGGGGCACTTGATTAATAGCATAATTTAAAATAGTTGTATAGCTGTTGCATTGTGAGTGGCTTAGCCAGTCACTTGATGTTCACAAGACTCAATAAAACCCCAGCCAGTTGGGTTCAGGGGATCCACAATGAGGTGTGCAGTTGTGAGCCTGATGGACGAACTGGTAATGTGTCGTTTGATTGTTAAACCTTTGTTAATAAACCAACTAGTTCTTAGTAGCAATGTGTTGATATGAATACTTAAGCAAAGAACCCATGAAGCAAATACATTACAGAGCTGACGTTTCATTTGTTGTCTGTGGTTCCTTTGGGGTATTGATGCAAAAGTGGCACCAGTGCCAGCCTTATACCACCATCCTCCTCATTCAGTGCCAACCTTATATCACGCTCTGCCTCACCCAATGCCAACCTTGTACCCCCATCCTCCTCACTCAGTGCCAACCTTGTACCCCAATCCTCCTCACTCAGTGCCAACCTTGTACCCCCAGCCTCCTCACTCAGTGCCAACCTTGTACCCCCATCCTCCTCACTCAGTGCCAACCTTGTTCCACCATCCTCCTCACCCAGTATCAACCTTGTACCACCATCCTCCTCACCCAGTGTCAACCTTGTACCCCCATCCTCCTTGCCCATTGCCAGTGCCAGGAAGTTGGGTTCAAGCTTGAAGGAACAGGGCAGTGGTGATCCTTTTCACATCAAATCATTACATTCTGCTTGCTAAACCAAAACTGCAGCATAAGTCTAAACATATCTCCAAGCAATATAAATACTTTGCCTGGAATCAGATTCATGTTCAAGGCAAGGTACAAGCCTGTACGGGACTGAGTAAAAAAAATGTTTTCCTTTTTTTATACTAAAAATAACAACGGAAAAATTCGCTTTTTTGTGGTTTCCTTAGACACAAATATTAGCAGATGCGGGTCAACATAGCTGCCAACATAAGCAAAGCGATCACGTTCTGGTTAATCATCAGACAGAAAATAACAGATCACTCAAAGTGTGTCACCAAACTCTTTTTTTTTAACTTAAAACATGTATACTGAGGCAGCAACAAACCAGCTGATTTAATTCTATCTCCTCATCGTCACTTTGTACATACTCAATCTGAGTCAGAAATATTATTTGCCTGGCTTGGACTTCCACTGTGTCAGGTTTAACAGACCGGTTAACACACAGGTCAAACCTCAAACCGACAAGCAATCCTTTAACAAAGTCATTAACTTGCTAATTTTATTTTAATAGGTTAATGCCTTTGTTAAAATAGTACAGAATGGAATTTTACCCAGGTACGTTAACTACAGGACTAAAAGGAGTACAAAAAATGAACCCTAAGAGGCATGAGTTGAAAAAAACCCTGCAAACTCTCACACATATATACCGAGATATATGTGAGTGTGTCAGCCGTGGCTCAGTGAGTAGCACGCTCAAAAGGTTGTAGGTTCAAGTCCCACTCCAGGGCCTCGAGCACATAAATCTAGACTGACATTCCAGCACAGTGTCGAGGGAATGTTGCACTGCCTTTTGGATGAAACGTTAAACCGGGGCCCTGTCGGCTCTCTCAGGTGGATGTAAAAGATCCTATAGCACTATTTCAAAGAAGAGCAGGGCAGTTATCCCCGGTGTCCAGGCCAATATTTAGCCCTCAATCAACATAACAACAACAGATGATCTGGTCATTAACACATTACTCTTTGTGGGAGCTTGCTATGCGCAAATTGGCTGCCGCATTTCCCACATTACAACAGTGACTTCAATCCAAAAGTATTTCATTGGCTGTAAAGCGCTTTGAGACGTCCGGTGGTCATAAAGGTGCTGTATAACTCAATGTCTTTCTTTCCTTTTACAATCCTGAATCTGTTTTGCTGGTTTTCTCAGCCTAAAAGAGTGCCACTGAGTATATGTTTGTGTCTGTTAACAGATATAAGATTCAGTGTTGCTGTCATCATCATCATCATCATAGGCAGTCCCTCAGAATCGAGGAAGACTTGCTTCCACTCCTAAAGTGAGTTCTTTGATGGCTGAACAGTCCAATACGAGAGCCACAGACCCTGTCACAGGTGGGACAGACATTCGTCGGGGGAAAGGTAGGGTGGGACTGATTTGCCGCACCCTCCTCCCGCTGCCTGCGCCTGACCTCTTCACGCTTGCAGCGTTGAGATTCGAAGAGCTCAAAGCCCTCCCGGATCCACTTTCTCCACCCAGGATGGTCTTCGGCCAGGGAATCCCAGGTGTCAGTGGTGATGTCACACTTTACCAGGGAGGCTTTGAGGGTGTCCTTGTAATGTTTCCGCTGCCCACCTTTGGCTCATTTGCCGTGAAGGAGCTCCGCATAGAGCACTTGCTTAGGGAGCCTCGTGTCTGACATGTGAACTATGTGGCCTGCCCAGCGATGCTGATCGAGCGCTGTAAGGATCTATCCGATCACTGGCTGTCTGGCGGAAGTAGCTACATCTAGATGTTTCCTGGCAGGTGTTGCAGGTACTTATCTAATGGCGGGCTTGAGAAGGTTTTTCCAAGCCGTTTAATATTTGAATTTTGGATTGAGGAGTCATTTCTGAGCCTCCTAACCAGAAGTCTGAATGCTCTGACAAATCATCGACATAGAATTTACCGCACCGAACTAGGCCATTCAGCTCAACTGATCTATGCTGGTGTTTATGCTCCACACGAGCCACCTCCTACCTTATTCATCTCCCCCAATCTGTCTATCCTTCTATTCCGTTCTCCCTCATGTGTTTATCTAGCTTCCCCTTAAAGGCTTCTATGTTATTCGCCTCAACGACTCCAGGTGGTAGCAAGAACCACATTCCAACCAATCTCTGCCTAAAGAATTTCTCCTGAATTCTTTATTGGTTTTCTTAGTGACCATCTAATATTTATACCCCTTCATAATTTTATAAACCTTTATGAGGCCATCCCTCAACCTTCTGTTTTCCAGAGAAAAAAGCCCAAGCCTGTTCAGTCTTTCCAGAGAGCTGTACCCTCTCAGTTCTGGTATCATCCTTGTAAAAAAAACTTGTACTGTCCAGTGCTTACTCTCCAGTGGTTTTGTTACTGTCCAGTAATTTTATTGCTGTGCATTGCCAGTATTGCTGTCCAGTGGTCGTATTGATGTGTGAGGCCAGTATCGCTGTACAAGGCCAGTATCACTGTCCAGTGGTCGTATCGCTGAGCGAGGCCAGTATCGCTGAGCGAGACCAGTATCACTGAGCGAGGCCAGTATCGCTGTACAAGGCCAGTATCACTGTCCAGTGGTCGTATCGCTGAGCGAGGCCAGTATCACTGAGCGAGGCCAGTGTCACTGAGCGAGGCCAGTATCGCTGTACAAGGCCAGTATCACTGAGCGAGGCCAGTATCACTGAGCGAGGCCAGTATCGCTATACAAGGCCAGTATCTCTGAGCGAGGCCAGTATCGCTGAGCGAGGCCAGTATCGCTGAGCGAGGCCAGTATCGCTATACAAGGCCAGTATCGCTGAGCGAGGCCAGTATCGCTGAGCGAGGCCAGTATCGCTGAGCGAGGCCAGTATCGCTGAGCGAGGCCAGTATCGCTGAGCGAGGCCAGTATCGCTGTACAAGGCCAGTATCTCTGAGCGAGGCCAGTATCGCTGAGCGAGGCCAGTATCGCTGTACAAGGCCAGTATCACTGAGCGAGGCCAGTATCGCTGAGCGAGGCCAGTGTCACTGAGCGAGGCCAGTATCGCTGTACAAGGCCAGTATCACTGAGCGAGGCCAGTATCGCTGAGCGAGGCCAGTATCGCTGTACAAGGCCAGTGTCACTGAGCGAGGCCAGTGTCACTGAGCGAGGCCAGTATCGCTGTACAAGGCCAGTATCACTGAGCGAGGCCAGTATCGCTGAGCGAGGCCAGTATCGCTGAGCGAGGCCAGTATCGCTGAGCGAGGCCAGTAATGCTGTACAAGGCCAGTATCACTGAGCGAGGCCAGTATCGCTGTACAAGGCCAGTATCACTGAGTGAGGCCAGTATCGCTGAGCGAGGCCAGTATCGCTGTACAAAGCTAGTATCACTGAGCGAGGCCAGTATCGCTGTACAAGGCCAGTATCACTGAGCGACGCCAGTATCGCTGAGCGAGGCCAGTATCGCTGAGCGAGGCCAGTATCGCTGAGCGAGGTCAGTATCTCTGAGCGAGGCCAGTATCGCTGAGTGAGGCCAGTATCGCTGAGCGAGGCCAGTATCGCTGTACAAGGCCAGTATCGCTGAGCGAGGCCAGTATCGCTGAGCGAGGCCAGTATCGCTGTACAAGGCCAGTATCACTGAGCGAGGCCAGTATCACTGAGCGAGGCCAGTATCGCTGTACAAGGCCAGTATCGCTGAGCGAGGCCAGTATCGCTGAGCGAGGCCAGTATCGCTGTACGAGGCCAGTATCGCTGTGCGAGGCCAGTATCGCTGAGCGAGGCCAGTATCTCTGAGCGAGGCCAGTATCGCTGAGCGAGGCCAGTATCGCTGAGCGAGGCCAGTATCGCTGAGCGAGGCCAGTATCGCTGTACAAGGCCAGTATCTCTGAGCGAGGCCAGTATCTCTGTATAAGGCCAGTATCTCTGAGCGAGGCCAGTATCTCTGTATAAGGCCAGTATCTCTGAGCGAGGCCAGTATCGCTGTATAAGGCCAGTATCACTGAGCGAGGCCAGTATCGCTGTACGAGGCCAGTATCGCTGAGCGAGGCCAGTATCGCTGTATAAGGCCAGTATCGCTGAGCGAGGCCAGTATCGCTGAGCGAGGCCAGTATCGCTGAGCGAGGCCAGTATCTCTGAGCGAGGCCAGTATCACTGTACAAGGCCAATATCACTGAGCGAGGCCAGTATCACTGTACAAGGCCAGTATCGCTGAACGAGGCCAGTATCGCTGAGAGAGGCCAGTATCTCTGAGCGAGGCCAGTATCGCTGAGCGAGGCCAGTATTGCTGTACAAGGCCAGTATCGCTGAGCGAGGCCAGTATCGCTGTACAAGGCCAGTATCACTGAGCGAGGCCAGTATCGCTGAGCGAGGCCAGTATCGCTGTACAAGGCCAGTATCGCTGAGCGAGGCCAGTATCGCTGAGCGAGGCCAGTATCGCTGTACAAGGCCAGTATTGCTGAGCGAGGCCAGTATCGCTGAGCGAGGCCAGTATCGCTGTACGAGGCCAGTATCGCTGAGCGAGGCCAGTATCACTGAGCGAGGCCAGTATCGCTGAGCGAGGCCAGTATCGCTGTACTAGGCCAGTATCACTGAGCGAGGCCAGTATCGCTGTACTAGGCCAGTATCACTGAGCGAGGCCAGTATCGCTGAGCGAGGCCAGTATCGCTGTACAAGGCCAGTATCACTGAGCGAGGCCAGTGTCACTGAGCGAGGCCAGTATCGCTGTACAAGGCCAGTATCACTGAGCGAGGCCAGTATCGCTGTGCGAGGCCAGTATCGCTGAGCGAGGCCAGTATCGCTGAGCGAGGCCAGTATCACTGAGCGAGGCCAGTATCGCTGTACAAGGCCAGTATCACTGAGCGAGGCCAGTATCGCTGAGCGAGGCCAGTATCGCTGTACAAGGCTAGTATCACTGAGCGAGGCCAGTATCGCTGTACCAGGCCAGTATCACTGAGCGACGCCAGTATCGCTGAGCGTGGCTAGTATCGCTGAGCGAGGCCAGTATCGCTGAGCGAGGCCAGTATTGCTGAGCGAGGTCAGTATCTCTGAGTGACTCCAGTATCGCTGAGTGAGGCCACTATCGCTGAGCGAGGCCAGTATCGCTGTACAAGGCCAGTATCGCTGAGCGAGGCCAGTATCGCTGTATAAGGCCAGTATCACTGAGCGAGGCCAGTATCGCTGTACAAGGCCAGTATCACTGAGCGAGGCCAGTATCGCTGTACAAGGCCAGTATCTCTGAGCGAGGTCAGTATCGCTGAGCGAGGCCAGTATCGCTGAGCGAGGCCAGTATCGCTGAGCGAGGCCAGTATCGCTGTATAAGGCCAGTATCACTGAGCGAGGCCTGTATCGCTGAGCGAGGCCAGTATCGCTGTACAAGGCCAGTATCGCTGAGCGAGGCGAGTATCGCTGAGCGAGGCCAGTATCGCTGAGCGAGGCCAGTATCGCTGTACAAGGCCAGTATCTCTGAGCGAGGCCAGTATCGCTGAGCGAGGCCAGTATCGCTGAGCGAGGCCAGTATCTCTGAGCGAGGCCAGTATCGCTGAGCGAGGCCAGTATCTCTGAGCGAGGCCAGTATCGCTGTACAAGGCCAGTATCTCTGAGCGAGGCCAGTAATCGCTGAGCGAGGCCAGTATCGCTGAGCGAGGCCAGTATCTCTGAGCGAGGCCAGTATCGCTGAGCGAGGCCAGTATCGCTGAGCGAGGCCAGTATCTCTGAGCGAGGCCAGTATCACTGTACAAGGCCAGTATCACTGAGCGAGTCCAGTATCGCTGAGCGAGGCCAGTATCGCTGAGCGAGGCCAGTATCTCTGAGCGAGGCCAGTATCGCTGTATAAGGCCAGTATCACTGAGCGAGGCCAGTATCGCTGTACGAGGCCAGTATCTCTGAGCGAGGCCAGTATCGCTGAGCGAGGCCAGTATCGCTGAGCGAGGCCAGTATCGCTGAGCGAGGCCTGTATCGCTGAGCGAGGCCAGTATTGCTGTACAAGGCCAGTATCACTGAGCGAGGCCAGTATCGCTGAGCGAGGCCAGTATCGCTGAGCGAGGCCAGTATCGCTGAGCGATGCCAGTATCACTGTACAAGGCCAGTATCGCTGAGCGAGGCCAGTATCACTGAGCGATGCCAGTATCACTGTACAAGGCCAATATCACTGAGCGAGGCCAGTATCACTGTACAAGGCCAGTATCGCTGTGCGAGGCCAGTATCGCTGAGCGAGGCCAGTATCGCTGAGCGAGGCCAGTATCGCTGAGCGAGGCCAGTATCGCTGAGCGAGGCCAGTATCGCTGAGCGAGGCCAGTATCACTGAGCGAGGCCAGTATCTCTGAGCGAGGCCAGTATCGCTGAGCGAGGCCAGTATCTCTGAGCGAGGCCAGTATCACTGTACAAGGCCAATATCACTGAGCGAGGCCAGTATCACTGTACAAGGCCAGTATCGCTGAGCGAGGCCAGTATCGCTGAGCGAGGCCAGTATCTCTGAGCGAGGCCAGTATCGCTGAGCGAGGCCAGTATCGCTGAGCGAGGCCAGTATTGCTGTACAAGGCCAGTATCACTGAGCGAGGCCAGTATCGCTGTACAAGGCCAGTATCACTGAGCGAGGCCAGTATCGCTGTACAAGGCCAGTATCTCTGAGCGAGGCCAGTATCGCTGTACAAGGCCAGTATCACTGAGCGAGGCCAGTATCGCTGAGCGAGGCCAGTATCGCTGTATAAGGCCAGTATCACTGAGCGAGGCCTGTATCGCTGAGCGAGGCCAGTATCGCTGAGCGAGGCCAGTATCGCTGGTCAAGGCCAGTATCGCTGAGCGAGGCCAGTATCGCTCAGCGAGGCCAGTATCGCTCAGCGATGCCAGTATCGCTGTACTAGGCCAGTATCGCTGAGCGAGGCCAGTATCGCTGTACTAGGCCAGTATCGCTGAGCGAGGCCAGTATCTCTGAGCAAGGCCAGTATCGCTGAGCGAGGCCAGTATCGCTGTACAAGGCCAGTATCGCTGAGCGAGGCCAGTATTGCTGAGCGAGGCCAGTATCGCTGTACAAGGCCAGTATCGCTGAGCGAGGCCAGTATCGCTGAGCGAGGCCAGTATCGCTGAGCGAGGCCAGTATCGCTGAGCGAGGCCAGTATCGCTGTACGAGGCCAGTATCACTGAGCGAGGCCAGTATCACTGAGCGAGGCCAGTATCGCTGTACAAGGCCAGTATCGCTGAGCGAGGCCAGTATCACTGAGCGAGGTCAGTATCACTGTACAAGGCCAGTATCACTGAGCGAGGTCAGTATCACTGTACAAGGCCAGTATCGCTGAGCGTGGCCAGTATCGCTGAGCGAGGCCAGTATCGCTGAGCATCGCTGAGCGAGGCCAGTATCGCTGAGCGAGGGCAGTATCGCTGAGCGAGGCCAGTATCGCTGAGCGAGGCCAGTATCGCTGTACAAGGCTCGTATCACTGAGTGAGGCCAGTATCGCTGAGCGAGGCCAGTATCACTGTACAAGGCCAGTATCGCTGAGCGAGGCCAGTATCGCTGAGCGAGGCCAGTATCGCTGAGCGAGGCCAGTATCGCTGAGCGAGGCCAGTATCGCTGTACAAGGCCAGTATCGCTGAGCGAGGCCAGTATCGCTGAGCGAGGCCAGTATCGCTGTACAAGGCCAGTATCGCTGAGCGAGGCCAGTATCGCTGAGCGAGGCCAGTATCACTGTACAAGGCCAGTATTGCTGTCCAAGGCCAGTATCGCTGAGTGAGGCCAGTATCACTGTACAAGGCCAGTATCGCTGAGCGAGGCCAGTATCGCTGAGCGAGGCCAGTATTGCTGTCCAAGGCCAGTATCGCTGAGCGAGGCCAGTATCACTGTACAAGGCCAGTATCGCTGAGCGAGGCCAGTATCATTGAGCGATGCCAGTATCACTGTACAAGGCCAGTATCACTGAGCGAGGCCAGTATCGCTGTACAAGGCCAGTATCGCTGAGCGAGGCCAGTATCGCTGAGCGAGGCCAGTATCGCTGTACAAGGCCAGTATCACTGAGCGAGGCCAGTATCGCTGAGCGAGGCCAGTATCGCTGTACAAGGCCAGTATCGCTGAGCGATGCCAGTATGGCTATGTGACAGCAGTATCACTGAGCGAGGCCAGTATCACTGAGCGATGCCTGTTTCGTTGAGCGATGCTAGTATTGCTGAGCGATGCCAGTATGGCTATGTGACACCAGTATTGCTGAGCGAGGCCAGTATTGCTGATAAATGCAAGTCAGCAGCCTGTTTAATCTTTCCTGATAGTAACTACCAGTGCACAAAGCCACCATAGCCAGTTGCCTCACTATAACCTCTTGTCAATGGTAATGCCATGCTCTAGTGCAGTATGTAGCATGTGGATTTCCCTGAGTTTCTGACTAAAGCGGGCTGCCTGCTATGAAGAAATCAAGGGCGGAAAAATTATTAGAGAATGACATATAATAAAAATAGAAAGTCACACAAAATAAATGTATTGATCAGTTATTTTTAATCGAGACTCTAGAAGCTCTGGAAAAGGATAGCAATATGGAGCAGTTAGTTGATTCATTATTTTATCCTGCCTCATAGTAATGCAGGTCGTGTGCGCGAGCCCTGGCCTGTTGGTTTATACTATGCAACTCATGCAACTGCGTAATCCAGCCTAATGATGTAAATGTAATCAGCACACTGCTTCAGCTTGGTTGTCTTGAGAACTTCCCTTCTATCTCTGATGTGTCATGCAAACAGAGATGTGTTGTCTGCGCTCGGGGTGGATTTTGACAGTCTGGGAGGATACATGGTCTCCAAAATAGCTGAGCTGGCAGTCTGTCAGATTCATTAGAAGACGGTGCACTTAAGCCCTCTGGACCTTACAACACTGACAGCTTTCCCACTTCACATTGTTATAATGCGCTGCTAAATTTAATCTCTACAAAATGTCGATTCGCTCAGATTCCTCATTTCTTTGTCTTTCACCTTTTTCCTGCTCCTTCTCTCCCTTCTTTTTGTTTGCCAGATGCTGGCTTTGCAGTGCTTGGTTGAACTAGCCACAGGTTTAGCCACAATCCTAACGTGAGCACTGCCCCGTGACTCGTGCTTCAGGTACACATCTGTTTGAGGATGGGCAAAAACCCCGTGCATGACCTACATTATTGATCTGCAGGAGAATGGGATGGACAGGCTTGTAAAGCTGAGGCAAATTCAAACTGCTAAAACCGCAGCTTTCTTCACCAGCTCCATGACAAAGTGAACTCTTGGCTCAACTCCAAGTTTCCATTTCAGCACTGGGAGAGAGAAGAAAAAAAAAGAACTGAGCTCCGTCCAAACCTTGCAAATCTTAAGTTTTGGCTCAATTGAACTTGCCCCACATTAGGATAATGTTGGATTTCAGGCTCGGATCTGTATTTCTCCCCAGTAACCGCAGTTGTGCCTTTATTGGTCCCGACTGTCAGGTCGTTCTGGCGCTGGAAGCCAGTTGATCAAGTCCGTGAAGTAAGTGATGAAAAAAAAACGCTGAAGTGAAAACAAAAAAACGCTGACAATTCACAGGAGGTCCACAGTATCCAACAGTAGAGGGGGTGACCGATTCTGGGAGAGCTCCTTTGTCAAAGTGGGACAACACTTTCAAGGGCCCATCAAAACAAAAAAGGGGTTAAAAAAAACAAGGAACGGAGACTACAGAAATGTTAACTTTTGAAAAGTTGGATTCACTCTGTGTGGTATTAAAGAAAAGCATTAATGTCTCTGTTTCTTTTGTCTGCCATGTGAAGGGGAGCATGAGCTCCCTTTTTTAAATAGGTTCATCCCTACATTAAAATAATAGATGAAAAATTTCCTGCAAACACATTAATCTGATCATTATTAATATTGCACAGCCCCAGGGAGTCAAGTAAAGAGACAACTATTGGAAATTCAGGAGAGATGAATATGAATTGATATCGCCTAATTTACACTGTCTCCCTCAGTCAAAATTAGCCCCCACCTTCCGCCCCCTACTTAACTATTGATAGAAAGCTAAACTTGTATCAACAAACCCTCTCCAAAAAGTGTATCTTTGCCAAAAGTTGCCTTTCAGCAAAAAGTCAAGAATAAAGCAGAGGGGAAAGAATCGATGCAGAATTTTCAATGTACAAGCAGAGAAGTGCTCACTGCCAAACAAAAACTAGATTTCAAAAAATTCTAATTAACAACAGCAGCAATCTTTGTTTAAGAGATCCTCCAAAGCAGGGTACGACCAACTCTCCTGTCATGTGCCCATTTTATAAGTTGGAGCAGCGGTGGGGGAATAGATCCGTGCCTGAACTCGTGGCGTTCAGTGCGGGGACCCCATTTGCAAAGGACTCGTTTGCCGGTAACGCTGCCTCTTTGTTCCTGCCAATATCGCTCCTTGAAAGATTAAATCTGCAGTTCTTTGGGTCCGCAGGGTCGAGGCCAGTTTCCAGACACGTTCACACCACCAGTAAGGCTCCACACCATGGCCGCTACAGTGGGGGCTATGGTATTTTGTTTGCGCATTGTTCAATGCTATTGGTGGTACATGACCTGACATAAACATTATTTAACAGTGTCACACTTGTAATAACCATCCGACTGAAATGTGCTGAAAGACCTCACAGAATTTCCTGACTGCCTGCTGTACCTTTGCCAGAAAATCAGCAAAAATCTCCGAGGCGGAATAAAATGTACTTTTTAGCCGTTTATGCAGTTTCCACCAATCTTCCGCCAAAGCCCCCATGGAAATTCCAGCCATTGGTTCAGATCTAGTGCTTGTTAAAAAGTTTTCATACAAGCGTTATGCCATCAAAATTGCCTGCCATGTTTTGTCTTTTTGTATTGCTTGTTCTGTCGGGCTTGCATGCCAGACTTTAACACAACAGAATGTCCTATAAATTCGGCCATGCAGTGATCTATTTTCCAGGCGCTAACCGGCCAACTAAGCCCCCAATATGGTGGGCAGGAAGCGAGCATGCATTTCTGGCGGGAAATTGGTGAAGTAAACAAAAAAAGGCCTTCAGGGCCTATGCCTGAAGCTCCCCCTCCAGCCTTCTAACTCACAACCTCCAAACTCTTAATCCCTGACCTCTGGCCTCCTAAACTTTGACTCCCACCCTCCTAACCTGACCCATGGCCTTCAATCTAGCGCCCCCATCCCCCCAGTGTCCTATCTCACGACCTCCGAACTCTTATCTCACAACCTCTGGCCTCCTAAGCCCCCGACCCCTGGCCTCCTAACCTGACCCCCAGCCTTCAATCTAGCCAGTGTCCTCTCTCACGACCTCTGGCTTGTCTTACCATGATGCGAGCAGAGGCCCAATCTTGGTTTCCTCTTCGCTGGATGGCCACTTACGTCACGCCGGGTCCATTGAAATGAGGCCCCTTGTGCCCAATATTGGTGGCCCTTCGGGCCTCACCATTCAGGCGCAGGGGGTGAACACTGCGGCCCCCCCGCGTGCCCAAGAATGGGCATGCCCGAATTGCTGCTCCATCATTCATTGTTTGAAGCCAAGAATCTCAACTTGCAAACCACAAACCGCTGCTGACGTGGCCCTGTTACAGGCATTGGTTCAATCAGAAACCCTTCCACATGTTCATGTCATATTTGCAACAGTTTCCAGTGGAACTGCCCTCATCAGCAAAGCACATTGCTGAGATTTAAAATGTTAATGTAAAATATGGCGTACAATTCTCTTTTCCATATCTAATAGGTCAGAATTGTTCAGTAAATGTGGTCAACATTGTTTTTTATCCAACTCAAGCAATCATTCAACAAGTAGGGTGTTAACCAAAGGATGTTTTCATTGCACACTGCTGTACCCTCCCCATGTGTTGCAATGTAAAGCCACTTTCTGGGCATTGAGATAATCTGTTACAGATTACCTGCCTCCCACAGGCCTTATCTATACTGTCACCTTAATGGAACAAGTCTGTATGTAATCCCTACCATTATTCTCACTAGGTAACTACTACCTAGAGATATCAACAGGAAGTTGCCATTTTTTCATTAAACACTTTCCAGCCCACCTAGTTTGTATTACAAAAATAAAATGAAAACAGGTATCGAGCATAATCAGTGCCAGCTGGTGTAAAATAGCAGCATTTGTTGACACAGTAATTATCATAATTCCACTCCACAATCTTATCTCTTGTTGTGTAGGGAGATTAAGCTATGGGGACTGAAAAAATAACATACACAGGCTCACTGAACTGCCCTCTAAACAGTGAGAAATAATAATACTGCTGCACATGACAACTGTCGCTCTGGAAATCACTTGCGCTCACTGCTACTTTCAATATTGTGCAATTCTGGCCGCTTTCAACGTGTTCCACTCTCTGAGGTGACCACCTTCCCTTCAGTGATCCTGAGGGTGAGATTGGCTCAGAAGACCAAGATGTTGAATCAATTTGGGTGGAGATAAGGAATAATAAGGTTGCAAAGACGCTGGTGGGCATAGTCTATTGGCCCCCTAACAATAGCTACACTGTTAGATGGAGTATACATCAAGAAATAATTTGATTGAGTTTGTAAAAAAAAGAACGGCAATAATCATGGGCGATTTTAACCTTCATGCTGATTGGACAAAGCAAATTGGCCAGCGTAGCCTTGAGGAAGAGGTCATAGAGTGTATCCGGGGTAGTTTCCTTGAACAGTACGTTGCGGAACCAACCAAGGAGCAGGCTATCTTAGATCTGGGTAATGAGACAGGATTAATAAACGATCTAGTAAAGGATCCTCTCGGAATGAGTGACCATAATATGGTTGAATTTCAAATTCAGTTGGAGGGTGAGAAAGTCGGATCTCAAACCAGTGTCCCAAGCTTAAATAAAGGAGACTACAAAGATATGACGGCAGAGTTGGCTAAAGTGGACTGGGAAAAGAGATTAAAGTATGGAACGGTTGATGAGCAGTGGCAGGCATTTAAGGAGATATTTTATAACTCGCAACAAAAATATATCCAATGAGAAGGAAAGACTGTAAGAAAAGGGATAACCTTCCGGGGCTAACTAAGGAAATAAGGGATGGAATCAAATTGAAAAAAAGGGCATACAATGTGGCCAAGACAAGTGGGAGGACAGAGGATTGCGAATCTTTTAAAAGCCAGCAAAGAACGACTAAAAAAATGATAAAGAGAGGGAACATAGATTATGAAAGTAAACTAGCACGAAATATAAAAACAGATAGTAAGAGTTTCTACAGGTACATAAAAAGGAAAAGAGTGGCTAAAGTAAATGTTGGTCCCCTAGAGGATGAGACTGGGAATTAATAATGGGGAACAGGGAAATGGCAGAGACTTTGAACAAATATTTTGTATCGGTCTTCACGGTAGAAGACACTAAAAACATCAAAATAGTGGATAATCAAGGGATTATAGGGAGGGAGGAAATTAATTCAATCAATATCACTAAAGAAGTAGCACTCGGTAAAATAATGGGACTAAAGGCGCACAAGTCCCCTGGACCTGATGGCTTGCATCCTAGCGTCCTTAAAGAAGTGGCTGCAGAGATAGTGGATGCATTGGTTGTAATCTACCAAAATTCCCTGGATTCTGGGGAGGTCCCAGCGGATTGGAAAAACGCAAATGTAACACCCCTATTTAAAAAAGGAGGCAGACAAAAAGCAGGAAACTGTAGACCAGTTAGCCTAACATCTGTCGTTGGATAAATGCTGGAGTCCATTATTAAGGAACCAGTAGCAGGACATTTGGAAAAGCATAATTTAATCAAGCAGAGTCAGCATGGTTTTATGAAAGGGAAATCATGTTTGACAAATTTGCTGGAGTTCTTTGTGGGTATAATGAGCAGGGTGGATAAGGGGGAATCAGTGGTTGTAGTGTATTTGGATTTCCAGAAGGCATTCGATAAGGTGCCATGTACAAGGTTACTGCACAAGATAAAAGTTCACAGGGTTGGGGGTAATATATTAGCATGGATAGAGGATTGGCTAATAGAAAACAGAGAGTCGGAATAAATGGGTCATTTTCTGGTTGGCAAACAGTAACTAGTGGGGTGATGCAGGGATCAGTGCTGGGGCCTCAACTATTTACAATCTCTATTAATGACTTGGATGAAGGGACTGAGTGTAATGTAACCAAGTTTACTGATGATACAAAGATGGGTGGGAAAGCAAATTGTGAGGAGGACACAAACAATCTGCAAAGGGATATAGACAGGCTAAGTGAGTGGGCAAAAAATGGCAGATGGAGTATAATGTGGGAAAATGTAAGGTTATCCACTTTGGCAGAAATAATAGAAAAGCAAATTATAATTTAAATGGAGAACAATTGCAAAGTGCTGCAGTACAGAGGGACCTGGGGGTCCTTGTGCATGAAACACAAAAAGTTATTATGCAGGTGCAGCAAGTAATCAGGAAGGCAAATGGAATAATGGCCTTTATTGCAAGGGGGATGGAGTATAAAAGCAAAGAAGTCCTGCTACAACTGTACAGAGTATTGGTGAGGCCACACCTAGAGTACTGCATACAGTTTTGGTCTCTGTATTTAAGGAAGGATATACTTGCATTGGAGGCTGTTCAGAGAAGGTTCACTAGGTTGATTCCGGAGATGAGGGGGTTGACTTATGAAGATAGGTTGAATAAGTTGGGCCTATACTCATTGGAGTACAGAAGAATGAGAGGTGATCTTTTCAAAACATATGATAATGAGGGGGCTCAACAAGATGGATGCAGAGAGGATATTTCCACGCATAGGGGAAATTAAAACTATGGGGCATAGTCTCAGAATAAGGGGCTACCCATTTAAAACTCAGATGAGGAGGAATTTCTTCTCTCAGAGGATTGTGAATCTGTGGAATTCTCTGCCCCACGAGGCTGTAGAGGCTGGGTTATTGAATATATTTAAGGTGGAGATAGACAGATTTTTGAGCGATAGGAGAATAAAGGGTTATGGGGAGCAGACAGATAAGTGGAGCTGAGTCCATGATCAGATCAGCCAAGATCTTATTAAATGGCGGAGCAGGCTCGAGGGGCCGTATGGCCTACTCCTGCTCCTATTTCTCATGTTCTTATGTACTTATTGGTCCAGGACAGCAGTGTGACATGAGCTCATGGTGACTCGGCAGCCTGCTTTACACTGCGCATGATCTCTTTTCCACCGGCTTCACCGGGAATCGGGCACACGGTGCAACAGCAAGCAGGCTACCGATTCCTTATGAGCCCACTTCACATTACAGACCAATCTCAACTCCTCGACACCCACCCCCAACACCGTCTCATCTCACCACTTCATTAGGCTGTTTCCACTGTACTAATTTTGTTTCTCAAACAACCTGGAACAACCTAGTTGTTCCCAATATATACGGCTCCTATTTGTACAGAAACTGGTGTTCTACACACCTTCTGCATCCCTCTCCCTCCCTCCCGATTTTCGACTGGATCCCTCTCCCTCCCGATCTTCTACTGAGATCCTCTCCCTCCCGATCTGCTTCTGGATCCCTCTCCCTCCTGTCATGTATCTTACATTATTATATATAACTGTATCCTAACATGCTATACATGACTGTAATAAGATATGACCTGTAACCACCAGCATACCTTACCACCAGGGGTGCACTTGCAACAGACAGGTTTATAAGGACAGGTCTCAGGCAAGTGCAGCATTCCAGAGCTGTGAAATAAAGGTGCAGGTCCAGAGTGACCTTGACTTCACTACATGCCTCGTGTGAATCTGAACTGAGGGGACAGGACTTTACAGTGGCGACGAGTTACGGGATTACAGAATCCACAGAATGGCGAACAACAGATCAGATGAAAAATACAATGCGGGAGACAATTGGGAGGACTTTATAGAAAGGCTCCAGCAAAGCTTTGTAACCAAAGACTAGTTAGGCGACGATAAGGCAGACAAGAGAAGAGCCCATCTCTTGACCAGCTGTGGCTCGAAAACATACGCTTTAATGAAGGATCTGTTGGCACCCGAGAAACCAGCAAGCAAGCCGTTTGAAGAATTGAGCACACTGGTAAGAGACCACCTGAAGCCAGCGAGCAGCCTACACATGGCCAGACACAGGTTCTACAACTACAGACGCTGTGTGGGCCAGAGCATACCCAACTTCGTGGCGGAACTTCAGAGGTTGGCTAGTTTATGTGAGTTCTCCGATGAACTGAGGAGAGAAATGCTGAGAGACTTTTTCATTGAAGGAATAGGCCGCGCAGGCATATTCCGAAAACTCATAGAGACCAAGAACCTGACCTTAGAGGCAGCAGCACTGGTTGCACAGACATTCTTGGGAGGGGAAGAAGAAACGAGGTTGATTTACAATGCAGGTACGACAACTAACAAAATATCGGAACAAGAAATTCACAGCACTAAACAAGCTGCTACCCCCACACACAGACAAAACCAGGAGAACAGGCTCGTGACAGCAGGCAGAAGCCATCAAGGGCCACAGGAATGGCCGTTCACACCTCATCAACCCACAATGCGAGCAATCAACTACAAACTGAGAGAAGCTCAAGAGAGATTAGCTAGATGCAGCTCATTCTTTGGGAAAACTTTGAACAATGGAACAGGTCTGTGCTGGAGGTGTGGGGGTGGGCACTCATCAAGGGGATGTCGATTTCAGCAGGCTGTTTGCAGAAATTGTGAAAATACAGGGCATTTGGCCCGCATGTGCAAACAAACGGCAGCTCAGCTGGTATACGAATTGGATGGGTCGGAAAGCGGACCAGAAGATGGTGGGGACAGTACCCGCGACACCGATGTACAGCGGATCAACACGATCAATGGCCGCTGCTCCTACAACAGGACGCCTTCTATAATGATGAGGGTCCTACTCAACGGGATATCTGTCAACATGGAGCTGGATACAGGAGCGAGTCAATCTCTCATGGGCGCTCAACAATTTGAACAGCTGTGGCCGCATAAAAGAGACAGACCAAAACTCACAAGGGTCGACACCAAACTAAGGACCTATACCAAAGAAATCGTACCAGTTCTCGGCAGCACCATGCTCTCTGTCACACACAAAGGGACAGTGAACCGACTTCCCCTGTGGATTGTCCTCGGAGACCCCCCAGCACTGCTGGGGAGAAGCTGGCTGGCAAAACTAAACTGGAAATGGGATGATGTCCATGCCATGTCATTAGAGGAACGGACCTCCTGCTCAACAGTTATAAAGCGATTTGAACATCTCTTTCAGCCAGGTGTGGGCACTTTCAAAGGGGCCAAAGTCAAAACCGATATCACACAGGATGCTAGACTGGTCCATCACAAGGCCAGAGCTGTACCCTATGTAATGAGGGAAAAGATTGAACACGAACTAGACAGGCTTCTGCGGGAAGACATTATATCACCTGTGGAATTTAGCGACTGGGCAAGTCCCATCGTCCCAGTCATGAAGCCTGATGGATCCGTACGAATCTGTGGGGACTACAAATCTACCATAAACAGAGCCTCCCTACAGGACCAGTACCCGCTGCCCAGAGCAGAGGACGTATTTGCCACATTGGCTGGAGGTAAACTTTTCTCAAAATTAGACCTCACATCTGTGTACATGACGCAAAAATTGACCGAGGAATCCAAGATACTCACCACCATCAACACACATCGAGGCCTTTTCATGTACAATCGATGCCCATTCGGCATCAGGTTGGCAGCTGCCATATTCCAGCGTAACATGGAGAGTCTGCTCAAGTCCATCCCGGGGGCAGTTGTATTTCAAGAGCACATACTTATCACGGGCAGGGACTCCGACTCCCATCTCCGTAATTTGGAGGAAGTACTAAAGCGGTTGGATCGGGTAGGCCTACGAGTCAAGAAATCCAAGTGTCTGTTTCTCGCACCCGAGGTTGAATTTTTGGGCAGAAGGATTGCCGCTGATGGAATTCGCCCAACAGAGTCCAAAACAGAAGCAATTCGCCTGGCACTCAGGCCCCGGAATGTCTCAGAACTGCGCACCTTTCTCGGGCTACTCAATTACTTTGGGAACTTTATGCAGAACTTAAGCATGCTGCTGGAGCCTCTCCACGTGCTACTCAGGAAGGGGTGCGATTGGTTTTGGGGGGATGCCCAGGAATGCGCCTTCAATAAGGCACGCAACCTTCTGTGTTCCAACAGTGTTTTGACTTTCTTTGATCCAGGTAAAAAGCTAGTTCTCACATGCGATGCGTCAGCGTATGGGGTCGGGTGCATTTTGCAACATGTCAATAGTGCGGGCAAATTACAACCCATAGCTTATGCCTCCAGGTCACTTTCGCGGGCAGAGCGCGGGTACGGAATGGTAGAGAAGGAGGTGCTCGCGTGCGTGTACGGTGTCAAAAAGATGCACCAATACCTTTTCGGGGCCAAGTTCTCATTAGAAACCGACCACAAGCCCCTCACGTCCCTCCTCTCTGAGAGAAAGGCAATAAACGCCAATTCCTCGGCGCGAATTCAATGGTGGGCACTCATGCTGGCGTCCTACGACTATACCATAAGGCACAGACCAGGCACAGACAACTGTGCCGACGCGCTCAGCAGGCTACCCCTGGCGACCACGGAAGGGTCTGATGAACAGGACTGTGAGATAGTCATGGCAATCAATGCCTTTGAGTCCACAGGTTCACCCATGACGGCTTGCCAAATCAGAGCCTGGACGGCCAGCGTCCCCACGTTATCCTTAGTAAAAAGATGTGTCATAACCGGTGACTGGGCAGAGGCTCGCGATGCCTGCCCCAAGGAATTAAAACCCTTTCACAGGCGCATGCGTGAGCTATCACTACAAGCAGACTGCCTGATGTGGGGCAGCCGAGTAGTCATGCCTCTGCGAGGCAGAGAGGCATTTGTCCAGGAGCTCCACCGCGAGCACCCGGGGATCATTCTTATGAAGGCCATAGCCAGATCCCACGTCTGGTGGCCTGGTATTGAAGCGGACTTGGAGCTCTGCATCCGAAGGTGCACCATTTGTGCCCAACTCAGCAATGCCCCCAGGGCGGCTTCCCTGAGCCCCTGGCCCTGGCCTACCAAACCGTGGTCACTGGTGCACGTAGACTATGCGGGCCCATTCATGGGCAAAATGTTCCTCGTAGTTGTAGATGCATTTTCAAAGTGGATCGAATGCACCATTTTAAACTTGAGCACAACCTCCACCACTGTGGAGAGCCTCGCAACCATGTTTGCAACGCACGGAATCCCTGACATATTGGTCAGTGACAATGGTCCGTTCTTCACCAGCGCAGAATTCCAAGATTTTATAATTGACCACGGCATAAAACACGTCAAGACAGCACCGTTCAAGCCAGCCTCCAATGGCCAGGCGGAGAGAGCAGTGCAAATCATTAAACAAGGCATTCTTAAAATCCAAGGTCCCACACTACAGGGTCGCCTATCGCGACTGCTGCTGGCATACAGATCTCGTCCGCACTCATTGACTGGGATCCCCCCCTGCGCAACTGTTGATGAAAAGGACTTTAAAGACAAGGCTCTCATTAATCCTCCCAGACATGCACAAAATCGTTGAGGCAAAGCGCCGTAAGCTGACTGAGTACCATGACAGAAATTCGAGGGGGAGATGGAATGAGATAGGGGACAAAGTGTTTGTACTAAACTATGGCAGGGGTCCCAAATGGCTTGCAGGGACAGTAACGGGCAAGGAAGGAAACAGGCTACTGGTAGTACAAATGGACAATGGCAAAACTTGCCGGAGGCATGTAGACCAAGTCAAAAGCAGATTTACCAACAACACTGCGGAACCAGAGGCAGACTACAATGTGGAACTCGCACCACACCTGGTGGACAGACAGAGGGAACAACCTGAGGAAAGAACAATCCCAACAGACAGCCCAAGCGAGTCAACAATAATCACACCAATCGAAACAGACAGCCCAGGCGAGATACCAGCAACCACACCCAAAGAAAATCAGACACCAAGGCAAACAACTGAACCACAACTCAGACGCTCCACGCGAGAGCGCAGACCACCTGAGAGACTGAACCTATAAAGACAATAAGACCTTGGGGGAGGGTGATGTCATGTATCTTACATTATTATATATAACTGTATCCTAACATGCTATACATGACTGTAATAAGATATGACCTGTAACCACCAGCATACCTTACCACCATGGGTGCACTTACAAGAGACAGGTATATAAGGACAGGTCTCAGAGCTGTAAAAAACAGGTGCAGGTCCAGAGTGACCTTGACTTCACTACATGCCTCGTGTGAATCTGTACTGAGAGGACAGGACTTTACACCTCCCAAAATGCTTCTGGATTCCTCTCCCCCTCCCCCGATCTGCTACTGAGATCCTCTCCCTCCCGATCTGCTTCTGGATCCCTCTCCCCTCCTCCCCCCCCACCCCCCACCCCGATCTAGTTCTGCATCCCTCTCCCTCCCGATTGGCTCAGACCTTTTCTCCCTCTTGATCTCTTGACTGCTCCCTAACGAAGAGGGGGCACCCACAACATTAACCCCGCTTTTCTTTTTACCCATACTGCTGGACCTGCTGCCTATTTCCAGCAATTTCTGTTTTTATTTCAGTTTTAAGCATTTGCATTGCTTTTAATCCCCTTCTGCCAGTGGCCTTCGGTTCTGCTCCTCCATTTCCCTGCCTCAACCCCTCTGCCTAATCTGCCCCTGTTGGCAGCTTGATGGTTGCTGCGGTGACAGTGAGAGTCAGGGATTGCCAAGGCCCAGCCTCCCCGAACTGTGAAAGCAGTGTATTTCCATGCTAAGAACAGGCACATCATAGAGAGCTCTGGGATCAGATGATCACATTTGCCAAAATTAGATCATTCTGTAACTTATTTTCCAATCTATAAGGTAGTGTTACCAGGTCACAATCGATGATGGCTTTTTTCCCCCCTGGAATTCTCCTGTAATCTTTGATCACTTCCCTGTGACACCCATAAGTGAAGGTATATAAAGAGAGCCACAGGAACAGCGGAATCTCCGTGAGATGTTGCTCAATAATATCGGAATCATTCTGATTAGTGCTGGAATACACTAGTTGACCTGTTCTACCCTGACATCAGACAAGATCTTCCGCAAACTCTGTGGCACTTTTTTAGGTGGCAGATGACAGTACTGGACAGGTAATATTAAAAACATGACAAAAGCAAGCTCTGTTAGACAATCTTATGCACTTTACCACAAAGATGAAAGGCTGCAATTTAGTCTCAGAGCATTTGAGTGCAGCTAAAGAAGACCGATTAATCGTAACAGGAATGTACTGACATAGTAATGAATTGAAAGGATTCTGTACGTGAAGCATGGGCTTTTGTTAGACTTGCTCTTAAATAAAGAAGCTGCTCTTCTCATATTTCTAACTTATTTAAACTTACTGACTCCTTAATGACCAGTGAATGCGGGAGTGCAGAGTGATGTGTAGTTACTAGGGTTGGCTGCTGGACTTAATAAAAACAATATTATTTATTAGCAGCTCATCTTTGCTGGTTTCTGCTTTGAAGAATAGATTTAGAAATTTAGAACCAAAGATGTAATTTTGATCTCACAGGCTGGAGCGCAGATACAGATAGATCCCTTCTACTGCAGCATACTCCAGACTCGACACGACTAGTCCAACACTCTCCTGGCTGGCCTCTCATCTACCACCCTGCATAAACTTGAGCTCATCCAAAATGCTACTGCCCGCATCTTAACTCGCACCAAGTTTCAGTCGTTTAACATTCCTGTGCTTGCCAACCTATATTGGCTCCTCGAATTTAAAATTCTCATCTTTGTGTTCAAATCCCGCCATGGCCTCACACCTCCCAATCTCTGTAATCTTCTCTGGCCTCACAATGCTCCAAGAACTCTGCACCCCTCCAATTCTGGCCTCTTGCGTATCCCCAATTTCCTTCGCCCCCACCATTGGCAGCCGTGCCTTCAGCTGCCTAGGCCTCAAGCTCTGAAATTCCCTCCCTAAACCTCTCCACCTCTTCATATCTCGCTCCTCCTTTAAGACGCTCCTTAAAACCTACCCCTTTGATCAAGCTATTGGTCATCCGTCCTTAATATCTCCTTATGTTGGTCTGCATCAAATGTTGTCTGATAACCTTCCTGTGAAGTGCCTTGGGATGTTTTACGGTAAAGAGGCTATATAAATGCAAGTTGTTGTTGACGTAATACATACAGGCCTGTACTTCAGCGGAAATTGGAAATGCCCCACTACACAGCCGGGAATCACTCCCAAACTAATCAGCCCATCAGCACTAGTGGAGAACATAAGAACATAAGAAATAGGAGCAGGAGTAGGCTACTTGGCCCCTTGAGCCTGCTCCGACATTTAATATGATCATGGCTGATCCGACCATGGACCCAGGTCCACTTCCCTGCCGCTCCCCATAGCCCCTTATTCCCTTATCGGTTAAGAACATGGATGCATAGTCTGCTGCTTCCTTTGTTATTGTGGCTCCCATTGCTGACAGTTGCTGCCACCTCCAATCCGGCCGGATGGTAGAAAGGCAATGCTGGAATATTTCAAAACGTTCCTCGTTGGCGCACACACTAACAGCGAGGCACAGAAAAGAATGGCCTCTGCTCTGCAGCACTTGGTATTGAAATCTTCGATCTTTTCAAATCAATGCGAAACACTCAGCCCAGCTCATTGCTCATTACTTTAAAAGTAAAGTTTCCAGTGGATTGAAATTGAACAGTAATTGGCATTGAAATTGGCAATCTCGCTCAGAGAGGCCACAGTGTAGGTGCTATGGAAAATACATTAATATCGCAGTAGGGGTGCTTTTTGGAGACTGAGGCTGAGGCACAGTGTCGGGACAGAGCAGAAAGAGCTTTTCTTGGCATCCAACCATGACTTGGAGGCACTTGTTGCTGAAACTGGGGGTGTCTGAAATGGAAAGTATTTAAATTTCCCCAGCAATCAGCACAAAATCCATTTCAAAGAAAGAGCTTCAGTAATTTGCAAATTATTCTTGAATGTCAGACTCCCTGCTTTTGGAACAGAGTCGCTGAACTTGAGTGTTAGACAACAACTTAAATTGACCACTCTCCACAGCTGTGTAGTTGCCCCATGGTTTATCAAGCAGCCAGTCCAGTTTCTGGTCCTTGCTTTGAGCTCTGCTATTCCGTGAATGAGGAAGAGCTTAGTCATAACAGAAGTAAAAGGAATTACAGTGGAATGAAATGCAGCATAAACACAATCCATACCGTAGGTATTAAAATTGAAATATAAAACATAAGCACAAAACACCGTGGGAATCCTGTGCGACAACATGTCCAACATGTTTCAACTGATAAGGGAATAAGGGATTATGGGGAACGGGCGGGGAAGTGGACCTGAGTCCATGATTGGATCAGCCATGATCTTATTGAATGGCGGAGCAGGCTCGAGGGGCCGTATGGCCTACTCCCGCTCCTATTTTTTATGTTCTTATGTTCTTATGTCCGTAATACTGTCAGGGTAATGCCATAACCTCATGCTCCCAGAATGGAGCCCTGTTTGCAACTGAGTATGGGTCAGAGAACTAGGGCAATGGTGTTGCAGTCTTTTTCCATCCTACATAGCTCCCTGCTGTGAGTGCACAATTGTGGGCTTACTCCTTATCTACATTGATGTTCTCTGGCATCATAAGGCGCTAAAGCCTAGATCCAAAATCTCAGCATTTGGATCTCATAATGTGAGTCTAGAGTCCCTGCCATGTAATGAAAAGAACAGATTTATCTTCATATAAAAGATACTTTGCTCAATATGTATATTTTATTGCATAATATCAGTGGTTAGGTGAAATTTGAGCGAACACATTGGCCCCGATATTTATGGGGGGGCGGGGAGGGAACGGAGGCGTGTGTCTGAGGCCGGGAAACCCGGAAATACTGAGAGCGTGGAGGTCCTGCCTTCATTAGAAATTCTTTACTCTGTCTGCCGCCCGGCACATGTCCAGACTGAGAGGCTGGCCGGCTGCCAGGCAGGAAAGCCTTTGGCCTGCCCTCTCAGCTGGACGGAATACATCCCATGGCACTATTCCAGAGAAGAGCAGGGGATTTCTTCCCAGTGTCCTGGCCAACATTTAGCCCTCAACCAACGTCACTAGAACAGATTATCCGGTCATTGTCACATTATTGTTTGTGGGAGCTTGCTGTGCGCAAACTGGCTGCCGCGTTTCCTACATTACAACAGTGACTGCACTTCTAAAGTACTTCATTGGCTGTAAAGCTCTTTGGGACATCCTGAAAGGTATTCTATAAATGCAACTCTATCTTCCTTTCTTTCTTTAGAACACTAGTAAATAGGTTTGAAGTATGTACAGTTGACTGAAACGTGCGGCCAATAGTTTTCCCTCTATTTCACTCTCAACACGAACATAGAAAGATGCTACATAAATGATATAGGATTACAGCACAGAAACAGGCTGGCGTTTATGCTCCTCTCGAGCCTCTTCCCATCTTTCCTCATCTAAATCTAACAAAACTCTCTATTCCCTTCTCCCCCATATATTTATCTAGCCTCCCCATAAATGCATCAATACTATTCGCTTCAACCACACCCTGTGGTAGCGAGTTCCACATTCTCACCACTCTCTGGGTAAAGAAGTTTCTTTTGAATTCCTTATTTGATAAATGCAGGTCTTCTTTTCTTCTTTCTTTCGAATGTGGAGAAGATTATCTACCTTCTTGTTCAGGGAATAATACCTGCAATTGGGAGCTCACATTGTGGAAAAACATGGCCTCTACACTGCCACGCTAAGATGCAGCACGTTGATACATAGAATGAAGGAAAACAAGTCACAGATATAAGTGACTTAAAGACTAAATTCAACTCACAGGCTACCGGCTCAATTTTTCTCTTTGCCGATTTTTAGTGCCCAGGAGGATTAACGGTCGATTTTTTTTTATTGCGCCGGGAAAAAAAGTTGCAACTTTCGCCAAAGTGAAATTTCATTTTGGCGCTGCAGTACCCGAAGTTAAATCTGGGGGTGGAGCTTCAAGTCTGCGCCAAAAGCTGAGGTTGCCAGGGTAACGAGAGACACACTGAGAGCTGAAGCTCCCCCTGCGAGTTGAAGTTCCACGGCCAGGGCTTGCAACGGCAGAGGAGCGGGGTGGGGGGCGCTTGGCCTGGGAATGCAGCAGGAATGGGAGCGGGGGGGGGGGGGGGGTCCTTTTGGCCGGCCCGGGCTTGCAACGGCAGAGGAGCGGGGTGGGGGGGGGCCATTCGGTCCAGGATTTCAGCGGGACGCGGAGCAGGGGGCCAACACCAAAACAGGTCATCTTTAATGTAATGAGATGAAAAACGAACGTGCTTTAACATGATCGAACATGATCATTCTAAACTATCTTTATGAGCAAGACTAAACTGCAAAGAAACAGCTCCAATACAGACCTCAGGGCGATTTTCTTAATTTAATGTAGGGTTTTTCTGAACGGTACTTAAGGCTACTCTGCGCCGTCCTTAAAAAAATCGTACCTGACAGGTTTCACTTCAACAGTCGGGGAAAATTGGTTAAAGGGCCAAAAATGAAGCAGAATTTTTCAACCGGACTGGCACCAAAAAATCCGCCATATAAAAAATCCGGTGCCGAGAGTCTCAGTCATGTATGTAACCACAATGTAACACCATTGTATTACTGTATACACTCAACCTAGATGCACAAATTGACCACAAGGGGTGAACTTGTGGGAGACACTCCTTACCTGATCACACAGGTATAAAAAGGGAGGTCCCACGCAGGGTCATTATCTTTGGAGTCCTGTGAACAAAGAATTAAGGTCACAGAGTGACCTTGTCCCCAGAATGTGCCTCGTGTGGTTTCATACTGTAGAGTAAGGACTTTACATTGGTGACGAGAAACGGGAATTCATGGCCCACGAGAATGGCACAGAGGAACGGTACTGTGTTGGGGAAGACTGGGATGATTTTGTCGAGAGGCTTCAGCAAAGCTTTGTTACGAAAGAATGACTGGGGGATGCAGCGGCCGGCAAGCGAAGGGCTCATCTTTTGACCAGCTGCGGACCAAAGACTTACGCGCTCATGAAGGACTTACTAGCACCTGAAAAGTCAGCGGACAAAACCTTTGAAGAACTTAGCAAATTGATCAGGGAGCACCTCAAACCGGCGAGTAGCACACATATGGCCCGACACAGATTCTCCACCCACCAACGTCGTGAAGGACAGAGCATACCGGACTTCGTAGCGGACCTCCGGCATTTGGCCAGCTTCTGTAAGCCTGCAGGGGGGAGATGCTAAAGGACTTCTTTATCGAGGGCATCGATCATGCGGGAATTTTCTGCAAATTAATTGAGACCAAGGATTTGATCTTGGAAGCGGCGACGTTGATAGCTCAAACTTTCATGGCGGGGGAGGAAGAGACAAAAATAATATACGCACGCAATTCTGCCTCTAACGCGGCGATGGATCAGGGAGTCAACATCATTAATGTGACTCAGAGCCCCGCAGGCAGGCAGGGGCAGTCCGACACTCCCCAGGCAGCAATAGACCCCAGAGTAGGACTTCAACAGAGACAATGACAAGCTGAACGGACATTCACACCATCACAGTGGACAATGCGACCCGGGATGGGACCATTGATGCCCACTAATAGGGTACTTAAGAGCAGTCAAAGGGACAGTCAGCGCGGAATGCCTGTCCATAGTCCCTTTGTTCCCAACAATGGAAACTTTAATTCATGCTGGAGGTGTGGGGAAAAGCACTCAGCTAGATCTTGCAGATTTCAACATTTTGTCTGCAGGAACTGCAATCTCAGTGGCCACTTAGCTCAAATATGCAGGAAGTCTGCAACCAGACTAATATATGAGGCGGATGGACCAAAAGAGGGTTTTTTGAGGCAGGATGACTTTTGGGGCAAATCGATGGACGCCGAGGTTCAGCGGGTCCATGTGGCGAATATTCACAGTTCATACACCAAAACACCACCAATGATGATGAGGGATTTATTAAACCGTATCCCAGTATGCATGGAGCTGGACATTGGGGCCAGCCAATCACTCATGGGCATTCAGCAATTTGAGAAGCTATGACCACTTAAAGCCAGTAGACCCAAATTAGCATGTATTGAGACACAATTACGGACTTACACTAAAGAAATCATTCCGATGCTAGGCAGTGCAATGCTGGCTGTCACACACAATGGGTTAGTGAATCGGCTGCTGCTCTGGATTGTCCCAGGCAATGGTCCTGCACTGTTGGGGAGGAGCTGGTTAGCCAAGATGAACTGGAAATGGAGGGATGTTCACGCAATGTCATCTGTGGAGCGAAGTTCGTGCTCACAAGTCCTACAACAATTCGATTCACTATTCCAACCTGGCGTCGGGACTTTCAAAGGCACTGAAGTAGTGATACACATCACCCCAGATGCCAGGCTAGTGCACCACAAAGCCAGAGCAGTGCCATATGTGATGCGGGAAAAAATCGAGAGCGAATTGGACCGGCTGTTGAGAGAGGGCATCATCTCGCCTGTTGAATTCAACGACTGGGCGAGCCCCATCGTTCCCATCCTAAAAGCGGATGGCTCTGTCAAGATCTGTGACAACTACAAGGCCACCATCAATCGGGTGTCCTTACAAGATCAATACCCGCTCCTGAGAGCGGAGGACCTCTTCACCACGCTGACAGGTGGCAAGCTGTTCACCAAGTTGGACCTCACTTCAGCCTTTATGACCCAGGAACTGGCCGACGAATCTAAACTACTGACCACCATCACCACGCACAAGGGACTGTTCGTTTATAACAGGTGCCCGTTTGGCATTCGATCAGTGGCCGCGATTTTTCAACGAAACATGGAAAGCCTGCTTAAATCCATTCCTGGAACAATCGTATTCCAGGACGACATCCTCATCACGGGTCGAGACACCGAGGAACGCCTCCAGAACCTGGGGGAGGTGCTACGCCGACTGGACTAGGTAAGCCTGCGACTCAAGAAGTCTAAATGTGTGTTCTTAGCTCCTGAGGTTGAGTTTCTGGGCAGGAGGGTTGCTGCAGATGGGATTCCACCGAATCCAAAACAGAGGCGATTTGATGAGCACCCAGGACCTGCAACACATTGGAGTTGCGTTCATTCCTGGGACTGTTGAACTATTTCGGGAACTTTCTGCCGAACTTGAGCACGTTGTTGGAGCTGTTACACGTGCTCCTGAGTAAGGGAGGCGATTGGTTTTGAGGGGACATGTCAGGTACGGGCTTTTGATCGGGCGCGAAACCTACTTTGTTCAAACAAGTTGTTGACCCTGTACGACCCCTGTAAAAAATTGATTCTGACATGTGATGCATCGTCCTATGGGGTTGGGTGCATGTTACAGCAGGGCAATGCTGAGGGTCAACTACAACCTGTGGCTTATGCCTCCAGGTCGCTCTCTCAAGCAGAACGGGGATATGGGATGGTCGAGAAGGAAGCGCTTGCATGTGTCTATGGTGTAAAAAAAATGCATCAGTACCTCTTTGGTAGAAAGTTTGAATTAGAGACGGACCACAAGCCATTAACATCCCTGTTGTCAGACAGCAAGGCTATCAATGCCAATGCATCAGCTCGCATACAGTGATGGGCTCTCACGCTGGCTGCTTATGACTACTCCATCTGGCACTAAAAATTGCGCTGACGTGCTCAGCAGGCTTCCACTGGCCACCACTGAGGGGGCAGCGGAGCAAAGCACCGAGATGGTCATGGCTGTCGATGCCTTTGACAGTGCAGGCTCCCCCATCACAGCCCGCCAGATCAAAATCTGGACAAACAGAGATTCCCTCCTATCCCTGATTACGAAATGTGTCCTGACTGGGGATTGGGCACCTGCACACGGAGCATGCCCTGAGGAGGTCAGACCGTTCCACAGACGGATGGATGAGCTCTCCATCCAAGCCGACTGCCTACTATGGGGCAGCCGGGTAGCTATGCCCCAGAAGGGCAGGGAGGCATTCAGCAGGGAACTCCACAGCGAGCACCCAGGCATTGTGCTGATGAAGGCCATTGCCCGGTCACATGTTTGGTGGCCTGGAATTGATTCAGACCTGGAACACTGTGTTCACAGGTGCACAACGTGTGCCCAGCTGGGCAATGCCCCCAGGGAGGCCCCGCTCAGCCCGTGGCCATGGCCCACCAGGTCATGGTCACGCATTCATGTTGACTACGTGGATAAGATGTTCCTTACTATAGTAGATACGTACTCGAAATGGATCGAGTGCATCATTCTGAATTCATGCACGTCATCCACCACCGTGGAAAGTCTACGTGTGATCTTTGCAACCCATGGCTTGCCGGACATCCTGGTTAGTGATAATGGCCCATGTTTCACAAGCTACGAATTCCGAGAGTTTATGTCGGGCAATGGCATTAACCACGTCAGGACTGCACCGTTCAAGCCGGCCTCCAATGGCCAGGCGGAACGTGCGGTCCAAATCATTAAGCAAGATATGCTCAGGATTCAAGGACCCTCTCTACAATGCCGCCTATCGCGTCTCCTGTTAGCTTATAGATTCCGACCGCACTTACTCACGTGGGTCCCGCCCGCAGAGCTACTAATGTAAAGGACACTCAAAACACGGGTGTCCCTCATTCCCCCAGTCCTGACCGACATAGTTGAGGGCAAGCGCAAGTCACAAAACGAGTACCATGACTGTAATTCGAGGGGGAGATGTATAGAAATAAATGATCCTATATTCGTCCTCAATCACGCCATGGGGCCCAAATGGTTTGAGGGCACTGTAATTGACAAAGAGGGGAATAGGGTCATCGTGGTAAAACTCAACAATGGTCAGATATGCCGTAAGCATCTGGACCAAGTTAAAAAAAGGTTCAGCATCAACACGGAGAAACCTGAAGAAGACCATGAGATGGAGCTCACAACACCGCCAGTGAACGAGCAACAGGAGCAATCAGAAGAATACACAGTCCCTGCGGTCAGCCCGGACAGGCCGGAATCACCACAGGTGACGGACACTCACAACCAGAGCCCCAACTGCGGCGCTCCACAAGGGAGCGTAGACCACCTGAAAGACTAAACCTATGATCCCAATAAGACTTTGCGGGGGGGCGGGGGTGGGGGAGGTAATGTCATGTATGTAATCGCAATGCAACACCACTGTATTACTGTATACACTCAACCAAGATGCACACCTTGACCACAAGGGGTGAACTTGTGGGAGACACTCCTTACCTGATCACACAGGTATAAAAAGGGAGGTCCCACGCAAGGTCATTGTCTTTGGAGTCCTGTGAATAAAGAGTTAAGGTCACAGAGTGACCTTGTCCCCAGAATGTGCCTCGTGTGATTTCATACTGTAGAGTAAGAACTTTACAGTCGCCTTTGGTGAACTTGGAGGAAAGTTGCAAATTCACGGTTACTCCAAAAAAATCAGTGGACGCCAAAAAAACGGTGCCCAATGGTGGCGAAAGTAGACCCCTACGTATTTTACAATAAAATCTGTAATGTGGAATACATTATTAAAACTTCCTTAAATGGACAAAATAACTGCAATATCTACGTTTAGAACAGCATAGAAGAGTGGGAGGAGATAGTTATTTGAGAGCTTAACAGCTTTGTTTTTAGCAACAAACTGTCAAGATTTTAGTTACCATTATTGAACATCAATGATTTAAGTGCATTTGACTGTCATACATGTCAGAGTGACTACTCTGATAGGAACAAATAGGTTAGAATCTAACAAATTTCAAATGCAGATAAATGGAGTTTTTTTTTAAACTGATGAGGGAACTGTGAGAATTTCTATGCTGTATTCCATTACTAATATTACTGAAATGCTGAAAGACTTTGTCAAAAGAAAAGTCAAGTTGTTGACGTACCTGAGCTCAGAGGTGAAGGTCAGTCCGCATTGAAGTGATGACGATGGTGACTGTTTATGAGTGAACGACAGCATCTAACTGTGCAAAAAGTAATAGTATTATAGAAACCTCTCAGGTACGACAAGCCATGCTGCATAAACTGGTTGCCACATGTCTCTGTTGGCAGTGCTGGTCTCTCAGGGTCAGGAACCTTGGGTGTTCAGCTCACACATACTGCTAACAGTGGTTTGCAGCTGACCTCCGTCAGATGTCATTAAATAAGAACATAAGTACATAAGAAATAGGAGCAGGAGTAGGCCACCTGGTCCCACGAGCCTGCTCCGCCATTCAATAAGATCATGGCTGATCTGATCATGGACTCAACTCCACTTCCCTGCCAGCACCCCATAACCCTTTACTCCCTTATCACTCAAATATCTGTTTATCGCCGCCTTAAATATATTCACCCAGCCTCCACAGCTTTCTGGGGCAGAGAATGCCATATATTTACAACCTTCTGAGAGAAGAAATTCCTCCTCATCTCAGTTTTAAATGGGTGGCCTCTTATTCTGAGACTATGTCCCCTAATTTTAGATTCCCCTATGAGTGGAAATATCCTCTCTGCATCCATCTTGTTGAGCCCTCTCATTATCTTACATGTTTCGATAAGATCACTCAACTCCAATGGGTATAGGCCCAACCTACTCAATCTATCTTCATAAGTCAACCCCCTCATCTTCGGAATCAACCTAGTGAACCTTCTCTGAGCAGCCCCCAATGCAAGTATATCCTCCCCTAAATACACAGACCAAAACGGTATGCAGTACTCTAGGTGTGGCCTCACCAATATCCTGTACAGCTGTAGCAGGACTTCTCTGCTTTTATATTCCATCCCCCTTGCAATAAAGGCCAACATTCCATTTGCCTTCCTGATTATTTGCTGTACCTGCATACTAACTTTTTGTGTTTCGTGCACAAGAACCCCCAGGTCCCTCTGTACTGCAGCACTTTGCAATTTTTCTCCATTTAAATTATAATTTGTTTTTCTATTATTTCTGCCAAAGTGGATAACCTCACATTTTCCCACATTATACTCCATCTGCCAAATTTTTGCCCACTCATTTAGCCTGTCTATATCCCTTTGCAGATTGTTTGTGTCCTCCTCACAGTTTGCTTTTCCACCCATCTTTGTATCATCAGCAAACTTGGCTACATTACACTCGGTCCCTTCATCCAAGTCATTAATAGAGATTGTAAATAGTTGAGGCCCAGCACAGATCCCTGCGGCACCCCACTAGTCACTGTTTGCCAACCAGAAAATTACTCATTTATCCCGACTCTCTGTTTTCTGTTAGTTAGCCAATCCTCTATCCATGCTAATATATTGCCCCCAACCCCGTGAATCTTTATCTTGTGCAGTAACCTTTTATGTGGCACCTTATCGAATGCCTTCTGGAAATCCAAATACACCACAACCACTGGTTCCTCCTTATCCACGCTGCTCGTTACATCCTCAAAGAACTCCAGCAAATTTGTCAAACAATGATTTCCCTTTCATAAAACCATGCTGGCTCTGCTTGATTGTTCCAAATGTCCCGCTATTGCTTCCTTAATAATGGACTCCAACATTTTCCCAAAAACAGAAGTTAGGCTAACTGGTCTATAGTTTCCTGCTTTTTGTCTGCCTCCTTTTTAAAATTGGGGCATTACATTTGCGGTTTTCCAATCCGCTGGGACCGCCCCAGAATCCAGCGAAGTTTGGTAGATTACAACCAATGCATCCACTATCTCTGCAGCCACTTCTTTTAAGAGCCTATCTTTTAAGCCATCGGGTCCAGGGGACCCTTGATAGTTCTTCTGGGGGGGCTCCATTGCACTAACGCTAGCAGATAGGATGGTCGATTAATCAATTGATATTTTAAATTTGGAAATTCAGACAGCCCAGAAATACCTTGCGTAAAAAAGAAAGAAAGACTTGCATTTATATAGCGCCTTTCACAACCACCGGACATCCCAAGGCGCTTTACAGCTAATGAGGTACTTTTGGAGTGTAGTCACTGTTGTAATGTAGGAAGTGCGGCAGCTAATATGTACACAGCAAGCTCCCACAAACAGCAATGTGATAATGATCAGATAATCTGTTTTTGTTACATTGATTGAGTGATAAATATTGGCCAGGACACCGGGGATAACTCCCCCTGCTCTTCTTCAAAATAGTGATATGGGATCTTTTACGTCCACCTTAGAAAGCCGGTTTAACGATTCGTCTGAAAGACAGCACCTCCAACAACGCAGCACTCCCTCAGCACTATACTGCAGTGTCAACTTAGATTTATGTGCTCAAGTCCCTGCAGTGAGATTTGAACCCACAACTTTCTGACTCAGAGGCGGGTGTGTTACCCACTGAGCCCCAGCTGATGCACAATGTAGCCTATAACACTGGTATAGCACCATTAAGAGAATGTAGAAATGCTGTTTAGTCTTTAGCACCATTAAGACCCCACTTTGCATAGGCAGTGGGCCGCACGCCTGTTTCAGACAGACACCCCGGACGACTACAGGACATCTTAACCAACGTGGCGTGTGACTCATTTCCTTCATTGATTGAGCATAAACATTCCGCAAGTCATGTTGGAGCTTTCAGTGCCCGTTTCTCGCCCGAAAAATCGGTGCTGTGCATTTGAATTTCTAGGCCAAAATGCCCATTGTTTTGTTGCTGTTCTGTCTCAGAAATTGGCTTTTCAATTGGAAAACAATGTATATGACTGATGACCCAATCACATTCACAATCTCATCATTGCATCACTTGTACATACCAGGACGATTTTGTAAAAGTTAGTTCTCGTTAAGTTAATTAACATAAGATTACACCATAGCAAAGAAAGTACCTCCCTTGGAAGTGGATCAAATCACAAAATGCCACAAGATGATTACAATGTTCTCTTGAAATAAACTTAATGTAGAAATATTCAGAAATAATGGGCTTGAAATTACGAAGGCGCATCAACCTAAAACATTAACTCTGTTTTTCTCTTTCCACAGATTGCTACATGACCTACTGAGGTTAATGGAAATGATTATTTCAAAAAGAGTTTTTGACTGTACTGCACTGCTAATGGATTATGACCAGGTTTTTGTGAGGGAGTTGTGGGGGTGGGGGTCATTTAAAATTTTGATGTCAATGGAAAAGAAAGTCAGGGGGAGGTGTAAAACTGTCAGCAGCTTCACTGTCACCAGTCTCTCGCCCTGTGATAAATATTAAAATTACCCCCAGGGAGTGGCCAGATTAGAAAATATTGGGCCTGAAATGATGGTGCTCATGCCTTCAGAGTTGCCCCGCGGGTTCTGTGCTCCACATGTGCTGTGCATGCGCAGAAATCCGGAACTTACGATCTGTCAAATTTCACTTGGACATATCCACTGCATCTGCCACAAAATCACGTTCGCTGGCGCAGAGTTGGGCTATTACTGCCCAGCAAATGCCCATGGAATCCTTACGTCTGGTAAAAGCACTTCTTTTACCAGTGTAAGGGTTAAAATAAGTCTAAAATTAACCTTTTTAAAATGATTAAAACATATACCTACCATTTAAAATTAGTTTAGGTAACAAAATATTTACATTTATTTTTCAAAAAATTAATTTTTATTTTAAATGCTCAATTAAAGGGTTTCTCAATTAATTTTGAACATAGGGACAATTATTTATATTTAAGTGGTGTGAATTCTTATTTATTCGGAATTTCTAGTATGCTCGTGGGGATTCCGTAGGTAAATGGAATCCCCGTAGGCATCAAGGCATTGGTTGGGGCCACGCGATCCCAGGGACGCTTGCAAACCGCGTGCGCCTGGGATCCGTGGGTCTTTACTCAGGCGAACGCCTGCAGGCCCAGGACTGGAATAGGCCGCAGCTCCGGAGACATCAGGTAAGTGCGGATTTTTTCCGGTGCGGTAAGCCTCCGACCACAAATTGAGGGCCATTATAATTAGATGAACAGGATTTGGAGGTACGTTGGTAGAATGTGTGAATCTTAAACAATGTAGACATTACAGGACAGAAGCAGACTATTCAGCACCTGAACCTGGGCTGATGCTAATTGTTTAAGTGCAGTTGTCTAATCTATCCCTTTTCTGAGCCCTTGCCCCCTATTCTTTTATATTCTTCCTTTTCAAATACTCTTCGAGTCACCTTTTAAATAATATTACAGTCTCTGCCTCAATGCTCACGTGGTGCAGCATTTCAGATTCTAATTAAACTTTTTTTCTAGCTTCTCCCATTGTTCTTCTCGTGATAGATGTCCTCTTCTTACTGATTCAAATTATTCAGCCGCTCAAAATCTTTCATAATCTTAAAAATCACTATTCAATGTCCCCTTTATCTTCTCTGTTCCAATGAACTATGACCTTTCAGTCCTGGTGACTCTCGTTAATCTATGGTATAGCCATTCTATGGTTGAAATCATAGAATCACAGAATGGTTACAGCACAGAAGGAGGCCATTTGGCCCGTCGAGCCCGTGCCGGCTCTCTGCAAGAGCACCTCAGCTAGTCCCACACCCTCGCCCTTTCCCCATAGCCCTGCATTTTTTTTTCCTTCCGGTACGAATCCAATTGCCTTTTGAATTCCCTTTTGAGATGCTGAATAATTCCGAGTTTTAGTAATAGATTGTAAACTGGGTTGTAGGTACAAGTTAAAAAAATATGCATAGCACATGTAAGAAGAAAAAAAGAAGAACGAAAGATTGCATTTATATAGCGCCTTTCATGGCCTCAGTACATTGCAATGGTCTTCCTGGAACACCACCACAGGTCGGGGCTACAAATAGAGCTGGAGCGCCGGGCCCTGGAACATTGTGGGCGAAGGTGCAGCAAATGAAGGTACGGGACCCAGAAGAGCCGAGGGCCCAGGGTCAGCACGGGCCAGCCCACACTGTGATATGTGCACGCACTAGGTCCGTGCAACAGAGCAGGTCTCCAGTCGTCCTGGTTCAACACTTGCCATTGGATAAAGGCCTAGCTCTGTCAAGCCCGTGTGGTGGCTGATGTGCAACGGTCACCACACGTTAAAAAAATCCACACACAGGCATCTTCCACCCCCTCAATTGGAGTTCAAGACTGGAACATCGGGTCCTTCATTGAAACATCTATGAACTCTTGTAGAAGCAAGTCATCCTCGTTCGAGGGACCGCCTATGATGATGACATCCCAAAGTACTTTACAACCAATGAAGCCATGTGTTGTTTTGTTTTTAAAACCTTTTTCCCATTTTAGCCAGTCAGTGTCACACTAAGCACTCCCGGGAGAGATATGGCACAGTTAGATGCAGAGTAAAGTTGCCTCTACCCCAACTTCAGTAAACAACTCCCGCACACCAGTGTTACATTTTCCACTTCTCACATCAGCCATCTTAAAGCCCTCACCCTGAGTGAGATGACCAATTCAGCACATTTTTTTGTATTGTAGGCCAATAGGAACTGAGCTGAAACTTCCAAAATTCATTTCACATTCAGATAACAGTCAGAGGAGACATTCGTAGGAACATAGGACCAGGAGTAGGCCATTTGTTGTGTTCATACTCTATTTGTTTGTTACAGCTCACTAGATAGGCATTAGGACCCTGCGGGAGCTATTGACACAGGGCTGCAAACATTCTGGTTCATGCTGGTTGTGGACACCATTTTGGGAGTTGCAATAAAGCACACAGTTAGTCTTTTTATTTACGTACACACCATTCAGCCCCTCGAGCCTGTCCTGCCATTCAATGAGATCATGGCTGATCTGTATCCTAACTCCACCCACCTCCCTTGGCTCTGTATCCTTTTATATCCTTGGTTAGCAAAACTCTGTTGATCTCAGGTTTCAAATTATTAATTGAGCTCGCATCTGCTGCTTTTTATGAGGGAAAGTTGCGCACTTCTATTGCCCTTCGCCCCATAACTCTGAACGACATCAAACCCAGGTCCCAGAGGTGAAAAGCCAGTGTGCTAATATATTGTTCCATCCATTCCATAACAGCCCGCTTCAGAACGAGAAAAAAGTCAGAGTATCTTCACTGTCTAAACTTCTAAAGCAGAATCATCCTATCTGAAGTAATGCTATTGTCTATGTATAGGTTGCAAAGGAACCATTCCTTTAGTATTACCCTTGCTTTTATCATGGGTAACACAAACCCACATTTGTGAGATTATCTAATATTACTCACAATACCCTAATGCACAAGGAATAAGTCCCAATCATGACAATTAAGAAGAGAGCTGACTGAAAAAAGACAACCAACAACCTTGCTGAATGTTTGTGTGCTGTAAGGTGCACTTGAAGAAGGAAGATAGACTTGGCTGCACTCAAAGTGCAGTATTTCATGGATGAAGTAGCACGCGATGAAAGAAGACATACCGAGGAGATCAAGGAGACCTGGGCTGCGCCGACTGCACCTGCCATTATGTCACCAACCATTTCTGCAGTTCTTAGCAAACCTCCCAGTGACCGCAGAGACCTGCCTCCACAGGCTCCCGGTCAGCAGTGGGCCCAGTTACAAGCTTTGCTATCTGCTGTAAGAACAGCTGCTAATGGGTGCAGCATTGCCAGTGGTGGTTACGATCACAATGGCCTTCAGTTCGCGCCTTCAGCTCATTCCAGGCGTGCTTTGCTGCATCAGCTAGTGCGTTGGGCACGTTTATGAAACAGGTGACCGATGCATTGGTCAAAATGGCCAGTGCTTGCATCACCTTGCCTACTGACAAGCAACCGAAGTTTAACCTTGTGTCAGCTGTGGCTCAGTGGGTAGCACACTTGCCTCTGAATCAGAAGGTTGTGGGTTCAAGTCCCACTCCAGGGACTTGAGTATGCAAAATCTAGGCTGACACTCCAGTGGAGTGCTGCATTGTCAGAGGTGCTGTCTTTCAGACCAGATGGTAAACTGAGGCCCTGTCTGCTCTCTCATGTGGAAGTAAAAGATCCCATGGCACTATTTCGAAGAGCAGGGGAGTTATCCCTGGTGTCCTGGCTGATATTTATCCCTCAATCAACATAAAAAAAAAGATTATCTGGTTATTATCACATTGCTGTTTGTGGGAGCTTGTTTGTGTGCAAATTGGCTGCTGCGTTTCCCACATTACAACAGTGACTAAATTCCAAAAGTACTGCATTGGCTGTAAAGCACTTTGAGATGTCCAGTGGTTGTGAAAGGCGCTATAGAAATCCAACTTTTCTCATTTTTTTCTTCCCTATTTCGCTGCACTGCTATATTTTAGCAAGAATACGGCCATTGATGACAGCCATCTGGGATGTTGGTCACCAAATGAACCCTCTTCCATTACCTCCTTACCTCTGTACTCTTTCTGATCTGGTAATTCCTTTTTGCAGCTTGTGACTGCAATCTAACTGGATATGTGCAGCTTTGCTAACTTTATTTGGTGTTAGCTAACTTCAGTGAGAGGGATACAGGCTGTTGCGTGTTGTTTGTTGTTCTGCACCACTGGCAGTGTTGGAAAGCTGTATCTTTAGGCCTACAGTGACAAAATGTTAGAATGCTGGCTCCTTTAATCTGAGCTTGCAGTACAAGATGCTGTGTGTGGAGTTTGTGTAGTTGTGTGATATTCCTGCGTGGGAGTGAATGGGATGGAAATGAAACATATGCAGAAGATGGCATGAGCCCTGAGCTGGGGTGAGGTTCCTAATCCCTTCCTGCTTTTATGTACCAGGATGCCCAAGGTGGCCTCCTCAAATGGAGTCAAGACAATGTGATTTCTGAGCTATCTTCCAGTTGAGGCCTGTTCCCTTGTATTATGTTCCATACTGTGTTCAAGCAGAGTACTCTCGACATGTTGAAAATTGAATGCGCACATATACAGTGATAGCCCCTAGGTATTAGTATATGGTCATGTGGATACTTTGTGTTATAATAATTTCATGCATGGAACCCCCTGGAAGATGTGAGTGTGCTAATTCATTAAATTGCAAATTGTAGATTGACTTTCTGTCCCACATGAGATATAATGAAAGAGCCGAAAAGGGCTTGGCATGTGGTGTGCAACCTTTGGTCGTCCACTTGATCCATAATACTGTGCTTAAAATATGGAGTCTTCTCCCACATATGTTCCCAGGTCCTGTCGAATGCTATGCCTGGTATGGTGCTCTGGTGTACCTTGAGGAGGGTGCCCTGGACTGCCAAATAGATAACACTCCCCACACATGCAGCAGAAAATCCATCTAACGGAAGTCAGGTGTTATGCCTCTCCGTCACTTGCCCACAGATGCTGTTGAATGGTTCCACATTAGTTTTAACTACACTTTGTTTTTGACAGATTATTTTGCCCCCATAAAGGTAGCTAACTAATACAAAGCTATTATAAAGCCTCATAGAATTTTCACTCCAATATATCATCATCATCATCATAGGAAGTCCCTCGAAGCGAGGATGACTTTCTTCCACGCCAAAAAGGATGAGTTCACAGGTGTTTCAATGAAGGACCTAATATTCCAGATCCCGAACAACATGTTGAAGGGTGGAAGATGCCTGTGCGTGGATTTTTTTATCGTGTGGTGGCCATTGCACACCAGCCACCACACGGGCTTGACAGAGCTAGGTCTTGGTCCAGCGGCAAGGATTACCCAACATGACTAGAGACTAGCTCTGTTGCACGGACCTAGAGCGCACACATATCGCAGTGTGGGCTGGCCCATGCTGCCCCTGGGCCCTCGCCTCTTCTGGGCCCCAGATTCACGCCTCTCCTGGGCCCTGGTCACTTCCATCTACAAACTCTTGCCGCTCCTTTGCCCCTCCTGCTGTGCCTGCCCGCACCGCAATCAGCGACCGGACTTCACAGCCGTCGCCCTCCTGCAGCAGCACGCGCTGCTCCCTGCAGTAGTATATCGCCGCACGCTGCTCCCTCCAATGGCCCCGGCCTGCTGATGGCCTTGCAAGCCGGTACTGCGCCGATTTCCTTGTTTGTCACTTTTCTACATTCTTTATAGTGGCGTTGGCTTTCCTTCTTTCTCAGCCACGTTTTATTCCTCTCTCAAAGGCGTTGACTCTTCCTGGGGCACCGCCTACCCTTCAGAACCTCACTCAAACGGCCATTCTTCATGAGCGTGCAAAGACAATGAGTGTTGTCAGGCTATTCAATCACAGGCCTGTATTGTCAACGTACTGTTAAGTGGGTGCATCCCTATAAATTAGAACCACAACCCTTCAAGAGAACCTTGTAAGAATTTCTGCCTGCCATTTTAGGCAAGTGCCTTGCATAAGGTTTACTCCTTGAAGTGTAGCTTTGCAATTCTACTTAAAGTCGTCAAGTGACATGCTAATGAGGCATGGGCGTTAAAATCGGTCGAGCCGCCCTGTTGGCGCCCCTGGACTGGTACGGCGCTCGCTTTAGCCGCGCTCCTGCCCGGGAGTTCAAAGATTTTTGAAGATCATGTTGGGTGTAAAACGTGCTGCCTACACGCTGTGGGCTATCGCCGAAGACCAATTGCACACCCCCCGCGTGGCCTCCGAAATTCCTGAATACGCACACAAGCAGGCCACGATGGCCAAAAGCTTGGACACCCGGAGACTCAGCAGATTGACGATTGACGGGCTCGGTTCGCACGACCTTAGCCTCTTCAGTTTTGTGACGCAAGAGAGTGATGTCACCACACAGCCGGTCGGCACATCCCCTCAGCCAATGTGTGGAGCCTCTGGAAACTGGCTCCGGCTGTGGCAAAATGTGCAGGAACCAGGTTTGAGGAGCAGCTCATGATCACCGAAACTGAGAGGCCCAGTAACATTTGCAGCAAATCGTGACCACTTCCTTTTGTGAGGTGGCTCCCCGTGGAAAGTCCTGTGAGTGACGGGTCATGCTCCAGGCTCTCTCTCTTATCAGCTGTTTAGTGCGACAGATGTCAGATGACATTGCGTGATACCAGCCGGTCTGTACCCTTTCCCCTTTCCTCCACTTCTTCCTTCTTGCCTTAATCCTCCTTTGCCGACTGAATGATAGTGCCTTTGTCCAAACGGTCAGTGCGACCTAGGGTGTGGATGACTCAGCGGAAAAGTATGATTCATAAGCACACAAATTCACATCACAGGGGAGCAGGGGGTATTTCCACAAGGCTCCAAGAGAACTTGTATGGGGCACAAATAGAAGAGACCCTTGAGTGTGTTTGGATGTTATGTATTTTGGATGTTATGTGTTACGGCATCTCTGCTACATTCATTGGTCCACACAACAAGTGGTTGATACTTTTCATACAATATATAATTTACATGATGCAATGTATCGTACTTCCTTTGCAGGAATCCAGAGTTGACACACTGCCATCACGCAAGAGCTAGGATAAGAGGATGGATTTTGCAGAGGTGCATTGTGGAGCTGAAAAACCGTGCATGCGCAGTATTTTGAATGGGCCGCGTACCACCAAAAAAATGAACAGGGACACTGGCGCAAAGATCTCGTTGGGTTGTCAGGCTGGAGGAGGTCACAGAGAGAGGGAGGGATTTGAAAACAAGGATGAGAATTTTAAAATCGAGGCGTTGTTGGACTGGGAGCCAATATAGGTCAGCGATCGCAGGGGTGATGAATGAACGGGACTTGGTACGCGTCATAGAAATTTACAGCACAGAAGGAGGCCATTTGGCCCATCGTGTCCGTGTCGGCCGAATCCCACTTTCCAGCTCTTGGTCTTCTACCTTCAGGGATCTGTGAACATGTACTCCAAGGTCCCTCTGTTCCTCTACACTTCTCAGTGTCATACCATTTATTGTGTATTCCTCCCTGATAAAGTGCAACATCCCCACCAACACCTGGGAGTCCCTGGCCAAAGACCGCCCTAAGTGGAGGAAGTGCATCCGGGAGGGCGCTAAGCACCTCGAATCTCATCGCCGAGAGCATGCAGAAGACAAGCGCAGGCAGCGGAAAGAACGTGCGGCAAACCTGTCCCACCCACCCTTACCCTCAACGACTGTCTGTCCCACGTGGCAGGGACTGCGGCTCTCGTATTGGATTGTTCAGCCACCTAAGGACTCATTCTAAGAGTGGAAGCAAGTCTTCCTCGATTCCGAGGGACTGTCTATGATGATGATGATTCCCTTGCCTTGTTAGCCCTTCCCAAATGCATTACCTCACACTTCTCCAGATTGAATTCCATTTGCCACTGTTCTGCCCATCTGACCTGTACATTGATATCTTCTTGCAGTCTACAGCTTTCTTCTGAGTTAGGAAGCGGGCAGCAGCGTTTTGGATGAGCTCAAGTATCCAGCCACACGCATTGCTAGTGAGAGACATTGTCTAACTATCAGAAGCAGGAATCCTGCTCAATCATCTGCTCCCGAGCCCGGGGCATAGTGTCCAGCTATAACAGCACTACCTCCACCATGGTTCAAATTAACTGAGTCAGCACAGAGCAGACAGAACTGCTTCTTGAAGTGGTTATGTACTATATCCGGAGGCTCCTGAACTTGTAGAATCTGCCTATTTTAAACTGCGTGGCAAATTCCACAGCACTTGAATGACAGAAAAGACATTGTGTGCGTCAGATCTTGCGGGAGTCCATTTGTTTTAAAAGCTGCAGTTCATAACTTTAATTACTGGCCGCCAGAGCTTCCCTCGGGCCTGTGTTAGATCCGCAATGGTCGGAGCGGCCTGCATTGTCACGCTCAGTGACTCAAGGTCACCAGTGGCCAGCGGCAGTGTTTGTATTGCAAGCCTCTTTGGGTGGATCTCAGCCCTCAGGATGTCGCAGGGCCACTCCAGTGACTTGGCAGTGAGCTTAGGTGCGTTGCCAGTGACGTCGCCGTAACGTGAATGAAGCTTCACAAAGATCAAGTGCATTTCAATGTTGTCATCTCACTTTCTATTGAATGAGCTGAAGAGACGTTACTGCTGAGAAGTTGCATGGAAGGTTTCAGGCTGTTTAAGAGCGCGCATGATAGTCTAATTCGCTCAGCCAACTTCATAACAGCGCAAGGATTTTCTTGGCACGCTTGGGGCACAGCTGCTTCCCACTTTGTCCCTCAGTCAACATCACTAAAAAACAGATTACCCGGTCGTTCATCATCATAGGCAGTCCCTCGAAATCGAGGAAGACTTGCTTCCACTCTAAAAGTGAGTTCAACACGGGAATGACAGTCTCTGTCACAGGTGGGACAGACAGTGGTTGAAGGAAAGGGTGGGTGGGGAGTCTAGTTTGCCGCACGCTCCTGCCGCTGCCTGCGCTTGCTTTCTGCACGCTCTCAGCGACAAGACTCGAGGTGCTCAGCGCCCTCCCGGATGCTCTTCCTCCACTTAGAGCGGTCTTTGTCCAGGGACTCCCAGGTGCCGGTGGGGATGTTGCGCTTTATCAAGGAGGCTTTGAGGGTGTCCTTGAAACGTTTCCTCTGCCCACCTGGGGCTCACCTGCCGTGTAGGAGTTCCGAGTAGAGCACTTGCTTTGGGAGTCCTGTGTCGGGCATGGGGACGATGTGGCCCGCCCAACGGAGCCGGTCGAGTGTGGTCAGTGCTTCGATGCTGGGGATGGTGGCCTGATTGAGAACAATGACGTTGGTGCATGTGGTCATTACCACATCGCTGTGTGTGGGAGCTTGCCGTGCGCAAGTTGGCTGCCGTATTTTCTACATTACAACAGTGACTACACTTCACAAAAACATACTTCATTGGCTGTACGGTGCTTGAGGACGTCCGGTGGTCGTGTAAGGTGCGCTATAAATGCAAGTTGTTCTTTCTTCTTAAAGTGAATGTGCATGATTACCCCTTATTTGCTAGCTGAGCAGCCTTTACGAGATCATCCTGCTCATGCAGCACAGCGCAGACCCTGGATTTCCCCTTCCCGGTGCAACATCGACAATATCGCAGCAACAACATATCCTAAAGACATTTCTGCTTTTGGTTCCCCCCCCTCCCCCACACCCTCTACTGGAACCTTGTTCGAAGACCCATGATCACGCAGCCCAGTAACAGGGCAGCACACATCTGTGTTTGTGGTGCAGCACTAGTGCCCTTCAGAGGATCTACAGCGCATTCCTGCAGTAATATTAATTCATTAAGAAAATGGTCCATCAGAGACAAGATAAAGATAGTGTTTACATATTTCAGCCTAATAGTTGAAAGACTTCAACTGCTACATTGACGTGTTGCGATGTATATTAATTACAAGTAACACCAAGGGTTCGGATACTTAAGGGGTTAAGAATGTTATCTTAACCCTGAGATATATATTATAAACATACTCCTGCTGGTGTTATTTCTTAGCCTATCTACAGTATTATTAATAACACGTAATTTAAGTGCTCAAGAACTGTGCCTTCAACGCAACTGGTTTATACTGGGCACAACTGTGTGTAATGCGGAATACGGAGCCCATTATAACTCCCTCATAATAGTGGGAAGAGGTGGTGAAAGCTGTACTTAGCCTGTTTATGATAAAATATAAACTGCACTCAACACAAAGGGTCATTATATCTGATTAAAGGCACAGCACTGAAAGTCTTGCTTTTATCTAAACGGAGTGCAGACAGAAATTGAAACAACATGCTTGCACCTGTCCCCTGGAGCTATCAGAGGTCAAAGGTTGTGAATCTGCTTTGCCTGTATCAACAATTGAAAAAAATCATTCTTGGATCATGCTAGGCTTTCTGGCTTTTCTGTGTGTTCTTTGCCCAGTTTTATCAGAACCCGTGTTAGTTTTTTGGGTAGGACTGAATTTTTTAATTATTCGTTCTCGGGATGTGGGCGTCGCTGGCAAGGCCAGCATTTATTGCCCATCCCTAATTAAAACATAAGAACATAAGAAATAGGAGCAGGATTTGGCCATTTGGCCCCTCGAGTCTGCTCCGCCATTTAATATGATCATGGCTGATCCGATCGTAGACTCAGGTCCACTTCCCTGCCCACTCCCCATAACCCCTTATTCCCTTATCGGGAATTACCCTTGAGAAGGTGGTGGTGAACCGCCTTCTTGAACCACTGCAGTCCGTGCACTGAAGGTACTTACACAGTGCTGTTAGGGAGCGACTTCCAGGATTTTGTCCCTAGACGTTGAAGGAACAGCGATATATTTCCAAGTCAGGGTGGTGTGTGACTTGAAGGGGAACTTGCAGGTGATGGTGCTCCCATGCACCTGCCGACCATGTCCTGCTTGGTGGTAGAGGTCACGGATTCAGTAGGTGCTGTCGAAGAAGCCTTGGCGAGTTTTTGCAGTGCATCTTGTCGATGGTGCACACTGCAGCCACAGTGCGCCGGTGGTGGAGGGTGTGAATGAGACTGATGGACAAGTGGAAGGTATTTCTGACAATAGTATTTTGCTAGCTTGTCAATAGTTTGTCCTCAGGTGTGTCTGGTTCTGTGCATTATCTTTCAGTTCTCTCTCTGTGTTCCTGTGTTAAACTCTGTTCCTTTTCTCGGTGTATGCACCTGTTCAGTTTCCACTCATTATTTATCATTTTCTGCACGTTTCTCTTTCTGTTGATCATCCATAAGGTTTCAGTTCATTTTCTTTGATGATCAGGTCTTCCTTTGTATTGTCTTTTATCCAAGGCTCCTTGCATAAGGAGTATGATCCTCGGGTGTCTGGGACCATGTACTCACCATGAATCAGTGCTACAGGAGAAAGCACAAACTTGCTGTTCCAACTGATGCTATGACTTAACCATCTTCAGTCGTCTTGGTTAACCCTTGCCACTGGACCAAGGCCGAGCTCTGTCAAGTCCGAGTGGTGGCTGGAGTGCCACGGCCACCACACGTTAAAAAAATCCATGCACAGGCATCTTCCACCCTTCAGGATGCAATCCTGGACCTGGAATATCAGGTCCTTCATTGAAACACCTGTGAACTCATCCCTATTTGGCGTGGAAGCAGGTCATCCTCGACACGAAGGACCGCCGAAGAAAAGAGTTTGTCCACTTAATTTTCCACATTGAATTGGTCTTTTAATCACTGACTTCAAAATGATGGCCTGTATTTTGCCTGTAAGGGCCGCGCAATTTCTGGGTTTTCGCGCACAAAGCGCACGTGCAAAAACCCCGAACTTGCCCATCTTCTGCCCAGCGAATGCCCGTGAAATTCTTAAGTCTGGTAAAAGCGAGAGTAAGGCTTGCTTTTTTTTAACCAGCATAAGGGAATAAATTTAAAAAAAATAATTTTATCAATCATTACTACATTAAAAATCCTGTGCAATACACAGTAAGTTTATTTTTAGCCCTTTTAAAACATTTAAATTTATTTTTCAAAAATTTTAATTTTTGTTTTAAATATTTAATTAAATGGCATTCTAATTAATTTTAAATGTGGTTTTATTTTTTTATTTGATGTGTGGATGTATTTTCATGTATTCCCTACATATGGAATCCACATAAACATGAATGGGGATTCCCTTCTTTGATTGGTTGGGCTGGCCCACGTGATCCCTGCGCCCCTGAGATGTGTGGGCCTCCACCCGCGCGTACCCAGAGAGGCCCAGGACCGTGAGTCTCCGTACCTCTCAGACCACCAGGTATGCGGACATTTTATTTGCGGATCAGAGGCAATTCCCCGCGGGAAGCCTCCGACCGCAAATTCAGGGACATTGTATTTGATGTGATTACATTGAATTTTGTTGGTTCAACCCAGGAATCCAGATACTGTTCATTATCATTTTTCCCATGTGTACACATTAACTCCCAATAAAGCAGCTGCTTTCTACTAATATTGTTGGTGAATGCAGCAATTGTATCCTTTGATCTCTTCTGACGTGCAAAGGAATGAATACTTCACAGAGAAACTAGGCTCACAGCATAACATCACCTATCTTGTACCACTCCAAAGCATTCATAAGTAGAATAACCTTGTAAACAAGAAGTCTTTTGTTAAAAAACAATTTGAGTATCATACTTCCTTCAGTAACTGCAGAAACAATCAGATCACGTTCATCTCTAAAAGGCTTTTCCACTCCAAGTTTATTAAAGTTTCAGTCAGTATTACCAGTCAGATACTGGAAAGCTATTAAGTAAGTTGCTTAGAGCTAATTTAACGCAGAACTCTTCTATAAATCTACAAGTCCACATGACCTCCCTTGTTTAAATGCTCATCCAACCTATTCATTCACTGAACACTGAAAGAAATAACAAAGCAGCATATTAAAGAAAGCGCAGCTTGTCCCGAAGTTTATATGTTCCATGCCAACATAAAACCGAGAACTTTGAGGACTGACATAGGTGCCGTGCATCAGCCAACAGCTGCCCGGCTCCCCTTGGTGGGTTGTGCCATATGTACTGCAGACATGTCCAACCTGCATGGGGTTCTATTTACCATGAAACTTGGGGTGCTGCCCTATATGCCAAGGTGCCTACGTACTGTGCCATGTGGCTGTGTTCATGTCGAGAGTAAACTAAAAGGCAAACTATGGGCAGCACATTTCAGACAACTGTACATGCTTCAAACCTAGTTACTAATGTCAAGAAAGAAAGAATGAAAGAAAGAAAGAAAGAAAGACTTGCAATTATATAGCGCCTTTCATGAAATGGTAATGTAGGTACGTAGACAGGGTGTTTTCAACACATAGGTTATTGGTTTGGTGCTATTCCAATACAGAGCGCATCTTATTGGAGGCAGAGTGGGTGAATTACAATTTAGTTAGTGTTACTATATACTGCTAGGGATTTGATTTCAGCAGGATAGTTTAGTATAACATGGATAAATCACAGAGATTGTTTTAATTTACCATGCCCACACCAGGATTAATTTTGCAAAGCAGTAGAAATGAGACATAGGCAGCAAGGTGTGCCTCGATAACTTAGTGTCCTGTCGAGCTGTCACCATAGCTTTAAAGGGCACTTGGCCCATGCCATAGGTATTGCATAAGCTGACTTCCTTAGACAGCCACGGGCAATCTGCTGTGGAACCTTGACTATAAGTCCCCGAGTTAGCTGCCAGTGTAGGTGTGTGCTGCAACATATTGTATAATATTGTATGACATTTGCCAACAGCACATAGGGCACATTGGGTTTTTAGCATTTAAAAAGAAAGACTTGGATTTATATAGCGCCTTTCATGACTTCAGAAAGTTCCAAAGTGTTTTACAGCCAAAAAAATACCTTTGAAGTATAGTTACTGTTGTAATGTAGGAAATGCGATAATGTGATAATGATCAGATGATCTGTTTTTTTATTGATGTTGATTGAGGACTAAATATTGACCAGAACGCTGCGGCTAACTCCCCTGCTTCGAAATAGTGCCGTGGAATCTTTTACGTCCACCTGAAAGAGTAGACAGGTTTAATGTCTCATCCGAAAGACGACACACTCCGACAGTGCAGCACTCACTCAGTACTGCACTGGAGTGTCAGCCTAGATTACGTGCTCAAGTCCCTGGAGTGGTACATGAACCCACAACCCTCTGACTCAGAGGCGAGAGTGCTACTACCCATTGAGCTACAGTGTATATTCAGCAATCAAAATCACAGCAAATTCATGAATGTAATAAGAAACTTCTCATCCCACCAGCCAAAAGCATGTAATTTGGTCCACTATTTGGCCTGTAATATTTATATTGGATTAGTATAATGAACTATCTAATAACCACATCATTGCAAAAATGGTTTCGCTGAGTCAGTTAACAGTTTTATGTTCTATTTTCACATGCTATGATCATCACTCCAAGTTTCACTTCAGTACAAGCGAACACTTATCACTAATTCTGCTTCTCTCTGGGCCTGCTGTATAATAATGCCTAGCTCAAACTGGTCACTGCCAGTTAGATTGCAGTGCATGTCACTCTATGAGTACCTTGTCAATTGCAGCTGGGGGTTTGCAGTTAGAAATAGTACTCTGTACACTGAAATGCATTTCTAAGGTTACAGCCCTTCATACATATCAAATTCTGTCCAAACCTGTTGATGCTGTACCAGTTCCAACAGTGTGTTCCTAATAAATACATATTGTTTTTTTAATACGAAAATTTAGATAGAACAAGTACAGGTCTGTGAGTTTTTCACAGGATTTAAGATCATTTTTGTCTCAGTCTTTTGAATTCCGATTTAATTCTGGGACTCACATAATGTGGTTTGTAAGTCTGAGACATATAAGCCCAGATTTTCCATTAAGAATAATGGTGAGACCGCATATGCGCAGTTAAACCCGGAAATCAGGAAGTTCCTGTACGCTTTGTCCTGCCCCCAATACCTCGCCGACAGACTCGGCATTGAAATCCATATAAGGGCGTGAAGTTGCTGTAGTTACCCACTAAACATGCCAGAAAAAATAATGACTGGTGCATTTAGTTGTAAGTGAATTTTTAATGGTCTGATAAGTCTTAATTTCTGCCAAACAACCTCTCTGGCCCTGAAAACTTAATTTTACAAGTGTGGAGTCTCATTCCTTCAAAATGTAGTTATTGTTGGATATTTTAAAAATATTAAAATTAAAAAAAAATGTTTTCTTTCTGTCTCTTTTATCGCTGTCTCTCTTAATCCCATCTTTATTTGCCCCTCTTTATTTTGCTTTCTGCACATGATTTTACAATGAATTAAGTATTCTAATTTATGCTTCCTGGATTGGACTCTGTGGCCGGATTTCCTTCATTTGACATTGTACACCCTGGCTGACACATGATGCGCCAGGTTGGCACCACCCTAAACCAACACCATAAAACATTGAAGACAGCAAATTATTGCTCAAAAGCCCGCAAAAAGTCTATGGTCGGCTGTACGCGTAATGAGCAGCGGGTGCAAAATCCGGGCCGTAGTTTAATACTTGGCGGCTATCACATTGGATTATTGCACTGATTGAAGGAATTGAAATTAATGGGAATTGTAGTGCTGAATGCCTAAATTAACTAAATCTTTTGATTCAATAACTGTTCAGTGCAATAATGACATTTCTTTTTTCCCTAATTCATCTTGTCCTAATTAATGTTTTAAATTAAATGTCAATGGTTTGGACAGGTAACCCAAGTCATAAAATCAAAATAATACAGATTTCAATTAACTCTGGCATTTTTCCGTAAAATTAAATCTTTGCACGCAGTTTGAAAGGCCTTGTGGCGACAGTTCTCATGCTCATGGTTCTTGTTACATTTGTCAAATGATTGTAGTTTACATTATCCTCCGAGGGAAGTATAACTTTCCAGTTTCTTATGGTCTGCATACATTCCCGTGCAGCAAGAAAGGGAGCAGAGAATGTGGCTGCTACTCCTGACTGTGCGGGATCGCAATCAAACCAAAGGAGTAGAACCATAGAATGATACAGCACAGAAAGAGGCCATTCGGCCCATCGTAACTGTGCTGGTACACACAATTTATTTTCTTTCGCTTTCTGCTTTATCGTTTTATATCACTGTTTCCCCACAATATGTTCTCAGTATCTAGAAGAAAACAAACATTGGATTAGATATGTTGGTACAGTTCTGTTTTGAATGGTTTTATTACAGTTGTTCCCGATGTTGGGGAAGTCCAAAACCAGGGGTCACAGTCTAAGAATAAGGGGTAAGCCATTTCGGACCGAGATGAGGAGAAACTTTTTCACCCAGAGAGTGGTGAACCGGTGGAATTCTCTAGCACGGAAAGTTATGGAGACCAGTTCGTTGGATATATTCAAGAGGGAGTTAGATGTGGCCCTTACGGCTAAGGGGATCGGGGGTATGGAGAGAAGGCGGGAATAGGGTACTGAAGTTGCATGATCAGCCATGATCATATTGAATAGTGGTGCAGCTCGAAGGGCCGAATGGCCTGCTCCTGCACCTATTTTCAATGTTTCTATGTTTCTAGTTTTTATTTTCTACGTTTTCAGGTTTGAAACAAATCGTCCCTGAACTTTTATTTCATGGTATCAGATTTTTGTTAACTGCACCAATTATTGAATGTGATCAATTAGCTGTGTTTCAAATCACAGTGATCTGATACTTTAAATGCACATGGAACAAGCAGATTTTCTCCTTTTTCACTTACTCTGAAGTAATGCATTTTAAACTAAGATGAGTGTAACTCGGCACTTAGACCGTGCTGGGTTTGCTTTATGCTCATTCCCAGGATTTGCTTGATGACCATTTGGCGCCACTTTTCACAAAGCACAATGTGCGGAGAGCATGTTTGTCCGGATAATGAAATGTACCAGATAATGGTGCCGGAGATAGACAGAGTTTGATACCAGTGTGTATCATAACACTGCGACGCCCCTAACTGTCTGTGTGCTGAGGCTGGTTTCTGACCTGGCTCGTTAGTAGCTAGGTTACCAAAATAAAACAGCGCAGGGAAAAATGACTGAACTCTATAAATACGATCTTGCAGTCTGTAATTGTTAGAATTTAATACAGAACTAAAAGCAAAGACCTACAAAAGGGATCCCACATTTTATATTTTAAAAAGAATCATTTTTTGTTGTCATTAACAAGTATTAATGGACCCCAGACTCTCTAACACCTGTATTTCAATCATGAAATGGTATTATTCAGATAAGGTGATCAAACAAACAAAATGGCTTTAAATTACTAATGAAAGAATGGCAACATTATGCTTGGCTATCACATTCTGATTAAATACACTCCAGATATTCATCCATCACCACTGTGCCCCTGTCACTAAAATAGATCAGTTGGACAATTATCTCTTTGCTGTTTGTCAGATCTTACAGTACACTGCTGCATTCATCTACATAACGGCAGTGATTACATTTAGAAAGTAAGTCATTGGACGTGAAGCATATTGGGACATTCTGAATGCATGAAAGGAGCTATGTAAATGGAAATTCTTTCTTTGCTGCCACAGCCTCCTCAGCGGGCTCAGGTCTGTAATCTGTCGACTAGGATGATGTTAGCAATTGCCCAGCCTGGCAATTCACTGTCCAATCTGGCTTTGACCATATCCAACAGTAACATCGCTCCCAAGTACTCTCATTATGCCAGGATCATCTTGGAAGGCAAGGACAACCAAAAGAAAAATCAATTTTCTATCCCATCGAACACCACCTCAGCCATTCCTCTTCTGCAGTCTCCATCCTCACCTCTGGCCCTAAACCTGAGATGTTATTGGACTTCTTTGTCTCCAAAGCTGAGGTCATCCACTCATTTGCATCCTTCCCGTCCCTAATCCTCTGTCTCCCCCCACCCACCCTCCATCTCAGCCCTCAGTCACCACTCACTTTGCAATTTCTCCCCCATTTCCTCCCTCAACCTCATAACGTCCATTTGCTCCATGAAGCTTGTTCCCCAGGACCCCCTTTGAGCCCAATTCTTGACTGCTCTAGCTTCAATGTACAGTTCCTTTCTTCTCATTCCTAAATTGTTACCTGAGGTGCTCCCCAAAGGTCCTATTCTTGGTTTCCTCTTTATTTAGCCTCTACATGCCACCACTCAGCAATGAATGTGTTGTCAGCGCCCAACTCTTGCTCTCCATTAGCATCATTGACTCCAAGGCAGCAAGTCATGGATGAGCCAAAATTTCCTCCAGCTCGACGGTTGCAAAACCAGAGCCATCTTTTTCAATTTGCATCCACCCATACATGCCTTTTGCTCCAGCGCCATCACTCTTCCCAGCTGTCCTCTCTGGCTGAACCAGATGTTGCACAGATGGTCAACCTTGCTGTTCTGCTCAATCCTGAGCTGACCTTCTGACCCCACAACTGATCAATTTCCAAACTGCATTTTCCCACTTCCCGAATGTTGCTTGCTAACACATCTACCTCTCTCCCTCCACTGCTAAAACTCTAAACCATTATCTTCAACACATCAAGATTTGATTTGGGGAATGCTCTCTTTGCTAATTTCCACTCCTCCACCTTTTACGTACTTCAATTAATCCAGAAATGTGCTGCCCAAGCCCTCCCTCACACAAAGTTCCCCATACCCATTTCCCATGTCGTTACTCAGTCCAACTGGCTCCTAGCTCCACAGTGCAGTGAAATGGTCTTCAATATAACTTTCAGCTCCAACCATGATCTCGCTCCATCCTATCTGAGTGATCTTCCCAGCTACACCACTCCACCCATACCTGTGATTAGAGTGGATAGGAAGGACTATTCCCCCTCGCAGAGAGGTTAATAACGAGGGCGCATAACTTTAAAGTAATTGATAGAAGGAATAGAGGGAAGTTGAGGAGAACTTTTTCACGCAGAGGGTGATGGCGGTCTGGGGTTGAGGGACCTGGAGGTTGGGGCCCGGGAAGGTGGGGAGGGGTGTGGGTGGTCAGACATCAGAGGTTGGGGCCAGGGCCGAGAGGTCAGAGGTCTGGAATCTTTTTACATAATATGGTGTAAAGCTGTGCCATTTTATTTGGGTTAGACCTCTATAGTGTAGTCACCTGTGAACATACTCCCAGGTGCATACATTACAGCATCCTAAACACAAGCATTTGAAATTAAAAATGTGTATTAAACAAAGACTGAGGAAAGCTATGATCCAGGTGATTGAAATGCTGCGATCCTGTCGGTGGAAGCAGATCAGTCACCTTTGGTGCACCACGGTCGTTAACCTGACTGTGAGGAATAAAACCAAGGCACGCCAAGGTGTGCTATTCCAGGCTCGGGTACTAGTTCATTGAAAATCACTCGGGAAAACAGAAATTCAGTTCAACTTCTCCACTGGATTTTCTTTTCTACACAAGTACTCTCACATTGCGATAAATCGCATTTTCTCCCAGGAAAACGCAAAACAAATTGATTTCTTGCCAAGTTGGAATTTTCGTTTCCCTATTCCAGAGGGGCTTGTCAGCTGACTGCAGTTTTCCCTTAAGCCACATTGATTGAAGCCAGACTCAATATTGCGGAGCCACTGTCCCTTAGGGTTGAATCAAAGTAGAAACTAATTTGGTCCGGCAGATGTCCGACATGTGGGAAACTCATCAACATGCTTAACGGCCTCCAAACCAAGATACTGAGAAATTCACAGAGTTTCTGTGTTTGCCCAATATGGAGTATATACTCTCTTCCCAAAGAGAAATACCCGACTTAACTAAACGTAGGTTGCTTAAGCACAGGTTGGCAAGAGCCAAGTCTGAGAGTTCAACCACCTGAAACCACAAGATTTACCAGGGCAGGTCAACAGTAAACTTTTCGCTACCTCTTCAAATAGGACCAGCCTGCTCATTAAGGCTTTGGCTTGCATCAGTACCTGGAGCTGAGTGAGAAGAATTCCAGCTTTTGGGGCCAGTCTAACCGTCCAGGTTCCATCAATGTGCCAGGCTAGCTGGACAACTGCCAATACTGTCCTGGGGTATTGTGAATCTGCCTGGATTTGGTGTCAGGTTTCCGAGTCTATCACAGATGTTCCAATTTTCCATCAAAGATATATCGTCTTGGAGTGAACCCAACACCAAATGACCCCACTTAATTCTCTCCCACCCCCAAGGAGCATAGCCACTGGACAATTCGACTATCAGACCACCACTAAGTACAGGTTTGAGCCCTCACTAGCTAAATAACTAATATCAGGATCTCCTCACAAGTGGCATGGTGAACAGCATAACTCACTATAGAAATGTGAGTGCTCGCCTACTGACCACTGACGTACTCAGGACAGCTAACAAAACACCAAACATCTTCATGTTTGCAGCATTTTGAGTTTTACTGCCATTGCCCGAGCAATATTTTGTCAATTAATAATAATTCTGATAATATCAACGCAACATTTTTTGACTTAATTGTAACCAGCAGACAAGGGACTAGGCTGATTTGATGTCTTAATGTCTTGAAACTGTTTTTGCACATTACTATAGCTTTCATACAATAGGAAGAACCTCAGAAACTGGGGACTTCAAATGTTCATATCATTCAGAAAACATCTTGGGATATCAAATGGATGGTCTTTTTAGTCGACATGGGTGGAATACCCATTTTGGGTCAATTGAATCAGAAAAGACTTAGGCAGGAGAAGTCTCTCCTTCACTGAGATCGACACATCACACTGGGATATGCAAACGTTTACTGCTTGTCCTCGATCAGGCCAACATCCCCAGCATCGAAGCACTGACCATACTCGACCAGCTCCGTTGGGCGGGCCACATTGTTCGCATGCTCGACACAAGACTCCAAAAGCAAGCGCTCTACTCAGAACTCCTTCACGGCAAGCGAGCCCCAGGTGGACAGAGGAAACATTTCAAGGACACCCTCAAAGCCTCCTTGATAAAATGCAACATCCCCACCAATACCTGGGAGTCGTTGGCCAAAGACTAAGTGGAGGAAGAGCATCCGGGAGGGCGCTGAGCACCTCGAGTCTCGTCACCGAGAGCATGCAGAAAACAAGCGCAGGCAGCGGAAGGAGCGTGCGGCAAACCAGACTCCCCACCCACCCTTTCCTCCAACGACTGTCTGTTGCAACTATGACAGAGACTGTAATTCCCGTATTGGACTGTTCCGTCACATAAGAACTCACTTTTAGAGTGGAAGCAAGTCTTCCTCAATTTTGAGGGACTGCCTATGATGATGATGATGATGTTACATAAACACAATACCAATTCGTTTAGGAACAGCGAGATTCAAACCAGTGTCAGAACTGCATTTTTATATTTTTCACCTGGAACAAGTAGCAATAGAAAATCGATGGATGTCACTGTGAGAGTGTATTCTGTTCTTGATATAGTGTGCCTCGTCCCACCAGAGTGCTTTTCGGTCTGCCTTTTGTAAAGACAGGAGAATGCACACTGTGGCGCGTGTGAAATTACCGTTGCCAATACATTCAAGAGATGCAAGGTCTGCTTATGCGAGTGAGCAGAGTTGCTCTATCTGAGAAAATATCTAGCCCCAAGCCCATGAAAAATGTTCTCAATATACATGTTCTGTGCCTTGTTACTCATCATCAGCTGCTTAATTTTGTGAAAGGCTGAGACAAAGCGATGTACCGCCTGTAAGGCTGACCTCCCCTCCCAGGGCACCGAGTAACAGTGCAGCCTTCCCTCCAAGCAACTCCTTTTGATCTGAGGTGCTAAACATCTCACAGGGACTGAAAGATACCCTTTCATCGCACGCCTAGCAGGTCCGAACCACGTCACCTCACTGCCAACAGGTGAGTCTGTGTTTTTGGGGCAATTTTCCGAGCATTTGTGAACGATGGGAATCCTTACCCGCTGGCAGTATATATCAGAAAATCACAGGCAAACTGCACGTGATTGTCTGTGTTGTGTATCTGTAAAGCATGCACTCCCATGTTCTGCACATCCCCTGAAGTCCCAAGGGATCGCAGCATCCCTTGGGAGTACTGTATCTAAGCCGGCCCCTAATGCCTGTTACTCACTCTGGAGTGTCTTAATAAAGACTGAGGACACTTTAACCTCCCTGTGTGCAATCTCATCTGTGTTAGGAACACAATAACTGGCGACGAGTATACGAATCCAACGCAAAGATGCAGCAAACTGTGGGCATCCTGGAGAAGTTCACAGAGGGTGAGGACTGGGAAGCCTATGTCGAATGGCTAGACCAGTACTTTGTAGCCAATGAGCTGGACGGAGAAGGAAGCGCTGCAAAAAGGAGAGCGGTCCTCCTCACAGTCTGCGGGGCACCGACCTACAGCCTCATGAAGAATCTTCTGGCTCCGGTGAAACCCACAGATACGTCGTATGAGGAGCTGTGTACACTGATTCGGGAGCATCTTAACCCGAGGGAGAGCGTGCTGATGGCGAGGTATCGATTCTACACGTGCCAGCGATTTGAAGGTCAGGAAGTGGCGAGCTATGTCACCAAGCTAAGGCAACTTGCAGGACAATGTGAGTTTGATGGCTACCTGGAGCAAATGCTCAGAGACGTTTTTGTACTGGGCTTTGGCCACGAGACCATCCTATGAAAACCATTGACTGTAGAGACACCGACCCTCAGTAAGGCCATTACAATAGCACAGGCGTTTATGTTCACCAGTGATAACACCAAACAAATCTCTCAGCACACAAGTGCTAGCAATGTTCATAAATTAACTGAAACTGTGTTTGCGAGCAGAAATGTACAGGGCAGAAACCACGAGTCTGCAATTGCCAGCAGGCCTCAGGTAACACAGATGACTCAGAGTCCGCAACAAAGGATGAATGCAAGGCAATTCAGACCTTGTTGGCATTGTGGAGGCTTCCATTCAGCCTATTCGTGCCGCTTCAAAGGGTATGTTTGTAAGAGCTGTGGAACAATAGGGCACCTCTAACGAGCTTGCAGACGAGCTGCAAGCTCTGCAAAACCTGCTAACCACCACATGGCAGAACAAGCCCCTCATATTCCTGTTCACTGAAAACAAAGGGATAAATACGAATGCCTCAGCCTGCATATAAAGATGGGCACTCGCGCTTTCAGCGTATAACTATACCATCTGCCACAGGCCAGGCACCGAGAACTGTGCGGATGCTCTCAGTCGGCTACCATTGCTCACCACGGGGGTGGAAATGGCGCAGCCTGCAAACTTGTTGATGGTGATGCAGCCCGCAGACTTGTTGATGGTCATGGAAGCATTTGAAAATGAAAAATCACCTATCACGGCCCGCCAGATTTGGACTTGGACCAGCCAAGATCCTCTGCTGTCCCTAGTAAAAAAAACTGTGTACTGCATGGGAGCTGGACCAGCATTCCCGTTGAAATGCAAGAGCTAATCAAGCCGTTCCAGCGGTGAAAGGATGAGTTGTCCATTCAGGCAGACTGCCTGTTGTGGGGTAACCGCGTCGTGCTACCCAAAAAGGGCAGGGAGACGTTGATCTCCACAGCACACACCCGGGTATAGTAATGATGAAAGCGATAGCCAGATCCCATGTGTGGTGGCCCGGTATCGACTCTGACTTAGAGTCCTGTGTACGGCAATGCAGCGTGTGTGCTTAGTTGAGCAACGCGCCCAGAGCAGCACCACTATGTTTGTGGTCCTGGCCCTCCAGACCATGGTCGAGGATCCATGTCGACTATGTGGGCCCGTTTCTCAGTAAAATGTTCCTGGTGGTGGTGAATGCTTTTTCTAAATGGATTGAATGTGAAATAATGTCGGGAAGCACCGCCACCGCCACCATTGAAAGCCTGAGGGCCATGTTTGCCACCCACGGCCTGCCTGACATACTGGTCCGTGACAACGGGCCATGTTTCACCTGTGCCAAATTTAAAGAATTCATGACCCGCAATGGGATCAAACATGTCACCTTGGCTCCGTTTACACCAGCCTCCAATGGGCAGGCAGAACGGGCAGTACAAACAATGAAACAGAGCCTTAAACGAGTCACAGAAGGTTCACTCCAAGCCCACCTGTACCGTGTACTGCTCAGCTACTGCACGAGACCCCACTCGCTCACAGGGGTGCCCCCGGCTGAGCAACTTATGAAAAGGACACTTAAAACCAGACTCTCGCTGGTTCATCCCAACCTGCATGATCAGGTAGAGAGCAGGCGGCAGCAACAAAATGTAAACCATGGTCGCGCCACTGTGTCACGGGAAGTTGATCTGAATGACCCTGTTTGTGTGCTAAACTATGGACATGGTCCCAAGTGGAGCGCGGGCATGGTGATAGCTAAAGAAGGGAGTAAGGTGTTTGTAGTCAAACTAGACAAAGGACAAATTTTCAGAAAGCACCTGGACCAAACGAGGCTGCGGTTCACAGACTGCCCTGAACAACCCATAGCAGACACCATCTTTTTCGAGCCCACAACACACACCCAAAGGATCAACGACACCACCCCGGACCAGGAAACCGAACCCAACACGCCCAACAGCCCAGCAAGGCCAGGCTCACCCAGCAGCCCTGCAGGGCCAACAACACGCCAGCCCAGCGAGGGCACAGCCAACACACCAGAACAGACACCAGGGAAAGAAAGGCTCCCGACCGCCTCACCTTGTAAATAGTTTTCACTTTGGCTTTGGGGGGTGGAGTGATGTTGTGTATCTGTAAAGCATGCATTCCCATGTTCCGCCACCAGGGAGCATATCCCCTGAAGTCCCAAGGGATCCCAGCATCCCTTTGGAGCACTGTATATAAGCCAGCGTCTAAGGCCTATTCCTCACTCTGGAGTGTCTTAATAAAGACTGAGGTCACTGTTACTTTAACCTCGCTGTGTGCAGTCTCATCTGTGTTAGGAACATAATAGTCTATCCATTGATTTCAATGGATGGAAGATCATGAACAATGTGTCCACCAGCACATACTCTGGAACTGAAGCCCTTTGTTTCATTTGCAACAGGCAATCATTTTATAACATTGACCAATTTTTTCAACTTGTTTTCAATCTATGTCTCCCTTTTCCCATTCTTTCCTCTTATCATTTCTTAACTCCTCTCTCTCCCTTGTCCCTCCATATCTCCTCTCTCTCCCTTGTCTCAATATCTCCTCTCTCTCCCTTGTCTCTCTGTATCTTCTCTCTCTCTCAAGAGAGATCAGCCAGGCTCAGCTCATTCTTTGGGAACACTTTGAACAATGGAACAGGTCTGTGCTGGAGGTGTGGGGGTGGGCACTCATCAAGGGGATGTCGATTTCAGCAGGCTGTTTGCAGAAATTGTGAAAATACAGGGCATCTGGCCCGCATGTGCAAAAAAACGGCAGCTCGGCTGGTATATGAATCGGATGGGTTGGAAAGCGGACCAGAAGATGGTGGGGACAGAACCCGGGACACCAATGTACAGCGGGTCAACACGATCAATGGCCGCTGCTCCTACAACAGGACGCCTCCTATAATGATGAGGGTCCTACTCAATGGGATATCTGTCAACATGGAGCTGGATACGGGAGCGAGTCAGTCTCTCATGGGCGCTCAACAATTTGAACAACTGTGGCCGCATAAAAGAGACAGATCAAAACTCACAAGGGTCGACACCACACTAAGGACCTATACCAAAGAAATCGTACCGGTCCTCGGCAGCGCCATGCTCTCTGTCACACACAAAGGGACAGTGAACCGACTTCCCCTGTGGATTGTCCCTGGAGACCCCCCAGCACTGCTGGGGAGAAGCTGGCTGGCAAAACTAAACTGGAAATGGGATGATGTCCGTGCCATGTCATTAGAGGAACGGACCTCCTGCTCAACAGTTATAAAGCGATTTGAACATCTCTTTCAGCTAAGTGTGGGCACTTTCAAAGGGGCCAAAGTCAAAATCTACATCACACAGGATGCTAGACCAGTCCATCACAAGGCCAGAGCTGTACCCTATGTGATGAGGGAAAAGATTGAACACGAGCTAGACAGGCTTCTGCGGGAAGGCATTATATCACCTGTGGAATTTAGCGACTGGGCAAGTCCCATCGTCCCAGTCATGAAGCCTGATGGATCCGTACGAATGTGTGGGGACTACAAATCTACCATAAACAGAGTCTCCCTACAGGACCAGTACCCGCTGCCCAGAGCAGAGGACGTATTTGCCACATTGGCTGGAGGTAAACTTTTCTCAAAATTAGACCTCACATCTGCGTATATGACGCAAGAATTGACCGAGGAATCCAAGCTACTCACCACCATCAACACACATCGAGGCCTTTTCATGTACAATCGATGCCCATTCGGCATCAGGTCGGCAGCTGCCATATTCCAGCGCAACATGGAGAGTCTGCTCAAGTCCATCCCGGGGACAGTTGTATTTCAAGACGACATACTTATCACGGGCAGGGACTCCGACTCCCATCTCCGTAATTTGGAGGAAGTACTAAAGCGGTTGGATCGGGTAGGCCTACGAGTCAAGAAATCCAAGTGCCTGTTTCTCGCACCCGAGGTTGAATTTTTGGTGAGAAGGATTGCCGCTGATGGAATCCAACCAACAGAGTCCAAAACAGAAGCAATTCGCCTGGCACCCAGGCCCTGGAATGTCTCAGAACTGCGCGCCTTTCTCAGGCTACTCAATTACTTTGGGAACTTATGCAGAACTTAAGCACGCTGCTGGAGCCTCTCCACGTGCTACTCAGGAAGGGGTGCGATTGGTTTTGGGGGGACGCCCAGGAACGCGCCTTCAATAAGGCATGCAACCTTCTGTGTTCCAACAGTGTTTTGACTTTCTTTGATCCAGGTAAAAAGCTAGTTCTCACATGCGATGCGTCAGCGTATGGGGTCGGGTGCATTTTGCAACATGACAATAGTGCGGGCAAATTACAACCCATAGCTTATGCCTCCAGGTCACTTTCACGGGCGGAGCGCGGGTACGGAATGGTAGAGAAGGAGGCGCTCGCATGCGTGTACGGTGTCAAAAAGATGCACCAATACCTTTTCGGGGCCAAGTTCGCATTCGAAACCGACCACAAGCCCCTCACATCCCTCCTATCCAAGAGCAAGGCAATAAACGCCAACGCCTCGGCGCGAATTCAACGGTGCGCACTCATGCTGGCATCCTACGACTATACCATAAGGCACAGACCAGGCACAGACAACTGTGCCGATGCGCTCAGCAGGCTACCCCTGGCGACCACGTAAGGGTCTGACGAACAGGACTGTGAGATAGTCATGGCAATCAATGCCTTTGAGTCCACAGGTTCACCCACGACGGCTCGCCAAATCAGAGCCTGGATAGCCAGCGACCCCACGTTATCCTTAGTAAAAAGATGTGTCCTAAACGGTGACTGGGCAGAGGCTCGCGATGTCTGTCCCGAGGAATTAAAACCCTTTCACAGGTGCATGCATGAGCTATCACTACAAGCAGACTGCCTGATATGGGGCAGCCGAGTAGTCAGGCCTCTGCGAGGCAGAGAGGCATTTGTCCGGGAGCTCCACCGCGAGCACCCGGGGATCGTTCTCATGAAAGCCATAGCCAGATCCCACATCTGGTGGCCTGTTATTGACGCGGACTTGGAGCTCTGCGTCCAAAGGTGCACCATTTGTGTCCAACTCAGCAATGCCCCCAGGGAGGCTCCACTGAGCCCCTGGCCCTGGCCTACCAAACTGTGGTCGCGGGTGCATGTAGACTATGCGGGCCCATTTATCGGCAAAATGTTCCTCGTAGTTGTAGATGCATTTTCAAAGTGGATCGAATGCACCATTTTAAACTCGAGCACAACCTCCACCACTGTGGAGAGCCTTGCAACCATGTTTGCAACGCACGGAATCCCTGACATATTGGTCAGTGACAATGGTCCGTGCTTCACCAGCGCAGAATTCCAAGACTTTATAATTGACAACCGCATAAATCACGTCAAGACGGCACCATTCAAGCCGGCCTCCAACGGCCAGGCAGAGAGAGCAGTGCAAATCATTAAACAAGGCATGCTCAAAATCCAAGGTCCCACGCTGCAGGGTCGCCGGTTGCGACTACTGTTGGCATACAGATCTCATTGACTGGGATCCCCCCCGCGCAACTGTTGTTGAAAAGGACTTTAAAAACAAGGCTCTCATTAATCCTCCCAGACTTGCACTAAATCATTGAGGCAAAGTGCCGTAAGCTGACTGAGTACCATGACAGAAATTCGAGGGGGAGATGGAATGAGATAGGGGACAAAGTGTTTGTACTAAACTATGGCAGGGGTCCCAAATGGCTTGCAGGGACAGTAACGGGCAAGGAAGGAAACAAGCTACTGGTAGTACAAATGGACAATGGAAAAACCTGCCGGAGGCATGTAGACCAAGTCAAAAGCAGATTTACCATCAACACTGCGGAACCAGAGGCAGACTACAATGTGGAACTCGCACCACACCTGATGGACAGACAGAGGGAACAACCTGAGGAAAGGGCAATCCCAACAGACAGCCCAGGCGAGTCAACAACAATCACACCAATCGAAACAGACAGCCCAGGCGAGATATCAGCAACCACACCCAAAGCAAAACAGACACCAAGGCAAACAACTGAACCACAACTCAGACGCTCCATGCGAGAGCGTAGACCACCTGAGAGACTGAACCTATAAAGACAATAAGACCTTGGGGGAGGGTGATGTCGTGTATCTTACATTATTATATATAACTGTATCCTAACATGCTATACATGACTGTAATAAGATATGACCTGTAACCACCAGCATACCTTACCACCAGGGGTGCACTTGCATGAGACAGGTATATAAGGACAGGTCTCAGGCAAGTGCAGCATTCCAGAGCTGTGAAATAAAAGGTGCAGGACTAGAGTGACCTTGACTTCACTACATGCTTCGTGTGAATCTGTACTGAGGGGACAGGACTTTACAGTGAGGAGGCGCTGAATTCAATTATGTTCTAGTCACAAGTTCTATGTGAATCCTGGTTTGAATGCAGAATATCTCACGTCATTAGATTTTGCTAATGTAAACAATGATCCTTAGTTACCTGAAGTTATTAGAACCAGGCAACAAAATATAGGTATTCATTTGATCTCACTGGCATTAGGATTCCACATCACCAATAGAGGAAAAACCTGACAAACAAGCTTCTGATAGCCAATCACAGATTGATACTGGCAATCTGTTACCTTACCTGCTCGGAAAATAAGCTTTGTAGAAATGATGCTTTTGGAAGAGAAACATTTGGCATAAAAACTGCTGAGGCCACGTTTTGAAGGTTGACAACATAAAATGAAAACTTGTGCATTAATGCCCTCTGTAGGACACAGCGCAGGACAGCATAAAGAAAAAGATTTGTGGAATCAAGTGTCCCCGCACCACGGTTATACAACCAACGAGATAGTATTGTCGCAAAATGGCTGACTCGCATCTGTGCATTTTCTTTCTGTGCAAATCCAGGGGCTTTCCACCTGTTTTTTGAATTCCTTGGTCATTCTAATGGCAAGGCATTCATGGTTTCCCATTTTCCTGGATGGTCCAGTAATTATGTGCCTATCCAGTTTCCTTCGCACTTTAGGAGACTAGAATTGATGTCCAGGTGTATTCAAAAAGTGAGGGAAATTATCCATCACTGGAATCCAATTCCATGGCACTATGTTGGATCTGAGGAATACATATTCCTTGATAATATACTGGCTTCTATGTATCCAAGCGAGTTTTTTGCAGTTAAATTCTACAGGTCAGCATTTGGGTTCAATTAGATTTTATTTTTACGTTTTAAATTTATGGGTTTAAAATTCGGGCACTCTGAAGCCAAACTCTAAATTGTTGATGCTCAAATCAAATTAGTGGCAGTCCTTCCCCGTGGTCCTCAATGAATGTGAAGCCCCTGCATGAAGTTGTAAAGTGATTTCAGCTCTGCTCAGGTATATGAGTAGTGGTTTTGGCCGTGGCTCAGTGGGTAGCACTCTCCTCTCTGAGGCAGAAGGTTGTGGGTTCAAGCCCCACTCCAGGGACTTGAGCACATATTCTCGGCTGACACTTTCGTGCAGTACTGAGGGAGTGCTGAACTGTCGGAGGTGTCTTTCAGATGAGCTGCAAAACCAAGGCCCAGTCTGCTCTCTCAGACAAACGTAAAGAATCCAGCGGCACTATTTTGAAGGCCTAGGCAACATTTATACCTCAACCAACACCTAAGAAAACAGATTATCTCGTCACGTATTTCAATGTTGGTTGTGGGACTTTGCTGCGTTCAAATTGCCTGTCGCGTTTCCCTACATGACTACACTTCAACTGTACTTCATTGGCTGTAAAGCATTTAAAGGATGTCCTGAGGTTGTGTAAAGGTGTGATACAAACGCAAGTTCTTTCGAAGAAGATATGAACTTCTGGACATGTTCCTTAGTGCAGATAAAGCTGTTGTGATAGAATGTGATTAGGGATTGAATGAGACAACATAACATATTATCGAAAGGGGGCTCGACAAGGTGGATGCAGGGAGGATAGTTCCACTCATAGGGGAAATGAAAACTAGGGGACATAGTCTCAGAATAAGGGGCCGCCCATTTAAAACTGAGATAAGGAGGAATTTATTTTATCACAAGGTTGTAAATCTATTGAATTCTCTCACCCGAGAGAGCTGTGGAGGCTGGGTCATTGAATATATTTAAGGTGGAGATAAACAGATTTTTGAGCGATAAGGAAATAAAGAGTTATGGGGAGCGGGCAGGAAAGTGGAGCTGAGTCCATGATCAGATCAGCCATGATCTTATTGAATGGTGGAGCAGGCTCGAGGGGTCAAATGGCCTACTCCTGCTCCTATTTCTTATGTTCTTATGTTTGGACAAAACTTCCAGGGAGAGAATTGTTGCATCAGCTACCCTTGCCCACATAACCTGCTTCCCACTGAACTCCCAAGAATCTCACTAATCATATAAGGCCATATTCCCCCTCCCAATTAACTGCAAAGGATTAGATGGACACATTCCCACTTCAAGGCTATAGCAAGTGGTCCACCAGAGACTGGACAGACCGGAGATCACATAGCCTGCTCTATACTAGGCTCCAGAGGTCCAATGAATGTATACACACCATTACATTCATGCTGTTTCCACTATAATAAAACAAACCGACTAACATTTGCTTAATAAACTCCGAGATGCCTGGCAAATCTCTACTGAAATAGCGATTCTAACAGTTCGCAGTGACGCTTTGTCACTTTTAAAGGCATGGGCACCCTAAACCAGCTGTATCTGAACTGGGGTAAATTCAGATAGTCAGAAAATGAACTCAGATTGTATCAATTCAGGGTTCACAATTCAGTTCTTTGATCATCTCTACCGAGTCCATCCATATGCAGCTTGCACCCTTTTCTTTGTTTAGGAACAGGCGTAGGCCATTCAGCCCCTCTAGCTTGTTCTGCAAACTGACCAGCCCAAGGCACCAGTGAAAGTAAGAGCAGTTTAATACAGTTTGAATTCAGATCTAAAGAAAAGTACTGGCTCAGTACAGGATCAAACCATATGGGTCTATCCTTGGGCTCTGTGTGAAATGAGGCTGGTGAAACATTTTAGGTGGTGTACTATAGGTCAATAGGAGAGGATTTGGTGCAGGTAGGAATGAAAAGCACCCCTAACTCAAAGTGGCATTTGCTTCTACTGACAGCACCCGACCAGTGCAGATTTGGATAGAAGTCTGTCAGCAATTCACTATTGTAAAGCCACAGCTCACCTGCTGCTAGAACCTTCATCCATACCATTGTTACCTCTAGACTTGACTATTCCAACACTCTCCTGGCCGGCCTCCCATCTTCCACTGTCCATAAACTTGAGCTTGTCCAAAATTCTGCTGCCCCATGTCCTAACTCGCACCAAGTCCCGTTCACCCATCACCCCCGTGCTCGCTGACCTACATTGGCTCCCGCTCCAGCAAAGAATCAATGTTAACCTTCTCATCGTTGTTTTCACACCCCTCCATGGCCTCGCCCGTCCCTGCGTGTTGTATTTTTTTTTTACAGGTTCCCCCACCACCTCCGCCCCAGAAGCCAGCCTGATTGACAGGTTTGACTCCCTGTCGGGTGGGGAAATGCTGCAGAAGAGGCCGCAGCCCAGGAGCAGGTAGGTTCTGTGCTGCTCGGGGTAGAGGTCGCAAGGGTGGAGGCGGGGTGGTGGGTACAGTGTGGTTTGGAGGGTCGGGGGGGTGTGGTGGTGGCGGGGGGGGGGGGTGGGGGGTAATCGCAGTGGGTCGAGGAGAGAATGGCGGCAGAGATGGGAGGCTGGGCGGTGATCCTGCTCCGATTTTCCAAACCCGCCCACTGGAGTCACGTCGGGGAGTCTGCGTAACTGCAAAGGAAAATCTGGCCAACTATAATTCGCTGACGAAACTCTTTCTAATGTTTGCCAACCAGCGAGCAGTGCTCCAGATAGTCGGCATACAAATACCTGCTTGGGCGATCACTTTGAGGCAAGCCAAAGTAGCAGCTTTGGGCAAGGACAAGTGACAGGTCCTAAAGAGGTTGAAAGCTTGTGTGAGACAGTAATACTCGCATCCGTCAAAATCAGCTGAAATATCTGCGCTTGTCAGCTTGTGTAGCTTCTGCATTCTAACCCCCCTCTGTGTTCAATATTTTTTTTCCTGACCTCCATTTAATTCTTTTTGCAATCATCTTAAATTTGTGTTCTTTGTTTCACTGGTCAACGATATTGTAAAACAAAATCATGGCCCTTTGTAATCTTGAATTTTTTATCGTTTACACCTTCACCACCTCCGCTCTTGTGAGAAAGCCCTAAAATCTCTTCTAAATTGTTGCCTCTTATTGCTGGTAACATCCAAATTAATCGATTGCACACTTTAAAAAAATACTGCTTATTTATCCCATCTATAATGAGATGGGCAGAGCAGGTATCCAGTCGTCCTGGCTAACCCTTGCCACTGAACCAAGACCTAGCTCTGTCAAGCTTGTGTGGTGGCTGGTGTGCAACGGTCACCACACGTTAAAAAAATCCACGCACAGGCATCTTCCACCCTTCAATTGGAGTTCAGGACTGGAACATCGGGTCCTTCATTGAAACATCTGTGAACTCATGTGGAAGCAAGTCATCCTCGTTCGAGGGACCGCCTATGATGATGACCAAATAAAATCACAAAGTCATGGGTCCCCAGCCCAGCTGAAGCATTTATTTTGAACAGGTTGATGTCTCCAGTTAACATTGCAGACAAAGGACCTTCATACAAATGCCGTAAGAGTTTGTTCGCTAATGTCCGCACATCGTGCTGTTAAAGCCATAGTCTCAGATGTGATAACCTTTTGTTTGACAAGGACCCAGAGACTCCTGCTACTGAGAGGTGAGCAAAATAAAACCATAAAAGTAAATACAGTGCAATGAATTAGACAGAACATCAACAAATTGCATTTAGATAGCACCTGCAATGTAGTAAAACATCCCAAGGCGCTTCACAGGAGCGTTATCAAACAAAATTTGACACCGAGCCACAGAAGGAGATATTAAAGGAGGAGAAAAGTAGGGAGGGCAATCCGGAACTTAGGGCCTTGGCAGCTGAAGGCACGGCCACCAACGGTAGAGCGATTAAAATCGGGGATGCTCAAGAAGCCACAATTGGAGGAGAGCAGATATCTTGGAGAGTTGTAGGGCTGGAGGAGGTAATGGAGATAGGGAGGGGTGAGGTAATGGCGGGATTTGTAAACAAGGATGAGAATTTTAAAATCGAGGCATTGCTTAACCGGGAGCCAATGTAGATCAGCAAGCACATGGGTGATGTGTGAACGGGACTTGGTGTGAATTAGGACACGGGCAACAGAGTTTTAGATGACCTCAAGTTTATAGAGTGTGGAAGATGGGAGTGCGTTGAAATCGGTAGCAAATGCATGGGTGAGGGTTCCAGCAGCAGATGAGCTAAGACAGGGCGGGGACGGAAAGATGGGGCAAATAATGTCTAACGAGCAGAGCACACTTTTGGTTTTCTTGATTGGCATCTTAAGCAACAGTTTGACCTGTTCAACACTACAAAATAATTAGAAGAGGGGATTTAATAGCAAAACAATGTTCCTTGGAAGTGAAGCATTTGTCTGCCCTATGAAATTTTCAACCTGGCTATCACATACGCAGATAAGTTGAATAGATCCAGTAGCATTTGGAGCCAGGTTTCTGCAGACGTTTGAATTGTGTTCTTAATGATGAGCAGCCCTGGAAGATTTAATCGGATCTTGAACTTAACTTGTAGTAGTATGTGTTGTGTCCTAACCTCTTGGAAGGACAATAAGTGATTACATAGTATGGATGGATGGTTGGACAATGTCTTTTAAATATTCTAGAAGGGCCAAAACTATCAGCCTGGACCATTTGCCTTAAAACTGTGCTGTGTGATATCAGGAATGAGCACAATAATGCATTTCTATGAAATTCCTCTGGCTGTTATTTCAATCCATTTGTGATATAGGGGTTTGTACTTTTGTTGAAATAATGGATGTCTTATGAGCTTGTTATCTTGTTTGTTACTAAAGTTGCACTGAGTGATTGAGGCGATGATCGCAATTGTATTCCTTTCTAGCCCAGATTGAAGATACAGCAAATCTCCTTTTTTTGAAATGACTAGGAATGACTCAACTCTGGGTCCATCAAGGAGCAAAAAGTCATCTTTTTCCAGAGGTGCTTTGGCTGTAGAGTTGGCAGCTCTCGACTCATCTTATTGCAGATAACATGGTTCCCTTCGAAAAGGACCAAGCTGTGTTACACTCGTGTCAAGTCGTTTCTTCTAGAAGAAATCTACACTATAGAAGAAACTGGCTGGACTATCTACAGCCAATTGGAGTCCTACAGGGCATATGGACACATTAGCGCCTGCAGGGGGCGGTAACGGGGCGCTAATGGGTTACCGACCGGGCGCGGCAAATTCTCCGACGCCCGTGAGCTTCGCTGGCGGTTTTGCACTGGCGCCTACACTTGCCGCCTCGCTCTCTTGCGCCCCGTAGATCATGACGTCATCAGGTGTGCGGCATCCCGGATGTGATATTCGGTCCCGCCCCCTGCACCATTGCCAGGCGGCAGCAACGGCAGCAGCAGGAGGCGTTGCCACCTCGACTGGCCTCTTGGGGAGCGATATCTAAAGGCTGCGGCAGTCAGTTAGGGCAAACTTTATCCCTCGCACCAGGCTGGTGCCTTCAGATTGCTTTTCACCGCTGATTTCTGTGCAATTCCTCAGCCCTCCACTCTCTCAGAGTGCGTGGGGCTATAATGCAAGTCGTGCAGGTCCCATGGCCCCACAGAGAGAGCAATAGGAATGATTCATCCCGTCATTGGCCTTTCCCTTTAAGCGAGGGAAGGAGCCTGTAATGGTTGTAGCACTTCACTGAACATTGTTTAGCGCTCTGCCGGGAGGGCGCTGAGCAGCTCAAGTCTCATCGCCGAGAGCGTGCAGAAATCAAGTGCAGGCAGCGGAAAGAGTCCCACCCACCCTTTCCCTCAACGACTATCTGTCCCACCTGTGACAGGGACTGTGGTTCTTGTATTGGACTGTTCAGCCACCTAAGGACTCATTTTAAGAGTAGAAGCAAGTCTTCCTCGATTGCGAGGGACTGCCTATGATGATGATGAGTGCTCTAAGGGACGTGGTTAATGCTTGATCTAGTGCTCCACTTGTAAGTAGCCATTGAAATCTGTCAGAATATTCCCAGGACTAACGACAGGTTATCTGTCACAGATGTCATTTGGGAGTACTATGCAATACCAGAGATAACAAGAATAACGGCTGCCCTTGCCCTTCACCGATCAGCAGGTTAGTTCCAAGCTCTGCTATAGTGTAGATTGAGTGAAGCTCAGGGCTGAAGTTTAGTGGTCAGGTGGAATAACTTAGACTTCATTACCAAGCTAATGGCATACTTTGAAACTCTGACAAATAATAGGCTCCTTATTAAAACCACAATGGTTGTAAGTTCCAAATCTTGAATGTTATATCTTAGACATCACTGACAAATTTAACTGTTCAATACATGACATTTTAAGTCAGTAGCCAAGTGAAACAGTTAATTTAACAGGAGAGCAGCAACATTCCTTTTGGCAATAAAAACATATATTCAGAATATGGAACTTCTGAACATTATGGATTTTAATAAGAGACCCATTTATTGTCAGCATTTGAAATGGGCTGCTAACTCTTGTAAAGCCTTATTCCCATTGGTTTGTACTTTACTGTAATTTCTATAACATGTATATCATATTTAATTTTACAGCAATCTATATTCTCAAATGCACACTGTCCTTGTTCTCTAAATCTGGCCTATAACAGTTACAATGATCGCTTTTACAGCAGTTAGCTGGCAAATTGCTTGCACCAGCAGGTTTGCAGCTGATTAAAATCTGCCTGAAATAACAAACTATATATTAACATCCTACTATGTGTCTTACTTCCAGTATTATGCAAATCAGAGGGCAATGTGGCCTGCACTTATTGCTGGCTAACCCATGGTGCTTTATACTTCTAGATATCCACCCCGCAGAACTCTTTGGTTCTTATCACATTATGGAATGAATGATATGGTGACGTGCATCACATTAATGATGTCATTGTGAACATAAAAGCAGGAGTAAGGTGATTGCAGGTTTGTGATGGAGAGGGCAAAGAGGAAGCAAGACTTGGGTTTATGGAGTTCGAGAAAGATTTGGAGACAAGAGGGCCACTCAGGACCTCAAATGGGAGGTGAAGGACCAAGGACATTGTTACTGTTAAATATTGGAAAAATAAGGCTCGTGAATGGAGACTGTGCAGGGAAACAATACAGAGAGCAGACATAGAAACATAGAAACATAGAAAAATATGTGCAGGAGTAGGCCATTCGGCCCTTCGAGCCTGCACCGCCATTCAATAAGATCATGGCTGATCATTCCTTCAGTACCCCTTTCCTGCTTACTCTCCATACCCCTTGATCCCCTTAACCGTAAGAGCCATATCTAACTCTCTCTTGAATATATCCAGTGAACTGGCATCAACAACTCTCTGCGGCAGGGAATTCCACAGGTTAACAATTCTCTGAGTGAAGAAGTTTCTCCTCATCTCAGTCCTAAATGCCTACCCCTTATCCTAAGACTATATCCCCTGGTTCTGGACTTCCCAACATCGGGAACATTCTTCCCGCATCTAACCTGTCCAGTCCCGTCAGAATCTTATATGTTTCTATGAGATCCCCTCTCATCCTTCTAAACTCCAGTGAATAAAGGCCCAGTTGATCCAGTCTCTCCTCATATGACAGCCCAGCCATCCCTGGAATCAGTCTGGTGAACCTTCGCTGCACTCCCTCAATAGCAAGAGCGTCCTTCCTCAGACTAGGAGACCACAACTGAACACAATATTCCAGGTGAGGCCTCACTAAGGCCCTGTACAACTGCAGTAAGACCTCCCTGCTTCAATATTCAAATCCCCTAGCTATGAAGGCCAACATACCATTTGCCTTCTTCACCGCCTGCTGTACCTGCATGCCCACTTTCAGTGACTGATGAACCATGACACCCAGGTCTCGTTGCACCTCCCCTTTTCCTAGTCTGCCGCCATTCAGATAATAATCTGCCTTGGTGTTTTTGCCCCCAAAATGGATAACCTCACATTTATCCACATTATACTGCATCTGCCATGCATTTGCCCATTCACCTAACCTGTCCAAGTCACCCTGCAGCCTCTTAGCGTCCTCCTCACAGCTCACACCGCCACCCAGTTTAATATCATCTGCAAGCTTGGAGATATTACACTCTATTCCTTCATCCAAATCATTAATGTACATTGCAAAGAGCTGGGGTCCCAGCACTGAGCCCTGTGGCACTCCACTAGTCACTGCCTGCCATTCTGAAAAGGACCCGTTTATCCTGACTCTCTGCTTCCTGTCTGCCAACCAGTTCCCTATCCACGTCAGTACATTACCCCCAATACCATGTGCTTTGACTTTGCACACCAATCTCTTGTGCGGGACCTTGTCAAAAGCCTTTTGAAAGTCCAAATACACCACATCCACTGGTTCTCCCTTGTCCACTCTGCTAGTTACATCCTCAAAAAATTCTAGAAGATTCGTCAAGCATGATTTCCCTTTCATAAATCCATGCTGACTTGATCCGATCCTGTCACCGCTTTCCAAATGCGCTGCTATTTCGTCCTTCATGATCGATTCCAACATTTTCCCCACTACTGATGTCAAGCTAACCGGTCTATAATTATCCGTTTTCTCTCTCCCTCCTTTTTTAAAAAGTGGTGTTACATTAGCTACCCTCCAGTCCATGGGAACTGATCCAGAGTCGATAGACTGTTGGAAAATGATCACCAATGCATCCACTATTTCTAGGGCCACTTCCTTGAGCACTCTGGGATGCAGACTATCAGGCCCCAGGGATTTATCGGCCTTCAATCCCATCAATTTCCCTAACACAATTTCCTGCCTTATAAGGATATCCTTCAGTTCCTCCTTCTCACTAGACCCACTGTCCCTTCGTACCTTCGGAAGGTTATTTGTATCTTCCTTCGTGAAGACAGAACCGAAGTATTGGTTCAATTGGTCTGCCATGTTTTTGTTCCCCATTATAATTTCACGTGAATCTGACTGCAAGGCACCTACGTTTGTCTTTACTAATCTTTTTCTCTTCACATATTTTTGGAAGCTTTTGCAGTCAGTTTTTATATTCCCTGCAAGCTTCTGCTCGTACTCGATTTCCTCCCCCCCCCTTAATTGAACCCTTAGTCCTCCTCTGTTGAATTCTAAATTTCTCCCAGTCCTCAGTTTTGTTGCTTTTCTAGCCAATTTATATGCTTCTTCCTTGGCTTTAACACTATCCTTAATTTCCTTTGTTAGCCATGGTTGAGCCACCTTCCCAGTTTTATTTTTACTCCAGACAGGGATGTACATTTGCTGAAGTTCATCCATGTGATCTTTAAATGTTTGCCAGTGCTTATCCACCATCAACCCTTTTAGTATTGTTTGCCAGTCTATTCTAGCCAATTCACGCCTTATCCCGTCGAAGTTACCCTTACTTAAGTTCAGGACCCTAGTTTCTGAATTAACTTTGTCACTCTCCATCTTAATAAGGAATTATACCATATTATGGTCACTTTTCCCCAAGGGGCCTCGCACAACAAGATTGCTAATTAGTCCCTTCTCATTACACATCACCCAGTCTAGGCTGGCCAGCTCCCTGGTTGGTTCCTCGACATATTGGTCTAGAAAACCATCACTAATACACTCCAGGATATCCTCCTCCACTGCATTGCTACCAGTTAGGTTAGCCCAATCAATGTGTAGATTAAAGTCATCCATGATTACTGCTGTACCTTTATTGCACGCACCTCTAATTTCTTGCTTCATGCTGTCCCCAACCTCACTACTACTATTTGGTGGTCTATACACAACACCCACTAGCGTTTTCAGCCCTTTGGTATTCCGCAGCTCCACCCATACCGATTCCACATCATCCAGGCTAATGTCCTTCCTTTCAATTGCATTGATTTTATCTTTAACCAGCAACGCCACCCCGCTTCCTTTTCCTTTCTGTCTATCCTTCCTAAATGCTGAATACCCTTGGATGTTGAGTTCCCAGCCTTGGTCCCCCTGGAGCCATGTCTCTGTGATGCCAATCACATCGTATCCGTTAACTGCTATCTGCGCAGTTAATTCATCCACCTTATTCCGAATACTCCTCGCATTGAGGCACAGAGCCCTCAGGCTTGTTTTTTTTAACACACTTTGCCCCTTTAGAATTTTGCTGTAATCTGGCCCTTTTTGTTTTTTGCCTTGGGTTTCTCTGCCCTCCACTTTAACTATTCTCCTTTCTATTTTTTTACTTCTGCCTCCTTTTTATTTCCCTCTGTCTCCCTGCATAGGTTCCCATCCCCCTGCCATATTAGGTTAACTCCTCCCCAACAGCACTATCAAACACTCCCCCGAGGATATTGGTTCCGGTCCTGCCCAGGTGCAGACCGTCCGGTTTGTACTGGTCCCACCTCCCCCAGAACCGGTTCCAATGTCCCAGGAATTTGAATCCCTCCCTTCTGCACCACTCCTCAAGCCACGTATTCATCTGAGACGATCAGACACAGACGGTCAGACACAGACGGTCAGACACAGACAGTCAGACTCAGACACAGACACAGACCAGCACAGACGGTCAGACACAGACCCAGCACAGACAGTCAGACACAGATGGTCAGACACAGACAGTCAGACACAGATGGTCAGACACAGATGGTCAGACACAGATGGTCAGACACAGACAGTCAGACACAGATGGTCAGACACAGACGGTCAGACACAGATGGTCAGACACAGATACTCTGACATCGATGGCCAGACACAGACAGTCAGACACAGATGGTCAGACACAGACCAGCACAGACGGTCAGACACAGACCCAGCACAGACAGTCAGACACAGATGGTCAGACACAGACAGTCAGACACAGATGGTCAGACACAGATGGTCAGACACAGATGGTCAGACACAGACAGTCAGACACAGATGGTCAGACACAGACGGTCAGACACAGATGGTCAGACACAGATGCTCTGACATCGATGGCCAGACACAGACAGTCAGACACAGATGGTCAGACACAGACCAGCACAGACGGTCAGACACAGACCCAGCACAGACAGTCGGACACAGACGGTCAGACACAGATGGTCAGACACAGATGGTCAGACACAGATGCTCTGACATCGATGGCCAGACACAGACAGTCAGACACAGATGGTCAGACACAGACCAGCACAGACGGTCAGACACAGACCCAGCACAGACAGTCAGACACAGACAGTCAGACACAGACAGTCAGACACATGGTCAGACACAGACATTCAGACACAGATGGTCAGACACAGACAGTCAGACACAGACGGTCAGACACAGATGGTCAGACACAGACGGTCAGACACAGACGGTCAGACACAGGCCCAGCACAGACAGTCAGACACAGACAGACAGATACAGACCCAGCACAGACAGTCAGACACATGGTCAGACACAGACAGTCAGACACAGACGGTCAGACACAGGCCCAGCACAGACAGTCAGGCACAGATGGTCAGACACAGACAGACAGATACAGACCCAGCACAGACAGTCAGACACATGGTCAGACACAGACAGTCAGACACAGACCCAGCACAGATGGTCAGACACAGACGGTCAGACACAGACCAGCACAGATGGTCAGACACAGACAGTCAGACACATGGTCAGACACAGACCCAGCATAGACGGTCAGACACAGACCCAACACAGACGGTCAGACACAGACCCAACACAGAGCGCAGACTGTGAGTGCCTTGCACTTAGCATCAGAGTTGAGAATGGAGGGATGAAAAACATGCAATTAAACAAAGAATAAATTGCAACAAGATAAAAAAAAAGAAACACAAGTAATAGAATATATAAATATATTGGAAACATTATCTGGAGTTATCCCTCTTAACAACTTGCCCCACGACTGTGGTGTATGGAAAGTCCGTGACATTTTGTAACTTCAGCCAACCAGGCCACAGGTTTGCTTCCCGGTGTTCTAACACAGTGGATCAAACTACTATTCATTAAATGATCATAAAATGGGTAAGCATTGTTCCCTATACTTTATAACTACTTTTTTATGTAGTTATATCCCTCTCAGGAATGCTCACTGTTTTAACTTAGTGCCAATTTTACTAAGTTATTTTAATAGGTTATGTGGAGAGGAGAGACTGTCTCATTACAAATCCGTTCGCTCTAACACAAGCCTCACTAAATACTCATGTAAAACTAGCTGTTTAGTGGTTAATATTTTACACTACCTGCAGTTGCTGCTATTTTAACCTTTGCCCTTCTGGATGGTTCTATGTCACCAATTCCACATAAGTGAATAGCCTCTTTGCCACCGGATTGGATTTGCTTATTCGGATTTTGAAATATTAATATTGCAGCTACTCCTGACCCCGAGTCCCACTACCTTGGAGCCATGACCATTTGCTTGATGTTTTATTTGAAATTGATATCCACTTCAGCTTCCCAGCTTCTTATTGTCAAGTCTTTCACAAGGAAATGTGAGCCAGCCCCAAACATGTGATTAACACTCAGCATTTATATTGTGCCTGTGCTGTGCGTATTTCCTTACTTGCCACTTGTGATTGGTCGGTTGGCTGCTGTGAAAGTGGTTGTCAGGGGCACAGTCCGTTACATGGATTAGAAATGGCTAGAAACAGGGTTAAAGCAGACCAAAAGGTTCCACTTGATTATAAAGAAAGTTGTTTCAGGACACTGTTCAGTGAGTTTTCAATGCTTTCCCTGCCCACAATCAATGTATAAACAGCAAACACACTCAAAGAGCTAATAATTCACTTTTGACTACAAATTTAAGAAAGTGTCAATCGGCACAAAGATTCTCCTCATAGCATTTCAACTAAAAAGTCCCATTTGTGTTTGCATTTCCAAAATAGCTATAAATATCATGCTTTTTATTGACGATGAAGTCACATTGTAAATGGAGAAGCCAATTAGATTACTCTGCGTCAAAGGCCTGTTTCCTCCCACTAAACAATAAATAAAACAGGGAAAGCAGCAAACTCGGCAACAGTTACTTAGGCCACTCAATATTATGCGTGTACAAACTGCATCCATTTTGACTAATTTTTCAATGTAACTTATTGCGGTTGGAACTAAAGATAGAACCTGTCTTTATATCGTCCCTTACCCTATTCTCACAGTGCTTCACAGCACTTTGCCATCAAGGATATTCTTTGAAATGAATTAGGGGCTATGTTTGCCTTTTTTTTTGTCAGAAAAGGGGATAATGACCCTTGTTTTTGTAGATTTGAATGATGGGCAATCCAAATTGGTGGGTGAGGGTAACTTAGCTGTGGCCAACTTGATTTTGCCAGGAAAAACTACAGAAAATATTGCACGAGCAGTATTCCTCCTTTTACATTTCCAAAGCTAACAAGCCACCCACTTGGTATAACTAATGAGCACTCTGTTAATATAGCTGTCGAGTGCTCAAAACTTTACAGTAATGGTACAAGAAGGTTTGAGAGAAGCTCATTTCTCTGACAGCGTCACACAGGTTCTTATGGATTATTTTTATTCGTTCATGGGATGTGGGCGTTGCTGGCAAGGCCAGCACATATTGCCCATCCCGAGTTGCCCTTGAGAAGGTGGTGGTGAGCCGCCTTCTTGAACAACAGAGGACAGTTAAGAGTCAACCACATTGCTGTTAGTTTAGAGTCACCTATAGGTCAGACCGGGTAAGGACAGCAGATTTCCTTCCCTAAAGGGCATCAGTGAACAAGATGGGTGTAATGTATGCAGCCATTTTCTTCACTAATGCTCACAGGTTTGTGGAGCTGTTGCACTGTGAGTGACTTAGCCAGTCATGTGATGTTCACAAGACTCAATAAAACCCTGGTTAATTGAGTTCAAGTTCTCCACGATGAGGTGTGCAGTTGTGAGCCTGGTGGTTGAACTGGTAGGGTTCAGTTTGATTGCTAAACCTTTGCTGATAAAGCAGCTAGTTCTTTACAGCAAATGTGTAACTTGTGAATTCTTAAGCAAAGAACCCATGAAGCAAACACACTACAATGGGTTTTTGCAACAATCTGGTAGTTTCATGGTCACCATTACTGATACTAGTTTTTTATTCCAAATTTATTTCATTAGCTGAATTTAAGTACTCCAGCTGCCATGGTGGGATTTGAAATGTCCCATGGATTAGTAGCCCAGGTCTGCAGGATTATGTCATGTATGTAGACCATGTATACTAACTGTATAGTCACATAAGGTGTGCCACCAGAGGGCACTGCAGTGGGAGACCTGAGGGTCATCTGCATAGGTGTACAGGGCCTAGTATAAAAGGCTGCCCACCATGCTTGTGCCTCACTCTGGAGTTACAATAAATGGGACTAAGGTCACAACAGCTCAAGTACAATACTAGGTCTCGTGGAGTCATTCATAAGAGTATTAAAGACATAACAGATTACTAGTCCAGTAATATAGCCACTATGCTACCGTACCCTTAGCCTGGAGAGTGGAGAAAATAGCTGACCTTTTTGGTACAGACCAGCAGCCCACAAGTAAGCCACAGAGTTAAAGAGTTCGGCAAGCCATCACAGAGCGGGTGAACCTGGGCTGAAACACTGTGTGGAGCTGGGAGAAGATCACCATGGTAAACCAAGACTTTCTTAATACAGACGTGAAGGACCCATATGAAATTAAAGTTAAGTCTGAGTTAGCAAAAATTCCATTGAAAAAAAAACACAGGCCCAGAAATTGATTGGTGCCATGCCCATTTTACAGGCATAAAATGTCTCCAATCCTAGTCTTCAATATGGTGGGTGCTCACACACTCTGCTCCAGAACTGCCATATTGGTAAAGGCAGAAATAGTGGTATTCAAGGCCCCTGCCTGAACCATATGCAGATAGGGAACCTGACCCCTGTTTGAGGTTTATTTCTATGAGCTAAACCAACACACAGTGCGAGGAGGACAAGAAGTATAACAGGAGGTGGAACCATTCAGGAGAAATAATTCACTTCATTGGAACTGAGAATTATGAAGTTAATGGGGAGAGAGAGTCTCTTGGGCATTAGGCCTGATAAGGTTGGCTGGGTGTACACACAAACAAATATTTACCTTAGTAATCATTGGCTATGATTTTCACCATATGCTTCGCCATATCTGTGTGTCTATATTTAATAGTCCCTGTAGTTTCCCTGAGCAGACTATGTCTCCATGATCTGAAGCCTGTAGGCATGGTGTGTCTGAGAGAGGGTACCCACGTTCAATGTTCCCTCTAAATTATCGTTGTTGTGCACAGCCTGTTTATTTAACTGCGCGGTCGCTTTCAATTTCTGCGCATGCGCGGCAATGTTCCCCTAATCTTTTGGGGAGGCGCATGGCCCCTTTAAGTTCTGTGTAGCCCATTCACAGTTTCGCGCCGGTGCAAAGTTTAACATTGGAAAAGCCGCGCAGCCGAGAGGGAAAGTTGATGCGCGGTACTTCAAGTGGGAAAGCTTGTGAGCGGCCTGCACAGTTCCGTGCAGATTACTGCGCGGACACACACGTGCACAGGTTACAGGGAACATTGCCCAGGATTAACTGTTGTCCTTTTATTGTGATATCAGCCAGTGGAATGTTCGTCGCATTCTCCTTGCTCCTTTCAAAAGATGAACGCGCCTCACCGTCAAACCAAAGCATACAGGATAAAAGTAATAGATTCATTTACAAGTGGATCGATGCACAGAACCAGTAAGAAATGGCTGAAAGTAAAGCACTCAAACAGCAAGGGTAAAATCAATGCAGAAGAGGCTAAAATATCCTTTTGTGAACATATTTCTTCCACAATTTAATAAGCGATTGGATTTTTGGATGAAACAGTCTTTCATTGACATTGACATTGCAGAGTCATGTGCGGATAGTGTAAATTTCCAATCCACAGAGTTCAGATCTTAAGATCTAAAGCTAAATAATCACAGCTGTATTTTACTGCCATGCAAAACCATTTAAGTTATAACCTTGCCTCTGACGGCTAAAGGCAATCGGAAAGTACAGAACCCACGCCTCGTGGGGAATGCTGTTAACTTTGGGGTATAATTGCCTTCCTGCAGGCATCTCATTTTAATGGTTAACCAATTGAATGTATCTATTTCCCTGTCTGTTAACCCACGTAACAAGCAGCTGGCCCTTGCAATTTGGCCGGAACAGTTGGTACAAATAAACAGAGATGTTAAACCGAGGCCCCGTCTATCCTCGCAGGTGGACCTAGAGAATCCCACGGCACTATTTCGAAGAAGAACAGGAGAGTTATCCCCTGGTGCCCTGACCAATATTTATCCTTCAACCAACATCACTCAAAAACAGATTATCTGGACATTGTCACATTGCTGTTTGTGGGACCTTGCTTGTGCGCAAATTGGCCGCGTTTCCTGTCATGTATTCAACCAGCATTGTAACCCATGTATAATCTGACCTAAGTTGTACACTGAGAACAATGACCACTAGGTGGTGAACGTGTGGGAGACACTCCTAACCTAGACCTTCAGATATAAAAGGAGAAGCTCCACCCACTTCCATCACTTGAGTGCTATGAAATAAAGGACAGGTCACAGACTGACCTTCTCTCAAGCATGGGCCTCGTGTGCATTTATACTGTATAGTAAGGACATATTAAAGGCGACGAGGATGGGATTTAAACCACGCGAGCATGGCCACTAGCAGAACTGTGTTAAGGAATGGTTGGGACAGAGATTCAACATTGTTAAAGCAACACACAGTTCTCCAGGCAGACAAGGGCAATCGGGCATGCCCCAACATGTAGTCGAACCCAGAGGGGGAGTTCGACAGAGACAATGGCAAGCCGACGGCGATTCACGCCATTGCAAGGGACAATGCGGCCAGTAATGGGGCCATCAACACCTGTTAATGGTATCATGCTCACAGATCCTGGACAAATTTGACTCATTATTTCAACCCGGCATTGGCACTTTCATGGGGGCCAAGGTAGTGATTCACATAAACCCGGACGCCAGGCCAGTACACTACAAGGCCAGAGCGGTGCCGTACATGATGCGGGAAAAGATAGAAGGCGAATTGGACCGCCTGCTGAGGGAAGGCATCATCTCGCCAGTCGAATTCAGTGACTGGGCGAGCCCGATTGTGCCGGTGCTCAAGGCGGATGGGTCGGTCAGGATATGTGGCGATTACAAGGCCACCATCAATCGGGTGTCACTCCAAGACCAGTACCTGCTACCGAGAGCGGAGGACCTCTTTGCGACTCTATCCGGTGGAAAACTTTTTTCAAAATTGGACCGGACCTCAGCTTACATGACCCAGGAGCTGGCGAGTGAGTCGAAGAAGCTGACCACCATCACGACACACAAGGAGTTGTTTGAGTACAACAGATGTCCGTTCGGGATTCGCTCGGCCGCCGCGATCTTCCAACGAAATATGGAAAGCCTCCTCAAGTCGATTCCGGGGATGGTGGTTTTTCAGGACGACATCCTTGTTACGGGTTACGATACTGAAGAACACCTTCACAACCTGGAGGAGGTGCTATGCAGACTGGACCGGGTAGGGCTGCGACTGAAAAAGGCGAAGTGCGTCTTCCTAGCTCCAGAAGTCGAATTCCTGGGGATGAGGGTAGCAGCAGACGGGATCAGCCCTACTGTGTCCAAGATGGAAGCAATCCAGAGAGCACCCAGACCCCGTAATACGACGGAGCTGCGTTCATTCCTGGGGCTCCTGAACTATTTTGGTAACTTTCTTCCCAAATTGAGCACGCTGCTAGAGCCGCTACACGTGCTCCTACGCAAAGGTCGCGAATGGGTCTGGGGGGACAGCCAGGAAAGGGCTTTTAATAGAGCACGCAATTTGTTATGTTCCAACAATCTGTTAACGCTATAGGACCCATGTAAGAAACTTGTGTTAACGTGCGATGCGTCGTCCTATGGTGTCGGGTGTGTGTTGCAGCATGTCAATGCCAAGGGTCAGTTACAGCCGGTAGCTTATGCCTCCAGAAGTCTGTCCCAGGCAGAAAGGGGCTACGGGATGGTAGAAAAGGAGGCGCCCGCATGTGTATATGCGGTAAAGAAAATGCACCAGTACCTGTTTGGCAGGAAATTTGAGCTGGAGACAGATCACAAACTCCTAACGTCCCTTTTGGCCGACAACAAGGCCATAAATGCAAACGCATCGGCCCACATACAGAGGTGGGCACTCACGTTAGCCGCCTATGACTATACAATTCGGCACAGACCGGGCACCGAAAACTGCGCCGATGCACTCAGCAGGCTCCCACTAGCCACCACTGAGGGGGCTACTGAGCATGCTGCTGAGATGGTCATGGCTGTTGAAGCTTTCAGAAGCGAAGGCTCACCCGTGACAGCCCGTCAGATTAAAGTCTGGACAAATAGAGACCCGCTATTGTCTCTAGTCAAGAAATGTGTCCTGAATGGGGACTGGGCAGTCACGTACAGGGCATGCCCTGAGAAATTTAAACCATTTCACAGGCGCAAGAATGAACTCTCGATTCAGGCCGATTGCCTACTGTGGGGAAACCGCGTAGTCATGCCCCAGATGGGCAGAGAGGTGTTCATCAGAGAACTCCAAAATGAGCACCCGGGCATTGTCACGATGAAGGCAATTGCCAGGTCACACGTTTGGTGGCCAGGGATAGACGCAGATCTGGAACTTTGTGTTCGCAGGTGCAACACGTGTGCCCAGCTGGGCCATGCGCCCAGGGAAGCCCCCTTAGCCCCTGGCCATGGCCCACCAAGCCTTGGTCACGCATCCATGTGGACTACGCAGGTCCTTTCATGGGAAAAATGTTTTTGGTTGTAGTAGACGCCTACTCCAAATGGATCGAGTATGACATTTTAAATTCAAGCACATCCTCTGCCACGGTAGAAAGTCTACGGGCAATGTTCGCCGCCCACGGTCTACCGGACACCTTAGTCGGCGACAATGGCCCGTGCTTCACAAGCACTGAATTCCAGGACTTCATGGCAGGCAATGGAATTAACCATGTTAGAACGGCACCGTTCAAGCCGGCCTCAAATGGCCAGGCAGAACGAGCAGTGCAGATAATCAAACAGGGGATGCTCAGAATCCAAGGGGATTCCCTACAATGCCACTTATCACGCCTCCTGTTGGCCTACAGATCCCGACCACACTCGCTCACAGGGGTTCCACCCGCAGAGCTGCTAATGAAAAGGATGCTCAAAACCCGGTTATCCCTTATACACCCCACCATGAAAGAAATTGTCGAGAGCAGGCGCCAGTCACAATATGACTACCATGACAGGAATGTGAGGGCGCGATGTATTGATGTAAATTACCCTGTTTTTGTCCTCAACTACACTGCAGGGCCCAAATGGCTCACAGGCACTGTGATTGCCAAAGAGGGAAATAGGATTCTGGTAGTTAAACTTACCAATGGACAAATCTGCCGCAAACATGTGGATCTAACAAAAAGGAGGTTCAGCAACCCCATAGAAGAAGCAGAGGAAGAACACGATGTAGAGTTCACTCCACCACAGGTGACCTAACACAGGAACCAAAGGGAGGAGAGCCCAGTCACTGTGGGCAGTCCGGACAGGCCTGAGGCACCGCAAACAGCAGACACTCAGGCCAGCGCCCAACAAATGGAGCCCCAACTCAGGCGCTCTACAAGGGAGCGTAAACCAACAGAGAGACTCAACCTGTGATCCCAATAAGACTTTGAGGGGGAGGTGATGTCATGTATTCAACCAGCATTGTAACCCATGTATAATCTGACCTAAGTTGTACACTGTGAGAACAATGACCACTAGGTGGTGAACGAGTGGGAGAGACTCCTAATCTAGACCTTCAGATATAAAAGGGGAAGCTCCACCCACTTCCATCACTTGAGTGCTATGAAATAAAGGACAGGTTACAGACTGACCTTCTCTCAAGCCTGGGCCTCGTGTGCATTTATACTGTATAGTAAGGACGTATTATTTCCCACATTACAACAGTGACTACACCTCAAAAGTACTTAATTGGCCGTAAAGCGCTGTGGGACATCCTGAGGTTGTGAAAGGTGGATTATATAAATCCAAGTTCTTTCTTCTTTCTTTCTAAATTAATAAGTAAATGTCCCACACTGGATGTTTATTGTTAGAGAGAAGAGTCATTACTTTCAGTGCGCATCTGACCTTCTGATCACTTGTGCAGAAACAAAGAGCTGGTTTATAATCAACCATTCGGTAATAAATATGAAACGATGCAGATTCACTTGGCCCTAGTTTCATGATCAGCTGTGTCTGCTCAAATCAGCAAAAATCAAATGAGGCCTGCCATTCCATTTCATTTTTAAATGTAACTTAATTTAGTTATGCGTAAAGAGACGAGTTCAGTGTGTCAGTATTTATTGGTCTACACTGGCTGCAATCAATGCGAGGCACAGCATTTCCCAGACATCTCAGTAGCTTCATCAGCAGAGCCCCAAGATCATTAATAAAGTTGCCTAACCTCTTAGTTAAGGTTGCTGGTCAGTGTTTTATGAGGCAGTGCACAGCACATTTGTGACGTGTTAAACTTTGAGCAGATTTGCAGAATAAAATCACCGTGATCTTTCGGGATGTGGAATTTGGATGTGGATAAGGTGTTGAGAACATCCCGAAGAAGACATTTGTTTAGGTCTGAAAGACAGTCTGAGCAACCGTCATTTGATAAATATCTCTCAGCTTTGTTTTTACGCAGCAGAATTTATCAGCAGAAATGATTGGAAATTGGCCACAGAAATAGCACATTACGGATGGGAGCAACGGAAGATGGAGCTGTGCAGGAGTTCACGGTTTCATTTTATTTGTACCGAAATGGGACATTTAATGTTAGTGCTTTCTAAAGGCCACATATCACAGCATGCAACTCAAAGACTTTTCCCTCTAATAAAAAAGGATGTGATGGAGGTGATGATGGTAGCCAGACCAACTCTGTTGTCATTTTTACCTTTGACAGTACATTTGCAAACATGCCTTTTATGAAGAATATGCTCTTGATATTATCCCGAATTCTGTGTTATGTATAAATCATAGAACAGGCCCATCAAGAGAGGTGAGGAGCAACGAGGAAAAGCAGAGGTTTAGGAATATAGGAGCAGAAGAAGGCCATTCAGCCCCTCGGGCCTGCCCCACCATTCAATTAGATCATGGCTGATCGGCATCTCAGCTCCTTTTGCCCATCTTTGTTCCATATCCCCTCGATGCTCTTTCCTAACACAACTCTTATTGATCACAGTCCTGACAGTTCAGATTGTTCCAGCCTTGATAGTGTTTCAAGGGAGAGAGTTCCAACTTTCTACCATCCTTTGTGTAAAAAAAGTGCTTCCTGATTTTGCTCCTGAATGGTCTGGATCTAATTTTAACATTATGCTTGCTTGTTCTTGACCCCCCACCCCCCCCAAACCCACCTGAGGTAATCCATGCCAAAGTATTTCTAAAACAGAAATTCATGGTACAAAATTGACGTAAAGTTTTCTCCCATGAAGGTGACTCACCTTCCTGTAAACAAATTAAAACTCTTTTTAATAGTCAGACTTATAGAAGCCAAGCTAAGTGACATCTCTGGTCAAGAACAGTTCTGGTGGCTTTCCGCATAGCATCGAACACTTAAAGCCATACGGACATTAGTTGGAGTTTAGCCCAACAGTAATAGTTTCAGTGACAGTCTATCTTGTTTCTAGTAAAACCGATCCATAATAATACCTTGCTCACTGTTTTTTTATTCATTCATTTTTAAATGATCTAAAGATTTCATTTTATGTATAATTTCTTAAATTGTTGCTTTTCTTTTGGCCCTTGGGCTGGCCACCTTTTAAATCTAAAGTTAAAGTATATATCACTCTTCAGAAATTAGTTCCGAAGTCACTATGGTATCATCTAATTAAAATTGAGCATGCAATGATAGCCTTAGTTACATAAGCTCACACTAAAGCAGAGAAGAACATTGTAATTGACAGACAACAGGCAATACATCTACATCAACAGGCAATACATCTACATAAACAGACAATTTGCAAAATGTTTACATGGTTCAATTTAGATACCATTTACCCTTTTAGTTTCAAAGACTGCTGTGTCCAGATTATTTTTGGTGATAAATTTATATCAGTTTGTAGCACCCTCACTTCAGAGTCAGAAAGTTGTGGGTTCATTCCCACTCCAGAGACTTGATCGCCAAAATCTAGGCTGACATGCCAGTGCAGTACTGAGGGAGGGCTGCATTGTTCACGGTTACCTTTCGGATGAGACATTAAACCAAGGCCCCCGTCTGCTCTCTCAGGTGATGTAAGAGATCCCATGGCATTATTTCGAAGAGGTGCAGGGGAGTTATCCCCAGTGTCCTGGCCAATAATTATCCCTCAATCAGCATCACTAAAACAGATTATCTGGTATTATCACATTGCTGTTTGTGGCAGCTAGCTGCTACCTTTCCTAGATTACAACAGTGACTACACTTCATGGGCTGTAAAAGCACTTTGGGACATCCGGTGGTCGTGAAAGACGCTTTATAAATGCAAGTCTTTCTTTTTTTCTCTTTATAAATACGAATTCAGCGACTGCTCATTCACCGACTCTTCAATCAATATAATTGAAGCACATTTCAGACTCTAAGATTTATATTTTTAACTGTACGGAAGGAGACAATTTGCCTATATACCCTTCTACCTACGGCCCTGAATTATGCACCCGTTACCTCATACCTACTTGCAGGATTTGACTTGAGTATCAGATTTACCGCATGCCTGTAATTATGCAGTACAAGATGTGAAACGGAGTTAGATTTCATACAATCTATGATTATAGAGAAAAAACTCAGAGCCTGTGTTAAACATTGTGAAATGGAACTGGTGATCATAATGGGAAAATATCTTTCGTTGAGATAACTCCTGTCCTGTAGCACTTCAATTATCAGTCACTAAAGCCAGTACATATCACTGCATAATTTGTAGTTAAAATAAAACTGATACCTGGATCCCATTTATACATTTCATAAAACGTTTCAAAATCAGTTTTACATAATTAATTTTATTTCTTGTCACATTAATTTCAGTTACAATTTAGCCCTGCTTTACAACATTTAACTCTTCTGAACCACCTAAAACTTTTAACAGTGCTGGACAATAAAGCAAGAGTCAACTGTGTTCTTACCTTTCAAGGCAACTTCCTCGCTAACTTCCAGATTAACTGTGGGGAGTCAGTAAAATAGTGTTGCTTAAAAAAATGAGCCTTGGTGCAACAGTACACCTAGTAAGTTGTTGGCAGGCTTGTCAGTGGGCTGTAAGGGTTGGAAGCTTTTGTTTGCTCATTATGAGTAAAGACTGTGAAGCAGCATTTAGGTTAAACATTGACACTTCCCCAAGGAGGCTGTCTCTCAAATCCTAGCTTGAGGGTTCTGCTTGATAAATTATTGTGAGCTTGCATTACATAAATAGGTGCTGTTTGGCCGTTTATTTCAGGGGTTTTCTTCAAGTAATGGTCGATGAAAGCATATAACTCTTGTTTCAGTGTAGAATTTCAGGTACTTGTAATGTGCAGTCTTTGTACCAGTGCCACTTACCAGGACATACAAGTTGCATAAATATTTGCTGATAATCTGCTGCAGTCAATTAAAGATAAGCATCTAGTCAAGACACTGTTTTTGAGAACAAAGACTTAAACTTGACGTATTTAAACATTTACCAGCTTGTCCAGAAGGGCTGTTGGCACAGGCGATGGCAATCCAATTCATGTTAAGATGAGTTGGATGATTATAGGTATTATTATCCTGTCAATGACATGCAACTTGAATCCCATCAAAAGCTATTGTGCATTCCTTTTGGAACTGTACAAAGCCGTTGAATTTATCACTGATAACAGATTGCAGGTTTTTCGCAGTTAAACCCTGGGAAAATTCAGTCTGTTTTTTCCAATGAAAGATTGATTCCAAATGGAAAGTAATCCTATTACATTGAACAGAACAGCTACCAAATTGTCCTTCAAGTGGTCAATGTCTTTATCATTAATGATACGAACATTTTTAGGTGTCTAGTGGCTACAAAATGGTTGAACTATAGAGTAACAATCAGATACAACAATGACAGCCTGCATTTATAATAATAATCATCAGTTATAGTTATTTTTCGAGGGCAAAGCATTGCCAGTTGCTTGGCTTCTTGTCATACATAGGGACCTAGGAACATGGGAACAGGAGTAGGCCATTCAGCCCCTCAAGCCTGTTCTGCCATTTAATTAGACCATGGCTGATCTGTAACTTAACTCCATCTACTCACTAATACCCTTGCCTAATAAAAATCACAGTTCTTACATTTTCAATTGACCTAGTCTCAACAGCTTTTTGGGCGAAGAGAGTTCCACATTTGCACTACCCTTTGTGTTAAGGAGTGCTTCCTGACATCATCCTGAAATGCCGAGCTCTAATTTGAAGTTTAAGCCCCCTTGTTCTGGACTCTCGCACCAGAGGAAATAATCTCTCCATCTGCCCTATCAACAATCAAAAGCAACTGTTGGCTTTAGATTACATAATTGCTTCTAGCTGATGCAGTTCTGCAATACCCCAGGTTCCTGGTGCTGTGGAATCACCATATTTTCACCGCGCAGCGAACTGGTAGCAACAACAGCTGTGTCAGCTGTGGCTCAGTTAATAGCACTGTTGCCTCTGAGGTTCAAGCCCCACTCCAGAGACTTGAGTGCAAGAATCTAGGCTGACAATCCCAGTGCAGGGCTGAGAGAGTGCTGCATTGTTGGAGGTACCGTCTTTTGGATGAGATATTAAATTGAGGCTCTGTCTGCTCTCTCAGATGGGCATGAATTATTCCATGGTAATATTTCAAAGAAGAGCAGGGAAGTTCTCCTTGGTGTCCTGGCCAATATTTAACCCTCGACCAAAATCTCTAAAACAGATATCGCATTGCAGTTTGTGGGACCTTGTAGTGCATAACTGTCTGCCATGTTTCTTATATTACAACAGTGATTGTCCTTCAAAAGCGCCGGCTGTAAAGTGAAGTTCAGAAAAATCTCTACACGCAAAGGGTAGGAGAAATTCAGGACTGTCTTCCGCAAATGGCAATTGATGCGAGATTAATTGTTACTTTTAAATCTGAGATTGATAGATTTTTGTTAACCAAACTGTAAAGTCCTGTCCCCTCAGTACAGATTCACACGAGGCATGTAGTGAAGTCAAGGTCACTCTGGACCTGCACCTTTATTGCACAGCTCTGGAAGGCTGCACTTGCCTGAGACCTGTCCTTATATACCTGTCTCTTGCAAATGCACCCCTGGTGGTAAGGTATGCTGGTGGTTACAGGTCAAATCTTATTACAGTCATGTATAGCATGTTAGAATACAGTTATATATAATCATGTAAGATACCTGACATCACCCTCCCCCAAGGTCTTATTGTCTTTATAGGTTCAGTCTCTCAGGTGATGTACACTCTCACGTGGAGCGTCGGAGTTGTGGTTCAGTTGTTTGCCTTGGTATCTGTTTTTCTTTGGGTGTGGTTGTTGGTATCTCGCCTGGGCTGTCTGTTTCGATTGGTGTGATTGTTGTTGACTCGCCTGGGCAGTCTGTTGGGATTGCCCTTTCCTTAGGTTGTTCCCTCTGTCTGTCCACCAGGTGTGGTGCGAGTTCCACATTGTAGTCTGCCTCTGGTTCCGCAGTGTTGTTGGTAACTCTGCTTTTGACTTGGTCTACATGCCTCCGGCAGGTTTTGCCATTGTTCATTTGTACTACCAGTAGCCTGTTTCCTTCCTTGCCCGTTACTGTCCCTGCAAGCCATTTGGGCCCCCTGCCATAGTTTAGTACAAACACTTTGTCCCCTATCTCATTCCATCTCACCCTCGAATTTCTGTCATGGTACTCAGTCAGCTTACGGTGCTTTGCCTCAACGATTTTGTGCATGTCTGGGAGGATTAATGAGAGCCTTGTTTTTAAAGTCCTTTTCATCAACAGTTGCACGGGGGGGATCTCAGTCAATGAGTGCGGACGAGATCTGTATGCCAGCAGCAGTCGCGACAGGCGACCCTGCAGCGTGGGACCTTGGCTTTTAAGCATGCCTTGTTTAATGATTTGTACTGCTCTCTCCGCCTGACCGTTGGAGGCCGGCTCGAACGATGCCGTCTTGACGTGATTTATGCTGTGGTCAATTATAAATTCTTGGAATTCTGCGCTGGTGAAGCACGGACCATTGTCACTGACCAATATGTTAGGGATTCCGTGCATTGCAAACATGGTTGCGAGGCTCTCCACAGTGGTGAAGGTTGTGCTCGAGTTTAAAATGGTGCATTCGACCCACTTTGAAAATGCATCTACAACTACGAGGAACATTTTGCCCATGAATGGGCCTGCATAGTCTACGTGCACCCGCGACCACGGTTTGGTAGGTCAGGGCCAGGGGCTCAGTGGAGCCTCCCTGGGGGCAATGCTGAGTTGGGCACAAATGGTGCACCTTCGGACGCAGAGCTCCAAGTCCGCGTCAATACCAGGCCACCAGATGTGGGATTTGGCTATGGCCTTCATAAGAACGATCCCCGGGTGCTCGCGGTGGAGCTCCCAGACAAATGCCTCTCTGCGTCGCAGAGGCATGACTACTCGGCTGCCCCACATCAGGCTGTCTGCTTGGAGTGATAGCTCATGCATGCGCCTGTGAAAGGGTTTTAATTTCTCGGGGCAGGCATCGCGAGCCTCTGCCCAGTCACTGGTTAGGACATATCTTTTTACTAAGGATAACGTGGGGTCGCTAGCCGTCCAGGCTTTGATTTGGCGAGCCGTCATGGGCGAACCTGTGGATTCAAAGGCATTGATTGCCATGACTATCTCACAGTCCTGTTCGTCAGACCCTTCCGTGGTCACCAGGGGTAGCCTGCTGAGCGCGTCGGCACAGTTGTCTGTGCCTGGTCTGTGCCTTATTGTGTAGTCGTAGGACGCCAGCATGAGTGCCCACCGTTGAATTTGTGCCGAGGCGTTGGCGGTTATTGCCTTGCTCTCGTATAGGAGGGACGTGAGGGGCTTGTGGTCGGTTTCTAACGCAAACTTGGCCCCGAAAAGGTATTGGTGCATCTTTTTGACACCGTACACGCACGCGAGCACCTCCTTCTCTACCATTCCGTACCCGCGCTCCGCCCGCTAAAGTGACCTGGAGGCATAAGCTATGGGTTGTAATTTGCCCGCACTATTGACATGTTGCAAAACACACCTGACCCCATACGCTGACGCATCGCATGTGAGAACTAGCTTTTTACCTGGATCAAAGAAAGTCAAAACACTGTTGGAACACAGAAGGTTGCGTGCCTTATTGAAGGCGCGTTCCTGGGCGTCCCCCCAAAACCAATTGCACCCCTTCATGAGTAGCACATGGAGAGGCTCCAGCAGCGTGCTTAAGTTCTGCATAAAGTTCCCAAAGTAATTGAGTAGCCCGAGAAAGGCATGCAGTTCTGAGACATTCTGGGGCCTGGGTGCCAGGCGAATTGCTTCTGTTTTGGACTCTGTTGGGCGGATTCCATCAGCGGCAATCCTACTCACCAAAAATTCAACCTCGGGTGCGAGAAACAGGCACTTGGATTTCTTGACTCGTAGGTCTACCCGATCCAACCGCTTTAGTACTTCCTCCAAATTACGGAGACAGGAGTCGGTGTCCCTGCCCATGATAAGTATGTCCTCTTAAAATACAACCGTCCCCGGGATGGACTTGAGCAGACTCTCCATGTTGTGCTGGAATATGGCAGCTGCCGACCTGATGCCGAATGGGCATCGATTGTACATGAAAAGGCCTCGATGTGTGTTGATGGTGGTGAGTAGCTTGGATTCCTCGGTCAATTCTTGCGTCATATACGCAGATGTGAGGTCTAATTTTGAGAAAAGTTTACCTCCAGCCAATGTGGCAAATAAGTCCTCCGCTCTGGGCAGCGCGTACTGGTCCTGTAGGGAGGCTCTGTTTATGGTAGATTTGTAGTCCCCACAGATTCGTACAGATCCATCAGGCTTCATGACTGGGACGATGGGACTTGCCCAGTCGCTAAATCCCACAGGTGATATAATGCCTTCCCGCAGAAGCCTGTCTAGTTCGTGTTCAATCTTTTTCCTCATCTCATAGGGTACAGCTCTGGCCTTGTGATGGACCGGTCTAGCATCCTGTGTGATGTAGATTTTGACTTTGGCCCCTTTGAAAGTGCCCATACCTGGCTGAAAGAGATGTTCAAATCACTTTATAACTGTTGAGCAGGAGGTCCGTTCCTCTAATGACATGGCACGGACATCATCCCATTTCCAGTTTAGTTTTGCCAGCCAGCTTCTCCCCAACAGTGCTGGGGGGGTCACCGGGGACAATCCACAGGGGAAGTCGGTTCACTGTCCCTTTGTGTGTGACAGAGAGCATGGCACTGCCGAGGACTGGTACGATTTCTTTGTTATAGGTCCTTAGTTTGGTGTCGACCCTTGTGAGTTTTGGTCTGTCTCTTTTATGCGGCCACAGTTGTTCAAATTGTTGAGCACCCATGAGAGATTGACTCGCTCCCGTATCCAGCTCCATATTGACAGATATCCCGTTTAGTAGGACCCTCATCATTATAGGAGGCGTCCTGTTGTAGGAGCAGTGGCCATTGATCATGTTGACCCGCTGTACATCGGTGTCCCGGGTACTGTCCCCACCATCTTCTGGTCCGCTTTCCGACCCATCCAATTCATATACCAGCCGAGCTGCCGTTTTTTTGCACATGCGGGCCAAATGCCCTGCAGTTTCACAATTTCTGCAAACAGCCTGTTGAAATCAACATCCCCTTGGCGAGTGCCCACACCCACACCTCCAGCACAGACCTGTTCTATTGTTCAAAGAGTTCCCAAAGAATGAGCTGCATCTGGCTGATCTCTCTTGAGCTTCTCTCAGTTTGTAGTTGATTGCTCGCATTGTGGGTTGATGAGGTGTGAACGGCCGTTCCTGTGGCCCTTGATGGCTTCTGCCTGCTGTCGAGAGCCTGTTCTCCCTGTTTTGTCTGTGTGTGGGGGTAGCAGCTTGTTTAGTGCTGTGAACTTCTTGTTCCGATATTTCGTTAGTTGTCGTACCTGCATTGTAAATCAACTTCGTTTCTTCTTCCCCTGCCAAGAATGTCTGTGCAATCAGTGCTGCTGCCTCTAAGGTCAGGTTCTTGGTCTCTATGAGCTTTTGGAATCTGCCTGTGTGGCCTATTCCTTCAATGAAAAAGTCTCTCAGCATTCCTCTCCTCAGTTCAACGGAGAACTCACATAAACTAGCCAACCTCCAAAGTTCCGCCACAAAGTCGGGTATGCTCTGGCCCACCCAGCGCCTGTAGTTGTAGAACCTGTGTCTGGCCATGTGTAGGCGGCTCGCTGGCTTCAGGCGGTCTCTTACCAGTGTGCTCAATTCTTCAAGCGACTTGCTTGCTGGTTTCTCGGGTGCCAACAGATCCTTCATTAAAGCGTATGTTTTCGAGCCACAGCTGATCAAGAGATGGGCTCTTCTCTTGTCTGCCATATCGTCGCCTAACCAGTCTTTGGTTACAAAGCTTTGCTGGAGCCTTTCTATAAAGTCCTCCCAATTGTCTCCACCATTGTACTTTTCATCTGATCCGTTGTTCGCCATTCTGTGGATTCTGTGATCCCGTAACCGGTCGCCACTGTAAAGTCCTGTCCCCTCAGTACAGATTCACACGAGGCATGTAATGAAGTCAAGGTCACTCTGGACCTGCACCTTTATTTCACAGCTCTGGAATGCTGCACTTGCCTGAGACCTGTCCTTATTTACGTGTCTCTTGCAAGTGCACCCCTGCTGGTAAGGTATGCTGGTGGTTACAGGTCATATCTTATTACAGTCATGTATAGCATGTTAGGATACAGTTATATATAATAATGTAAGATACATGACACAAACGTATTAAGGGATACGCGCCAAAGGCAGGTGTATGGAGTTATGTCACAGATCAGCTATGATCTCATTGAATGGCAGAACAGGCTCGAGGGACTAACTGGTCTGCTCCTGTTCCTATGTTCCTATGTGAATGAATAAATTTTAAAAAAATTACAAACCCTCCCGAAGCCAGCAAGGTCCTTTTTTCCACACATAGGTCATGCTCTGATGACATCATCGGGGCATGACTGCAATTTTCAGATTGGCCTGATGGAGACTCCCAAAGCAAGCGCTCTACTTGGAACTCCTTCACGGCTGCAGGAGGCCCAGCTGATTCCATGATCGGAATTTCTATTTCTGTTATTTCTAATGTTCTTTTGCATTAACATACCACTGGCCGACCTTTCAATCAAAAGAGCCGAGGAGTCGGCAGGAAGGGGCAACTCAGCCATTAAAATCGGGCAGCTCGGGGGCTGTGGACCAGGCCCGAGGTAAGTGCGAGGAGGGGCAGGACGGGAATTCCAGAGCAGGTCAGCGATGGGCTCAATGGGCCGAATGGCCTCCTTCCGTGCTGTAACTATTCTGTGATTCTATGAGGGGAAAGCTGCCAGTAAAAATAATGAAATGGTTATGTGACAGCAGAAGCAGAATATCAAGTGGTGCTCATTTGACCTGCCTTCTGGCTTGTGAAATTCATTCAATATAAGCCGATGGTTTTATAAACTAACAGGGAAATATATGCAAATTCTGACAAACCCAACAGCCATTTTTTGCATGAAAAGAGGCATCAAACATATAACCGTGTGTTATTGAAACTGCATATTTGCATTTTCTGTTAGTTTACCGCTGGTACTCAGGAACAGTATGAAAAGTACAGAGGTTAGGCATTTGACCCTACTTCCACCTTTGGATACTGAACTTGAAGTCAGCTGTGAGTCACAAGGCTTGTATCAAGCTGAATACTTCATGTGACTTCCCACAAATTATAATCAACACAAACATTAAATTGCCTATGTTCTGCCATTAACATTCGACAAGACGGAACGATGGAAGAGACAAGTATGAATGCCTTTGCTAATTAAACCCATAAGGAGACATTGGCTGGCCACAGTGTCATCAAACAACAGCAACAGCGACAACTTGCATTTCTATAGCGCCTTTAATGCAGTAAAACATCGCAAGGTGTTTCACAGGTGCATTATCAAACAAAATTTGACACTGAGCCACATAAGGATTACGACAGATGACCAAAAGCTTGGTCAAAGAGGTAGGGTTTATGGAGCGCCTTAAAGAAGGAGAGAGAGGTAGCGAGGCAGGAAGGGTCGGAGAGGGAATTCCAGAGCACAGCCACCAATGGTGGAGCAGTTAGAATTGGGAATGCACAAGAGGCCAGAATTGGAGGAGCGCAGAGATCCTGGCGGGCTGGAGGAGATAGGGAGGGGCGAGGCCATGGAGGGATTTGAAAACAAGGATGAGAATTTTTCAATCGAGGTGTTTCCGGACTGGGAGCCAATGTAGGTCAGCGAGCGCAGAGGTGGCAAAAGAGAAACAAAAGTGTCCCCTTGTTAGAAGGGGCACAACTAATAAAAAAAAAACATAAAACAAAGCAAACTTTAGAAAACGTAAGTCATAGTAGCACCCGTGTTCAGTGCACGCTGCATGTGAGATCAGCCTGACTGAGATTTGTAACAGTTAATGGCATGGGAAGGCCAGGAGTAATTCTCTACTTCTGAGAGCTTGTCAGAACTGGTTCAAACCCACTATTACACTGCTTTGTAGTAGCTTTAGGAAAGGAAAGATGAAGAAGCTGTCCCATTATCTAAAGCCCTTTGCATAACCTTCTAACTTACTGAGGAAGTTGCTTCTCTGAAGTTCTCAAGTTACGCTCACGAGAAAACAAGTGAAAGTACAATGTGCTGCACTGCAGAGATTAAGCGCTGCCTGTGCTCGGGAAAAGGCCAACGATTGGCTGACGGTCTGCGCCAAAGGGACAAATTTACATCAAAATGGAAGAATGGAGCAATAGTTGGCAGGTCATCGTCCTGCACAGTGAAATACTGACAATTTGTGAGCATTCGCTAACAGTTCAGAGGTTGTTTTCAGCAGAGGCACAAGGGTTAGAACTGCAGTGGTCGCTCTATATTAGTGTCATTGCCAACACGATCTTTTTAAATGCATTTACAGAATCGCTGCACATGATGACCAACTCAGCTGGCTTAGCTCAACTGTTTATGTTTAGTTTAAAACAAATCGCATTGCAGCCTTCAGTACCAAGGAGTGACCCATAATGAGTTCTCTCCCCATGTTGACACCACTAAATTCTCCTTCATCAGCTCATCAGTGATAATGGAGCTGAATGAATTCACTCCAATGTTTTTGGTTTTGAACCCGCTTCAATCGTCGGTATCCCTTTCTGTGACAAGTCACTCTCGACATTGTCCTTCTTTGGTCTTCCTCGGCTCCTTACTCCACGTACCCCTGTACGCAGGGTGGTGAAAGGCATTCTAGCTGTTTCTGCTTTTGATGCCTGCCCCAACCATCGCAGTCATCTCTCTTGCATCTTCTTTCCCCCTCACTTGTAATATTTAGAAACAATTATTTAATTGTGTCATCTTCACATAAGAACATAAGAAATAGGAGCAGGAGTAGGCCATACATTTCCTCGAGCCTGCTCCAACATTCAATAAGATCATGGCTGATCTTCGACCTCAAGTCCATTTTTTCATCATTGTAAGGAAAATTGTTTGTGCTGGCTAGCAAAAAATAAGTAATTTTGAGCATCATTATATATATATATTTTAAGTCGGCAGTGTTATAATGAAGCTCTCTTCATCTCACTATATATGGTATATGACCCAGGAATAGAAAGCATATTGTGAATACACTGATATAAAAACAAAAAATGCTGGAAATCTCAGCAGGTCAGGCAGCATCTGTGGAGAGAAAGCAGAGTTAACGTTTCAGGTCGATGACCCTGCGTCAGAACTGGAGAGTGTTCGGAAAGAACAGATTCTTAACAAGCACTGAAGATTTTCACCATTTGAATTTTGGCCATCATCCCTTTTGTCTCTCGAATCTCTCTGGTCTTCCAACCTATCACAGACCTTCCCTTTTGTTGTTCCTCTCCTCCCCCTTTCAGTGCTTATTAAGAATCTGTTCTTTTTGAACACTCGCCAGTTCTGCCGAAGGGTCGTTGACTCGAAGCGTTAACTCTACTTCCTCTCCACAGATGCTGCCTGACCTGTTGAGATTTCCAGCATTTTCTGTTTTTATTCCAGATTCTAGCAGCCGCAGTATTTTGCTTTTGTATTCGTGAAATCTCTGGATAGAAGGTTATTCCTTCCAGAATAAAATTAATCCATTAAAGATGTCCTTTTTTTGCATCTGCTGTTGTAGTATTTCCCATTGAAACCAATATATTTTTAGTTTTATGAATAACATGCATTATTTTCATTAGGATCAATTGTGTGTTAACAGAGATTAAATATATGGGTCACTCCTTGGCACATGAGACTGCAGTGGGAGTCTTTACGCTAAGCAAGTACAGCTGAGAAAAGCCAACTGAATCCATATCCAAATTGGATTAGATTTCCTCCATGTTTTGGAAATTCAGATCAGCCTCTCCCACAGAAACCCATCACCATTTCGAGGTCTCTGAAAACTACTGAGAAATCTCCACCAGTAGATTTCTGTTTCCCTGATTGAGCGCACATCCTCTCTCCCTAGGGCCACATCCAATTTGCCCAATTCTGGAGAGTTTAGGCTCCTATTGGCATCCAGCCAGTTAAAACCACACAGTAAACCACTACAAAGCACTGATACGCTCTCTGCTGCTTTGGTAGCTCGGACCACCCTGGGCTTTCAGGGTTATGTGAAGCTGTGTGGGGCAAGATTCCCAGCCCACAGACAAAGGTTGGGCACTCCAGATTTACTTAATGAGCCAGCCTGATTGGTCAACCATCAACGGTGCCCTCAAGTACTGCAGACCTGTCTGGTTCAGATATCAGTTGCCGCACATGATACAAAGCATTGACATAGTTATCAACCTCCCTCTCTGGGCACAAACACCTTGGGGCCCTCACAGACCCTGCTTACCTCACCTATTCTTGGGTATAGTTCATTTGAATTTGAATTTCTTAACTGTATAATTATTTCCACTGCTGGTTTCAGGTGTACTTACATGGAAGTACACCTGAATTAAGGTAGAATTGATGATACTTAATTCATTCAAACTACATTTGGTGAGCTCTGAATCAGCCCAATTTGGATTCAAAACCAAGTTTGGAGATATTAGGACAACCTGGCAATATATTCATGGAAAATCTTGCTGATTTGTTTTAAGCACACACGCCCAATTTCCCATTAGTCTCCGAAATAAGTGCGATGGAATCCTGGCACCTGTAATGTATGCACCTGTGAGGATGCTCACAGGTTTGTAGAACTGTTGATAAAAGGGGGCAATTGAAAAGCTTTTGGAGTGTGTGTCCCCCTTTAATAAGGGGGGAACTTGATTATTGGTGTCTACAAAAATAGTTGTAGAGCTGTTGAGTTGTGAGTGACTTAGCCAGTCACGTGATGTTCACAAGACTCAATAAAACCCCAGCCAGTTGCATTCGGGGGATCCACGATGAGGCAGGTGGTTGTGAGCCTGATGAATTAACTGGTAATGTGTAGTGTGGTTGTTAAACCTTTGCTAATAAACCAACTCATTCTTAATAACAATTCTTAAGTAAAGAACCCATGAAGCAAATTCATTGCAGCACCCCTGATAGGTTAAGGTGAGTTGAGCAGACTTGTATAACAGGAATGGCCAAGCCATCAACATTGAGGAAGCACTACAGTGACATTTCTTTCAGAGTTCTTTTACAGTCTTGAGTTTACTTTTTATATGACGTAAGCCATTTGAAGTTGGATTGTTTGTCAAGCTTACCTCACCTATTCTTGGGTATAGTTCATTTGTCAAGCTGCGAAGAAGCCCATCGCTCACCCCCCCCCCCCCATTTATCAGGCTGAAGGAGAAGGGTCAAGGAGAGATGGATTATTGCAACAGAGTTCCCATCGACCAAGTGGGGCATCAGCCTGTGTTGGTGCCCTCAAGTGCTGCTGGGTGGAGAATGCCAAGAAGGTGGTTGTGCAGATTATGAGACTGAATTGTTAACAACTCAACAGCTCAACAACTATTTTGAAGACACCAATAATCAAGTTCCTCCCTTATTAATGTCCGAGGGGGAGTGTTTGCTAGTGCTGTTGGGGAGGAGTTAAACTAACATGGCAGGGGGATGGGAACCAATGCAGGGAGACAGAGGGAAACAAAATGGAGACAAAAGCAAAAGACAGAAAGGAGATGAGTAAAAGTGGAGGGCAGAGAAACCCAAGGCAAAAAACAAAAAGGGCCACTGCACAGCCAAATTCTAAAGGGTCAAAGTGTAATAAAAAGGCAAGCATGAAAGCTCGGTGCCTCAATGCAAAGAGTATTCGGAACCCAGGAGAGGGCTCTGAGCTAGTTAGAGTGGGTGAGAGCTCAGATGAACAGGACCCGAAGAAAGAATGCAAAAGGCAGGAGGCAACAGAGCAGAGTAGTACTGGGGTAAATGTAAACCACAAGGTAACAGGAAGGGACAATATGTATGAATATAAAGGGACTGCAGGAGAGATCAAAACTAAAAATTATGGTTTAAAAACTAGTATTAAAACACTCTACCTAAACGCACGCAGCATTCGAAATAAAGTAAATGAGTTGACGGCACAAATCATTACAAGTGGATATGATTTGGTGGCCATTACAGAAACGTGGTTGCAGGGTGGCCAAGACTGGGAATTAAACACACAGGGATATCTGACAATTCGGAAAGATAGACATGAAGGGATAGGAGGTGGGGTAGCTCTGTTAATAAAGGATGATATCAGGGCAGTTGTGAGAGACGATATTGGTTCTCATGAACAAAATGTTGAATCATTGTGGGTGGAGATTATAGATAGTAAGGGGAAAAAGTCACTGGTGGGCGTAGTTTATAGGCCCCCAAATAATAACTTCACGGTGGGGCGGGCAATAATCAATGGAATAATGGAGGCATGTGAAAAAGGAACGGCAGTAATCATGGGGGATTTTAACCTACATATCGATTGGTCAAATCAAATCACATGGGGTAGCCTTGAGGAGGAACTCATAGAATGCATACGGGATTGTTTCTTAGAACAGTATGTTACAGAACCTACAAGGGAGCAAGCTATCTTAGATCTGGTCCTGTGTAATGAGACAGGAATAATAAATGATCTCCGAGTAAAAGATCCTCTCGGAATGAGTGAACACAGTATGGTTGAATTTGTAATACAGATTGAGGGTGAGGAAGTAGTGTCTCAAACGAGCGTACTATGCTTAAACAAAGGGGACTACAGTGGGATGAGGGCAGAGTTGGCTAAAGTAGACTGTAAACGCAGACTAAACGGTGGCACAATTGAGGAACAGTGGAGGACTTTTAAGGAGCTCTTTCATAGTGCTCAACAAAAATATATTCCAGTGAAAAAGAAGGGCAGTGAGAGAAGGGATAACCAGCCGTGGATAACCAAGGAAATAAAGGAGAGTATCAAATTAAAAACCAATGCGAATAGGGTTGCCAAGGTTAGTGGGAAACTAGAAGATTGGGACAATTTTAAACGACAGCAAAGAATGACTAAGAAAGCAATAAAGAAAGGAAAGATAGATTACGAAAGTAAACTTGCGCAAAACATAAAAACAGATAGTGAAAGCTTTTACCGATATATAAAACGGAAAAGAGTGACTAAAGTAAATGTTGGTCCCTTAGAAGATGAGAAGGGGGATTTAATAATGGGAAATGTGGAAATGGCTGAGACCTGAAACAATTATTTTGCTTCGGTCTTCACAGTGGAAGACACAAAAACCATGCCAAAAATTGCTGGTTACGGGAATGTGGGAAAGGAGGACCTTGAGATAATCACTATCACTATGGGGGTAGTGCTGGATAGGCTAATGGGACTTAAGGTAGACAAGTCCCCTGGTCCGGATGAAATGCATCCCAGGGTATTAAAAGAGATGGCGGAAGTTATAGCAGATGCATTCGTTATAATCTACCAAAATTCTCATGACTCTGGGGAGGTACCAGCGGATTGGAAAGCAGCTAATGTAACGCCTCTGTTTAAAAAAGGGGCAGACAAAAGGCAGGTAACTATAGGCCGGTTAGTTTAACATCTGTAGTGGGGAAAATGCTTGAAGCTATCATTAAGAAAAAAATAGCGGGACCTCTAGATAGGAATAGTGCAATCAAGCAGACGCAACATGGATTCATGAAGGGGAAATCATGTTTAACTAATTTACTGAAATTCTTTGAGGATATAACGAGCATGGTGGATAGAGGTGTACCGATGGATGTGGTGTATTTAGATTTCCAAAAGGCATTCAATAAGGTGCCACACAAAAGGTTACTGCAGAAGATAAAGGTAGGTGGAGTCAGAGGAAATGTATTAGCATGGATCGAGAATTGGCTGGCTAATAGAAAGCAGAGAGTCAGGATAAATGGGTCCTTTTCGGGTTGGAAATCGATGGTTAGTGGTGTGCCACAGGGATCGGTGCTGGGACCACAACTGTTCACAATATACATAGATGACCTGGAAGAGGGGACAGAGTGTAGTGTAACAAAATTTACAGATGACACAAAGATTAGTGGGAAAGCGGGTTGTGTAGAGGACACAGAGAGGCTGCAAAGAGATTTAGATAGGTTAAGCAGAATGGGCTAAGGTTTGTCGGAAAATGTGAGGTCATCCACCTTGGAAAAAAAAACAGTAAAAGGGAATATTATTTGAATGGGGAGAAATTACATCATGCTGCGGTGCAGAGGGACCTGGGGGTCCTTGTGCATGAATCCCAAAAAGTTAGTTTGCAGGTGCAGCAGGTAATCAGGAAGGTGAATGGAATGTTGGCCTTCATTGCGAAAAGGATGGAGTACAAAAGCAGGGAGGTCCTGCTGCAACTGTATAGATATTAGTGAGGCCGCACCTGGAGTACTGCGTGCAGTTTTGGTCACCTTACTTAAGGAAGGATATACTAGCTTTGGAGGGGGTACAGAGACGATTCACTAGGCTGATTCCGGAGATGAGGGGGTTACCTTATGATGATAGATTGAGCAGACTGGGTCTTTACTCGTTGGAGTTCAGAAGGATGAGGGGTGATCTTATAGAAACATTTAAAATAATGAAAGGGATAGACAAGATCGAGGCAGAGAGGTTGTTTCCACTGGTCGGGGAGACTAGAACTAGGGGCACAGCCTCAAAAATACGGGGTAACCAATTTAAAACTGAGTTGAGAAGGAATTTCTTCTCCCAGAGGGTTGTGAATCTGTGGAATTCTCTGCCCAAGGAAGCAGTTGAGGCTAGCTCATTGAATGTATTCAAATCACAGATAGATAGATTTTTAACCAATAAGGGAATTAAGGGTTACGGGGAGCGGGCGGGTAAGTGGAACTGAGTCCACGGCCAGATCAGCCATGATCTTGTTGAATGGCGGAGCAGGCTCGAGGGGCTAGATGGCCTACTCCTGTTCCTAATTCTTATGTTCTTATGTTCTTATGTTCAAATAATAATCTGGAAATTTAGTCCTGTCTAGTTTATTATTTCTTCACAGGAATGTTTGGCCAAATGAAAGGAAAGAAAAACTTGATGTATATAACCACCTTTCACAGCCTCAGAACATCCCAAAGCACTTTACTGGCAGTAATGTACTTTTGAAGTACAGGCACTATTGTATTGTAGGAAATGTGGCAGTCAGTTTGCACACAGCAAGTTCCCACAAACAGGAACGAGATAATAACCAGATAATCTATTTTAGTGCTGTAGAATAGGGATAAATATTGGCCAGGACACCAAGGAGAACTCCTCTGCTTTTCTTCAAATGGTGTCATGGAATCTTTTACATCTATCTGATAGGGCAGACGGAGCCTGGGTTTAACATCTAATCCAAAAGACAGCACCTTTGAAAGTGCAGTGCTCCTTCAGTACTGCACTGGAATGTCAACCTGGATTATGCACTCACGTCTCTGGAGTGGGACTTGAACCCATGATGTACTGATTGAGGAGGTGAATGTGCTACCAACTGAGCCATAGCTGAAGCTTTGTAAAGTGAGGGTTAATAAGAAAGTAAAACTATGCTCTGTGAATTATATTGTTCAATGACTGATGTAATAGCCTTGTGTGTTTTAATCTGTTAATGGTTCAAGGAATACTATAATTGTGCTAGAATATAAAATGGTAGCTATCAGTGAAAAGAATCTTTATCACAGAGAGGCAAGTGATGAACCTATTTACTTGGCATTTTACCACTAACTATGGCTCTGACTGCAGTAACAAGCCAGTAAGTAAAGGAGCTGACCGGGACTATTACAAGGATCTGCAGCTCTCCCAGCAACATTACCTCCTCTGACATAACCACAAAGCAATGGTAAGCTGAGTGGCTAAAATAGCATATAAGCCAGAAAGGCAGTTTTACTCTCATGTGCCTGCATGGCTGTGCAGTACTGAGGGAGTGCTGCATTGTCGAATGTGCCATCTTTCGGATTCGATGTTAAACCGAAGTCCCGTTTTCCCCCTCTGATGGACATAAAAGATCGCATGGCACTATTTCAAAGAAAGGCAGGGGAATTTTCCCAGGTGTCCTGAATATTTTTCCCTTAGCCAGCATCACTAAAACAGATTAACAGATCATTATCGCGTTGCTAGTTATGGGAGTTTGCTGTGCGCACATTGGCTGTCGCATTTCCGACATTACAACAGCGACTGCACCAAAATTACTTCATTGGCTGTAAAGAGCTTTGGGACGTCCTCAGGTCATGAAAGGCGCTATAGAAATGCGCATCCTTTTTTTTATTGGAGTAGGTAGAAAATAGGCCACAGGAAACAGTAATAAACGGTTCGTTATCACGCCTCTCCTCCTGCTGCACTTCTTTCTGCCCAGCTGGTGGCAAAGGTGGGTCCCTCTTGGTGGTAAAGCTATGCGCCATGCAGCAGATGACCCAAAATCTCGATATCCGCCCAGGGATGTACTGCAAAGCTCCTCCAGAACAGTCCAGACACTAGAAGTGTTGCTGGAACGTGCCAACTCTCTGCTCAATGCCATTACTGATGGCAGCAGACATCTCATTGTTGGCCACCTCTACGGCTGTGCCCTGGACCCAGACAGCAGCGATGAGCCATGTCTAAAGGGGATGTCCCTTGTTGCCCAGGACCCAGCCTGTACCCTGGCAGCCTGGTTGGAATAAAGGGGGTAGAGAGGACTGGTGTAGGGTGAATACATCATGAATACTGCCAGGAAAGCTAGGCACTGCTTGTGGTTGCAAACAAGCTGGACATTAAGGATGTGGAATCCCTTTCTATTCAGAAAGATACCAAGATGGTGATAGGGGAGCATTCAAGGCAATTTGGGTGCCATTTATGGCACCTTGTACCCTGGGGAAGCCTGCCGTGCCAGTGAAGCCCACTGCTCTCTCGTGTTGCCTCACTCTGTCCAAGGGGAAAGAAATGTAGGCGTTCCTAGAGAGCCTCAGTGTCCTCTCTGATGCAACGGCGGGCTGCAAACTGGGAGATATCACCAGCTACAGGTTGGAAGGAGTCAGTTGCATTAAAGTTAAGGGCTACGGTGACCATGACAGCCACAGGCAGTGCTGTCCATGCCCCAGTCCAAGGCTCTGGTGTGGCTGCGGGTGACATAGCTTTGCGATTCACATTGCCTGTTTCGTGCTAGCGCCGAAGCTTCACTCCCAATGCGCCTAAAGAATTATTCCACCGTCAATAAGACATTTAATCGGACAAGGATGGACCTCAGCAGAGATTCTAAATTGACAAAGTTCAGGAAACACATGTTTCTGGGTAATAATGGGCGTCACTGGGAACACCTGCCTGCAGGATATTTCACTTCATTGAGATCTGCTGAATTTTCAAAGGCAAATTTAACTGAGAGGCAACCCTGAAGCTCAAAACTATGAACGTTTGTGTCACTTTCACCTCCAGACTGTTTAAACCCAGATCAGGGTAAATGTCACATGCACTGAATTGAATTCAACAATATCTGACGTGAATCGCACTGACCATGACAACACTTCAAGCATCTTTTGGAATGGCAATAACCCTGTCAAAGAGCACTTGAATTATTTGTGTCCAGACTGCTGACTGAAGAGCTGCACAGTAAACGATTAACAGCATATAACACCCACGGTGAACATAGCACCTTTGATGTTGCACTGCAACAATCTTGAATGCTCAAAGTCCAAAAGTATTTGCAATCAAGGAACAATGAACAAGAACTCTTTATGGGACTATCGATTCCTGAAAGGCCAGTTGCCTGCCACAGAATCTGGATCATTGGGAGTGTTTTGTCTTTACTGCCTTGGTGGTAATCTAGTGGAGCGGAAGACCACCCATTATAGAACCTGCCCAACCTCCATTGCATTGAGTTCAAGAGAATGAAAACCGGCGGGCGAGGATACGGGGCCCAGAAGAGCTGAGGACCCAGGGGCAGCACGGGTGCGCACTAGGTCCGTGCAGCAGAGCTGGTCTCCAGTCGTCTTGGTTAACCCTTGCCACTGGACCAAGACCTAGCTCTGTCAAGCCCGTGTGGTGGCTGGTGTGCAACGGCCGCCACACGTTAAAAAAATCCACGCACAGGCATCTTCCACCCTTCAAGATGTAGTTCGGGATCTAGAATATTAGGTCCTTCATTGAAACACCTGTGAACTCGTGGAAGCAAGTCATCCTCGTTCGAGGGACCGCCTATAATGATTACTGAACCACAGTTTGCATCAAAATATTCCCACAGGAACAATTGTGGATTTAGTTGCACCCAAACCACAAAATGTGGAATTAGGTCAAGCCGCTGAGGCTTCAATCTTCCTTTATTATGGAGTAGATCTTTCTTTTCACGTCTGGTGTCAGCGCAGTACAGGCTGCTATCTGTCTTTTCAGACACAAGACCACCGGCCGGCTGTTCCTGCAGCCGTCAAATCCTCCAGAAACTCCGCCACTTCAGTAACATCGCTGTGTTTGTTCCATTTCTGCTTCTTGTTCTTGTTGAGCAATTAACTCATTTAAAAAAAAACTTCCTTCTGGAAAACCAACTATTTAAGTATCCATATAAAGGCAGACATCCCCGGGCAATATTTGCGTATTTACTTGTTACCCACAAAGAAAAATTAAAGAATATAACTGAAGGGGAAGCTAATAAGGAATAGAAGGATAGGCTGACAGGGTGAGATGAAGAGGAGTGGGGTGAGGTTCGTGTGGAGCATAAATGCAGGCATGGACCAGTTGGGCCCAATGGCCTGTTTCTGTGCCGTAGACACGGTGAGGTCTATGTTAATGGGCAGTGGGGTAGATTTTCGTCTTCACGACCTAGGAGATAACCTGGAACAGTGGCTCACCCGTTGGTTTTCGTTCTCTTGAACTCAATGCAATGGAGGTTGGGCAGGTTCTATAATGGGCTGTCTTCTGCTCCACCAGATTACCACCCAGGCGGTGAAGACAAATATTCAACCCCATTTTATCTTGAAGGCGCATTTGCGAGACTGAAGGGATTGAAATGCTTCGGCAATTGAAACCGACAGTGTGCACTTGGAATCTTCTGCCTGTACTGCATACAGTTCTCAATACAACAGCAACAACTTGTATTTATATAGCACCTTTAACATAGTGAAACCTCCTAAGGCGCTTCACAGGAGTATTAGGAGATCAAAATTTGACACCGAGCCGTATAAGTAGAAATTAGCGCAGGTGACCAAAAGCTTGGTCAAAGAGGTAAGTTTTAAGGAGCATCTTGCAGGAGGAAAGAGAGGTAGAGAGGTGGAGTGGTTCAGGCAGGGAGTTCCAGAGCTTGGTACGGCCACCGATGGTTGAGCGATTATAATCATGGATGCTCAAGAGGGCAGAATTAGAGGAGCACATATATCTCAGGGAGGGTACATGGAAAAGTACATGTTTAACAGACCAGAACATTGAAAACAAGTAATCAGCTCCTCGAACAGTCGCTTTAGCAAACTTCAATGCAGACTATTCGAGAAGAAATTGTTCCCAATTCCATATTTATTAGCGAAGGAAAGTGACCATAACAGGAAAGTTCAAACGTGCTCAAGAACACAGCAATCGGTCCCTTGACGACATCATTCAGCTCAGGAAGGATTGATCTGCAGTCTGCGTTGTTAGTTGATCATCCAGATGGTGGTAGAGGTAGTGGAATTGGCCTCCGAACATTTGGGTTAGGAAGGAACAAATCGGCCAGGATTTCCGCTCTGATCACTGTCCAATGAAGTGTGTGTGGCCAGAAAGTGAGAAAACATACAACACTAACTTCCCTAAAAAAAGGACTACGAGGCCTGAGCTGTGAAAGGAATCTACGTGAAATGGCTAGACAGGTTCCAGATGTCTTTTGTGTGACACATTCTTGGGCCATTGAGTAGGCAGCTCCTTCAAATGCAAGACAACGATGTTCAATAAGCCCTATGCAGTCTTATTTTTAAAAAATAAAATGACTAAGATGGTGGGGATTGATAAGCAATTTAATATTACAGCTCGCAGAATCAGAGCATGGATTCCAAGAGGGGGCTGGAGATTATTTTTTGAGAGCCATTGAGTTGGGCAGAGGCTATTAGACCAGGGACAAATTGCTTATGAAAACTGTCACTGCACAACCAACTCAGATACACAGAGCCAAATAAATAAATCATTAGAGTAAAGGAAGATCTCCATTAATGTATAGTGCATTATCACTTCTCTCAGAAACATCTCAAAATACATTTTTTGTGTAATGAATGACTCTGACTCTGAAATGCAGTGATGTGTTGAGTCAGCGAGCGCGGCAGCCACTTTGCACAGAAGATCCCACAAACAGCAATGAGCGAATGACCAGCTAATCTGTGTTTGGCGGTGATGGCTGAAGGAAGACTGGAGAACTCCTTGCTCTTCATAATAGTATTGTAACTGCTTATCTAAAGTAGGTGCTTAAGGAAGATTAAAGGCTGAGATAGATTTTTGGGGTCTAGGGGAATCAAGCGATATGGAGATCGGGCGGGAAAGTGGAGTTGAAGTTGATGATCGGCCATGATCTTATTGAATGGCGGAGCAGACTCGAGGTGCCATATGACCTACTCCTGCTCCTATTTCTTATGTTCTTAAAGTCATTTAGCATGGTATTATTAACCATACATAGAATGTCAATGTTCTATAGTTGCTCTGTAGATGGATTGCGACCTTTAGCTCCACTCCATCATTCACATGCCCGATACGAGACTCCCAAAACGAGCGCTCTACTCGGAGCTCCGACACGGCAAGAGAGCCACAGGAGGGCAGAGAAAACGCTTCAAGGACACCCTCAAAGCCTCCTTGGAAAAGTGCAACATCCTCACCAGCACCTGGGAATCCTTGGCCCAAGGCCGGTCTAAGTGGAGGAGAAGCATCCGGGAGGGCGCTGAGCACCGCGAGTCTCTTCGCCGGGAGTAAGCTGAAGCCAAGCGTCGACAGCGGAAGGAGCACGCGACAACACAAGCACCCCACCCACCCGTCCCTTCAACCACCATCTGCCCCACCTGTGACAGAGGCTGTAGGTTCCACACTGGACTCATCAGTCACCTGAGAACTCCTTTTAGTGTGGAAGCAAGTCATCCTCGACTCCAAGGGACTGCCCAAGAAGATAGTTGTTATACATTATTAATAATTGCTTATTAATATTTATTACTAGATATCAATAATTGGGCTATTGATTTTCTAATTAGTGCATACAGTGAAAATGTGATGATTAAGTCCTTTATTTTCAATGGTATTGTCTATTAATCAACACATTTTAAGTTACTATCATTTCTGTGTGCTCTCGTTCGCAGATTAAAGTTAACAATCTCCTGCAGTTAAAGGTTGCAATCCATCTACAGTTTAAGGTTAACAGCAGCAGATGGTAGAATCAGTCCTTTGGCAGACTAAACCAGATTTGGAACCAAATGGCCCCACTTCAAACTGGCTGAACCTTTTAAACTGTACATCGGGGTAGGCGTACAAAATATCGCGGCAAATATGATATGCACTTAAAAGGAAGTGGCTGCTTTTTATCAAGAAACTTGAGTTTCAAACAGGACATAACATCTGGCCCAGGAAATTACTTTCTGCCACAAGTGGGTTATTAGGAAATAGGAACAAAATGAAGCCTATTACCTTCAGCAGGCTATTGAGGTTACAACAATAGGCAATTTCCTCTTTAACTAATAATTGTTGTTGTTATTTTCCTATGATTCGGTAGTAGCAATATGCATTGAAAACTGGAAAGGATTAGTGGAAAATGGATAGCATGGGATGTTGTGCTAATAGAAGGGAGCTAGAGTGTTTGCCACTGGCCACAGTAAGTCCATATTTTAAATAGCACATGCGCTGTGACGTCACCACATTGATTGACAGCGGCGGACGGCCCAAACGACCCATTTTCAGCCAGTCAGTCTGGCTTTGAGTCAAAGGCCCGCCCCCATTATGATCCATTTCCTGCAGGGACTTTGGAAAAAAATTCAAAGTCCTGAAAATGGATCTACTCACTGCACCAAGAGTTCCAGCGGTGAGTGACAGCTAAATCTCATAGGTGTGGCAGCTTTTCTGGTGCACCTGAATTTCGACCCTCAGGGGTAGTGGAGAGATCGCAGGGGAAACGGCAGTGGGGCAAGATTGCAGGGGGTCAGAGGGAAGATCGGATGTCGGAGATCGTGGAGGTGAGGGCTCGGACAGATCGCAGGGGCGTGGGTTTTACTGGGTTGATTGTTGGGCCTGGAGGAAACACTTCTGCTCCTCCTGGCCCACAAGCTGCGCTGTAAAGGCACTTATCTTATGGATCCAGCCCTTTGCACCTACCTTTACCTGCCGGGTTTCCCGAGGCTCAGGAAACCCGGGCTACATGGGTTAAAAATAGAAATACAGTTAAATTGGAGGCAGATAGCCTCCTTAAAAATGTTTTATCGACATCCGACCTCCTGAGAGTATATGGGTCGCCCGCCCCTCATCCCGCCTCTGTTAAAGCTGGATGTGGGTGGGTTGGAGGCAGGTTGGGGTCAGGTTTGAAATTGTTAACATTTTAACTTCCCACCCATATTTGGGGGTTACGTTTCAGGTGGATGACCTGCCATCAGAACTGTTCATCATAAACATTTTCTGGGAGACATTAATTCATAACTTGCCTCCCATATATTTTGAATGACAGCTCAAAAAGTTAATTTGCTGCTGAAGTTAGTCTACTGCTGAGGTACAGGACAACCTAATGCAGCTGGGAGAATGAGCAACTCTGAGGGCTGGATTTTCCCGGGGTCCTGACCGCACGGTGCGTGGGGACCCGGGAGCTGGCGGGAAACCCGGAAGGTCGAGAAGGTGGCGATGGCAGCAGCCCCCCTCCCCGTCCCGCCCGAGTGAAAGGTGGAAGTGGGCGGTTTGGTGGTGGGACGGAGGTCAGGGTTCACATTCTTTCAACCCCACAGCGTGCGAGCGACGTCAGGGGCGGGTTCCCCGGCCTTTCTAGTCAGTCGGGGAACTTGGAGAAGGAGGCCGCAGCAACAGGTAAGTGCTGGGCCCAGGACGGTAGGGGCGAGGGGCTCTGAGCCCCCCCCGGGGAGGAGGGGATGGGGATTCGCTCCCCCGGGGTAGGGGAGGTCCGATCCCTGTCCTCAGGATGGGGGTGGGGGGGGGGGGCATGTGTTGCGATCCCGGGGAGGGTGCTTCAAACCCAGGGGGGTGTGATCCCTGAGGGAGTCGGAGCCCCGACCCCAGGGAGGGCCTGGCTAATGGTGGGGGAGCTTGGGGCGGCCGGAAAGACACATTCCTGCTCCTCCCGACCCACAGGCCTTGCTCCCCAAGGCTGAGCCCACCTCGTTGATGCCACCGGGAACCCTGAGCCCCGGGATCCCCGGCCGCCTGCAGTAAAACCTGCAAAGCCGGTGATAGTAGAGGCTTCAGGCAATATTTAAATTGCCGAGTTGGTTGCCCACCCCCGGTCCCGCCCGAGTGAAAGGTGAAAGTTGACGTGTTGGGTTCAAGGTTCACATTTTTCCAACTTTCACTCCCCCCCCCCCCCCCACCCCCATACCTCCAACCACCCATTCTTAGCTCTGAAAATACCGGCCTAAGTGACTGAGTGGAAAAGATATTGACAGTGGTAACATTTAAAATAACATTACACCTGTGGGATGCAGCAGGGCAAATTTATACCATTTGCAGCGGCTGAGAAACAATGAACTATAACATCAATTGAAGGGCTTGGAATTTGCAGTGGTTCTCTAAATGCTGCGGAGGATTTTGAATTCCTGCTGTGAATGGTGGTTGCTATGGATTCCTCCTCCCAAGGTCTTCATAAGTTGAGTGTTCTCCTGTGTTTTATTCCAGGAAGCCAGCACTGAATGCTTGCACCTATCGCTTTTTAGAATAGATGCAATGTTACCATCTGTGATCATAGTGTCAGCTGTAGCTCAGTCGGTAGCACACTTGCCTCTGAATCACTCCCACTCCAGGCACTTGAGTTCATAAATCCAGGCCGACACTCCAGTGCAGTGCTGAGGGAGTGCTGCACTGTCGGGGGTCCCGTTTTTTGGATGAGACATTAAACTGAGGCCCCGTCTGCTCTCTCAGGTGGACATAAAAGATCCCACGGCACTATTTCAAAGAAGAGCAGGAGAGTTATCCTGGGTGCCCTGGCCAATATTTATCCCTCAATTAACATTTTCTGAGTTACCTATATTACAACAGTGACTACACTCCAAAAGTACTTCATTGGCTGTAAAGCGCTTTGAGGCGTCCGGTGGTCGTGAAAGGCGCTATATAAATGCAAGTCTTTCTTTCTTTTTTGATATTCCTTGTTTAGATGTCTATCTTTGGTAGCCTTGAAAGTTAAAATATCAATTAAAATATATAAGCAGTGGTCCGTGCTCTTGAATCGATATTATAGAGCTTGAAAGCTGTTCCTGAAATCGCTGAATGGAATTCTTCCAAAACTTTGACAAGGTCATGTCATTTCAGGTAAATGAAAATCCGCTATCCAGATTGATGCCGGACCATGAAGATTAAAAAACAGATTTACTTTGGTTGTAATGTCTGCCAAAGCATGCAAAATCTCTAACCTTTTGCATTTTCTCGAGCTATTTGATGTTTTACTGTTATGTGTCACCAGTCAGTTCATATAATCTTTATACTTTGCAACATTCGCCTAGTTTTAGATTGGAAACAATATGAAGGAGTTCCAACCCATGGTCACCTGTCCTAATATCTCTTCATATAGCTCAGTGTCAAACTGTGTCTGATAATGCTCTTGTGAAGCGCCTTGGGATGCTTTTACACTATTAAAGGCGCCACAAAATGCAATTTGTTGTGGTTGGTGGTGGGGGAAGTAACCCGTGTCTGCATTCAGAACAGTGCCCTGCACAGAGTACTTGGGTTTAATATACAGATTTAACCTCCCTTATCCATAACTCCCTTATCCAGTACCACCCCTCGTCCAGAACCATTCCCGGCCACCGGGTGGCTCATGCGCAAAACTCTGACATGAACAAATTGAAGTCCTTCCTCGCTGCCGACTCCCTCAATCGCTGGCCTGACCCCGTGATCCACCGCACTCCCCGCCTCCCCCCCCCCCCCCCCCCCCCACTCCATGATCTCTCAGCTGCACTTCCAAGCCAGCCAGCCCCGATATCCCCTTGCTCAGCACCTGTACCATCCAATTTAACATGACCACCCATTGTCCGGAAAAATCCTTTATCCGGAACAGGCCAGGTCCCGAGGGTTCCGGATAAGGGAGGTTCAACCTGTACAGGAATTTAATTACTCGCTCAAGAAATGGGTGTAATTTTATTACCAAATAAAGATGGGTGTTGATATGAAGTAGACCATGTGATGCCAACATCATTTTCAGATAATAAAAGGAATAATTGAAATAATGGGGAGGCAATGTTCTACTCTCTCGCCCATTTGCTGCTTGAAAGGCCGACGATCCGTCAACACATGACCTTCTTTTCTTTAACTCCTAGATAGGAGATTCAGGGAGCGCTAACGGGGCGTAAATGACTTTGCGACCGGGCGCAGCGCCACTAACGGCTCCTGCTAAATTCGGCGGGAGTTCAGCAGCGGCACTACAGCTTTGCGCCCCAATCTCTTGCACCGTGCCCATCGCCCCCTGCACCGGGCGATGACAGCGACAGGTTCAGGGGGCGCGTACCGGGCGGCCGGCCGCTACCGGGGAGAAATTTAAAGGGGAGGTGCCCGGCTGCTGCTGGAAAAAAAATCTTCCGTTTCGCTTCCCGCTCCGGTGCAGCTTTGGTCGCGGGGTCGGTGCCGCGATCGCCCAGCCCGGCACTCTGCTGATCGCGCAGCACCCCCGTTCCCCGGTGCTCCAGGTAGGTGGGTTCCTATTACGCAGAGTGCGCAGCCTGGGCCCTTGCCTTTAATTCCGGGAAGAGCCCTTCGTACGCGGCAGTGCTACGCGGCCCAGTGCGGAGCGCTGCTGAGCCATGCACCCCTCCCCCGCCCTAGGAAGGAAGTGGAGCGCGCGATTTAGCGCTGTGCTCCCTTTCGGGGGTGGTGACCCCAATTTATCGCAAGCGGCGAGACTTCTCTCTCCGGCGCATAGTCTCGTGACCCGCGAGTGTGACCGTCCCCAACATCTAGTCCTCAGGGTCTAAGGTGAGAGAATCAAGCTATGCGTAGCCCAAAAAGCCCCAACACACAAAAGCTAGCGCCCTGAGAATAAATTATCCCTGTTATTCGTATCATTATTGCCGCACGAAAACTTATGCACTACCAACACTGAAAAACATGTTTTCCTTGCCAGGATAGGGTATAATAAAATTTTACTGCAGGATCATAAGACAGAAATTAAGTCAATTACGCTGCCTACAAAACTCAAGCATGAAGAAAAACAATTCCAGAATGTCTACGGCTTGAACTAGCTTCGGAAAGTATTGACCAAAGCAGGCTCGTCACCACAGAGTAGTCTCACAGGATTGCATGGTGCTGTGGAACCAAAATAACAAGCCCGTCAAACTGCAGCACGAGTCACTTTGGGTCGTTACTCTAGGTATGTACATTATAAAGTTTTACGACTTGATCACAGGACAGCAACAAATCCAGTCACGCTGCTTTCAGAAGCTTCTTGTTTATTTCCCAGTGAAATGAGCCACAAAATGTGTTGGAATATTTCAAATTCTTTGCACCAGCAGCATATTATTTATCGCGGTCCGAACATCTTTTCTTTATCTATGTTGTTTTGATATGACAAATTAAGATTATGTTTAAAAAAATCTAATTATCGAATAGACAACAAACTTCTCATATCCAGGCCATTTTCTTCTACACTTCACAATGTCCCATCGCAAGGAGTCGTGCCGAGACATTAAAGTATGCGTCGGTTCCAAGCCGTGTACAATGTTAATTGGTTTGTCATTTTATTTACCGTTCTCTCGGACATGTGACATTGTATCAATGTTGCTGTAAAAGGTGTTGGGAAATATCAGTAATGGACCTTGACGGATTTGTGCTCTGATCTGATGGCGGCCAATGACAGTCTCATCATCATCATAGGCAATCCCACGGAATCGAGGAAAACTTGCTTCCACTTTTAGAATGAGTCCTTAGGTGACTGAACAGTCCAACATAAGAACCACAGTCCCTGTCACAAGTGGGACAGATAGTCGTTGAGGGAAGGGGTGGGTGGGACTGGTTTGCCGCATGCTCTTTCCGCTGCCTGCGCTTGATTTCTGCATGCTCTCGGCGATGAGACTTGAGGAGCTCAGTGCCCTTCCGGATGCACTGCCTCCACTTAGGGCGATCTTTGGCCAGGGACTCCCAGGTGTCAGTGGGGATATTACACTTTATCAGGGAGGCTTTGAGGGCATCCATGTAACATTTCCAATGCCCACCTTTGGCTCGCTTGCCGTGAAGGAGTCCTGAGTAGAGCGCTTGCTTTGGGAGTCTCATATCTGGCATGTGAACGATGTGGCCTGCCCAGCGGAGCTGATCAAGTGTGGTCAGTGCTTCAATGCTGGAGATGTTGGCCTGGTCGAGGACACTAATGTTGGTGTGTCTGTTCTCCCAGGGGATTTGAAGGATCTTGCAGAGACATCGTTGGTGGTATTTCTCCAGCAACTTGAGGTGTCTACTGTACATGGTCCATGTCTCTGAGCCATACAGGAGGGCGGCTATTACTACAGCTCTGTAGACCATGAGCTTGGTGGCAGTTTTGAGGGACTGGTCTTCGAACACTCTTTTCCTCAGGCGGCCGAAGGCTGCACTGGCGCACTGGAGGTGGTGTTGAATCTCGTCATCAATGTCTGCTCTTGTTGATAAGAGGCTCCCGAGGTATGGGAAATGGTCCAGGGTGTCCAGGGCCGCGCCGTGGATCTTGATGACTGAGGGGCAGTGCTGCGTGTCGAGGACAGGCTGGTGGAGGACCTTTGTCTTATGGATGTTTAGCGTAAGGCCCATGCTTTTGTACGCCTTAGTAAATACGTCGACTATGTCCTGGAGTTCAACTTCAGTATGTGTGCAGACGCAGGCGTCGTCCGCATACTGTAGCTCGACGACAGAGGTTGGGGTGGTCTTGCACCTGACCTGGAGACGGCGCAGGTTGAACAGGTTCCCACTGGTTCTTTCGTTTAGTTCCACTCCAGCAGGGAGTTTGTTGACTGTGAGGTGGAGCATGGCAGCGAGGAAGATTGAGAAGAGGGTTGGGGTGATGACGCAGCCCTGTTGATCCCGGTCCGGACGTGGATTAGGTCTGTGATGGATCTGTTGGTAAGGATCACAGCCTGCAGGTCATCGTGGAGCAGGCGGAGGATGGTGACGAACTTTTGGGAGCATCCGAAACGGAGGAGGACGCTCCATAGACCCTCGCGGTTGACAGTATCATAGGCCTTTTGTAAGGTCGAAAAAGGGCATGTATAAGGGCTGGCGCTGCTTCCTGTATTTTTCCTGCAGCTGTTGCACTGCAGAAATCATGTCCGTTGTGTCCCGTAGGGGACGAAATCTGCACTGTGACTCCGGGAGGAGCTCCTCAGCCACAGAGAGAAGACGGTTGAGGAGGACTCTAGCGACGACTTTCCCAGTGGCTGATAACAGGGAGATTCCTCTGTAGTTGCCGCAGTTGGACGTCCCTTTTTTAAAGATGGTCACGATCACTGATTCTCTGAGATCTCCCGGCAAGTTCTCCTCCCTCCAGATGAAAGAGATGAGGTCATGTATTCGCGCCAACAGTACCCCTCCGCCATACTTCAGTGCCTCAGCAGGGATTCCATCCGCTTCCGTAGCCTTGTTGTTCTTAAGCTGCCTTACGGCTTTTTCTACCTCGTACAGTGTTGGGGTTTTACTGAGATGGTGGCGGGTAGCATGCTGCAGGATGGAGTTGAGAACACTCGAGCCAAAGGCAGAGTCTCGATTGAGGAGATCTTCGAAGTGCTCCTTCCAGCGGGCCATGACTGCCTCGGTGTCCTTAATGAGTGTTTCCCCGTTCTTGGCCAGCAGTGGGGTGGGGCCTTGGGTGTTTGGACCGTAGGTGGCCTTGATTGCGATGAAGAATCCTCGCACATCAGTCTACACACTATTCCGAAAACAAAAAGCAACTGCTTATTATGGAACAGTTAATTGCAAACTGTCCCCTTATACATTTTGTGATACACTTCACTATTACTGAAGTTCGTCCAGTTCTTTTTTAATTTGCTCTTGGGATTTTTCAGGATATGGGAGATGCTGGCATGATCACATTTATTGCCCATCTCCGGTTGTCTTGAGAAGGTGATCGACCATCTTAACTGGCAATTGTTTTTACAGTCGAGCTGTTTGCAAGATTACTTCAGAAGGCATTGAGAGTCCATCCCTTTGTGTGGGGCAGGAGTCACATGCAGCCCAGACCAGGTACAGGTGGCAGGTCCCTTTCCCTGAAGGACATAAGTGAGTCACTATCGAGTTTTACGACAATCCAGCATATTTCATGGTCACTTTTCACAGTCCAAAATTGACCAGATTTATTGAATTCAGTTTTAACATTTGTTGTGGCGGTATTTGAATTGATGACCTCTGCAGCTGCTACTCTAATACCATAACCACTACACTACCATATGCTCAGGATACATCTTTGGTGGCAAAGTGTATCAGGTTTGCCACGGCATCTTTCGTTGTGAAGAGCACAAAGGCAAGGAAAGGCTGTCTGAGTTACCAGAAATTCAACACTTGTATAAGAACATAAGAAATAGGAGCAGGAGGAGGCCATTCAGCCCCTCGAGCCTGCTCCGCCATTCAATAAGATCATGGCTGATCGTCGACCTCAACTCCACTTTCCTGCACTTTCCCCATATCCCTTGATTCCTGTAATATTAAAATATCTGTCAATCTCAGCCTTGAATATACCCAACGACTGAGCATCCACAGCCCTCTGGGGTAGAGAATTCCAAAGATTCACAAACCACTGAGTGAAGACATTTCTCCCCATCTCAGTCCTAAATGGCCGACCCCTTATCCTGAGACTGTAACCCCTGGTTCTAGATTCCACAGCCAGGGGCAACATCCTCCCAGCATCTACCTTGTCAAGCCCTGTAAGAATTTTGAATGTTTCAATGGGATTACCTCTCATTCTTCTAAACTCTCGGGAATTTAGGCCCAGTCGACTCAAGCTCTCCTCATAGGACAATCCCCCCATCCCAGGAACCAGTCTGGTGAACCTTTGTTGCTCTCCCTCTACGGCAAGAATATCCTTCCTTAGGTAAGGAAGCCGATAATGCAATGTTCAGATATTTGAGTCTTCTGTGCAGAAAGCCACAGTACAAACTGGCGCGGGAGCTCACACCTCACATTCAAATTCATTAAACAGCAAAACAAATTAACAAATGTCAATCCTGTTAATGCATTATAGATTTACTTTTATCTATTTTCATTATTCTGTCTTTCCACACAGGACATTGAGCGGAAATTTGTTTTTTTCAGCTAATTATTTCCTAATTGCTTACATTTAGAATACACGCCTTATATTCATTAAGATAAGACGACCAAACAATAAACTGATTCTAATCTGAGCAGAGTGTATTGTTGCGTTCCCTCATATCTAGACATGTCTGTTATCTGCTGCTTCCCCCCTCGCCACCCTCCTTGGCACCACTTCTTGCTTCAAAGCAGATGTCACAATCAATCCCGTTTCAATATTGCTACTCCTTTCCAAAACTGCATCCTGTCCCATCCCTCCCACTCTCACCAGCCACCTCTACTCCTCTTCAGTAAAAAGATGAGAACTTCTAAACAGCTAACAAACATGGTAACTGAGATTTTGTATACACTTCCACCTGAAATATTTACAATCTGAGAATCACGGAAAAATATACTGCCCTATCTAACTTTAAACCACTTGCATTTGCCTGTAATTTTTCCAGAATAAATTAAGTAAATGTTCCAGATTTCACTTTGTGAGTTCCATTTGAATCTGTTCTCAAACCTAGTTATCGTAGAATTACATAATATTTACAGCACAAAAACAGACCACTCAGCCCAACAGGTCTATGCCGGTGTTTATGCTCCACACGAGCCTCATCCCACCTTACTTCATCTAACCCTATCAACATATCCTTCTATTCCTTTATCCCGCATGTACCCTGTACTTAACTAGCTTCCCCGTAAATGCATCTTTGCTATTCGCCTCCACCACTCCTTGTGGTAGCAAGTTCCACATTCGAAATATTCTAACGGACAATTTTCCTGTCTCTAGCGCCCAGTAGAGGCCACACAATTAGTAAAGTCAATTGGAACTATGGGCTGAGACCCGCGATGTTGGCATTGCTGACGATGGCTCCCATAGCGCTACTCCTCAGACAAGAGCAATGCTGCCGCTCCAAACGTGTGTCACTTATATGTCACCACAGGAAGCTGTGCCCCGATTTACGGGCAAAGTGCCAATCGTAAGTCATGAGTAAGCTGTCCACATAAAAAGGAACCGCTGTAAAAACCTAAAGATCATGTTAGGGTGACCCTCCCTTATCCGGAGCCCTCGGGACCTGGCCTCTTCTGGATAAGGCATTTTTCTGGAGGGTGCCATGAGACCCACATCAACCAAATTGTTGTACCAAAGCTTGAATTCTGATATTCTGGATCTCTTGCCCTATCTCCCAAATCTTTCAATTAACTCTGCACAAAGCATCAGTTATATCCAATACTTTTATTTTACAGCATTACAATATCTCACTAGTGTGCTTGCCCATTCGAATGAGACGTTAAACCGAGGCCTCGCCTGCTCTCTCAGGTGGACGTAAAAGATCCCATGGCACTATTTCGAAGAAGAGTAGGGGGGTTATCCCTCAATCAACATAACAAAAAGCAGATTATCCGGTCATTATCACATTGCTGTTTGTGAGAGCTTGCTTGTGCACAAATTGGCTGCCACGTTTCCTACATTGCAACAGTGACTACGTTCCAAAAGTACTTCATTGGCTGTAAAGCACTGTGAGACGTTCCAGTGGGCATGAAAGGCTCTATATAAATGCAAGTCTTTCTTTCTTCCAACAGTGGCTGTTGTTTTGTGCATGGTCTGGTGCTCAGTCTAAGTCACTCCCCGAGTCAAGATGAGGGCAGGAGTCTGGCACTTGTGTCTCATTGTGAGGCTCGGGGAATTGAAGTGGCTCTTCATTTCTGTGAGTTCGCACACAGATGGGTCAGCACCTCAAGCCTCCTCCGCCATTCAATAAGATCATGGCTGATCTGATCTTGAGCTCAACTCCACTTTCCTGCCTGTTCCCCATAATCCTTGACTCCCCTTTGGTTCAAGAATTTGTCTATCTCAGCCTTGAATGTATTCAATGATTCAGCCTCCACAGCTCTCTGGGGTAGAGAATTCCAAAGATTCACAACCCTCTGAGAAAAGAAATTCCTGTTCATCTCAGTCTTAAATGGATGACCCATCATTCTGAAATTCTGCCCCCTTGGTCTAGATTCCTCCACGAGGGGAAACATCCTCCCAGCATCTACCCTGTCAAGCCCCCTTTGTTAAATGCTTCCTTCTCCTGAATAGAAGCAGCCTCGAGATACCTCAAACATTTTCCCATCCTTTTTTCTTTGTATTAAGAATGAGTTGCTGTGACTGTGAGGGTGGTGCTAAGGTGTTGCTCTTTCACTCATTACAGTTTACGTGCAGTTTCTGAAGGTTGTGACCAGGGAGTGTTTCCTAGGTGGAAATCAGACTATATACCATCTTACAGATTATTATATCACCAAGGAAAGAGTTAGGAGTGACAGGAAACACTCGGGAGTCAGCACAGAGTAAATAAAACCGTGTTACATCTGTGTAAAGATCCATACTTATCTTCCCTTCCTGGAGAGGTCGTGAAACTTTTTCTTACACTGCATACATGTCTTTGGTACAGTGCTGTTGCTGTTGATGGCCTCAGTCAGCTCTTTCCTCGCCCCATGTGCTCTTGTCATCAGCCTCTTCCTACCATGGCGGGAAATAGTGCATTTCTCCTTTGTTCCACTTGCCCCAGGCATTGTTCAATGACCAAAGCAGGTTGCCCTTAGGCGACCTACTCTCCTATTGGTGCTTTTCCCACTTTTTCCTCAATTGTAAAATGATCTGTTGGCACAAGTACATTCACAGAAGCACTACACCAATTTGTCTGGCAGCTTATGGGCTTGAAAAATTGACACTTTCAGAAACATTGACCAGGACTGGACTTGGAAAATGTCCGTCCCGCCTCAGAGTTCATTGTTTCCTCCACAAGCTCTCGGGGAGCCCCAAGAAATGCCATTGCTTTAAGCATGCATCAGCCCTTTATTGCCGGCTGCTCTACTTGATGATGATGATGATGATGATGATGATTTGCTTCCTAAACCATCATCACTGCACCCAACAGAAGACCTCAGCATCCGTCCACGTCAAACACAGCAGGGGCAAGAAAAACCCTTGACAAAACCCTTGCATCAGGGGGAGTGCCATTTTTATGTGAGTTGCTGATACCTCGTGCTCATTCCGATAGGCCCCCAGAAAGTTAGGCCGTATGTGTTCTGTAAAATTGGTTCCTACAAACGTTGGATTGTGGCAGAAATGCAAAGTGAACAGAAGCAGAGGTAACCATGCCAAATGGAGTATTGTCACTGTCTGGCGAGCCCAAGGTCTTGGATTTTGTGGCCAGTAGGTTTTTTGTCGGCTGACTGCCAGGGCAGGCCGACGATTATGCCCCTGGGCTCGGCCGGGTCGCCAACAGGCAGCCTGGCACCCACTCTTGGGTGCCAGGCCGCTGGTCCAGCCAAACCCTTCCCTGGCAGTCCAGTGGACCAGAGTTTATGACTACCGAAGGCTCTCCCCTTTAAGTGAAGAGGAGAACATGGTGACGCACACGCGTCGTGACGTCATCTCCGCTCCGCTGCTGACTGACAGCGGCCGTAATCCGTCCCGCCCCCACTTCTGCCCCTCTACAGTACTTACCACCCCACTTCTGCCGCATTATGACCGACTTCCAGTCCACTGGAAAAAAAACCCAACAAAGAGCTGAATTTACTGAAAGGGCCGACCTCATTCCATGAGGCAGAAAAAACACTTCTGCAGCAGAAGGTGTGACCCGTTTCGGGCAAACGTAAATTTCGGCTCCAATCTGTTTCTGTTGGTTGAGGGATAAATATTGCCCAGGACACTGGGGACAACTCCCTTGATCTTCTTCGAAATAGTGCCTGATTCAGGATTGATTCCTGGGATGGCAGCACTGACATATGAAGAAAGATTGGATTGACCAGGCTTATATTCACTGGAATTTAGTAGAATGGGAGGGGATCTCGTAGAAACATTTAAAATTCTGACGAGATCGGACAGGTTAGATGTTCCCGATGTTGGGGAAGTCGAGAACCAGGGGTCACAGTCTAAGGATAAGGGGTAAGCCATTTAGGACTGAGATGAGGAGAAACTTCTTCACTCAGAGAATTGTGAACCTGTGGAATTCCCTACCGCAGAGAGTTGTTGAGGCCAGTTTGATAGATATATTCAAAAGGGAGTAAGATGTGGCCCTTACGAATAAAGGGATATGGAGAGAAAGCAGGAATGGGGTACTGAAGTTGCATGATCAGCCATGATCATATTGAATGGTGGTGTAGGCTCAAAGGGGCCAAATGGCCTACTCCTGCACCTATTTTCTATGTTTCTCATTCACCTGAGAGAGCAGGCAGAGCCTTGGTTTAGCATTACATCTGAAACACAGCACCTCTGACAGTGCAGTGCTCCCTCAACACTGCACTGGAGTCTCAGCCTGGATAATATGCTCAAGTCTCCAGAGTGGGACTTGAACCCACAAACCTTCTGACACAGAGGCAAAGGTGCTACCCACTGAGCCACAGCTGACACCTGCTTAGCCACCAGATGGAGCAGAATGTGAGAATGAGACAAGAAAAGCTGAACAATGTTAGGCTAGTAAAAGAGCAGTGCTCATCATCATCATCATCATCACAGGCAGTCCCTCAAAATCAAGAAAGACTTACTTCCACTCTAAAAGTGAGTTCTCAGGTGACTGTACAGTCCAATACGGGAATTACATGGTATGTCACAGGTGGGACAGACAGTGGTTGAAGGAAAAGGTGGGCGGGGCAGGTTTGCCGCACGCTCCTTCCGCTGCCTGCGCTTGTTTTCTGCATGCTCTCGGCGATGAGACTCGAGGTGCTCAGCGCTCTCCCGGATGCTCTTCCTCCACTTTGGGTGGTCTTGGGCCAGGGATTCCCAGGTGCCGGTGGGGATGTTGCACTTTATCAAGGAGGCTTTGAGGGTGTCCTTAAAACATTTCCTCTGTCCACCTGGGGCTGGCTCATTTGCCGTATAGGAGTTCCGAGTAGAGCGCTTGCTTTGGGAGTCTTGTGTCGGGCATGCGGACAATGTGGCCCGCCCAACGGAGCTGGCCGAGTGTGGTCAGTGCTCCGATGCTGGCTAATAATGCCACGGACCGTATAATAGTCCCCGTCCCCCAGCAACAGCACACTGTGCGGTGGTCAGTTACTGAAGGGAGAAAAATGAAAGAAGAACATGAAGATGAAACCTTCAAATTCAGATTAGAGAGCAAGCCTGCTGAGGTGGAAGGATGTTTAGCCAGCCTAATTCCAATTACCAGTGAATGGCTATACAGCATGAAGAGGCCCTCAAACGAAACAATTAAGACAAAGTAAGGGAAGTGACAGCAAGTGACTGAGCCTCTAAGTTCTCGTGTTGTGAGGTCATACTGACTCACATTAGTCCCAATCAGTTTCAGTTTTACAGTAAATTCTTTAGACTCAGTATCTGATTTATGCCACACACAGGGGTTATTTTGATTGCATATTTTCAAACACTGGTGCAAGCTATCAAAGGGAGGTTGATGCATGTGGTAATACAGGTTTCATGTTAGGTGAAGCGGTACATAATGTACTCAGCACTGGGCCAAGATAGAAAGAAAATAAAAGTTGGGAGAGCAAGCTTCTCTCTGGCAAGAAGACTGCAGACTGTTCAAGTGAAAACTAAAGGCTCCTAATTAACATTAATCAGGAGATGTAAGAAGGCATCATCATCATCATCATAGGCAGTCCCTCGAAACGAGGATGACTTGCTTCCACGGCAGAAATGGATGAGTTCACAGGTGTTTCAATCATATTCCGGATCCCGAACTACATCCTGAAGTGTGGAAGATGCCTGTGCGTGGATTTTTTTAACGTGTGGTGTCCGTTGCACACCAGCCACCACACGGGTTTGACAGAGCTAGGTCTTGGTCCAGCGGCAAGGATTAACCAAGACCAGCTCTGCTGCATGGACCTAGTGCGCACACATATCGCAGTATGGGCTGGCACTGTGGTTGTTTGTGTTCTAGCAGACACCGGGGGGAGATGGGGAGAAATTGGCTTCCGCTGCACCTCCCGTTAGCGCCTCCAGGGGGGGCGATAACGGGGTACTGCCTGCTCTGCGACCGGGCGTGGCGAGAGTATCCCTCCCCCCCCCCCCACCCCCGCAAACTTGCCTTGCCTAACTCCACGATCCCCTGCGCCCCTGAGATCGTGGCGTCTTCTGGTGCACAGCGCCCCGGTTCCACCCCAGATGCAAACTTCGTTTTTGAGGCGGTGTCACCGCCTGAGTGCTGATTTTAGCGCTGGGCGTTCGGCGCAGCCTCGAAGTTGTAAATTGAGTTTTTACGTCCAAAGTTGAGAGAGCAGCGCTAAAAAGTGGCGTTGCACACTCATCCTTGGGCGGGAGCTCAGGAGGCCGACTGAATTCCCCGACGGGAGGCTGCCGCCAGGCTAGAACATGCGAGAACACCAAGAGCAGGCAGCGGAGCGGAAGGAGCGTGCGGCAAACCAGGCTCCCCGCCTACCGTTTCCTTCAATCACTGTCTGTCCCACCTGTGACAGAGACTGTGGCTCTCGTATTGGACTGCACAGCCACCTAAGGACTCACATCAGGAGTGGAAGCAAGTCTTCCTCGATTCCAAGGGACTGCCCATGATGATGAGAAAAAAAATGGGAAGAAAAAAATATATAACTTAAACTTCTCCGATCCACACAAACACTTCCACACTCTTATTCCCAGAAATAAAATATGAGGAAAAACTTCTCCTCCTTTCTGGGCGATTCCGGCCGAGATCCGCTAGTTTACGAGCACTTTTTCTTGGCTGTATAGCCGCCTGTTTGTACGGCAGCCGCACAAAGCAAATGTCACGACAGAGGCGTCAAAGAGACGTTGTCACCACGCGTTAGCCGGCCCACTGTTGCCTCTTGGCGCCTCTGCCAAAGAGCCAACTCAGTTTCGGTCGTGGCGGCCGAATAGGCATTTGCCGCCTGTTAGCCGCCTCCCGCGCACGGTATCGGGTGGCGGACAAAACCCAATTTTGACCCCTACGTCCAAACTGTATACTATTATATATATATATATATATGTGTATTTTTCTAATTTGATTTTTAAATCAGTAATATACTAAGATGAACTAACAAGTGTATTCATTGCCAGTTCTACATCTGTATTGGTGCCAATGCAAAACTACTGCAGCAGCCAAAGTTTAATATTTCTGATTAATTATTGACTGGTTTGTTTAAATTATTGGCATTCAGTTGAGTTAGATGTAATATTAAATAGTTATTGGCTCAGAATGCTTATTATTATGTGTTGGACCAAGTAAACAGATGTTACTAATATTTGTGTTCACATTTTTGGTAATTGTTTCCAAATTTTAACCATTAGCGTGAATATTTTTAATTAGGTCTTACCAATCAACGTGAAACACTTAAATAAAAACAGATAATGCTGGAAATACTCAGCAGGTCAGGCAACATCTGTGGAGAGAGAAACAGAGTTAACGTTTCAGGTCGATGAACTTTCATGTCACTAACCTGAAACATTAACTCTGTTTCTCTCTCCACAGATGCTGCCTGACCTGCTGAGTGTTTCCAGCATTATTTGTTTTTATTTCAGATTTCCAATATCCACAGTATTTCGCTTCTGTGTCAAACATTTGAATGCTTGTCCTAAAATATTGAACTACTACAATTACAATTTTAAAAAATGAGGCATACTGTTTTTAAACTATTGCAATAAATGATTTTGTTCTAAGTATTGATTTAAAATATTTTATGTGGCAGTATTAACAAATCGTCCTAGGTTCAAGTCAATGCATTCAAGGAGATATTGGAAATATCAATGAATTTGAGTCAGAAGGTTGTTGGTTCAAATCCCACCTCAGGGACTTGAGTACAAAAAATCCAGGCTGACACTCCAGTGCAGTGCTGGGGGAGTGCTGCAATGTTGGAGGTGCCATCTTTTGGATAAGAAACCGAGTCTGCTCTCTCAAGTGGATGTAAAAGCTCCCATGGCACGATTTCAAAGAAGAGCAGGGGAGTTATCCCCGGTGTCCTGGCCAATAATTATCCCTCAATCAACATAACAAACACAGATTATCTGGTAATATCACATTGCTGTTTGTGGGAACTTGCTTGTGTGCAAATTGGCTGCCGTGTTTCCTACATTACAACAGTGACTACACTCCATAAGTCATTGGCTATAAAGCACTTTGCGATGTTAGGTGGTCGTGAAAGGCACTATATAAATCCAAGTCTTTCTTTCTATATTTCTTATAAAATTAACAGTAATGTATTCTTGTTCCCTGGTGAAGGTTAATTCACAAGGATTGCATTTAGACCCTCCTAAACCAGTCTCATTTTGACCAAAGACTGCTGGGTCCAATTTGGGGCAGTTGACACTGTCACTGAAGTGGACCAAAGGGTCCATTTGCTCCAATGAGCTGAGTGGCAGAGAAGAGTGGTGAGGAAAAACAAATAAAATAAAAAGGTGGATGTGGAATTCTGGAAGTTCTCGCCTTACAGCACATTGCAAAAATTATCGGATTTACAAAAAGAATGTTGTTCATTCTGAATGTAGCAGAGGAAACATATTCAGCGGGTGATTGAAGAAACTGGATGCCCTGATATGGTGAGAGATCAATACTGAGCTGCCCCACACTTACTGTGTTGATTGTGCCTGTATCTCATTTTGCACAACCATCATATCAACTAAAGGCAAATCAAGGTAGCAGTGTCGCGAGAGTTATGGATGTAGAAAGTACTGATGGAAGGTGAATTTGGATTGTTTATATTCTTCAAAAGTTATGAAGAAGAAGGAACTTGCATTTTATACAGCACCTAAATGTCCTCAGATGTCCCAAAGCGCTTTACAATCAGTGAATTACTTTTAAAGCTACTGTTGTTATGAAAGGAAACCAATTTGTGCATATTTGGAATAATCTGGAAAGGACTGCATGACGGTACATGACAAATCTTGAAAATGTCCATGTTTAATGTGATCGGTTGGCTGCATTCCCTAAATTTGGACAGAAAGTCTGAAAGGCCGTGAAAATGGCACTATAACAAATCATGTGGACTAATTGTTATTAACTCATAAACACCTAATACTGAAGAGTAGACTATTGAACCAAATCAACACGCATGGGAAAATAACATCTTTGCTTTGATTGTTTTTTAATGTAGGCAGATCAGAAAGAGATAAAGAGATTAAGAAACGCTGAAGGCATATTGCTGGTTAAGCTGCCAAAATCCTGCTTCAGAAAAGATCTTCCTATTCTTGTAAGAAATCAAAGTATTAGTATCAAATTCCATTGGAAAAAAAGAAAGATTATGAAAAGCCAAGCAGGTAGTCCACAAAGGCAAATAATGTTATGTGTAGCTGATTGTCCGTGGGTTTAAAACACGCACTCCATTAGACTCCGCCTGCAGGATCTGAGACACACATGGTAAACTTCCTCAGAGATTCTCCCGCTCTGTCGCTGGAACTTTGGCGGCAGTTTGGCGGAGACATCTTTTACGCGTGTTAGCGGAGGTCTCCCTCGAAGTTACGGCAGCGGAGCATCACCTGATGATGGATTCCTGTGCTGAGAATTTGGATATCTGACACTTGAGATTGATGACAAATGAAACTTACAGAAATAGATCACTTGAAGTAAGTTCATAAATATCTAGATAATAGGGTACGGTAGCATAGTGGTTATGTTACTGGACTTGTAATCACGAGGCGTGAGCTCAAATCCCACCATAGCAGCTAGGGGAATTAAAGTTCAGCTAATTAAATAAATCTGGAATAAAAAGCTAGTATTGGTAATGGTGACCATGGGCCCAAATTTGGCCAGGAGTTACTCTACTTTTTTTGGAGCAACTTGATTTTTTTGGAGTATCTTAAAAATCCCCATTCTGCATATTTAATTTGCGCCAGTGTAAATGAGTTAGTTAGGATTTTTTTTAGTTTAATTTTTTTTTTTAAAAGGGGGCATTACCAGCCACCTATGCCTGTTTTGATCATTTAAGCCAGTTTGAACAGCTAATAGTTGCTCCAAACTAACTTAGGCCAGCATTTGTGGTCCGCATAGAAAACCCTTGCGGAGAGTTAAGAAATCAGCACGGGCAAGTACATTAAGAGCACCAAGCACTAAGCAAAGCACAAAAATAAGCATTCAATAACAAATAAAAAATACAAGGAAGCTGAGAGGACCTGCACCTATCACCAAGACTTACAAAGCACTAAACAAAGCACAAAAAGTAAAAAGCAATTAATTAACAAATAAAAAGTAGAAGGAACCCTGCACCTAAAGCACCAAGACCAAAGTAATAAGCAATCAATCAATCAATAACAAATAAATCATAGAAGTCCTACCTTTATGTGAAGGGAAGGCAGCGGGCCGTCGATGAGGGAGCCAATTCGGCCAGGGATAGGGACGGCGCACTCCAGGCCCCTCTCACACAGCTTGCAGAGCACACTCTCAGATTCTGGGGGCAAGGAGTTACTGCGCAAACGCGCACACTCTAGCGTGCATGTGTAGGGGTCCCGGCACTGTTTTCAGCGCCGGGACCTGGCTCCGCCCCCGAATCCCGTTGCCTCACTGCGCCGCCATTGAGGAGAGGCTGGGGAGTGGCCAAACTCGGCCTGAAGATTTTTGGCGCCCTTGGAGTTCTACAAAAGCGGCACGCCTCTGGTGAATGCGCTAGAAATCTGTACTTGGGCCCCATGAAACTATTGGATTGTTGTAAAAACCCAAACTGGTTCACTAATGTCCTTTAGGGATGGAAATCTAACGTCCTTACCCGGTCTGGCCTACATGTGGCTCCAGATCCACAGCAATGTGGTTGACTCTTAACTGCCCTCTGAAATGGCCGAGCGAGACACTCAGCTGAACCAGAGCACTACGACAAAGTCAGCCAACTGTGGGAGTACCTTCACCACACGGACGGCAGCGGTTCAAGAAGGCGGCTCACTTCCACCTTCTCAAGGACAATTAGGGATGGGCAATAAATGCTGGCCTTGCCAACGACGCCCGCATCCCATGAATAAATAAAAATAAAATTGCCAGTATAGATCATTTGGTGTCTAGTTGGTCTATCCCTTAAAACATTGTGACAAAAGCACCCTCTGAACATAGCTGCAACCATACCTTAATATCCATTTCATACTGTCGTGAGCAGCTGCTTTCCATGGTTGATGCAACAAGGGTGCGACTTCAAAATAACAAAAATGTAGACCAAAGACACTGACAATGAGCTGGAAGATATCCCTGCTGCAACATCTTTGCGAGCAGCAAGAGCCAAATGGCAAGCCTTTGTAGACACGATCACCAGCAAGTGCAACCTCTGCCCAGTGCATTAACAGAACAGCACAAAGCTGACACAGGCACGATGGGCTGAATGGCCTCCTCCTGTGCTGTATCATTCTATTATTCTAAAAATCACCGCAGTGGCCCAACACACCATCACTGGCATTGTTCTCTGCATTAACTCAACTGTCAGTGAAGCCAATCCTTTGACCTGCAAAAACTTTATTCTACGTCATTAGAAATCTCTCTCTAAACACTGTTAAAATAAAATCCAACCAAATTTAACCTCCCAAAAGTGAATAGTGCACGTGCTGATGTTCTCCCCGCCCCCTCCCCACCCCCCGCGCAAACCGTGCTTCCACTAGATTTCCCTCTGACTTACCACCTATTTTGAGGCTAATTTGGATAGTAAATACAGTAAAATAGGTTTCTAGAGGCTACTGGCTCAATGCACCTGAATTATCCGCCCCAAAAAGGCACCCTTTAAAACCTGCCTGGAGCATAATCCACCTCATGTAAACCCATCAACCCCAACTGTTGGCCCAAATAATTACTGCCACTATACAAGTGTAGGACCTGCAGGAAGGTATTGCACTGAGTGGCCCATTTTATACGTAAACTGAAGGCTGATGTTCCTTTGCCTGCATTTCAATCTCTTTAGGATTTTGGAGTCTCAATCAAGACTTTTGCTGTTAGTTTCACCCAGCTCTGCTCAAAATGCAGCAATGTGACTGGAAAATGGACAGACAATTGGTGTGTTAGTTCTCCATCTTCATTTCTGGTGAGTTTTGATTGCAAGATCCAGGCTTGTTTTTGAATGCTCTATTCATATCATGAAAGGAAGAGAACTGAAAATCTGATTATAAAAGCAGAAAATACCAGAAATGCGTCTGAAAGATTTGGCCTGAATCTTAGCTTGGAGGCGGTGGTGGGCTCTTTTGAGGTTTCCCTGAGGTTCTGCCTGATTAACATTTTGTTGTCTCGATTTCCCGGCCCCAGCCAGCCAGATTGAGAGGTGGGCATCCGGCACCAGGCCACAACCAGGGAGCAGAGAGGGGGGAGGGAGGGATCATGGGGGAGATCGGAAGGGTCTGGTGGGGAGATCAGGTGTCGAGGGAGAGGGGAGATCGGAAGGGTTGAAGTGGGGGAGATCGGAAGGGTCTGGTGGGGAGATCAGGTGTCGAGGGAGAGGGGAGATCGGAAGGGTTGAAGTGGGGGAGATCGGAAGGGTCTGGTGGGGAGATCAGGTGTCGAGGGAGAGGGGAGATCGGAAGGGTTGAAGTGGGGGAGATCAGAAGGGTCGGTAGGGAGATCGGAAGGGTCTGGCGGGGAGAACAGAAGGGTCGGGAGGGAGATCGGAAGGGTGGGAATGGGGAAGGTCAGAAGGGTTGGGGAGGGGTGTAGGAGAGGTCAGAAAGGTCGGTGGGAGGAGGAGATCGGAATGGTCGTGGGGAGGGAGATCAGAAGGATTGTGGGGAGATCGGAATGGTTGGTAGGTCGGTGGGGAGGTCGGAAAGATCGGGGGGGGATCTTCGTAAGGGTCGGAGGGGGGTCTCCGATCGCAGGAGTTGGGTAAAGCAGTTAAGTGGAAAGGCACTCACTCACCTCCCGAATCCAGCAGTCTTTGCCTCTCTTTCACTGTCGGAAAACCCGGCCGGCCAGAGCTAACTTTAAAATGATGGCTAATTCTGAGGCATGCAGCCTCATTATACTATTTAATTGATCAACCCACCTCCTGTGAACAGGTAGGTTGCCCACCCCCGATGCTGCCTGCATTAAAACTGGATGGGGGCAGGTTGGGGTCAGGTTTCAGATTGTTTTACAGTTTTACATGCCACCCGACCCAAACCCACCGATTTCTGGGAGCTAAAATTTTCCCCGAAGTGAGGTTAACATTTCAGCTATGATCCTTCGTCAGAACCGTTGCTGATAGACATCCCTTCATTATGTACAGATTTCATGTTTCCTTTTCCAATGTGTTGCACATTAAAGTCCATCTGTTGTTTCTTGGCCTTCCACTGAATTGATATAGTCCCCTTTGAGTGCTATTACTTTCCCTTATACTCAACAGCTGGTTGCATAGCTATTGATGGCTGCAGCGAGCTAAATGCCTCCATCGTTGTTTTGGGGGGAAGTTTCGTGGCCTGGTACATCTGGAAAGCGTCGAGACCCAAACACCACCATGTTGACCATTTTACGAGTGGGCACACTGCTGCAAGTCAGATTTATCCCAAGTACTTTAGAGAAATTGTCTTTGTTTTAGTAAAATATTAGTTAATTCTCACAGTAGCTGCCAGGTTTCAAACACAACTGCATTGCAAATGAGGCCATCACATCCACATTGGCTCAGTGCTTTCTGAACACGTCTCTGCAAAATGAAACAACCTCTTCTGAAAGAAATGGGGCTAATTAGAGCTCCTTTTATTCTGACCTAAATACCTGAGGAGCCACAGATGGTGGCCTGTACTTTACATTTTCCAGTTTAGGTCCAAAGTGGTCACAGATTTATGCGATTAAAGAGAATATGGATTAACCACAAAACCTAAAGGGAATTACTTCCTAGAACTCATTTTGTTAAATTTGTAACAGTTACACAGAGAGCCTGTGTTATTTAAAATAATGATTAGCTCCAGGTAGTCAGTCAATAATGCTTGTTTTTAAAAGGAAATGAAATATTTGAACTCAGTTCTGTTTTATATGATTTATTATCATAGCAAAGTGGAACGTTCGAACAAACTCTTGATGTAAGGCAGCTTAGAATCATAGTTTTCCTTTGTAATATATTCATGTTAAGCATACAAATAATAAATAAATAAATACCAACAACTTTATTTATATATCACCTTTAATGTAGGAAAACGTTCCAAGGCACTTCAAAGGAGTGTTCTAAGACAAAAATTTGACACTGAGCCACATAAGAAGAAATTAGGGCAGATGACCAAAAGCTTGGTCAAAGAGGTAGGTTTTAAGGAGCGTCTTAAAGGAGGAAAGAGAGGTAGTGAGGCAGAGAGGTTTGGAGGGGGGGAGTTCCAGAGCTTGGGGCCAAGGCAACAGAAGGCACGGCCACCAATGGGTGAGTGAATATAATCAGGGATGCTCAAGAAGGCAGAATTTGAGGAGCGCAAATATCTCGGGGGGTTGTGAGGCTGAAGGAGATTACAGAGATGGGGAGGGGCGAGGCCATGGAGGGATTTGTAAACATAGAAACATAGAAAATAGGTGCAGGAGTAGGCCATTCGGCCCTTCGAGCCTGCACCGCCATTCAATGAGTTCATGGCTGAACATGCAACTTCAGTACCCCATTCCTGCTTTCTCGCCATACCCCTTGATCCCCCTAGTAGTAAGGACTACATCTAACTCCTTTTTGAATATATTTAGTGAATTGGCCTCAACAACTTTCTGTGGTAGAGAATTCCACAGGTTCACCACTCTCTGGGTGAAGAAGTTTCTCCTCATCTCAGTCCTAAATGGCTTACCCCTTATCCTTAGACTGTGACCCCTGGTTCTGGACTTCCCCAACATTGGGAACATTCTTCCTGCATCTAACCTGTCTAAACCCGTCAGAATTTTAAATGTTTCTATGAGATCCCCTCTCATTCTTCTGAACTCCAGTGAATACAAGCCCAGTTGATCCAGTCTTTCTTGATATGTCAGTCCCGCCATTCCGGGAATCAGTCTGGTGAACCTTCGCTGCACTCCCTCAATAGCAAGAATGTCCTTCCTCAAGTTAGGAGACCAAAACTGTACACAATACTCCAGGTGTGGCCTCACCAAGGCCCTGTACAACTGTAATAACACCTCCCTGCCCCTGTACTCAAATCCCCTCGCTATAAAGGCCAACATGCCATTTGCTTTCTTAATCACCTGCTGTACCTGCATGCCAACCTTCAATGACTGGTGTACCATGACACCCAGGTCTCGTTGCACCTCCCCTTTTCCTAATCTGTCACCATTCAGATAATAGTCTGTCTCTTTGTTTTTACCACCAAAGTGGATAACCTCACATTTATCCACATTATACTTCATCTGCCATGCATTTGCCCATTCACCTAACCTATCCAAGTCACTCTGCAGCCTCATAGCATCCTCCTCGCAGCTCACACTGCCACCCAACTTAGTGTCATCCGCAAATTTGGAGATACTACATTTAATCCCCTCATCTAAATTATTAATGTACAATGTAAACAGCTGGGGCCCCAGCACAGAACCTTGCGGTACCCCACTAGTCACTGCCTCCCATTCTGAAAAGTACCCATTTACTCCTACTCTTTGCTTCCTGTCTTGACAACCAGTTCTCAATCCACGTCAGCACATTATCCCCAATCCCATGTGCTTTAACTTTGCACATTAATCTCTCGTGTGGGACCTTGTCGAAAGCCTTCTGAAAGTCCAAATACACCAGATCAACTGGTTCTCCCTTGTCCACTCTACTGGAAACATCCTCAAAAAATTCCAGAAGATTTGTCAAGCATGATTTCCCTTTCACAAATCCATGCTGACTTGTACCTATCATGTCACCTCTTTCCAAATGCACTGCTATGACATCCTTAATAATTGATTCCATCATTTTACCTACTACCGATGTCAGGCTGACCGGTCTATAATAACAAGGATAAGAATTTTGAAATTGAGGCGTTGCTTAATCGGAAGCCCGTGTAGGTCAGTGAGCACAAGGGTGATGGGTGAGCGCGACTTGGTGCGAGTTAGTAACCAGAACAATTTAACCCCTCCCCTCTGGTGTCTCAGTGGATATGATCACTGGGCTACACAATGAAGGCCTGGGAATGATGCTTGGTCTGTGCTGAGTTAGCTTCAGCATCCATGGGTTAGAAATAGGGACAAATCAGTCAGTTATGGGCATTGATTGTTATCCACAATTCCTACTAGAGGTACACGTGTGTTAATGCTGACTGAGGAGCTAATCAACCAGCTGTACGGTGCCCCAGTTTAATATCTGACCGACACTCACTGTCATACCTCGTGTATGAAATAATAACCATGTGGATGGCCTGCTGTGGTCCGCTGAAACTACCGTCGTCCCCAACATGAATAGCTGCCTTCAGGAGGACCTGGCAGCTACTCTAAGCAGTGGCCTAAGTGGGAATGTTGTGGCTTTCCCGCCAGATCCATCTAAGGGAAAAGGAACTGTGGCCAGAAGAAGCCCAAAGAGATAAATGTTTTAACTTTTTTTTTTATAACATTCTCATTGCACCTCCAGGACTCATAAGGAAAGTTTAAGGCTCCCTTGCCCTAGATTCCAGCCCTGATCGCGAGGTCCTCCTGCAATCCCTTTCCCCGTGACTCGCATGACACAAGGGACTGTTCCTTTCGGTCGCCAGAGCAGACGATGCTCAGGAGCTCAAATCTCCCGGGGCTCGGGCTGCCGAGGGCGTGTGCATGGCCTCCCACTCGATTGCTGCCCTGGGTTAAAATCAGGGCCACTGTAACTCACTTCCTCTCCTCTTGCAGGAGGAGCTATTGCACAGCAGGTGGAGACAATCAGCCCAGGCCAAGGTCCTGTCACTCTACAAACACTCGTGCCCAGGGAAAAGGTTGCTATTGGCATCACAGGAAGAAGATTGCAGAGTGCCGCAGTACAGCGGGACCTGGGGGTACTTGTGCATGGAACACAAAGGACAGTATGCAGGTACAGCAAGTGATCAGTAAGGCAAATGGTATCTTGGCTTTTATTGCAAAGGGGATGGAGTATAAAAGCAGGGAAGTCTTGCTACAGCTATATAAAGTATTGGTAAGGCCACACCTGGAATACTGCGTGCAGTTTTGGTTTCCATATTTACGAAAGGATATACTTGCTTTGGAGGCAGTTCAGAGAAGGTTCACTAGGTTGATTCCGGGGATGAGGGGGTTGACGTACGAGGAAAGGTTGAGTAAGTTTGGCCTCTACTCATTGGAATTCAGAAGAATGAGAGGTGATCTTATCAAAATGCTTAAGATTATGAGGGGGCTTAACAGGATGTATGCAGAGAGGATGTTTCCACTGATGGGGGAGACTAGAACGAGAGGGCATGATCTTAGAATAAGGGTCTGCCCATTTAAAACAGAGATGAGGGGAAATTTCTTCTCTGAGGTTGATAAATCTGTGGAATTCGCTGCCTCAGAGAGCTGTGGAAGCTGGGACATTGAATAAATTTAAGACAGTTTCTTAAATGATAAGGGGTTACAGGGAGCGGGCAGGGAAGTGGAGCCGAGTCCATGATCAGATCAGCCATGATCTTATTGAATGGCGGAGCAGGTTCAAGGGGCCATATGGCCTACTCCTGTTCCTATTTCTTATGCTCTTATGTTCTTATTTACATCAGTCAGCATCAGAGATGGCGAGGCTGAATGCCTGGTCCAGCAGGATTTAGTGCCATCTTTCCTCCCTCCTTTTTTTACACTTAACTCTTTCCTCCATGCAGTTGCTAACCTCTTGAACATGAAAACTTGGTATTACATAACGCTCCCGAGGATCTGCTATTTCTTGCCTTTATAGCTACATCCTAACCTTTGTCTCTCTTGCTCCTTGTTCTAAGTCAACCAGGACTTGGTGACTAGTGTCAGACTGATAATGAAACCCCAGATGGCAGTGCCCCATCACTCGCTCATGCCCCGCCAAGCAACAGCTCGACCATTGGCTTCCTGCATGCCTTAGACAGTGAGTTTGAGGGAATTACACTGGGAGAAAAGGGAAACATCTTACGGGAAATGCAAAGAGAATCTTTGGTGATGTTTGAAACAAGCAGAATACTAAACAACTAGAATCCTTTACGCAGATGAGAATTTAGACAGTGGAGGAGTCTAATAGCATAGCAAAGCTTTTAAATGGTGACACAAGTTTCATTATTCCCGGTCGTCCTAAGTGGAGGAAGAGCATCCGGGAGGGCGCTGAGCACCTCGAGTCTTGTCGCCGAGAGCATGCAGAAAACAAGCGCAGGCAGCGGAAGGAGCGTGCGGCAAACCAGACTCCCCACCCACCCTTTCCTTCAACCACTGTCTGTCCCCACCTGTGACAGAGACTGTCATTCCCATATTGGACTGTACAGTCACCTGAGAACTCACTTTTAGAGTGGAAGCAAGTCTTCCTCGATTCCGAGGAACTGCTTATGATATTCAATTCTCAAACAATAAATCAAACGGTTAGAGATACATATATAATTCTGACGAATGGTCACAGACCCGAAACGTTAACGCAGTTTCTCTCCACAGATGCTGACTGGCCCGCTGAGATTTCCAGCACTTTCTGCTTTTTATTTCAGATTCCAGCATCCGCAGTATTTTGCTTTTGCGTTAGCGATACATCTAACTATACGGATAAAATAATCACAAAGAATTGTCATTTTTGGGATGCTTCTTTTATTATCTGAGCACATTTGCCTTTATGATAATGGTGTTTGAATCTCAACTTAATTCATTGTGAAGTGTCTTGAGGCATTTCTGAGAGAAATGATACAGCGTTATTGGAAACAACATTTTTCTTTTCTTTTTCCTTGGAATCAGAGAATCGTGATAGATTTCACCTACCTGTAGCTTCATCTCGTCCCTTCGGTTTTTATTTTGTTTTCAGCCATTTTGCCTGACCGTTATCTGAAAGGCCCAGCGAGCCTGTGTCAGCTTATCACAAGAACGATGCAAAAAAAGAATCGCCCAGCTCTTCCTCTGGTTCCAAAAGGCCACGATCTAATTTCTAGCTCATAGACATTATTAATTGACTGTCTGCCAGAACTCACCACAAATGGATTCGCCACAATACAGCGGTATTTTAACTGTGGTAATCTGACCTTTTTACTGCCACCGATGTGTCTGCTAGTAGAAAACCTAGGCCATATAATGACTGGAAGAAAGAATTTGCTGGAACAAAGGAATCTTTTTCTTGGAATGTATTTACATTCGAAACAACAAACAATCCCATTAAACAGAAATAAAACTATGGGGAGCCAGAACTTCAGGGGCTACATTGCATTTTGTTAAATTATATAATGGCCATTTACTATTCTGGCATTCAATATTGTGCCCAGGTACTAATAAATCAAAGCAACACAATTTCTCAGAAAAATAGGCTGAAGTGTCAGAAAACTCTTAAACAATTATTTATACTTATTCTTTGTTATAATATTTATGTTTTTTTTCCAACTTATCATTGCATACCCATAATAGTTGTTTAGCATCCTCAAAGCGTAGAAAAGAATTCCCATACCTAAAAGGTCCAATATCAATGTAGCTAATTCACCCATTGTGTTCCCTAAATATGTGAACTGAAATTGGTTCAAGCGATGGTTGCTAGGTCTAATGAAAGCTTACCTGTGGCACCCACAAGCAAAACAAGATTTCTTTAAGACCCTACAACTGCTTACGTTCATTACATCAGTTCACAGGATGGTGGATTCGGAGATGACTTCTCAGGCTGAATTTCTGAGCGTGAGCTGGCAATGGGCAGCACGCTCATGATTTTCCAATATACATGGCTGATGAGGGAGACTCCCCATGGCAGCACATCCTCGTAAAATCAGCACACAAAGGGCTGTGTTGTGCAAAAAAATCTTTTCAGTCATTTACACATTTACAATGAACTAAAATGTTTGAGGGTCATTACAGAGCAAAGTCTTAGAAGACTTTCAGAAATACGTGACAGAAATAATTTCCTGGTAAAATAGAACCGTGGTAATTATGGTTTTAAAGGTCAGAGTTCATCCCATGTTCCCTGGCGTTTACCCAGTGTTCTGAAACCCTTTTGATTGGTGTTGGTGAGATGTTCACCCGGTCTTTGCTATAGTAAGGGTCCATAGTCCTCAGTTGCTCCCTCAAATGGCCCCAGACTGCTGATGGTCTTGCAGGAGGGCGATAGCTGTGAAGAGGGCAACTGTGTTGGACGTCACTATAACCCAGGTCGGTAATTGGAGTGTGGGCAGGTACAGCAGGAGCGGCGAGGTCGGGGTGAAGGAGCGGTGAGGGACGTGATCGGGGCCCAGGAGAGGGGTGAGTTCGAGGCCCAGAAGAGGCAAGGGCCCGGGACAGCACGGACCAGCCCACACTGCGATACATGTGCGCACCAGGTCCGTGCAGCAGAGCTGGTCTACAGTCATCTTGGTTAATCCTTGCCACTGGAGCAAGACCTAGCTCTGTCAAGCCCGTGTGGTGATTGGTGTGCAACGGCCACCACACGTTAAAAATTTCGCGCACAGGCACCTTCCATCCTTCAACATGTAATTCTGGACCTGGAATATTAGGTCCTTTATTGAAACATAGAAACATAGAAACATAGAAATTAGGAGCAGGAGCAGGCCACTCGGTCCTTTGAGCCTGCACCGCCATTCAATAAGATCATGGCTGATCATTCAACCTCAGTACCCCTTTCCTGCTTTCTCTCCATACCCCTTGTTCCTTTTGGCCCTAAGGAACTCCCCAGCAACAGGAACATTCTTCCTGCCTCTAACCTGTCCAATCCCGTCAGAATTTTATATGTTTCTATGAGATACCCTCTCATTCTTCTAAACTCCAGTGGATAGAAGCCCAGTTGACCCAGTCTCTCCTCATATGTCAATCCTGCCATCCCAGGAATCAATCTGGTGAATCTTCGCTGTACTCCCTCAATAGCAAGAACGTCTAACTCTCTTTTGAATATATTTAACGAACTGGCCTCAACAACTTTCTGCGTTAGAGAATTCCACAGGTTAACCACTCTCTGAGTGAAGAAGTTTCTCCTCATCTCAGTCCTAAATGGCTTACACCTTATTCTTAGGCTGTGACCCCTGGTTCTAGAACTCCCCAGCAACGGGAACATTCTTCCTGCCTCTAACCTGTCCAATCCCATCAGAATTTTATATGTTTCTATAAGACACCCTCTCATTCTTCTAAACTCCAGTGGATAGAAGCTCAGTTGATCCAGTCTCTCCTCATATGTCAATCCTGCCATCCCAGGAATCAATCTGGTGAATCTTCACTGTACTCTCTCAATAGCAAGAACGTCCTTCCTCCGATTAGGAGACCAAAACTGATCACAATATTCCAGGTGTGGTCTCACCAAGGCTCTGTAAAACTGCAGTAAGACCTCCCTGCTCCTCTACTCAAATCCTCAAGCTATGAAGACCAACATGCATTTGTCTTCTTCACCACCTGCTGTACCTGCATGCCAAACTTCAATGACTGATGTACCATTGCACTTCCCCTTTTCCTAATCTGTCACCATTCGGATAATATTCTGCCTTTCTGTTTTTGCCACCAAAGTGGATAACCTCACATTTATCCACATTATACTGCATCTGCCATGCATTTTCCCACTCACCTAACCTATCCAAGTCACCCTACAGCCATTTAGCATCCTCCTCACAGCTCACTCCGCCACCCAGCTTAGTGTCATCTGCAAACTTGGAGATATTACATTCAATTCCTTCATCTAAATCATTGATGTATATTGTAAATAGTTGGGGTCCCAGTACTGAACCCTGCGGCACCCCACTTGTCACTGCTGCCATTCTGAGAAGGACCCGTTTATTCTGACTCTCTTCTTCCTGTTTGCCAACCAGTTCTCTATCCACATCAATACATTACCCCCAATACCGTGTGCTTTAATTTTGCACAGCAATCTCTTGTGTGGAACCTTGTCAAAAGCCTTTTGAAAGTCCAATACATCACATCCACTGGTTCTCCCTTGTCCACTCTACTAGTTACAACCTCAAAAAATTCTAGAAGATTTGTCAAGTATGATTTCCCTTTCATAAATCCATGCTGACTTGGACTGATCCTGGTCATTGCTTTCCAAATGCGCTGCTATTTCATCTTTAATAATTGATTCCAACATTTTCCCCACTACCGATGTCAGGCTAACCGATCTATAATTTCCTGTTTTCTCTCTCCCTCCTTTTTTAAAAAGTGGTGTTACATTAGCTACCCTCCAGTCCATAGGAACTGGTCCAGAATCAATAGAATGTTGAAAAATGATCACCAATGCATCCACTATTTCTAGGGCCACTTCTTTAAGTACTCTGGGATGCCTTCAATCCCATCAATTTCCCTAACACAATTTCCTGACTAATAAGGATTTCCTTCAGTTCCTCCTTTTCGCTAGACCCTCGAACCCCTAGTATTTCCAGAATGTTATTTGTGTCTTCCTTAGTGAAGACAGATCCAAAGTATTTGTTCAATTGGTCTGCCATTTCTTTGTTCCCAATTATAAATTCACCTGATTCTGACTGCAAAGGACCTACGTGGTCTTCACTAATCTTTTTCTCTTCACATATCTATAGAAGCTTTTGCAGTCAGTTTTTATGTTCCCTACAAGCTTCCTCTCATACTCTATTTTCCCCCTCCTAATTAGACCCTTTGTCCTCCTCCGCTGAATTCTAAATTTCTCCCAGTTCTCAGGTTTGCTGCTTTTTCTGGCCAATTTATATGCCTCTTCCTTGGATTTAACACTATCCCTAATTTCCCTTGTTAGCCACAGTTGAGCTACCTTCCCCTTTTTATTTTTACTCCAGACAGGGGTGTACAATTGTTGAAGTTCATCCATGTAATCTATAAATGTCTGCCATTGCCTATCCACTGTCAACCCTCTAAGTATCATTTGCCAGTCTATCCTAGCCAATTCACATCGCATACTATCGAAGTTACCTTTCCTTAAGTTCAGGACCCTAGTCTCTGAATTAACACTGTCACTCTCCATGTTAATAAAGAATTCTATCTTATTATGGTCACTCTTCCCCAGGGGGATTCGCACAACAAGATTGCTAATTAATCCTCCCTCATTACACAACACCCAGTCTAGGATGGCCAGCTCTCTATTTGGTTCCTCGACATTGTTGAGTCCTTAACTCTTAACCATAATCACACGAGGCACGTACTGCAGACACGGTCACTCTGTGACCTTCACCTTTATTACTTGGATCAAGGAGTGCTGGCCCTGTGAGGGACCTCCCCTTATATACCTGAATCTCCAGGAAAAGAGTGTCTCCCACAAGTGCACCCCCTGTGGTCAAGGTGTGCATTTCTAGTAAGTATGTACAGTATGTAGTGGTTACATGAGGGTTACAATTGTATAAGGGTTACAGTAGTATGCTGGTTACATACATGACATCACCTCCCCCCTCACGTCTTTTTCACTCAAAGGTTAAGTCTATCAGGTGGTCGACGCTCTCTCGTGGAGCGCCGCAGTTGAGGCTCTGGTGGCTGAGCCTTGGCACGCGTTTCTGTCACCTGAGGTGATTCCGACCTGTCCAGGCTGGCCGCAGGGACTGTGCATGCTGGTGATTGTCCTTGTTGCTCGTCCACTGGCAGTGGTGTGGTTGACATCTCATGCTCTTCTTCATGTTCATCAGTGTCTATGCTGAACCTTTTCTTTACTTGGTCCAAGTGTTTGCAGCATATCTGCCCATTATTGAGTCTGACCACTATGACCCTGTTTCCCTCTTTACCAATTATGGTGCCTTCCAGCCACTTGGGTCCCAAAGCAAGGTTAAGTACAAATACCGGATCATCCATTTCTATACACCTCTCCCTTGAGTTACGATTGTGGCACTCGGTTTGGAACTGGTGCTTGCCCTCAACAATGTCTGCCAGGGTTGGGTGGATGAGGGACAGCCACGTTTTGAGCGTACGTTTCATGAGGAGTTGCGCTGGCGGGACTCCCGTGAGCGAGTGTGACCGGGACCTATAGGCCAGCAGGAGGCGCGATCGGTGGTACTGCAGAGAGGGTCCTTGGATGCGGAGCATTCCTTGTTTTATGACTTGGACCGCATGTTCTGCCTGGCCATTGGAAGCCGGCTTGAACGGCGCCGTCCGGACATGTCTGATGCTATTACCCGACATAAACTCCTGGAATTCATGGCTGGTGAAACACAGGCCATTGTCGCTGACCAGAATGTTCGGTAAGCCGTGGGTCGCAAAAACCGTGTGCAGGCTCACCACAGTGATGGATGTCGTGCACGAGTTTAATATGATGCACTCGATCCATTTCGAATGTGCATCGACAATTATCAAGAACATTTTTCCCATGAACGGGCCTGCATAATCCACGTGAATGCGTGACCAAGGCTTGGTGGGCCAGGGCCACGGGCTGAGCGGGGCCTCCCTGGGGGGCGTTGCCCAACTGGGCACACGTCGTGCACCTGCGAACCCAGTGTTCCAGGTCTGAGTCAATCCCCGGCCACCATAAATGTGACCGGGCAATGGCCTTCATTAATACGATGCCAGGGTGCTCGCTGTGGAGTTCCCTGATGAATGCTTCCCTCCCCTTCTGGGGCATGACCACTCAGCTGCCCTATAGCAGGCAGTCGGCTTGGATTGAGAGCTCATTCATCCGTCTCTGAAACGGTCTGACCTCCTCGGGGCACGCCCCGTGCGTGGGCACCCAATCCCCCGTCAAGACACATTTCTTTATCATGGACAGGAGGGGGTCTCTGTTGGTCCAGAGTTTGATCTGGCGGGCTGTGATGAGGGAACCTGCGGTGTCAAAAGCCTCAACGGCCATGACCATTTCAGCGCTTTGCTCCGCCGCCCCCTCGGTGGTGGCAAGGGGAAGCTTGCTGAGCGCGTCTGCGCAGTTTTCGGTGCCTGGCCGGTGCCGTATGGTGTAGTCATACGCAGCCAGCGTGAGAGTCCATCGCTGTATGCGAGCTGACGCATTTGCATTGACCGCCTTGCTGTCGGACAACAGAGAAGTTAATGGCTTGTGGTCCGTTTCTAACTCGAGTGGTCTGCCGAAAAGGTATTGGTGCATTTCTTTCACACCATAAACGCAAGCGAGTGCTTCCTTTTCGACCATGCCGTACCCACGCTCTGCCTGGGAGAGCGACCTGGAGGCATAAGCCACCGGTTGGAGTTGTCCGTCTCCATTACCCTGCTGCAACACACACCCAACCCCGTATGATGATGCATCGCATGTTAAAACTAGTTTTTTACAGGGGTCATACAACGTTAACAGTTTGTTAGAACAAAGCATGTTCCGCGCCCTGTTGAAAGCCCGTTCTTGACAGTACCCCCAAAACCATTCGCAACCCTTACACAGGAGCACATGTAACGGCTCCAACAATGTGCTTAAGTTCGGCAGGAAGTTCCCGAAATCGTTCAAAAGTCCCAGGAACGATCGTAACTCCGATGTGTTACCAGTCCGGGGCGCACGACGGATCGCCTCCATTTTGGATTCAATAGGCCAGTTCCCGTCTGCGGCAACCCTCCTGCCCAAAAACTCAACCTCTGGGGCCAAAAACACACACTTGGCCTTCAGCCGCAGGCCTACCCGGTCCAGTCGGCGTAGCACCTCCTCCAGGTTGTGGAGGTGTTCCTCGGTGCCTCGACCCATTATTAGGATGTCGTCCTGGAATACGATTATGCCGGGAACGGATTTCAGCAAGCTTTCCATGTTTCTCTGAAAGATGGCGGCCGCCAAACGATGCCAAAAGGACACCTGTTGTAGATGAGTAAACCCTTGTGCGTCGTGATGGTGATCAGAAGCTTGGATTCTTCAGCCAGTTCCTGAGTAGATTAAAGTCCCCCAGGATAACTGCTGTACTTTTATTGCATGCATCCCTAATTTCTTGTTTGATGCCATCCCCAACCTCACTACTACTGTTTGGTGGTCTGTACACAACTCCCACAAGCGTTTTCTGCCCTTTGGTATTACGCAGCTCTACCCATACAGATTCTACATCATCCAAGCTAATGTCCTTTCTTACTATTGCGTTAATGTCCTCTTTAACCAGCAACCCTAGCTCCTTTTCCTTTCTGTCTATCCTTCCTGAATGTTGAATACCCCTGGATGTTGAGTTCCCAGCCTTGGTCACCCTGGAGCCATGTCTCCGTAATCCCAATTATATCATAATCGTTAATAGCTGCCTGCGCAGTTAATTCATCCACCTTATATCGAATATTCCTCGCATTGAGGCACAGAGCCTTCAGGCTTGTCTTATTAACACTCTTTGTCACTTTAGAATTTTGCTGTAATGTGGCCCTTTTTTATTTTTGCCTTGAGTTTCTCTGCCCTCCATTTTACTATTTTCCTTTCTATCTTTTGCTTCTGCCCCCATTTTATTTCCCTCTGTCTCCCTGCATAGGTTCCCATCCCCCTGCCATATTAGTGCCATAAACATCTGTGAACTCATCCCTTTTTGGCGTGGAAGCAAGTCATCCTCGATACGAGGGACTGCCTATGATGATGAGTCCTCAGTGAAAAGGTGACAGGGTGAAATTCCTCCTTGTTCCAGTGTAAAGTCACTCGTGGCATTTTGCTCGATCAGACTTGGGCTTTGACTTTGTTTTATTGGCTATTGTAAGGTATGCACCTGTGAGGATGCTCACAGGTTTGTGGAGCTGTTGCCCTCCGTGCCTTTCAGTTCTGCGCAGAGGGGTTTCCTGTACGGGCTGCTCCTGCACACTCTCAACCTTGCCAGACAGAAAGGAGATGAGGAAAAGTGGAGGGCAGAGAAACCCAAGGCAAAGAACAAAAAGGGCCACTGTACAGCAAAATTCTAAAAGGACAAAGGGTGTTAAAAAAACAAGCCTGAAGGCTTTGTGTCTTAATGCAAGGAGTATCCGCAATAAGGTGGATGAATTAACTGTGCAAATAGATGTTAACAAATATGATGTGATTGGGATTACGGAGACGTGGCTCCAGGATGATCAGGGCTGGGAACTCAACATACAGGGGTATTCAACATTCAGGAAGGATAGAATAAAAGGAAAAGGAGGTGGGGTAGCATTGCTGGTTAAAGAGGAGATTAATGCAATAGTTAGGAAGGACATTAGCTTGGATGATGTGGAATCTATATGGGGAGAGCTGCAGAACACCAAAGGGCAAAAAACGTTAGTGGGAGTTGTGTACAGACCTCCAAACAGTAGTAGTGATGTTGGGGAGGGCATCAAACAGGAAATTAGGGGTGCGTGCAATAAAGGTGCAGCAGTTATAATGGGTGACTTTAATATGCACATAGATTGGGCTAGCCAAACTGGAAGCAATACGATGGAGGAGGATTTCCTGGAGTGCATAAGGGATGGTTTTCAAGACCAATATGTTGAGGAACCAACTAGGGGGGAGGCCATCTTAGACTGGGTGTTGTGTAATGAGGGAGGATTAATTAGCAATCTCATTGTGCGAGGCCCCTTGGGGAAGAGTGACCATAATATGGTGGAATTCTGCATTAGGATGGAGAATGAAACAGTTCATTCAGAGACCATGGTCCAGAACTTAAAGAAGGCTAATTTTGAAGGTATGAGGCGTGAATTGTCTAGGATAGATTGGTGAATGATACTTAAGGGGTTGACTGTGGATGGGCAATGGCAGACATTTAGAGACCACATGGATGAACTACAACAATTGTACATTCCTGTCTGGCGTAAAAATAAAAAAGGGAAGGTGGCTCAACCGTGGCTATCAAGGGAAATCAGGGATAGTATTAAAGCCAAGGAAGTGGCATACAAATTGGCCAGAAATAGCAGCGAAACCGGGGACTGAGAGAAATTTAGAACTCAGCAGAGGAGGACAAAGGGTTTGATTAGGGCAGGGAAAATGGAGTACGAGAAGAAGCTTGCAGGGAACATTAAGGCAGATTGCAAAAGTTTCTATAGATATGTAAAGAGAAAAAGGTTAGTAAAGACAAACGTAGGTCCCCTGCAGTCAGAATCAGGGGAAGTCATAACGGGGAACAAAGAAATGGCAGACCAATTGAACAAGTACTTTGGTTCGGTATTCACTAAGGAGGACACAAACAACCTTCCGGATATAAAAGGGGTCGGAGGGTCTAGTAAGGAGGAGGAACTGAGGGAAATCTTTATTAGTCGGGAAATTGTGTTGGGGAAATTGATGGGATTGAAGGCCGATAAATCCCCAGGGCCTGATGGACTGCATCCCAGAGTACTTAAGGAGGTGGCCTTGGAAATAGCGGATGCATTGACAGTCATTTTCCAACATTCCATTGACTCTGGATCAGTTCCTATGGAGTGGAGTGTAGCCAATGTAACCCCACTTTTTAAAAAAGGAGGGAGAGAGAAAACAGGGAATTATAGACCGGTCAGCCTGACCTCAGTAGTGGGTAAAATGATGGAATCAATTATTAAAGATGTCATAGCAGCGCATTTGGAAAAAGGTGACATGATAGGTCCAAGTCAGCATGGATTTGTGAAAGGGAAATCATGCTTGACAAATCTTCTGGAATTTTTTGAGGCTGTTTCCAGTAAAGTGGACAAGGGAGAACCAGTTGATGTGGTATATTTGGACTTTCAGAAGACTTTCGACAAGGTCTCACACAAGAGATTAATGTGCAAAGTTAAAGCACATGGGATTGGGGGTAGTGTGCTGACATGGATTGAGAACTGGTTGTCAGACAGGAAGCAAAGAGTAGGAGTAAATGGGTACTTTTCAGAATGGCAGGCAGTGACTAGTCGGGTACCGCAAGGATCTGTGCTGGGGCCCCAGCTGTTTACATTGTACATTAATGATTTAGACGAGGGGATTAAATGTAGTATCTCCAAATTTGCGGATGACACTAAGTTGGGTGGCTGTGTGAGCTGCGAGGAGGATGCTATGAGGCTGCAGAGCGACTTGGATTTACTCCTACTCAGAGTCAATGGAATGTTGGAAAATGACTGTCAATGCATCCACTATTTCCAAGGCCACCTCCTTAAGTACTCTGGGATGCAGTCCATCAGGCCCTGGGGATTTATCGGCCTTCAATCCCATCAATTTCCCCAACACAATTTCCCGACTAATAAGGATTTCCCTCAGTTCCTCCTCCTTACTAGACCCTCCGACCCCTTTTATATTCTTAAGCAAGAACCCATGAAGCAAATACATTACAGCTATAAAGCTGAAGCGTCAAAAAATCTAGATGCTAATCTGCAGTAGATTTTATTTTGTTCATTCATGGGATGTGGGCATCGCTGGCAAGGCCAGCATTTATTGCCCATCCCGAATTGCCATTGTGATGATGGTGGTGAGCCGCCTTCTTGAACTGCAGAGGACAGTTAAGAATCAATCACATTGCTGTAGGTTTGGAGTCATGTATGAGCCAGGTAAGAACGGCAGATTTCCTTCCTGATATGTCCTTACTATACAGTATAAATGCACATGAGGACCATACTTGAGAGAAGGTCACTCTGTGACCAGTTACCTTGATTACCAAGACCTCAAGTGATGAAGGTGGGTGGAGCTTCCCCTTTTATACCTGAAAGTCCAGGTTAGGAGTGTCTCCCACAAGTTCACCCCCTTGTGGTCAATGTTCTCAAGGTGTACAACTTAGGTCAGCTTATACATGGGTTACAATGATAGTTGAACACATGGCATCACCTCCCCCACAAAGTCTTATTGGGATCACAGGTTAAGTCTCTCTGGTAGAGCTTCCTTGTAGAGCGCCTGAGTTGGGGCTCTGGTTCTTGGGCACTGGCCTGAGTGTCTGCTGTTTGCGGTGCCTCAGGCCTGTCCGGACTGCCCACAGTGACTGGGCTCTCCTCCACTTGGTTCCGGTGTTCGGTCACCTGTGGTGGAGTGAACTCTACGTCGTGTTCTTCCTCTGCTTCTTCTATGGGGTTGCTGAACCTCCTTTTAGTTCAATCCACGTGTTTACGGCAGATTTGTCCATTGGTAAGTTTAACTACCAAAACCCTATTCCCCTCTTTGGCAAACACAGTGCCTGCAAGCCATTTGGACCCTGCAGCGTAATTAAGGACAAAAACAGGGTAATTGACATCAGTACATCACGCCCTCGCATTCCTGTCATGGTAGTCACATTGTGACTGATGTCTGCTCTCAACAATTTCTTTCATAGTAGGGTGTACAAGGGATAACCTGGTTTTGAGCTTCCTTTTCATTAGCAGCTCTGCGGGTGGAACCCCTGTGAGCGAGTGTGGTCAGGGTCTATTGGCCAACAGGAGGCGTGATAAGCAGCTTTGTAGGGAATCCCCTTGGATTCTGAGCATCCCCTGTTTGATTATCTGCACTGCTCGTTCGGTCTGGCCATTTGAGGCCGGCTTGAACTGTGCCGTTCTGACATGGTTGATTCCATTGCCTGCCATGAAGTTCTGGAATTCAGTGTTTGTGAAGCACGGGCCATTGTCGCTGACCAAGACATCCGATAGACCATGGGCGGTGAACATTGCCAGTAGACTTTTTACCGTGGCAGAGGATGTGCTTGAATTTAAAATGGCACACTCAATCCATTTGAAGTAGGCATCTACTACAACCAAAAACATTTTTCCCATGAAAGGACCTGCGTAGTCCATATGGATGCGTGACCATGGCTTGGCGGGCCAGGACCAGGGGCTAAGGGGGGCTTCCCTGGGTGCGTTGCTCAGCTGAGCACACGTGTTGTACCTGCGAACATAAAGTTCCAGGTCTGCATCTATCCCTGGCCATCAAATGTGTGACCTGGTAACTGCTTTCATCATGACAATGCCCGGGTGCTCATTGTGAAGTTCTCTGATAAACACCTCTCTGCCCATCTGGGGCATGACTACTCGATTTCCCCTGAATCGGCCTGAATCGAGAGTTCATCCTTGCGCCTATGAAACGGTTTAAATTCCTCAGGACACGCCCCGTATGTGGCTGCTCAGTCCCCATTCAGGACACATTTCTTAACTAAAGACAGTAGCGGGTCTTTACTTGTCCAGACTTTAATCTGACGGGCTGTCACAGGTGAGCCTTTGCTTTCGAAAGCTTCAACAGCCATGACCATCTCCGCATCATGCTCAGTTGCCCCCTCAGTGGTGGCTAGTGGGAGCCTGCTTGAGTGCATCGGCGCAGTTTTCAGTGCCCGGTCTGTGCCGAATTGTGTAGTCATAGGCGGCTAATGTGAGTGCCCATCTCTGTATGCGGGCCGATGCATTCGCATTTATGGCCTTGTTGTCGGCCAAAAGGGACGATAGGGGTTTGTGATCTGTCTCCAGCTCAAATTTCCTGCCAAACAGGTACTGGTGCATTTTTTTTACTGCATATACACATGCTAGTGCTTCCTTTTCTACCATCTCGTAGCCCCTTTCTGCCTGGAACAGACTTCTGGAGGCTTAAGCTACCGGCTGTAACTGACCATTGGCATTCACATGCTACAACACACACCCAACCCAATAGGACGATGCATCGCACGTTAAAACAAGTTTCTTACACAGGTCATATAACGTTAACAGTTTGTTGGAGCATAACTAGTTGCGTGCTCTATCAAAAGCCCTTTCCTGGCTGTCCTCCCAGACCCAATCGCGACCTTTGCATAAGAGCACGTGTAGCGGCTCTAGCAGCATGCTCAATTTGGGAAGAAAGTTCCCAAAATAGTTCAGGAGCCCAGGAACGAACACAGCTCCGTTGTGTTACGGGGTCTGGTGCTCTATGGATCGCTTCTATTTTGGACGCAGTAGCTCTGATCCCATCTGCTGCTACCCTCCTCCCCAGGAATTTTACCTCTGGAGCTAAGAAGATGCACTTCGCCTTTTTCAGTCACAGCCCTACCCAGTCCAGTCTGCGTAGCACCTTCTCCAGGTTGTGGAGGTGTTCTTCAGTATCGCGACTTGTGATGAAGATATCGTCCTGAAAAACCACCGTCCCTGGAATCGACTTGAGGAGGCTTTCCATATTTCGCTGAAAGATTGCGGCAGCGAACGAATCCCGAACGGACATCTGTTGTACTCAAACAACCCCTTGTGTGTCGTGATGGTGGTCAGCTTCTTCGACTCACTCGCCAGCTCCTGGGTCATGTAAGCTGAGGTCAGGTCCAATTTTGTAAAAAGTTTGCCACCGGATAGCGTCGCAAAGAGGTCCTCCGCTCTCGGTAGCAGGTACTGGTCTTGGAGTGACACCCGATTGATGGTGGCCTTGTAATCGCCACACATCCTGACTGACCCATCCGCCTTGAGCACCAGCATGATCGGGCTCACCCAGTCACTGAATTCGACTGGCGAGATGCCTTCCCTCAGCAGGCGGTCCAATTTGCATTCTATCTTTTCCTGCATCATGTACGGCACCGCTCTGGCCTTGTGGTGTACTGGCCTGGCGTCCGGGTTTACGTGAATCACTACCTTGGCCCCCATGAAAGTGCCGATGCCGGGTTGAAATAATGAATCAAATTTGTCCAGGACCTGTGAGCATGATACTCGTTCCACAGAAGAAATTGCATTGATATCGCCCCATTTCCAGTTCATGACAGCAAGCCAACTCCTCCCCAGTAGTGCTGGACCGTCCCCTGGGACAATCCAGAGTGGCAACCTGTTCTCAGAATCTTTGTGGGTCACGACTACCGTGGCGCTGCCTAGCACCAGAATGATCTCCTTTGTATATGTCTGTAGCTGTGCGTCAATCGGCAATAATTTTGGCCTCCTGGCCTTGGACACCCACAACTGTTTAATACTCATCAGGGACTGGCTGGCCCCCGTGTCTAGCTCCATTAATACTGGGATGCCATTGAGGAGCACTTTCATCATTATCGGTGGCGTCCTGGTGTATGAACTGTATATGTGCCCCACATGAACTCGCTGAACTCCAGCTTCCAGCGATTTCCCCCATATTCATTTGGCCACGTAGGGCTTACATCGGGCCCGTCCTCCTCGTACATCAACCTGGCTGCAGGCTTCCTGCACATATGCGCCAAGTGACCGCTGACGCTGTAGTTTCTGCAGGTGTATTGCTGATACCTGCAAGCTCTGGCTGGGTGTTTACCTCCACACCTCCAGCATGAGCTGGAGGCCCCATTGTTGGAAACAAAAGGTCCATTACAGTCGATCATCTCTGACTGTCTCTGTAACTGTCCTTAAGCGCACCATTAACAGGTATTGATGGCCCCATTACTGGCCGCATTGTCCATTGCGATGGCATGAATCGCTATTCAGCTAGCCATTGTCTCTGTTGAATTCCCCCTTTGGGTTCGACTACATGCTGGGGCATGTCCGATTGCCCATGTCTGCCTAGAGAACTGTGTGCCGCATTAACAATGTTGATTCCCTGGTCGTTTGCCACATTTGAGCCAAGATTTTTGTCATAAATCATTCTGGTCTCTTCCTCCCCTGAGATAAATGTCTGGGCTATCAGAGCCGCCGCTTCCAAGGTCAAGTCTTTGGTCTCAATCAGTTTCCTGAAAACCCCAGCATGCCCGATGCCCTCAATAAATAAGTCTCGCAGCATCTCCGCTCTGCATGCATCTGGGAACTTACATAGGCTCGCCAGTCGCCGGAGATCTGCCATGAAGTCTGGAACTCTTTGCCCTTCTCACCACCGGTGCGTGTAAAACTGGTGTCTCGCCATGAGCATGCTGCTCGCCGGTTTAAAGTGTTCCCCGATCAACTTACTGAGCTCTTCGAATGTGTTGTCCGCCGGCTTCTCTGGCGCTAGAAGGTCCTTCATCAGGGAGTACGTCCTGGATCCACAAACCGTCAGGAGATGAGCCCTGCGTTTGTCGGCCGAATCCTGTCCCAACCATTCCTTAGCGACAAAACTTTGCTGTAGTCTCTCAATAGAGTCGTCCAATCATCACCAACACAGTACCTCTCTTCTGTGCTGCTAGTGGCCATGCTCGCGTGGTTTAAATCCCAATTTCTCGTCGCTAATGATATGTTCTTACTATACAGTATAAATGCACATGAGGCCCATACTTGAGAGAAGGTCACTCTGTGACCAGTTACCTTTATTAGCCAGCACTCAAGTGATGAAGGTGGGTGGAGCTTCCCCTTTTATACCTGAAAGTCCAGGGTAGGAGTGCCTCCCACAAGTTCACCCTCTTGTGGTCAATGTTCTCAAGGTGTACAACTTAGGTCAGCTTATACATGGGTTACAATGATAGTTGAATACATGACACTTCCTAAAGGACCTTAGTGAACCAGATGGGTTTTTAATGACAATCCAGTGGTTTCATGATCACCATTACTGAGAGTAGTTTTTTAATTCTACTTTTATTTAATTGATTGAATTTAAATTCCTCAGCTGCCGTGGTGGGATTTAAACTCATGTCTCTGGATCATTTGTCCAGGCCTCTCGATTACTAGTCCAGTAACATAACTACTATGATATTGTACCTGATGGTCTGAAAGCTGGCTTGACTGACCAAGGGAAACATTAACAGGATGGAAAACATAACAGCAGGGTAAATCATTTGGAAGAACTTGATCTTAGTTGAATTACAACTCTCAAGTTCTGATGAAAGATCTGCCCCTGAAATTTTAATCAATCTTTTCTCTTTGCGGATCATATGAACTGAGGGTTGACCTAATAGAGGTCTTTAAAAGTATGAAAGGTTTTGATAGAGTGGGTACAGAGAGAATGTTTCCACGTGGAGAAGAGCAGAACTAGAGGCCATCAATATAAGATAGTCACCAAGAAATCCAATAGAGAATTCATAAGAAACTTCTTTACCCAGGGAACTCGCTACCACAAGGAGCAGTTGAAGTGAATAATATAGATATATAGATGCATTTAAGGGAAAGCTAGACAAACATATGAGGGAGAAGGGACTAGAGGGTTATGCTGATAGATTTAGATGAGGAAAGACGGGAGGAGGCTCGAGTGGAGCATAAATGCCGGCATGGACTGGTTGGGCTGAATGGCCTGTTTCTGTCCGATGTAATCCTTGAACATACAACATTAACTGTCAGGAAAAGAGCAGCTGCTCCTTTAAGCCTGCTCTCCGTACCTCATGATGGCTGGAGCATGATAACTAAACACTTTCCCCGCCCCCCCTTCCACCACCCACGCACTGATTGGCCTGTTGTCCCCTGGCTCTGATTCATCCCCTTGTTTGAAAAGAGGAGCTACATGTTCTAGCTTCCAGTCTAAAGGAACTTTAAGATCCTGTCAGACCTGCTGTGTACTTCCAGCATTTACAGGTCCCCAGCATTTACCACTTTTCCTTTTTATTACAATTTTCACAATGCTTTTTGTCCTTGCCTGGACTCCGGTATAGAGCATTAATAAAGTGATAGCTTCAAAATATTCCCAGAATTACTGCCATGAATTAGGAAACCAATTTTGTTTCTGTTTTCTGAGGATATGCTTATCATATCTGCCACACTGCATAATAATACTACCACTGCACAGCAATGTGAGGACGTGACAACAATACTTGCACTGGAGAGTAATACCAGCGCTGGACAGGACTCATTTTTTTACAAGGATGATACCAGAACTGAGAGGGTGCAACTATCCGGAAAGACTGAACAGGCTCGGGCTTTTTTCTCTAGAAAAGAAAAGGCTGAGGAGTGATCTAATCGAGGTCTTTAAAATTATGAAGGGGTTTGATAGGGTAGATGCAGAGAGAATGTTTCCACTTGTAAGGGGAGGCCAAATCTCGGGATCATAAATATGAAAGACATGCATTAATCCAATAAGGAATTCAGAGAGACTCCTTTACCCGGTTAGAATGTGGATCTTGCTACCACATGGAATAGTTGAGGCGACTAGCATAGATGCATTTAAGGCAAAGCTAGATAAGTGTATGAGGGAGAAGGGAATCGAAAGTTATGCTGATAAGGTTAGATGAAGTAGGGTGAAGTGAGGCTCGTGTGGAGCATAAACACCTGCATAGACCAGTTGGGCCCAATGGCCTCTTACTGGGCTCTAAGTTCTATGTAATTCTATGGACAGCAACGCTACCATTGGACAATACTAAAGCAGCGCAATAGTAGTACAACTGTACACATAATACTGGATGCTGCCACTGAACAGCAACACCACTGGACATTAATGGGGTACAGTAGCATAGTGCTTATGTTGCTGGACTAGCAATCCAGAGGCCTGGACTAATATTCCAGTAGACGTGAGTTGAAATCCCACCACGACAGCTGGGGGAATTTAAATTCAGTTAATTTAATAAACATGGAACTAAAAAGCTAGTATCAGTAATAGTGACCAGGAAATTGTCGGAAAAACCCAACTGGTTCACTAGTGTCCTTTAGGGAAGGAAATCTGCCGTCCTTCCCCTACATGTGACACCAGACACACAGCAATGTGGTTGACTCTTAACTGCCCTCGGAAATGGCCTAGCAGGTCACCTGGTTGTACCAAACCGCTATGACAAAATCAGCACTGCAGGAGTACCTTCACCGCAAGGACTGCAGCGGTTCAAGAAGGCGGCTAACCACCATCTTCTCAAGGGCAATTAGGAATGGGCAGTAAATGCTGGCTATGCCACATCTCCGTGAATGAAAAAATTTAACAAACCATTAATATTATCATTGGACAGCAATACCTACTGTTGGCAGTAATACCACCACAGGACAATACTATTACAATGGTGGTTGCAATAAATGTGGTCATCTAAACCCTTACAGATGGCACAGGGAGATGTTTTTTCATTCTATTAATCTGGATTAGATTCCTGGAGGTATAAATATACAATTCTAAACCACTGTGACGTCCGGTATCTTCTTATACTTGATCTTCAGTCAAGTAAATAATTAAGTTCAGAGATTACATTGAAAATCTGTCTATTTTACAAAAGAAAAGCTCTGTAAGAGATCAGAAGAAGTTTACCATTTAGAAAATACAGAGGACACAAGAGCATTTTATATATGAAGGCCTCTTATCTCACGAATCACTTTTTTTGATCATCTGCGAGTTGGTTGTTCACATCTGACACGCGGCACTCCATTAATATCACACCTGTTTATAAAAAAATAGTGTTAGCACATTTTAGCGAGATTTTAATGTGGAAAATGTAGTGTTTGTTTCTTGGGAGTGTGAAAATCTTTACAACATTACATGCATGGTCGGATTTTATTTGAACAGTTAATACGGTGCAGGTGCTCTTTGAGCTCAGAGCTCCAACTAAAGCAGAGCAAGTCTTACTTCCACATCGTTGACTTTTTCATGGCATGTTGGATTTCAGTAAGTTAAGTAAGTTCACACACTTTCTAAACTTGCTAAGTATTTCTTTATTCGTTCCTGGGATGTGGGTATCGCTGGCAAGGGCAGCATTTATTGTCCATGCCTAATTGCCCCTGAGAAGATCGTGGTGAGCCGCCGCCTTGAACCGCTGCAGTCCATGTGGTGAAGGTATGCCCACAGCGCTGTTAGGGATTGAGCTCCAGAATTTTGACCCAGCAATGATGAAGGAACAGCAATATATTTCCAAGTCGGGATGTTGTGTAACTTGGAGGGGAACTTGCAGGTGATGGTGTTCCCATACGCCTGCTGCCCTTGTCCTTCTAGGTGGTAGAGGTCACGGGTCTGGGAGGTGCTGCCGAAGAAGTCTTGGTGAGTTGCTGCAGTGCATCTTGTAGATGGTACACACTGCAGCCACGGTGCGCCGGTGGTGGAGGGAGTGAATGTTTAAGGTGGCGGATGGGGTGCCAGTCAAGCGGGTTGCTTTGTCCTGGACAGTGTCGAGCTTCTTGAGTGTTGTTGGAGCTCCACTCATCCAGGCAAGTGGAGAGTATTCCATCATACTCCAGACTTGTGCCTTGTAGATGGTGGAAAGGCTTTGGGGAGTCAGGAGCTGAGACACTCACTGCAGAATACCCAGCCTCTGACCCGCCACAGTATTTATGTGGCTGGTCCAGTTAAATTTCTGGTCAATGGTGACCCCTAGGATGTTAATGATGGAGAATTTGGTGATGGTAATGCTATTGAATGTCAAGGGGCAGTGGTTAGACTATCGCTTGTTGGAGGTAGTCATTGCCTGGCACTTGTGTGGCTTGAATGTTACTAGTCACTTATCAGCCCAAGCCTGAATGTGGAGTTGTGAATGGAACTGAAAAATGTGCAATCATCAGCGAACATTCCCAATTCTCTGAATTTGAATGAATTTTTTTTGAACAATCTACTTTGATACACAGACTAGGTTATAGATATTTCATTCAAAATATAAAGTAAGAATATGTATGCATAAAACAAACGGAGCTTCTTTCTGAAAGAGGACCCATGTAATAATTGGTTCTCCTTGAACCTATTGTATAAAAATTAGGAGGTTACAGAGGTAGGGAGGGTCAAAGACCATGAAGGGATTTAAACATAAGGATGAGAATTTTAAATTGGAGGTGTTGGGGACCGAGAACCAATATAGGTCAGTGTGAACAGATGTGAGAAGTGAGTGGGGCCTGCTGTAGGATAGGATACCCGCAACAATGTTTTGGAAGAGCTGAGGTTTGCAGAAGGTTGTGGATGGGAAACTTGCCAGAGAAGCATTGCAATAGTCAAACCGGGGGTGGGGGGGCGGAACGGGGGAGGGGGTGGTGGGGGGAGGGGAGGTGCGATGGGGGGGGTTGGGGGGGGGGGTTGCGGTTGGGTGTTGACAAAGGCATGGATGAAGATTTCACCAGCAGATAAGCTGAGTAGGGACAGAGGTGAGGGATGTTACGGAGGTGGAAGTGCAGTGTCTTTGTAGTAGAGAGTATATGGGGTGGGAAGCTCAGCTCGGGGCTGAATAGGACAGTGAGATGGTAAACAATCTGGTTCAGCGTGCGACAATGATCGGGGAGGGGGAGGGAATCAGTGGTGAAGTGCTTAAAAATTGCGTAGTGCCCGTTGTTTGGGCACGACGGGTGCCGAATTGGTTCAAAAATGTCGTCCGAGCAACACGCACGCACTTCTGGTGCAGGCCGCGCCGGACGCCATTTTGGTGAGAGCATTAGCGTTGGTGCTGGGAGTATGCATGGGAAGTATGTAGTTTAGACACATCGTGATATAATTTCATCTGCTGCATTATTCATTCCTGAATTCTAATGCCAGGACTCTGCACTCAGGCCCAGAATATTTATTGTAAATTAATTTTATTTTGTACAGTGTTATGTCTTCATACTTTAATATGTACACAGGGTATCATTGTATTTGGCCTATTCTCATATAGCGTTCAAAATTCATGGTGTTGTGGAGAAGTGGCCTGTTTTTCCAATAATCTCACCATTTAGCTGAATTCATTAGTTCACTCTCCTATAAAGAACATTATTTTCTTGCCACGTGGCTCTTTTCCATCTCCCATACAGAGCGGCAGCTTGTACAGTTAAAGGAAATTTAATGCCCTGTGCACGATCTTTGTTTTTTAAATGAGAAAGTAAGACTCCCTCCATTTTCACTTTCTCTTATCTCTGTAAGCAATGAAACAGCTGGAGCTGGCAGGATGGGAGGTGAGCAGTCTGCCCCTGCATCTCTCCATTTACCACCCTGAACCAGACAAGAGGAGCATGCACGAGGCAACCTGGCATCACTTCTTCTTTAATTCTCCCGCCCTTTAGGAAAGTGCTGGGTCTTTGCTTACTGCTGCCCCACGGTGACAGGACTGGGATCAGCATCTCAGCGATGTGGAGGACAATGGATGGAAATTGTCATGTATCTCACACTACTGTACACAACTGTAATTTACCATGCTATACATGACTGTAACTAGATATGACCTGTAACCATAAGCTTAGCTTACCACCAGGGGTGCACTTGCAGGAGACACTGCATACCTGTTCCACACAGGTATATAAAGACAGGTCTCAGGCAAGTGTGGCATTCGAGAGCTGTGTAATAAAGGTGCAGGTCCTGAGTGACCTTGATATCAGCATGTGCCTCGTGTGAGTCTGTACTGCAGGGACAGGACTTTACAGTGGCGACGAGGATGGGATTACAGAATCCACAGAATGGCGACCAAAGGCTCAGATGAAAAATACAATGCTGGAGATAATTGGGAGGACTTTATAGAAAAGCTCCAGCAAAGCTTTGTAACCAAAGACTGGCTAGGCGACGAGCCCATCTTTTTACCAGCTGTGGCTCGAAAACATATGCCTTAATGAAGGACCTGCTGGCACCCGAGAAACCAGCAAGCAAGTCGTTTGAAGATCTGAGCACACTAGTAAGAGACCACCTGAAGCCAGCGAGCAGCCTACACATGGCCAGACACAGGTTCTACAAATACAGACACTGTGTGGGCCAGAGCATACCCGACTTCGTGGCGGAACTTCGGAAGTTGGCTAGTTTATGTGAGTTCTCCGATGAACTAAGGAGAGAAGTACTGAGAGACTTTTTTATTGAAGGAATAGGCCACCCAGGCATATTCCGAAAGCTCATAGAGACCAAGAACTTGACCCTAGAGGCAGCAGCACTGGTTGCACAGACATTCTTGGCAGGAGAAGAAGAAACGAGGTTGATCTACACTGCGGGTACGACAACTAACGAAACATCGGAACAAGGGGTTCACAGCATGAAACAAGCCGCTACCCCCACACACAGACAAAGGCAGGAGAGCAGGCCCTCAACAGCAGGCAGTGGCGCCAGAAGCTATCAAGGGCCACATGAACGGCCGTTCACACCTCAACAACCCACAACGCGAGCAATCAACGACAAACTGAGAGAAGCTCAAGAGAGATCAGCCAGACGCAGCTCATCCTTCGGAAACAATGGAAGCGGTCTGTGCTGGAGATGTGGGGAAGGCACTCATCAACGGGGTGTCGAGTTCAGCATGCCATTTGCAGAAACTGCAACTATACAGGGCATCTGGCCCGCATTTGCAAAAAAACGGCAACTCGGCTGGTATACGAATCGGAAGGGTCGGAAAGCGGACCAGAAGACGGTGGGGACAGTACCCAGGACACTGAGGTACAGCGGGTCAACATGATCAATGGCCACTGCACCTACAACAAGACGCCTCCAATAATGATGAGGGTCCTACTCAACGGGATACCCGTCAACATGGAGCTGGATATGGGAGCGAGTCAATCTCTCATGAGCGCTCAACAATTTGAACAGCTGTGGCCGCACAAAAGCGACAGACCAAAACTCACAAGGGTCGACACCAAACTAAGGACCTATACCAAAGAAATCATCCCAGTCCTTGGCAGCGCCATGCTCTCAGTCACAAACAAAGGGACAGTGAATCGACTTCCCCTGTGGATTGTCCCCGGAGATCTCCCAGCACTGCTGGGGAGAAGCTGGCTGGTAAAACTAAATTGGAAATGGGATGATGTTCACGCCATGTCATCAGAGGAACAGACCTCCTGCTCAACAGTTCTAAGTCGATTTGAACATCTCTTTCAGCCAGGTGTGGGCACCTTCAAAGGGGCTAAAGTCAAAATCTACATCACACAGGATGCTAGACCGGTCCATCGCAAGGCTAAAGCTGTGCCCTATGTGATGAGGGAACAGATTGAACATGAACTGGACAGGCTTCTGCGGGAAGATATTATCTCACCCGTAGAATTTAGCGACTGGGCAAGTCCCATCATCCCAGTCAGGAGGCCTGATGGATCCGTACGAATCTGTTGGGATTACAAATCTACCATAAACAGAGTCTCCCTACAGGACCAATACCCGCTGCCCAGAGCGGAGGACCTATTTGCCACATTGGCTGGAGGAAAACTTTTCTCGAAACTAGATCTCACATCTGCGTATATGACGCAAGAACTGACCGAGAGTCTAAGCTACTCACCACCATCAACACACATCGAGGCCTTTTCATGTACAATCGATGCCCATTCGGCATCAGGTCGGCAGCTGCTATATTCCAGCGCAACATGGAGAGTCTGCTCAAGTCCATCCAAGAGATGGTTGTATTTCAAGACGACATATTTGTCACGGGCAGGGACACCGACTCCCATCTCCGCAATTTGGAGGAAGTACTAAAGCGGTTCGATCGGGTAGGCCTAAGAGTTAAGAAATCCAAGTGCCTGTTTCTTGCGCCCGAGGTTGAATTTTTGGGCAGAAGGATTGCCGCTGATGGAATCCGCCCAACAGAATCCAAAACCGAAGCAATTCACCTGGCACCCAGGCACCAGAATGTCTTGTAACTGTGCGCCTTTCTCGGGCTACTCAATTACTTTGGGAACTTTATGCAGAACTTGAGCACGCTGCTGGAGCCTCTCCACGTGCTACTCAGAAAGGGGTGCGATTGGTTTTGGGGGGATGCCCAGGAACGCGCCTTCAATAAGGCACGCAACCTTCTATGTTCCAACAGTGTTTTGGCGTTTTTTTGATCTAGGTAGAAAGCTAATTCTTACATGTGATGCGTCAGCGTACGGGGTCGGGTGCATTTTACAACATGTCAATGGTGCGGGTAAATTACAACCCATAGCTTATGCCTCCAGGTCACTTTCGCAGGCGGAGCGTGGGTACGGAATGGTGGAGAAGGAGGCGCTCGCGTGCGTCTACGATGTCAAAAAGATGCACCAATACCTTTTCGGGGCCAAGTTCGTGTTAGAAACCGACCACAAGCCCCTCACGTCCCTACGATCTGAGAGCAAGGCAATAAATGCCAACGCCTCGGCGCTAATTCAACAGTGGGCACTCATGCTGGCATCCTGTCTCCGTGGTGCCAACCACATCGTATCCGTTAACTGCTATCTGCACAGTTAATTCGTCCACCTTATTCCGAATATTCCTCGCATTGAGGCACAGAGCCTTCAGGCTTGCCTTTTTAACACACTTTGACTCTTTAGAATTTTGCTGCAAAGTGGCCCTTTTTGTTTTTTGCCTTGGGTTTCTCTGCCCTCCACTTTTACTCATCTCCTTTCTGTCTTTTCCTTCTGTCTCCATTTTGTTTCTCTCTGTCTCCCTGCATTGGTTCCCATTCCCCTGCCATATTAGTTTAACTCCTCCCCAACAGCACTAGCAAACACTCCTCCTAGAACATTGGTTCTGGTCCTGCCTAGGTGCAGACCGTTCGGTTTGTACTGGTCCCACCTCCCCCAGAACCGATTCCAATGCCCCAGGAATTTCAATCCCTCCCTGCTGCACCACTGCTCAAGCCACGTATTCATCTGAGCTATCCTGCAATTCCTACTCTGACTAGCACGTGGCACTGGTAGTAATCCTGAGATAACTACTTTTGAGGTGCTACTTTTTAATTTAGCTCCCGGCTCCTTAAATTCGTCTTGTAGGACCTCATCCCATTTTTTACCTATATCTTTGGTACCAATGTGCACCACGACAACTGGCTGTTCACCCTCCCTTTTCAGAATATCCTGCACCCGCTCCGACACATCCTTGACCTTTGCACAGGGAGGCAACATACCATCCTGGAGTCTCGGTTGCGGCCGCAGAAACGCCTATCTATTCCCCTTACAATTGAATCCCCTATCACTATCGCTCTCCCACTCTTTTTGCTGCCCTCCTGTGCAGCAGAGCCAGCCGCGGTGCCATGAACTTGGCTGCTGCTACCCACCCGTGATGAGTCATCCCCCTCAACAGTACTCAAAGCGGTGTATCTGTTTTGCAGGGGGATGACCGCAGGGGACCCCTGCGCTACCTTCCTTGCACTGCTCTTCCTGTTGGTCTTCCATTCCCTCTCTGGCTGTGGACCCTTTACCTGCGGTAAGACCAACTCACTACACGTGCTAATCACGTCATTCTCAGCATCATGGATGCTCCAGAGCGAATCCGCCTTCAGCTCCAATTCTGCAACGCGGATCGTCAGGAGCTGGAGGCGGATATACTTCCCGCACACGTAGTCATCAGGGACACCAGAAGTGTCCCTGAGTTCCCACATAGTACAGGAGGAGCATATCACATGTCCGAGCTCTCCTGCGATGACTTAACCCTTAGATTAACTTAAATTGGCAACAACAGTGCTAAAAGTTACTCACTGATATAGAAGAGAAAAAAGAAAAACTACTTACCAATCACCAGCCAATCACTTACCCCTTTGGCTGTGACTTCACCTTTTGATTTCTTTCTACTTTTTTTTGCCTTCTCTCCCCGCTGCAGCTGCACAAGCTCCGCCTTTTGTAGGCCTGGGACGCTGCCCGCCTCTCCACGCACCTCCCGCTGGGCCTCACCGACTCACGCTGGCCTTTTGTAGGCCTGGGACGCTGCCCGCCTCTCGACCTCCTGCGGGCTCATTCATTGGCAAAATGTTCCTCGTGGTTGTCGATGCATTTTCAAAGTGGATCGAATGCACCATTTTAAACTCGAGCACCACCTCCACCACTGTGGAGAGCCTTGGAACTATGTTTGCAACGCACGGAATTCCTGACATATTGGTCAGTGATAATGGTCCGTGCTTCACCAGCGCAGAATTCCAAGATTTTATAAGTGACCACGGCATAAATCTCGTTAAGACGGCACCATTCAAGCCGGCCTCCAACAGCCAGGTGGAGCGAGCAATGCAAATCATTGAACAAGGCATGCTCAAAATCCAAGGTCCCACGCTGCAGGGCCGCCTGTCGCGACTGCTGCTGGCATACAGATCTCATCCGCATTCATTGACTGGAGTTCCACCCGCGCAACTATTGATGAAACGGACCTTAAAGACAAGGCTCTCATTAATCCTCCCAGACATGCATGAAATTGTTGAGGCAAAGTGCCAGAAGCTGACTGAGTACCATGACAGAAATTCGAGGGGGAGGTGGAATTAGATAGGGGACAAAGTGTTTGTGCTAAACTGTGGCAGGGGTCCAAAATGGCTTGCAGGGACAGTAACAGGCAAGGAAGGAAACAGGCTACTGGTGGTACAAATGGACAATGGCCAAACCTGCCGGAGGCATGTAGACCAAGTCAAAAGTAGATTCACCAACAACACTGCAGAACCAGAGGCAGACTACAATGTGGAACTCACACCACACCTGGTGGACAGACAGAGGGAACAACCTGAGGAAAGGGCAATCCCAACAGACAGCCCAGGCGAGACATCAACAATCATACTGAACGAAACAGACAGCCCAGGCGAGATACCAGCAATCACACCGAATGAAAAACAGGCACCAAGGCAAACAACTGAACCACAACTAAGACGCTCCACGCGAGAGCGTAGACCACCTGAGAGACTGAACCTATAAAGACAATAAGACCTTGGGGGAGGGTGATGTGATGTATCTCACACTACTGTACACAACTGTATCTTACCATGCTATACATGATGTAACTAGATATGACCTGTAACCACAAGCTTACCTTACCACCAGGGGTGCACTTGCAGGAGACACTGGATACCTGTTCCACAAAGGTAGAAAAGACAGGTCTCAGACAAGTGTGGCATTAAAGAGCTGTGTAATAAAGGTGCAGGTCCTGAGTGACCTTGACTTCAGCATGTGCCTCGTGTGAGTCTGTACTGCAGGGACAGGACTTTACAGACATCACTGAAGGAAAATGATCGCTGCTCTAGAAATACAATGGGCTAGAACCTCCAGTTTTGTGGTTATCTCCAGCGTAGGCATTAAAAAAGGGTTTTCAGATCGCCGGCTTCTTGCCCATTCTCAAACCACCTCGTCTCCACTTTTGAAAATGGGCGTTACCGCAAGCGATGTAAAATGGGCGGTAGCGTTAAATTTCTTTGACCTTCTGCCATAAATTGTGGCCGCCCTTAGCAACGGCATGGTAACGCTCGATTCCCGTGATTCTGGAGGTCAAGAGTTATCATGACATGCGCAGAAGAGGAAACAGAGAGAGAGGGACCTCAGAGGGACTGAAGGCGTGTCTGGGTGTGGTGTGGCTGCTTTGGGAGGAAGGAGGGAGACTTTAGAGCGTCACAGCAAGTAGGCAAACAAAAAGTAGCTGTTACCAGCCACATATTTGACTGAATTTGGCCTAGAATGGAGAGAGAGGAGGAGGCATCACAGCACGCTTTAGAGACTGACGCTGGAGAGAGCAGTGAGATGGGAGGGGAGCACATTGGAGAGCGCAAAAGATCCAGGAGGTTCTCGGACGAGGCAAATGCCTCCCTCCTGCAGGAGGTCGAGTTACGCTGGGGTGATTTGACACAGGGAGGGCGTGGGAAGCCCACCTCAAAGGCATACCAGAAGATATGGACCGAGATAGCAGAGATGGTCTCGTCGGCGACCAATGAGGTGAGTGAGGGCAACCAATGCCGCAAACGATGGAACAACCTTGTGAGATCCGCAAGAGTAAGTATTACATTGATTTACATGTATTATGTATTTATATAATTTGATTTGTAACAGTCATGAGTGATTATCATCAGATGAGAGGTCTTTCACTTTTACCAGGAATGTTTTACTCAAAGCCTGCGGTCACGATGCATGTCTTCAGGTAAAGACGGATAATTTTCATAATGATGATTACATCTGTCGGTTATGTGTTGTATCGGTCTCTGTGACAGTACCTAGCAATGATATCATGCAATGATCTCATGTCATGTCATCCTGTCACCTTTTACAGAAGAAGCTATCGACGATGAGGTGCATGCAGAGGCGAACGGGTGGGGGGCCACCAATCCCCAGCGACATCGCAGAGATGGAGGAGCGGGTGCTCACACTCGTGGCAAGCACCCTCGGACAGCCACGCACGCATCTGCAGACCCTGAAGTGATGCCATGTGAGTAAAGCTTACACCATTGCGTAATGTAACGTCAATAGATGCCACACCCACTCATATCCGAACAATCATATGTGATAGATGATTTCTAAAATTGTCATAGAAATAATGCTGGCCTAATGAAAATCATTGGGATGCAAATATGTTGATGGTCATGAAATGTGATGTCTGCGATGATTTTGAGAGCGGTGGTGCTTTTGTCGTGCATATGCTGTGTGTAGCGCTGGACTCACCTTGTGACCCTAGCACCCCCTTCTCCTCTAATAAGCTCATTTGTGTTTTGCAGCTCAACCAGCAGCGCGTCCCAAGGCAAGATCACAGAGGCCAGAAGGTGGGGCGTGGGGCCGAAGTGGATGGATGAGCCTTACATCTGGAGCTGAGGAGCTCCGATTCTCGCCCGTCAATCCGCTCAGTCTGTTCTGCACGGATGAGAGCGCGGATTTCGAGGAACCTGCATTGCCACACTCCAGAAGCCATTCCACCCCAAGGCCATTTAGTGGTCCTCCGGTCATTCCCGCCTCCACTCTGGAGGTACCGGGCCCAAGCACCTCGCCACAGGGCACCCCATTTGTCCCCAGGATGGCGCCGATCCCGCAGAGATCCCATGGACACGGCAGGTCTGTTTCACGAATGACACATGACAGCGGAGAGATGGTACAGTTGTCCAGGAGGACTGTAGACATTGGTGACCAACTCATCGAAGCATTGAGGGGCATATCCCGACAACTGGTCATCATGACCGAGTACATTCCACGGATAGCGGAGGCCCTGGATGCGATAGCCAGGAACACTGCTGCCACAAGCCTCCCAATGGTCCCCCAGCGCGGCACTCCACCCCTAGGTTCCACACCACCACGAACAACAGATGAGAGCAAGGACCAAGATCCTGCTTCTGCATCAGAAAAGGTTGCTCCCTCGGCATCCCCCACTCCCGTACCTGTGCAACGACCGCATCTGCCTTCATCCCCTCCCCAATGAGGCACCGCCTGAGGAGCCCCTCGGCCAGGTGCCGTGGAGCAAGGAGGAGAAGGAGTAAAGGTGTTGAGAAGAAGGGCTGGGTGGAAGGAAAGTGAGGTGCATGTCCGCAGGTGATGGCGGTGTTATATCTTCATCTGGGTGTATGCAATTTGTTGCAATGTATGGGGCTGGTGACCACGCTCTTGTTTTGCCTTTGTATACTGTGTTGCTGGACATGTTGAACTTGTGATTGATATCAATGGTGGAAAAAGTGGGGTGTGGGCAGGGGTTGGGTGTTATTGCCTGTGATACTTATGATTTAAGACCATTGTTGGTATAAAATATTTGTTATTGAACATAACCTTGTTGCGCATTGTCTCAGATATCTGCACCATTACTCACTGTTGATTCCTTAACATGAAAGGGTTAAATACAACTTAACATCAATCAACGTAAACTTTAACTGGCACCAAGGTGATGGGCACCATTGATGTCTGAGCTGCACACACACAACAGGGTGTCAGCATTGTCACTCACATCAACGCTCTTTCAGCCAAATTGTTCAGATATCAGCTCCTCACGTACGAGTTGAATTTTAAAAATGCCAGCCACACCGCTGGCGTTCGTTCAGAACAGTTCCACTTCTTGTGGCTGTTTTTTTGGGCGAGCGATATTGTGGGCGACATGTGCGCGAGGTGATGAAAGTGACGGTGGGCGATCTCCTGGCCGTTAGTTTCGCCAAATGTGCTCTTTACGACAAAAAAAAGTGAGTGGGCGGTATTATTGAATCTCGGTGTTAATTCCGTGCGGAAAGTAACACTGGGCAATATTATGGGCGTTGATTTCGCCCATTCTGATGATTCCGCCCAAAAAAAGTGGGCGGGCGGTAATATTTTTTTCCCGCCGTTAACCACACGGGGAAGGTAACACTCGGCGATAAGTTTCCGAAAAATGCCCATCAGTTTCCATTTTGTGCCAAAATGGTCGACACCTGGACGTTATACGTCATTTCAGCGATAAAATGGGTGTTACGTGGGCATTAAGCAAGCAAAAAAAGTGGAGGTTTCAGCCCAATATTATTATAGTCTTATCAGCTGGATGTGGTGGACATTTTATAAAGAGAAGATACTTGCCGAATTCACTCCTGGATAACTGCATTTTGCCATCTCGTTCAGTCACTGAAGATAAATTCTTATACCATAGCCTCTTGAATACTATTGGACCCTTTTATCACTGTGGACATCTTCCAGTGGCCCCCTCGGTCTGTTGATTCAAACAATTAACCCCTCTTGTCGATGAGACATTGTTGAACTTCTTATACCTACTGCATCTCCTGCTCGGTCCCTCAGTTGGTCAATATAATGTACAAATGGCTCTTTTTTTCTCTCCCAGGCATATGCTCTTGTGTGTGGATTGGGAAGGCTGTGTGCATGTATCTAAGATGGCCACCTTCACCACCATTACTGCCTCAATGTCAAGGAACACTCTAAATCCATGAAGGCCATCCATCGGTGATACCGGCCGGTGCCATCTTCGCCGTCGGTGGAGCGCAAAGGGGCCCGTGTGGGGTGCAAGGGTCCGCGTGCACGCCGATGACATAATCGGCGTGCGTGCGCCAGCCCAGGGAGCAAATCATGGGGCGCAGGGCACAGGTTGCAGCACCTACCGGTATCATGCCCCCCAAACCTCCGGGGCAATTTCCCTGCAGGCACTATCGCCCCCTTACCCGGGCGATAACCTCGTTGCGCCCCATTGGGGCTATGAAAAAGGGCAATTTCTCGCCCCTAGACCTTTATGGTCAACAACAACAATTTTCAGTATCTTTTACCAATCGTGACTATTAACATAATTATTTCAGCAGTTTGGCCTACTTTATGTGTGTGCCTGAGCTGTGTGGGTAGCATCGATGGAGGGCCAAGTCCAATCCTGTTCCGAGCACAGGGTTGACAGTTGTTTGCATTATCTTTAGTACCCTGGTTAAATGCTTGCATTAAGGTCCTTTGTGTACTGTTTTAATGAAATTGTTCACCTATTTTTTTTGTATTCATTAACAACATTGTTAAAATAACCGACGCAAGAATTTGATGAACACGCATTAACTAGTGCACTGAAAATAGCACAGAGGAATTCTGCCCCCGAGGTATCCACACACACACTTCGAATCCTGGCTGAATATTTTTTTCAGGTGATTCACTTACTCACTGAGCCACTGGGGAAGTATGTTTAGCAACATACAAGCAAGAAACTTAAAGCACAGAAAGAGGCCATTCAGCCCGTTTGCCTTGCTGGCTCTTAGAAAGGGCAATTGTGCTTGGTCCCATATCCCCGCTTTTTGTCCGAAACCCTGTGAGTTCCCTTTCCTCAAGTACCTGTCCAACTCCCTTTTAAAATGATTTGTGGAATCATCTTCCACCACCCTTTCAGGTAGAGCGTTCCATATCCCGACAAGCAGCAGTATTCTACAGAACAGACAGAGTGCGGCATGGAGGCCCCGACCTGTGAGGGAACATCAGCGGCAGGTCAGGGCCTTGAAAGGAGCGGCGAGTGGCGACAATGGGCGGCGTGGAGGCATACCACTTCAAGGTACAGCGCGAGCTGGTGCAGGAGGGCGACGGCTGTGAAGAGTGACGTCATGGTGATTGGAGCGTGGGCAGGTACAGCAGGAGCAGCGAGAGACTGTAGAGGAACGTGATCGGGGCCCAGGGGAGGCGTGAGTTCGGGCCCAGGGGCAGCACGGGCCATCCCACACTGCGATACGTGTGCGCACTAGGTCCGTGCAGCAGAACTGGTCTCCAGTCGTCTTGGGTAATCCTTGCCACTGGACCAAGACCAAGCTCTGTCAAGCCCGTGTGACAACCCAGCCACCCCACGTTAAAAAAATTCACGCATAGGCATCTTCCACCCTTCAGGATGTAGTTTGGGTCCTTCATTGAAACACCTGTGAACTCATCCGTTTTTTGACGTGGAAGCAAGTCATCCCCATTTCGAGGGACCGCCTATGATGATGACAGAACAGACATCCAATCTCATCTAGATAGGCCCTATCATGGTCCATAGATAATGTGGTCATCTGTGAATATCTTTACCTTTATAATCTGCAAACGTATTCTTAAACAGATATTTATCTGGAACTTTTTTAAAGAAGGGACTATTTAATATATGAATTATTTTTGCTGTGAGAATAGCCCTCACACCCACAACACAATAAGAATAAAGTTTCTTTAACTTCTAGTTTTATTTTGGTTTTGCAGTCACATTCTAAGTGAGTTCTTTGGCCATTCCAAGGAATTGCACACTCCGGCACTGTGATCCTGAAACAATGTATAAGTAATAAAAGTGGTCCCACGTCAAAGGTAACATTGCTACTTTAAAATTAACACTCTACTACTAAAATAAGCAAGTAAACTACGTTAATGCCATTCACCCTGTCTTCCTATTTCCCCCAATCTGATTTTTTTCTAATTCTCTTTCCTAAATTAACTGAGCAATAACATACTGTACCCGAAATAAAAACTCAGCTGCTTTTCTGAGCATTACAGGTTCCACCTTTTATTCATTGAGCCCACATTACCTCTGATTGGGTCTGAACCAGATCGCAAAACTGCTTTTCAACTAATCAAGGCACAGGGCTATAACAATTGAACTGTGCCTGGTCTGTGGTGGATAACATAGTCATAAGTGGATGATGCGGGTCGAAGCATTGGTGTTTATACCTTTGATCTCTGAAAGCAGTGAAATGAGCGATTTGTGGTCAGTTTCAAGCTCGAACCGGAGTCCAAATTTGGTGCATTTCCTTAACCCCGTATACGCATGCTAACGCCTCTTTCTCGACCATACTGTAGGCTCTTTCAGCCTAAGGTGGACTTCTAGACGCATATGCAACTGGTTGCAGTTTGCCTGATACATTGGTTTGCTGTAACACACACACGATCCCATACAAGGATGCATCACAAGCTAGCACTAAACGTTTACACTGATCATACAGTACAAGTAACTTGTTAGAACATAGCAGGTTTCTGGCCTTCTCGAAGGCCGTCTCTTGAGATTTACCCCAACCCAATCATCACCCTTACATAGCAACATGTTCAATGGTTCCAGCCAAGTGCTCAACCCGGGTAGAAAGTTACCAAAATAGTTGGAGTCCCAGAAACCAACGCAGCTCCGTCACATTCTGTGGTCTGGGTGCGTTCTTGATGGCCTCCGTCTGATGCCATCTGCCGCAATCTTTCTCCCCAAACATTCGACCTCTGGCGCCAGGAAAACACACTTGGAGCGTTTCAGCCTGAGTCCCACTCTGTCTAGTCGACTTAGAACCTCTTCCAGGTTGTGCAGGTGTTCGATGGTGTCACGACCGGTGATCAGGATTTCGTCTTAAAACACAAAGTGCGTGGAACCGATTTCAGCAGACTGTCCATGTTCCTCTGGGAAATGGCAGCAGCCGAGCGAATCCCAAAAGGGCATCTGTGGTATATAAACAGTCCTTTGTGCGTGTTGATGCACGTCAATCTTTTCGAAGATTCAGCCAGCTCCTGTGTCATGTAAACAGAGGTTAGATCCAATTTGGTGAACGACTTCCCCCCTGCTAACGTTGCGAACAGGTCATCCGCCTTGGGTAGTGGATATTGGTCCTGTGATGAGACTCGGTTGATCGTTACCTTGTAGTCTCCGCAGATTCTGATCATGCCATCGCTTTTCAACACCAGAACAATTGGGCTGGCCCACTCGTTGAACTCAACTGGTGGTATGATTCCCTCTCGTTGAAGACGTCCAGTTCGATCTCGACTTTCTCCCTCATCATATATGGAACCGTTCGAGCCTTGTGATGAACAGGCCATGCATCAGGGACTAGATGAATCTGCACCTTGGCGCCTGTGAAGTTGCCGATGCCTGGTTCAAATAACGTTGGAAATTTTCTCAGCACTTGAGTGCACGAGGCATCATCCACCGAAGATAGTGCTTTGATATCATCCCAGTTCTATCGAATCTTTCCTAGCCAGTTGGACCATCGAAGGGATTGAGTGTAAGGTAACCAAGTTTGCTGACGATAAATGATGGGAGGAAAAGCAATGTGTGAGGAGGACATAAAAAAATCTGCACAAGGACATAGACAGGCTAAATGAGTGGGCAAAAATTTGACAGATGGAGTATAATGTTGGAAAGTGTGAGGTCATGCACTTTGGCAGAAAAAAAATCAAAGAGCAAGTTATTATTTAAATGGAAAAAGATTGCAAAGTGCCGTAGTACAGCGGGACATGGGGGTTCTTCTGAAATGCAAAAGGATAGTATGCAGGTACAGCAAGTGATCAGGAAGACCAATGGTATCTTGGCCTTTATTGCAAAGGGGCTGGAGTATAAAAGCAGGGAAGTCCTGCTACAGCTACATAAGGTATTGGTGAGGCCACACCTGGAATACAGTGCAGTTTTGGTTTCCATATTTACGCAAGGATATACTTGCTTTGGAGGCAGTTCAGAGAAGGTTCACTAGGTTGATTCCGGGGATGAGGGGTTTGACTTATAAGGAGAGGTTGAGTAGGTTGGGCCTCTACTCATTGAAATTCAGAAGAATGAGAGGTAATCTTATCGAAACGTTTAAGATTATGAGAGGGCTTGATAAGGTGGATGCAGAGAAGATGTTTGCACTGATGGGGGAGACTAGAACTAGAGGGCATGTTCTTACAATAAGGGGCCGCCCATGTAAAATGATTTCCAGAATAAATATGAATGTCTCAGTTTGTTCTTGGCTGAGGAGAAATATCTTCTCTCAGAGGGCTGTAAATCCTGTGGAATTCACTGCCTCAGAGAGCTGTGGAAGTTGGACATTGAATAAATTTAAGACAGAAATAGACAGTTTCTTAAATGATAAGGGGATAAGGGGTTATGGGGAGCAGGTGAGGAAGTGGAGCTGAGTCCATGATCAGATCAGCCATGATCTTATTGAATGGCGCAGCAACCTTGAGGGGCAGTATGGCCTACTCCTTTTCTTAATTCTTATGTTCTTATGTTCTTGTAAGCCTACTGAAAGTATGCATGTGGACACAAGCTGGGGATGCGGCTGGGATCAAATAGTCTGCCGACGTGCACTGCCTAGGGTCGCACATAAATAATGGGTACTTGGCCACTCATGGATCCATACCCCAGCAAGGAAGTCAGCACATTCAGGAGAGGAAGGAAATTAGGAAGAAAAACACCATAGGCCTGATGTTGACCCTGTGTGACTGTTAAAACAAAAATAGAAAATGCTGGAAACGTTCAGCAGGTCAGGCAGCAGCTATGGAGAGAGCAAACAAATTGACCTTTCAGGTCAATAAAATATTGGCCCGGAATATGTGGTCAACGACGAAGCGACGGCAATCGCCGCTGACATCGAAGAAAACTGCCCATAACGATCTCGCGATTACTGTGGTGAAAGCCTGAACTTTCTCAATGTTAAATTGACTGTCACGCTGTCACAAGGGAATACCAGCAGTGGGCAGCAATGATGTCATCAAGCTGTCTAAGCAGCCAATCACATTGAAGTCTTCTCACAGGCAGCAAAACAGGAAATAAAAAGCACTGAATATCAATTCACTTTAAATTTTTTTTTTACAGAGAGCAAAATAAGGATTGGGACATACACACGTGGTTAAGGTAAAAGCTGAAATATCATAAACAAACATTTAAAAAATATATTATTTTAAACATATAGTAATTTTCTATCATAATGGAGATATTCAACAGTCTGCAAATATAATTTTTTTTCAGGGCTAGAACAGCTGTTCAGCAGTCAATGCGCCATTAAAACCCCAGTTACACCTATTCCAACAAGGCTTAACTTTTTATGGGGTGTTTATCAGCAATGTCACAGCGGAAAAGCTTTCGTCAGTTCAACTGATTTCACTGACTTCCAGCTCTGGGGAGTTCTACAGCACAGGCTGTCAGTCGGTCACAGTCAATTGTGGCGGAGCAGGGAATAACTGACCGCAACTCCAGGGTTTCTGCTATTAGCTGCTTATGTGCAAAATCCTGAAGTTATGGTCAGCTTACAAGTGATAAGGTCGCCAAATGCTGACAGTTTGCCATACCACCGCCTCGGTCTCAGCTTTATCGACCTTCCAGGCCGACAGAAGATATTACCGATGAACAGCATTTAAAAAGGAACAGATGAAAATTTTGTCTCAGCTACATTTATTGAGCAAATGGAAGTTAACATAGGAATCAGGATGTTTTGAAAAATATATCTGAAGCAAGTATCTGCCTGAAAATATGTTGAACCCTAAATTGTATTTTCATTGCTTGGTAAGATTTGTTATCATTTTAGGGTATGTAAATTGCATCGGAATTTTGTCTAATCTAATAAAAGTTTTAAAAGGTTTGATTTCCAACATATCTGGATTTGCTAATGCGGTAGTTAAGATGTTGTGATTGCTATCGAGACTGCCTGAGGCTAAAAGTTTTTTTGCGCCAGTATTGAAAACTGAGAATGGCACTCAATGGCAGACAAAAAAAGCAAGTAAGAAAACTATGCATTTTACCACTAAAACAATAGCCCACATTTGACAGTCTGCCCGACTCTGGGGATGAAGTTCAAACATTAACAACAACAACTTGCATTTTTATATATAGCACCTTTAATGTAGGAAATGGCCCAAGGTGCTTCACAGGAGATTTTTATCAAACACAATTTGACCCTGAGCCACGTAAGGAGATATTAGGGCAGATGACCAAAAAGCTTGGTCAAAGAGGCAGGTTTTAAAGAGCATCTTAAAGGAGGAAAGAGAGGTAGTGAGGCAGAGAGGTTAAGGAGGGAATTCCAAAGTGAAGGGCCGAGGCAGCTGAAGGCACGGCCGCCAGTGGTGGAGTGATTAAAATCGGGGATGCTCAAGAGGGCAGAATTGGTGGAGCGCAGATATCTCGGGGAGGTTGTGGGGCTGAAGGAGATTACAGAGGTGGAGAGGTCTCCCTCTATTTTTGCTTAATTTCAGATTCTTCAAAACTTCCACACCTGTCTACACAACTGATCTTCTTACGGACATCTCAAATCAGCTAATTGTCAGATGAACTATACATAAATAGCTAAATAGATTCAATACACATAGATGTTAAGTTAAAAGTGAAGAGCTCGACTGAGAGCATTAATCACCCTGCTGGGCTTTCTCCTATTGAGTAGTGTCTTCCACCGATGGAAATATTCTGTAACCAGTGTTACCAACCTTTTGTTTAATGCCGTCTTAGAGAAAAGGTTATTGAAATGTTTATTGTTCCTGCTGATCTCAAATTTTTATTGTTAAATGATAGCTTTATAGCATCAATATTTCTGAACATTTTATGGTTCAGTTAAACTTTATTTTCTGGCATGATCCTTGTCCTTGACTTTCCCTGAATGTTGCACAAGTATCTTCAGTCTCAGTTTGTTAGGGTGAAAGTGGTGCCGCCCATGAGTTGTATTTTTACAGTTAGACTTTCCAGATAAGACATATTTCTATTTCATGAGAGATTATTTTTAAACAGAACTTTCCAATCATTTGATAGTGCAGCTAATGGGGTGTACCATATTGGAAACCTCACAAATGGAATTTTATTTCTTCGGGAGAGGATGGTTTTCAGTGGTGCAACATTTGTCATAATTAGAGGCACCTGCACTGAGAACAGACATCTCGCAAACTTGACACTCTTGCTAAAAGCACAAAATGGCCGCAAGAGTTTGTGTTGGGTGCCAGACATAAAGACAACATCCTTCCTCTGATCTAATCCTTGCTCCAAACCCTAGTTCGCAGAAAAGAAAGAAAGAAAAAAAGAAAGAGAGAGAGAGAGAGAGAGAGAGAGAGAGAAAAAGAAAGAAAGAACTTTGATTTTTATTCATTCTCGGGATGTGGGTGTCGCTGCCAAGACCGACATTTATTATCCGCAATGTTCGGGGATTGTTTGGCTAACTTCTGTAGCCCTAAATTTCAATCAGGCTAACAACACATCTGACTAATTTGTCCCAACGGTTTCAAAATATGCTCTTGTATTAACCTTAGATGGCATAAATACGAATTTTATTTTTGTTTCTAATGAGTAACAGACCATGATGAGGAAATTAGCAAGCAAAAGAACAGAGGCTCCTCCCCTCGAATGGCACATAGCACAGCACACTATTGACATAAAACAGGTAACATTGAGGCCTAGTTTTAAAAAGAAGAGTGGAAAAGTACAACATAATAAACATTGACTGCTGGGCTTAATGTTGAGGTTACAAATGATTGCAGTTGGCCACTTTAAAAAACCCTGGGTCGATATTCGCGAAATAAAGACCCAAATATTTACGTCAGAGAATGAACCCTGTCTATATACAAGTTATAATTTTAAAATATATGCTGTGAAATTTTAGGAAAAATGTTAACGTATACCAACAGTGTTATCAGTTACACCTTTACATTGTCACATTTCATGGGGGTAAATATTGTGTCTGAAGTGCACATCATTACTGCGAGACTGTGTTAAACTTGTTACCTTCCTCGGAATTCAAAGTATTTAATTGAGCAAATTCTTGCATCTAAGGTTTCAGATCACTTTAAGCCTCAGGTTTTTAGAATACATGGTTTATTATTTTCAAAATTTCTAACTGGATCTGATTAAGCCTCAGTTTGGCATGAAACCATTCAGTGCATTACCGTTTCTCAATGCAATAACATGGGGGTGATGGAAGGTTATTTTCTGATTGTCAGGCACTTTAAGAGAAGCTTGTGACAGTAACTGGATACAGGCACTGCGGAGCCAATCACAACCCATTAATGGCTCCATTGAGTTCCAAATGATCCCTAGCAGAAAGTTCAACCAGTCAGTCAATCAGGCCAGTAATAATCTTGGTTAAAACACCTAAACAGGTCAAATAGGAGTTCCTTTTAAGCTGACAATAGCAGTATTGACATCAAAACTGATTTAAAAATGATGAACTGAGTGAAAGAATTGCACAGCACAGGTTTAGAGGACACATTTGGTGATGGAGATAATCTTTGCCCTGGCAATGGCATCATGTTGCCTGTAACGTATACAGCTGTGAGTATGCTCACAGGGAGAGCTGTTGACACGGCGCCTATCCTGGGCCGATACCCGGCGCGCGGCCAATGCCATCGAGTCGCTAAAAACAGCTCTAGGCCCTGATTCCGTTAGGTGTGTCGAGGAAGCTCAAGCACGTGGGGAGATCCCATCCGGACGGAATTCCTCATCGGCGCCAAGCCCCGAAACCTCCCTCGGGAGCCGGCACCTCACAACTTGAGCCTCCTCGAGGAAATCCCCTCCGTGCGTTTCAGTTCTGCGCGGAGGGGATTCCTGTACGGGCTGCTCTTGCACACTCTCCACATTACCATCCTCATCTACCGTCCGGACACGCCATTGCGCACTATCTTGCCATCCGGAGGAGGCGGGAGTCCCCGACAGAGTGCACTCTACGCGGGAGTCCCCCCTCTATTTATTGGGGACTTGGCCTGGAGGGTGGTACATGGAGCAGTCCCGTGCAATAAGTTTTTAAGTTGGTTCACGGGCTCCCAGGCCGCCTGCAATTTCTGCGGTCTGGAAGAGTCCGTGTTCCATGTTTTTATGGAATGTGCGAGGTTGCAGCCCCTATTCTATTATTTGAAGGGGCTGTTCCTCTATTCTGGTTGCACTTCAGTCCTGCACTCCTGAACTTTGGGCACCCTGTGCGGAGGGGAGCGGGCAGGTCGGAAAGCCTCCTCGTAGGACTGCTCCTGGGCACGGCCAAGGGGGCCATCAGCCGGTCCGGGGAGCGGGCGGTCGAGGGGGTCGTTCAGCCCGACTGCCTGCCTCTCTTCCACGGTTACATCCGGGCCGGGGTGTCCCTGGAGATGGAGCACGCGGTGTCCACCGGTACGCTCGCTGCCTTCCACGAGAGGTGGGCACCGGAGGGACTGGAGTGCATCGTTACCCCCGGCAACCAAATTTTAATTTGATTTGAAGTCTAAATGTTAATTTGTTTATTGTGTTGGTTTTAGTGTCCCCGTCCCCTTTTAGCCAGGGGGCACTTGTATAATTTGTGTGTTGGTGCCCTCAGAAAAGCCCCCAAGAAACCCAAAAAAACAAGGGGGCACTTGTTTGAAAGTTTCTGTTTAAACAACCCCCACCCCTTTAATCAGGGGGCATTTGAGTTAATGATTTATGTTTTAACAGATTACAACAAAAATAGTTGTAGCACTGTTGACACGGCGCCTATCCTGGGCCGATACCCGGCGCGCGGCCGATGCCATCGAGTCGCTAAAAACAGCTCTAGGCCCTGATTCCGTTAGGTGTGTCGAGGAGGCTCAAGCACGTGGGGAGATCCCGTCTGAACTGACCATTGTCCGGACGGAATTCCTCATCGGCACCAAGCCCGAAACCTCCTCGGGAGCCAGCGCCTCACAACTTGAGCCTCCTCCGGGAAATCCCCTCCGTGCCTTTCAGTTCTACGCGGAGGGGATTCCTGTACGGGCTGCTCTTGCACACTCTCCATGTTGCCATCCTCGTCTGCCGTCCGGACATGCCATGGCGCACCATCTTGCCGTCCGGAGGAGGCAGGGGTCCCCAATGGAGTGCTCTCTATGCGGGAGTCCTCCCCTTATTTATTGGGGCTTGGCCTGGAGGGTCTTGCACGGAGCAGTCCCATGCAATAAGTTTCTGAGTCGGTTCACGGGCGCCCAGGCCGCCTGTAATTTCTGCAGTTCAGAGGAGTCTGTGTTCCATGTGTATATTGAGTGTGCGAGGTTGCAGATCCTCTTTCAATATCTGAAGGGGCTGCTCCTCAAATTCTGGATGCACTTCAGTCCCACACTCTGATCTTTGGGCACCCTGTGCAGAGGGGAGCGGGCAGGTCAGAAAATCTCCTCGTAGGACTGCTCCTGGGCATGGCCAAGGGGGCCATCAGCCGATCCAGGCAGCGGGCAGTCGAGGGGGTCGTTCTGCCTGCCTCTCTTCTGCGGTTACATCCGAGCCAGGATGTCCCTGGAGATGGAGCACACGGTGTCCACCGGTACGCTTGCGGCCTTCTGCGAGAGGTGGGCGCCGGAGGGATTGGAATGCATCACCACGCCCGCAACCAAATTTTAATTTGAAACATGTCTAAATTTGTTTAAATTTGCCGGTTTTAGTGCCCCCCCCCCTTTTTGGCTAGGGGGCACTTGTATAATTTGTGTTTTTGTGCCCTTTAAAGAAAAAACAAGGGGGCACTTGAAATGTTTTTGGAGTGTGCCCTCCCCCCCTTTAATCAGGAGGCACTTGATTAATGTTTGCAACAAAATAGTTGTAGAGCTGTTGAAACTAAAATAGTTGTAGAGCTGTTGATCCACTGGTATGCTCGTGGCCTTCCACAACAGCTGGGCACTGGAGGGACTGGAGTGCATCATCATCCCCGGCAAACAATTTTTTATTTGATTTATTTGGTTTTCGAGTTGTTCTGCCCCTTTAGCGAGGGCAGCACTTGGTTAATTGTATGTTTAAAATAGTTGTAGTGCTGTTGCATTGTGAGTGGCTTAGCCAGTCACGTGATGTTCACAAGACTCAATAAAACCCGTCAGTTGAGTCTAGGTCATCCACGATGAGGTATGAGGTGAGCCTAGTGGATGAATTGGTAATGTGTAGTGTGATTGTTGAACCTTTGTTAATAAACCAACTAGTGCTTAATAGCAATGTGTTGCTATTAATTCATAAGCAAAGAACCCATTAAGCAAATATATTACACTCGTCTTGGCTCCATATCTTTTTATACCCCTGGCTAGCAAAAATCTATCGATCTCAGATTTAAAATTATTGATTGAGCTAACATCTATTGTTTTTTGCAGGACAGACTTCCACACTTCTACCACTCTTTGCGTGAAGAAACATTCCCTCACCTCTCTCCAGAATGGGGTGTCAATTCCTCTTCTCCAAGGACCAGGGGAGAGGGCTGGGAGGAAGCTTCCGAGGATGGCCAAATGCAATCGCAAGGAACGAATAGAATGAAATACAGAAATGTTTAAACAAAGTGAAGACAACAAGAGAGAAGATTGCATTCAGCCATCAAGAGCAATGGGAGCAGAATTACTGCAACTGAACTCACTCAAGATGGCACAGTTATTTTAGTCGGAACCTGAGAAGCTTGTTGTTGAGACTGAGAGGAAAATACCATTCAGAGGTTAGGTGAGTTTCTGCCAAATATATTGTCTGCTAGCTTATGTGAAATGAATTTGGGTAGCCAGAGTCAACTCCCAGTGGGCATGGACCACAGCAGAAAACCTCCTCTAACTCAATACTAATTGGCAAGCTCACTCAGGGAGAATTAAGTCTTCCTGCCAAGGCTTTCTTCCAAATCCACGACCTCTACCACCTAGAAGGACAAGGGCAGTAGGCACATGGGAGCACCCTCACCTACAGGTTCCCCTCCAAGGCACACACCACCCTGACTTGGAAATATATCGCCATTGTTTCATCGTCAAAATCCTGGAACTCCCCCCCCTAACAGCACTGTGGGAGTAACTTCACCACACGGACTGCAGCCGTTCAAGGTGGCTCACCACCACCTTCTCAAGGGCAATTTGGGATGGGCAATAAATGCTGGCCTTGTCTACAACACCATTCAATGCCATTAATGCTGCACCAGAAATGTATGCTTCTAGTCTAAATGAAATGAAACTTCTTTTTAAGTAACTGGCATTAAGGAACACTTTGCTTATATCAGGCTTGAATATAGGAACTGTGAGAATTACTTTTCCACCCATGCTTCACTTTGTTACATTAATCACTTTTTATATTCTTTCCAGTCAATAATCACAGTTCTTTTATATCTGAAATTATACAGTACATTATCATCCTTTGAAGTGAAGCAGCTGAAAAAATGTTTTCATGGGCTGGTTCCCATAAGATTTCTTTCCATAATTTTGGGGGGTATAAATTGGGTCAGAATTTTCAAACCTTTGAACATTTTGTGGTAAATCTCTTAATCCAAACCTTCCAATTTCTTGTTTTCCTTCTATTTCTGTTCAATCTCATGTCAGATTCCTTCCTTCTACAATGTACGTCTGTGTTTCTGCAAAACTAACAGTTAGGTTAGCTTGGGAACTATGGAAAAATTCCGTGAGATGTCAGGCATGACAACAACCATTGGGATAAGTGGGATGACCATGTGTTTGCTGAGCACTGGAATTGGTTTATATTTTTGTGTCAAGTAGTTTATTTTTATCCTGCAATTGTGCCATGGTTCAACAATACTATTGTATCATGCAATGCCTGACCTAGTTGAAACCCAAAGTGCTAACCAATCACAGTTTACGTTTAAATCCTATTGAATTATGTTTTATTGGCATAAGATGTACCATAAATAAAGGTAGCATCAAATTATGACACAAATATGGACTTTACCTGGAACAAGAAATGAAGATTGAGGCAGAAGCATGTCATGGGTCAAAAAGTGAACCTTCCTGAATAAAGAAGATTTAAAAAACCAGCAAGGAACCATTTAGTATATCTATGGAACCCTCAAGGCTAACTGTTCATTCATGGATCAGCCATGATCATATTAAATGGTGGAGCAGGCTCGAGGGGCTGTATGGCCTACTCCTGCTCCTATTTCTTATGTTCTTATGTTCTTATTCAGAGAGCTAGGCAGAAACTGCCAACCAGATCAGCACCATCTCAAGAATTAAGAGGACATACACTAATTACATAAAGAAGATGAGACAGAATTAGGAGTTAAAGGACAAACATTGAAGATCACAACTATTGGAGAGAAGCAGCCAACTCACTGCAACCTTTTACAATGACGAAAGGCCAAATGAAATCTCCACTCTAAAATTAGTGGCGAGACATCAGACATTGCAAGCCCACTGAAGGAGAACATGCAACACACATGCCAGCGACCAGACACATGCAGTCCAAAGAGAGGCTGGCCTTTTCCTCTTGCCAGATGTGCTGTTGAAAATATCAACTGAGGCTTTCTCTTCTATTCACTATGATATGCTCTTCAGGTGTTGAATGGCATTCAGCAAGGCCTATAGAGCCGCTCCCTCCATTCTAGTGTCTGCTTGGCTCAATTGGTAGTAACCTAACCACTGAATTAGGAGGTCATGGGTTCAAATCCAGTAAGTGAGGGAGTGATAAATTGCTGCAAGTCCCATCTTTCAGATGAGATGTTACACTGAGCACATGTCCATCCAGTTAGGTGGATGATCCCATGGCACTTGAAAAAGACAAGGAGTTATCCTGGACAAAATTCCTCCCTCGACCAAGAACAATTTAACTCATCATTTATCTCATTCAATGTGCAAATTGGCTATCATGTTCTCCTGCATAACAACAACAACTTGTATTTATATAGCGCCTTTAATGTAGTGAAATGTCCCAAGACGCTTCACAGGAGTATTATGCGATAAAAATTTGACACCGAGATGCATAAGTAGAAATTAGCGCAGGTGACTTGGTTAAAGAGGTATGTTTTAAGGAGCATCTTGAAGGAGGAAAGAGAGGTAGAGAGGCGGAGAGGTTTAGGCAGGGAGTTCCAGAGCTTGGGGCCTAGGCAACAGAAGGCTCGGCCATCAATGGTAGAGCGATTATAATTAGGGATGCTCAGGAGAGCAGACATCTTGGGGGTGGGGGGGGGGCAGGGGGTTTGTGGGGTTGGAGGAGATTACAGAGATAGGGAGGGGCAAGGCCATGGAGGGATTTGAAAATAAAGATGAGAATGTTGCTTAACCGGAAGCCGATGTAGGTCAGCGAGCACAGGGGTGATGGGTGAGCGGGACTTGGTGCGAGTTAGGATACGGGCAGCCGAGTTTTGGATCACCTTGAGTTTATGCAAGGTATAACATCAATAGCTACATTTCAAAAAGTAATTCATTAGATGTGAAGCACTTTGCAATGCAATTGCAAGTTCTTCCTTTCATTGTCTTCATCCACCCCACTTTTCAAAAACAATGATGGTAACATCTTGACAATTATGGTATAGGAGATGGTGGAGCCATCTGAGTAGAAATCAATTTAGATGTCTGAAGACAGGACCCAACATTCTAATGTATTTTCTTAGTTACTTTCTAATATGGAACACCCAAACAGGAAGTAATAGATTATTACTCAATCAGGTGCATCATGTTTAAAATGAATGGGGCACTGGAAAAAGAAGCACAGTTGCCTTTAATACTGTAACATGCGTTAAAATAAATTGTTCATGCTATTCTTGTCGTGTTTAGATGGTGTCCTCAATCGAGATGGACTCCGGCCAGGTGAGTTTGCAAATTACAATGTTGGTGGCTGTTCCTTCAGTCAGCGTTGCAGTGTTGGTTCAGAAAAACTGAGATGAGGAGAAATTTCTTCTCTCAGAGGGTTGTAAATCTGTGGAATCCGCTGCCTCAGAGAGCTGTGGAAGCTGGGGCATTGAATACATTTAAGACAGAAATAGACAGTTTCTTAAACGATAAGGGGATAAAGAGTTATGGGGAGCGGGCGGGGAAGTGGAGCTCAGTCCATGATCAGATCAGCCATGATCTTATTGAATGGCACAGCAGGCTCGAGGGGCCGTATGTTCCTATTTCTTATGTTCTTATGTTCTTATATACCTGTTGCTGTCTACACTGGCAGAATCACAGATTTGAGTGCCACGAATATTCAACTAAATTATGTACATTATAACGAAAAGAGTTGAATTAGCTGCGGTGATGACTGAAGTTAATTCCCTAACGCTCAGCAAAAACATGGCACCGCACGTCATAAGCCATTGAACTATATCTTTGCTTACACAGAGATCTGGACTGCAGATAAAGTTTGACAATGAACATTATATATGTAGTTTTGTGTTCTCAGTAACACATTTTTTACATTCTATTAGGTTAATAATTAAAAATAGTTATTGTCTTGTAAAACTTGTTAGCGTCATAGAACTGGATTGATGTTGCTAATTAATTGGAACAATGCGGTCAATTTTAAATCCTTCAGGTACAAGTAATTCATTGAGTAACTTATACTGTTGGGGAAATTAAGACTTTTATTTTACTCCCATGTCAGGTATAGCAAAACCATTTTTATCAGCTCAAGCCTAGATGTTATCCAGGTCCTACTGTAGGCTGACATGGATTGCTTCATTATCGGAGGAGTTATGAATGGAGCTGAACACTGTGAAATCATCAGTGAACAGCCCCACTTGTGACCTTACAGTGGAGGGAAGGTCAAAGATGAAATAGAATAGTTGGGCTGAAGATGCTTCCCTGAGGAACTCCTGGAGAGATATCCTGGGGTGTTCTGGCTGGCCTCCAGCAAGCAGAAACAGCTCTCTTTTTATCGGATATGATTCCAGCCATTGGTGAATATTCCCTTCGGCCCCAGTGTTGCTCGGGTTCCTCGATGCCATACTTGGTTGAATGCTGCCATGATGTCGCAAGGAGCTACTCTCACCTCTCCTTTTGCGTTCAGCTCGGGGCTGAGATGAGGCCTGGATCCTGTTAAGTCTTGAATAAAGTGTCAGACTAGATACGGCAAGCTCAAAGTAAGGTGTGACCGTAGTCCTTTATTACAGATCTCAGCGTGCCGCTGCAGCCTGTGAGGCCTCCTTATATACAGGTGCTCCCAAGGGATTGTGGGATCCCTTGGGACTCCAGGGAATAAGCCTTCTGGTGGTTAGACATGGTATTTACAGGTTTACATACATAACAGATCCAATGAGGTTTGAGGAACCTGAACTAAGCATTGGTGACTAGGTTATTGGCTAGTAAGTCACGATTGATGACTTTTTCTATCACTTTACTAATGACTGGAAAAGAGTGTAGGGCAGTAATTGGCCGGGTTAGACTAGGCTTGTTTTTTTGTGGATAGGATATCATTGTCAGGTAGTTGCCACTGTCACAGCTGTAGTGGATCAGCTTGTTTAGGGACCAGTTAGCTCTGATGCACAAGTCTTCAGCACTATGACCAGGATGCTGTCAGGTCTCAGAGTTTTTGCTGCTCCTGCTGTGCCCTTCTACAATGGCAGCTACATCCTTCAGAACTCAACCAGCTTGGTCAATGGCAGTAACACTGAGTCCGAGATGTTAGCTGATAGATATGATTCTGTGAGTACCATTGTATCAGATTGTTGCTTGACTAGTCTGTGGAACAACACTCCCAACTTTCCCCTCAAATGCGAGTGAGGGGAACTTTGCATGGTTGACAAGGCTGAGATTGCCTTAGTTATCCATATATATTGCCTGGGTCATTTTGTAGTGATTAGTGTCAGCTGTGGCTCAGTGGGGAGCACCCTTGACTACTGAGTCAGAAGGTTGTGGGTTCAAGTCCCACTCTAGTGACTTGAGCACAAAATCGAGGCTGACACTCCAGTGCAGTACTTGGGGAGTGCTGCACTGTCGAAGGTGCCGTCTTTCAGATGAGACGTCAAACCGAGGTCCTGTCTGCCCTCTCAGGTGGACGTGAAAGATCCCATGGCACTATTTCAAATAGTTATTCCCGATGTCCTGAGCCAATATTTATCCCTCAATCAACATCACCAAAACAGATTATCTGGTCATTATCACATTGCTGTTTGTGGGAGCTTGCCTTGCACAAATTGCCTATTGCATTTCCAACATTACAACACTCCCAAAGGTTACTGCATTGGCTGTAAAGCATTTTGGGATGTCCAGTGGGTGTGAAAGGTGCAATATAGATGCAAGTTTTTATTTTATTTATTTATTTATTTCTACTTCAGAAGGCATGAAAAATTAATTTTGTAGCGTGGAACTGGAGTCACATGTGAGGCCTATCAGGACAGAGTAGCAGGCTCTCTTCCTTGCAGGACATTCGTGAACCAGTTGGGCTTTTATGACAATTCAGAAGCTTTCATGGTTGTTTTCCTGGAGCAAACCCACAAATTACCAGATTTATTGAATTCAATTCACAAATTGACATGGTGGGATCTGAACTTACAAGCTCTGGATTGCTAGTCCACATAGCTATTAGATCACCATTCCTTAGACAGAGCAAAGCTTCCTCTACTCTACCACCACAATGTTCCATAATCCCAACCCCAATGGCACACCAGCACTCATCAGGGTCTCTTTGAGTTGGATTGTCAGTTAGTGCTAGTTTTATATTGGGTTAAGACGGCCCAAAATCACTACATAAACAAAATTAAACCAACAGACAGAGAGGAATAGATTAGATTCAAAACTAGGTCCCAAAGATGACAGGTTGCTGTCTGGCTCTCTGTACCACCCAATCCCTTGCAAAGCAACATTTAAACTGTACCACTTTACTCACCCCTGGAGTTAGATCTTGACTTTGTGCGATTATAGTAAAATGGGTGATAGCGAGTCCGCAGCCCGATTTTTTTATTTCCAATGAAACCTGAAGCAGGCATCCAGTTTTAGGCCCACAAAGAGCGGGTAGCCTGGAGTTTGAATGGCAGGCAGTTAGCTAAATCAGGGGGGAGGTTCAGGAGGTTTCCTGGGTTGGAAGGGGCTGGGTGGGAGGGGACGGCAGGCAGAGGGAGCCCAGTGCGGCAGCACCCCAAACTATCTTTGTGCATCTGCTCTTTGTGGAACACTCCTGCCCTTCCTGGCCCCACAAAGATAATTTCACACTTCCTGATGGGGCCTTTACTGGACGTCAACAGGTCTCAGGGTGTCTGCAGTGGGCGCTGCACTCAGTAGGTTGTTCATCTACACTTTTAAGTGGCCTACCGTTTAATGTGTATACCCTTTCCTTATTAGCCCTCCCAAAGTGCATTACCTCACACTTCTCCAAATTAAATTCCATTTGCCATTGCTCTGCCCACCTGACCAGTAGATTGATATAAGTTAAAATTGCACCCGGATCCTATCCAAGTGATAGGACCCCTATTTGCCTGAGACAGGTGAGCACTGCAATTGCCCAGGGAAACATAGGAGTTAAAATAGCCATGGGTGGGAAACAAGTAGTATGTTGCTACCGACTGGATTTGAACTTCTGTTCCACCCAGTTTCGCTGTGCAGAAGGCGTTAACATTTTAACTGTTGCGTGGGGGAATGTAGAACTAGGGGGACGTAGTCTCGGAATAAGGGTTCGCCCATTTAAAACGGAACTGAGGAAGAATTTCTTCTTTCAAAGAGCCGTGAATCTTTGGAATTCTCTGCCTCAGAGAGCTGTGGAGGCTGGGTCATTGAATATAAATTAGGTGGAGATAAACAGATTTTTGAAGGATAAGGGAGTCAAGGGTTATGGGGAGCGGGCAAGGAAGTGGAGTTGAGGCCAAGATCAGATCAGCCATGATCTTATCGAATGGCGGAGCAGGCTCGAGGGGCCAGATAGCTGATTCCTGCTCCTATATCTTATGTTCTTATGTTGTGAATGTGCGCTCAGACCCTGGCTTTTGGAAGGTGCAAAAAAAAATGCAAAGTGGGAAATCAATGCCTCTGTTCTTGGATTAGCAGTTTGGTGCCAGATTTATGTCAAAACTAAGGTGAAATACAGAAGCACGGGGTCAGCTTCAACAGGTATGTTGAAGACACTCTGCTCTAACTCATGCCTCCCCCATTGACCTAAAGGCTGTTTCCAAACTGTCAAACTGCTCATTCAATATCAAGAATTGTGATAAGCCGAAACTTTCTCCGGCTGAATATTGAGAAAACTCGAGCCATCAGCTATCGGCTACCATCAGCTCGCCCGGGCCGGCAAGGACACAGCCCTCTGGGGAGGCGTGATTGGCAGAGAGGGGGTAGGGAAAGCCAACTCCAGCGGTACCCTACTCCTGACAAAATGTCTAGAACATGAACTCCTCATCACCAACACCCTGTTCCACCAGAGGGACAAATACAAGGCATCGTGGCAACACCCTCTCTCCAAACACTGGCACCTGCTCGACTATGTCATCATCCAAGCCAGGGATCGCAAGGATGTGCGCATCACCCGCGCCATGACAGGAGCTGACGACTGCTGGACGGACCACCGCCTAATCCGATCCATTATTGACATCAACATTGCCCCAAAGCAGATGGGACAGCAGAAGCAGTGCCGCAAAAAAGTCAATGCCGGGGCACTTAAAGACCCAGCTAAGAGAGCCCTATACAGCCAGCGCCTCACAGCTAATCTGGCGTGCCTTGATGATCCTGAGATGCTGAATGCCCACAATGCTTGGTCTGCCCTCCAGGCCTCCATAACCAGTGCCTGTGAAGAGATACTTGGTCACTCAACCAGAAAATACCAGGACTGGTTTGATGATCAGGAGATCCAAGAACTAATAGATTGCAAGCACAGAGCATTTCTGAGCCTCAAGCAACAACCCAACTCGGGAACAGCAAAGCAACATTACAGACGGCTCAAGGCTGAGGTCCAACAAAAAACCCGGGACCTAATGAACAGGTGGTGGATGGAGAAAGCACAGGCGATATAACAACTGGCCGACAGCCACGATATGCGAGGATTCTTCATCGCAGTCAAGGCCACCTATGGTCCAAACTCCCAAGGCCCCACCCCACTGCTGGCCAAGAACGGGGAAACACTCATCAAGGACACCGAGGCTGTCTGGGCCCGCTGGAAGGAGCACATCTAAGATCTCCTCGGTTGAGATTCTGCCTTTGACTCAAGTGTTCTCAAATCCATCCCGCAGCATGTGACCCGCCACCACCTCAGTGAAACTCCAACTTTGCATGAGGTAGGCAAAGCCATAAAACAGCTCAAGAACAACAAGGCTACGGGAGCAGGTGGAATCCCTGCTGAGGCGCTAAAGTATGGCGGAGAGGCGCTGTTGGTGCAGATACATGACCTCATCTCTCTCATCTGGAGGGAGGAGAGCATGCTGGGAGATCTCCGAGATGCAGTGATCGTGACCATCTTTAAAAAAGGGGACAAGTCCAACTGCGGCAATTACAGGGGAATCTCCCTACTATCAGCCACTGGGAAGGTTGTCGCTCGAGTTCTCCTCAACCGTCTTCTCCCTGTGGCCGAGGAGCTCCTCCCGGAGTCATAATGCAGATTTCACCCCTACGGGGCACAACGGACTTGATCTTTGCAGCGCAACAGCTGCAGGAAAAATGCAGGGAGCAGCGCCAGCCCTTATACATGGACTTTTTCGACCTTACAAAGGTCATTGACACTCAACCGCGAGGGTCTATGGAGAGCCCTCCTCCATTTCAGATGGCCCCAACTGTTGTCAACATCCTTTGCCTGCTCCACGACGACATGCAGGCCGTGATCATTACCAACGGATCCATTACAGACCCAATCCACGTCCGGACCGGGTCAAACAGGGCTGCGTCATCGCTCCAACCCTCTTCTCAATCTTCCTCACTGCTATGCTCTACCTCGCAGTCAACAAGCTCCCCGGTGGAGTGGAACTAAACTACAGAACCAGTGGGAAGCTGTTTAACCTACGCTGCCTCCAGGCCAGGTCCAAGATCATCCCAACCTCTGTCGTTGAGCTACTGTACGCGGACGATGCCTGCGTCTGCGCACAAAAAGAAGCTGAACTCCAGGAGAGAGTTGACGTATTTACTGAGGCATATGAAAGCATGGGCCTTACGCAAAACATCCGTAAGATAAAGGTCCTCCACCAGCCTGTTCTCGCCGGACAGCACTGCCCCCCAGTCATCAAGATCCACGGCGCAGCCCTCGACAATGAATACCATTTTCCATACCACGGGAACCTCTTATCAACAAAAGCAGACATTGATGTGGAGATTCAACACCACCTCCAGTGCACCAGTGCAGCCTTCGGCCACCTGAGGAAAAGAGTGTTCGAAGACCAGGCCCTCAGATCTACCACCAAGCTCATGGTCTACAGGGCTGTAGTAATACCCGTCCTCCTGTATGGCTCAGAGACATGGACCATGTACAGAAGACAACTCAAGTCGCTTGAGATATATCACCAACAATGTCTCCGCAAGATCCTACAAATCCCCTGGGAGGACAAGCACACCAACATCAGTGCCCTCGTCCAGGCTAACATCCCCAGCGTTGAAGCAGTGACCACACTCGATCAGCTCCACTGCGCAGGCCACATTGTTTGCATGCCAGACACGAGACTCCCAAAGCAAGTGCTCTATGCGGAACTCCTTCACGGCAAACAAGCCAAAGGTGGGCAGTGGAAACATTACAAGGACACCCTCAAAGCCTCCCTGATAAAGTGTGACATCACCACTGACACCTGGGAGTCCCTGGCCAAAGACCGCCCTAAATGAAGAAAGTGCATCCGGGAGGACGTTGAGCACTTCAAGTCTCAAGGCTGAGAGCATGCAGAAATCAAGTGCAGGCAGCGGAAAGAGCGTGCAGCAAACCAGTCCCACCCACCCTTTGACTATCTGTCCCACCTAAGACAGAGCCTGTGACTCTCGTATTGGACTGTTTAGCCACCAAAGAACTCACTTCAGGAGTGGAAGCAAATCTTCCTCGATTCCGAGGGACTGCCTATGACGACGATGATGATGATGTACATGATTTGGCATTGCACTAAATATTCTAATTTATACTTCCTGGTTTAGACTCAGCCTCAGTAAGGATTCTTCAATCTTATTGGTTAAGGAGATACACAGTTGCTTGCCAAGTTCACAGAGGTCCCAGATCCCCTGTAGAGACCAGGCTGAAATGTCACAGCAAGATCCAATGCAAAAGCACATAGAAAGTCTGTGGGCAGGTGTAAGTGTAATAAACGGCTAGCGTCCGGGCCATTATCTCTTTGCTCTTGATTGTAAAGCTCTCTGAGATGAATGCATAGTGCTGTGCAATCAATTTGCAAGTACAATAATAGCATTCCGTGCAGCTCTCTTGATCCTTTGTTGCGTGTGAGATCTATGTTACTATGATTGCTGCTCTCATTTTTGCCACATGCTATGTTAAAATATAATGTCTGAACTCTATAAAACATGGTTTACAATTGTGCCGACTGTTTTCCCTTGGTTACCTCCAGCAGAGGTCTAACTAATTACCATAATTAATTTCTCACTGCTGAAACCGTTATTGTGCACATTTACATCTAAGGAATCATTTTGAGAGGTTCCACTGTCAGCATGACACCTCGTTCGTGGTGAGTATGGATCGGAGAATGGGGACTATGCTATTGTAGCCCTATCTCTGCCCTGCACTGTTATTAACTGAGGTGATGCTGCCTCACAAATTACCCGTCTTTGGCTTAATTGTACGGCTCAACTTATAGTCGTCACAAGTTAAGCTGTGAGCCTAACTGCGTACGCATAGTTGTTTCTCTGTGTTCCGAGCGCTGTGGAATCGACCCCATAATATGTAGAGGGGAGACTGTACAGTACAGAGACACTGAGGCAATAACCTAGAACCAGTTCTCCAAGCAGTTCTGCTGCCAAAATGGAGCATGTGACGATTTTCTGTCTTGCTACGAAGGATTCTCACCAAATAGTAGTCACTAACAATCAACCAGTCACCTCACCAGCACCAAAAGCATGAGACCGCTCTCATCCCTCAGTCCTCCTTCGTGAATCATCATACAGTCCAGACAATGAAATTATCTCCTCATCAGTGTGTTCCAGTATTAATTCCATCCTCCCAACCATTCGAACAGCTAGATCTTTCTGGATCTTCAAAAGGAAACAAGTTTCGAACAGTATAGAAAATTACAAGAGCTGGCTAACCTGGTGAAGAAACCTAAGGGGGAATTTTAAACCCCCCACCCGAGTGATGTGAGCTATTTCCTCCTGCAGACAGAGAGGGAGAGAGTTAGTGAGTGGCTATTGAGAACAAATGTGCACATGTGTGGACCACCTTCTTGTAGCAACACACGAAACTCATTCTATCAGAGTGTAGTGCAACTCAAAACACACGCTCATTTTTGCTTTTATTAGTCATGCATTGAAAATGTACATTGAACAAGGGATGCTCAAATCCCTTCTCAGCAACCATTGCATATATTTAAGGTGGAGATAGACAGATTTTTGAATGATAAGGGAGTCAAGGGTTATGGGGAAGTGGAGTTGAGACCAAAATCAGATCAGCCATGATATTGAATGGCAGAGCAGGCTCGAGAGGCAAATAGAAACATAGGAAATAGGTGCAGGAGTAGGCCATTTGGCCCTTCAAGCCTGCACCACCATTCAATATGATCATGGCTGATCATGCATCTTTAGTACCCCGTTCCTGCTTTCTCTCCATGGCCTACTCCTGCTCCTATTTCTTATGCTCTTATATTATAGTGCATATGCTGAGAGTGAGAAGTAGCAAGTGGGAAACAGGCTAAGGAACTGTTCAATGGAAAGAAAGTGGCTGAAGTGTGATGTGAGGAAGGGGTTATCAGAGGAATTCCTTGCTCTGCAACTGCTGCCGTGTGAGTACCTCAATGGCTGTTGAAGGCAACAAGCAAGAGGTGAGTATGTGTTTGGAGTGAGAATGAGGTGATATAGTGGGGAAGGATGTGATGTGGGTGCGTGGAAAGGACTATTGTCAGGCACAATGCACAGAGGTGGCAAAATGAAGAGCTGTATTCACTCTTGCTGCTCTGGTCAGGCCACTGAAGCATTTCCAGCAATGAATCCAGGTCCCTGGGGTGACGTTCCTGGGACTGACTATCTCTGGAAAATCTCTCGCGGCCTCCTGTTCCTTTAGTAGAATCTTCTCATTTGTAGAAAAAGAGAATGGGGCCGAAAGTGCCCCTTCCCTTAAGGCCTGTTAACATCGTAACTCGGTGGCCATTGCACTCCACATGGTGGCCGCTGATTTCCGGTATTTGTCGTGTCATGGCCATCATTATCAAAATTCCGCTCCTGCGGTATCCCGGCGGTGTCCAGCTCCCCCTCCCCCTACTGCTCCACTGCTGCTGAGCCACCCTAAGTGCATCATCACAGTGTGCACTGCTGATGCTCCCCCCCCCCCCCCACCCCACCCCAACGCCGAAATTCTGTCGAGACAACCTTCTTCCCGCCGGGCGGTGCCAAAACCTGCTTTCTTGAGACGTTGCCCTGCGGCTGTGGCCTTCTGAAATGATGGTGCGACTCCCATTAAGGGGGAGGATGCACTGCTGCTGCCGCCATGTTTCTTTTTCTGCCAGCTGACTGTCCTGTCGGGCCGACAATTATGTCCCCGGGTTCGGCCGGGCCGCCAACAGGTAGCCTGGCACCCCCTCTTGGGTGCCAGGCTGCTGGCCCAACCGAAACCCTCCCTGGTGGCCCAGTGGTCCAACTTTAAAAATCGCAAAGGCTCACCCCTTTAAGTGAAGGGGAGAGCTGTGGTGACGCGGCACTGTGATGACGTCTACGCTGATGACTGACAGCGGTGGACACTACATCCCGCCCCAACTTCCGCCCCTCTAGTGTGCTCACCGCCTCACTACTGCCCCCATTATGAGTGACTTATGGTCTAAAATAAAGCCAAGGAGCGAAATTTCGCTCGAGGCCGCCTCATCCACCGACAGAAATGGGGTGCATGCGCCCCGTTTTCAGTGGAGGGCAATTTTGGCCTCAAGGTCTCTTGCTGCTCTCACCTCCTCTTCCACCAGTTATCAGAAGTACCAGAGACCCCTTGGGGCAGCCTTGCGAATCATCTCTTCCTTGCAGCTATGTCAAAACCGAATCTGCCAGAAGTCAGTGCAACTCCCCCTGGAGAGGTGCATTCACGCTTTAAGTAGGTCTCTGGAGGCCCACTGGAAATCCTACCCTGAAAGTGGGCGGGGTGCCTGTTCCTAACACGATCAGGTGGGCAGCCCGCCAATGTGATGCAAATGAGGCCCGTGATTTAAAATCCACCATGTCTCACACTAATGACATGGCGGGGAGATTGACATTTGCCCTGCCCCCAAGCCGCCGAAACATGCTTCCAGTTCAAATTCATAAGAACATAAGAAATAGGAGCAGGTGTAGGTTGATATATTCGTATGACCATCACCAAAGCACACACACACAAGATGGTTCCATTTCATCATGTGTCTTGTGTCTAGGTGGAGCAGTAGTTCACTTCTCCCTCCTTAATGAAGAAGTAATTATAACATTCAGCCCTTTGAACCTGCTCCACCATTCAATAACATCATGGCTGATCTTCTAACTCAACTCCATCTTCCCACACTATCCCCAAATTTCCCCTCTAATTTCAGAAACTGAAGCTCAAATTTGACTTTGATGTTATCCCTCAGGCTGCGTCAAATTCATATCCAACTTCCTCTCTCACTCAAGTGTAACCAAGTTTAGACCGTCCCTGAGGAAAGAAATTGGATATACTGGCAACAAGATGCACATTGTAAGGTAGTCTGAACAGTTATTTATCGGTCATTTGAGATCCATGAAAATGTACAGACAGGCACAAAGCGAAGGTGAGATTGATGGCAACTTACAAAAGGGTTTCAGTACATTTATTTTCATTAATTGAAGTACGTGCTGTGCCTCACCTGTGGAAAAAGGACTAATTCCGTAAAGGTTGGGTGGTCCAGAAATAACAGCAGTATGCAAGCACGGAATCCAGTATTGAAGAAGAGATCAAAGCTTCAACAACCATTTACAGTGCCAGATTTTTCTGGGAAGGGGGTGGGACTATTACTGAGGAAAAGCGTGCTGACAAATTTCCAGGCAAATAAATTGTATCTTGTGGCGTGTAACTCTCAGACGGCTGCAACACATTTAGCATGGTCCTGGTAGGAAAAGACATTGTTATTCCAGAGTAACATGTCTGATTATAGAGCACTGCACCGTCAAAAGGTCTAATTTCAACACACCAAACTCATTCTATCACTCGAAACATACGCTCATTCTTGCTTTTGTTAGTCATAATTGAAAATGTACATTGAACAAGGGACGCTCAAATCCCTTCTCAGCAACCATGAGTTGTACAATGTGATCAAGTGCTCGCCAATTTTCATCCACTACTGCAAGCCACATAATTCCTCAAGAACAATTTAGGATTAGCAGTTTATATAATCAGTTAGCTGTGCCAAGATTCACAGTGCGATGCTGCACCATATTTCCAATCCAGACAGGCTAGAATCATAAAGAATCAACAGCTTTAAAGTAATTTCTAAGTAATGCCTCATGTATTTTACAATGATGTTGCCTTTGGTAACCCCAATTTTGGCAACACGGCTGCTAAATTAATGAGGTGCCACTGACATTTCTGGAGCCATCAATACCTAGCTAAAGCCAATGACTTCAGAAGCAGCGCTATAGGACCGTTACCTCACAGCAAAAATAAAAATCATTCCCATCGTCTTTTCTGATCACTAATGGAGAGTTTTTCCAATCTTGGCTCCAGAGTAAAGAAAGAAAGAAAGACTTGCATTTATATAACGCCTTTCACGACTACCGGACATCTCAAAGTGCTTTACAGCCCATGAAGTACTTTTGAAGTGTAGTCACTGTTGTAATGTGGGAAACATGGCTGCCAATTTCACACAGCAATCTCCCACAAACAGCAATGTGATAATGACCAGGTAAACTGTTTTTGTTATGTTGATTGAGGGATAAATATTGGTCAGGACGCCGGGGTTAACGTCCCTGCTCTTCTTTGAAATAGTGCCATGGGATCTTTTACGTCCACCTGAGAGAACAGACTGGGTCCTCAGTTTAGCGTCTCATCCAAAAAGGTGGAGATGCTTCATCAAATGCTTTTATCCAGGTTTTGTTACAGCAAGGTTCATTTTGAAATTTCGTGATGTATTACAGGTCAGTTCAGACACACTTCTATTTAATTTTAGATGATTGCCTCAAACCATATGTCCAAATAAAAATCAGTGACATCCTTCAGAATATCATAAAGCAATATCTGGCAATGATCCAGTACCTCTCATCACACAATGACACATTATTAAGATATGTCACTTTGACATTATGACTAATTTTGAATTTCTAATGGTCCGGTTATATATTTTTTTAGAGTTTTGAGTTTCATCTGAAAAGAGAAAAATAGGTTAATGTTTCTAGTATCAAATTTTTCCAGATGAAACCTGAAACTGTATTTTTTTTTAAATGTCAAAGTGACATCTTTGGAACTTATCCATCGCTGCACTTTCATGGGTCAGACATAAATAAGATCATAACAACATAAGAAATAGGAGCAGGAGTAGGCCATACGGTACCTCGAGCCTGCTCCGTCATTCAATAAGATCATGGCTGATCTGATCATGGACTCAGCTCCACTTCCCTGCCTACTCCCCATAACCCCTTATCCCCTTATCGTTTAAGAAACTGACTATTTCTGTCTTAAATTTATTTAATGTCCCAGCTTCCTCAGCTCTTTGAGGCAGCGAATTCCATAGATTCACAACCCTCAGAGAAGAAATTTCTCCTCATCTCAGTTCTGAGGAAGGACATTCTTGCTATTGAGGGAGTGCAACGGAGGTTCACCAGACTGATTACCGGGATGGCAGGACTGACATATGAGGAGAGACTGGATCGACTGGGCCTGTATTCACTGGAGTTTAGAAGGATGAGAGGAGATCTCATAGAAACATATAAAATTCTGACAGGACTGGACAGGTGAGATGCAGGAAGAATGTTCCCGATGTTGGGGAAGTCCAGAACCAGGGGACATAGTCTAAGGATAAGGAGTAAGCCATTTAGGACTGAGATGAGGAGAAACTTCTTCACTCAGAGTTGTTAACCTGTGGAATTCCCTACCGCAGAGAGTTGTTGATGACAGTTCATTGGATATATTCAAGAGGGAGTTAGATATGGCCCTTACAGCTAAAGGGATCAAGGGGTATGGAAAGGGATACTGAGGTGAATGATCAGCCTTGATCTTATTGAATGGTGGTGCAGGCTCGAAGGATCGAATGGCCTACTCCTGCATATTTTCTATGTTTCTATGTTTCTAATTGGGCGGCCCCTTATTCTAAGATCATGCCCACTAGTTCTAGTCTCCCCCAACAGTGGAAACATCCTCTCTGCATCCACCTTGTCAAGCCCCCTCATAATCTTATCCATTTCGATAAGATCACCTCTCATTCTTCTGAATTTCAACGAGTAGAGGCCCAACCTACTCAACCTTTCCTCATAAGTCAACCTCCTCATCCCCAGAATCAACCTAGTGAACCTTCTCTGAACAGCTCCAAAGCAAGCATATCCTTTTGTAAATTCCAGGTGCAGTATTCCAGGTGTGGCCTCACCAATACCCTGTGCAGCTGTAACAAAACTTCCCTGCTTTTATACTCCATCCCCTTTGCAATAAAGGCAAAGATTCCATTGGCCTTCCTGATCACTTGCTGTACCTGCATACTATCCTTCTGTGTTTCATACACAAGTACCCCCAGGTCCCACTGTACTGTGGCACTTTGCAATCTTTCTCCATTTAAATAATAACTTGCTCTTTGATTTTTTTCTGCCAAAGTGTATGACCTCACACTTTCCAACATTATACTCCATTTGCCAAATTTTTGACCACTCACTTAGCCTATCTATGTCCTTTTGCAGATTTTTTATGTCCTCCTCACACATTGCTTTTCCTCCCATCTTTGCACCGTCAGCAAACTTGGCTATATTACACTCAGTCCCTTCTTCCAAGCCGTTAATATAGATTGTAAATAGTTGGGGTCCCAGCACTGATCCCTGCGGCACCCCACTCATTACTGATTGCCAACCAGAGAATGAACCATTTATCCCGACTGTCTGTTTTCTGTTTGTTAACCAATCTTCTATCCATGCTAATATATTACCCCAACCCCGTGAAATTTTATCTTGTACAGTAACCTTTTGTGTGGCACCTTGTCAAATGCCTTCTAGAAGTCCAAATACGCCACATCCACTGGTTCCTTTTTATGTACCCTGTTCGTTATATCCTCTAAATGTTGCGTAAAATCAAAATTGAACTACTTTGAATGAATTTGGGGAAGTTGGCTAATGGATGGAACTTTACACTTTGCATTTGGTACTCCCACAGCTACAACATATAACAGGCAGTCTCTCGTACACAGGGCATGTTTGACTCTTGTATTGAGCTTTTTTACCCCTAGACTGGACTACTCCAACACACTCCTGGCTGGCCTCCCACATTCTACCCTAAGTAAATTAGAGGTGATCCAAAACTCAGCAGCCCGTGTCCTACCTCGCCCCAAGTCGCGCTCACCCATCACCCTTGTGCTCACTGAGTTACATTGGCTTCCGGTTAAGCAACACCTCGATTTCAAAATTCTCATCCTTAATTTCAAATCCCTCCATAGCCTCTCTCCTCCCTATCTCTGTAATCTCCTCCAGTCCCACAACCTGCGCGCACCCCCCCCCCCCTCACCACCACCACCGTGATGTCTGCGCTCCCCTAATTCTGCCCTCTTGAACATCCCTGATTATAATCGCTCAACCATCGATGACCGTGCCTTCTGTTGCCTAGGCCCCAAGCTCTGGAACTCATTGCCTAAACCTCTCTACCTCTCTTTATACCTTCAAGACCCTCCTTAAAACCTACCTCTTCGACCAAGCTTTTGCACCTTGCACCTGCGTTAATTTCTACTTGTGTGGTTCGGTGTCAAGTTTTTTATCTCATAATACTCCTGTGAAGCGCCTGGAGACGTTTCACTATGTTAAAGGCACAGGTTGTTGTAGTTGTAAGTATTTCACCCACCAGGAGTGCTGTGCAGGACAGATCTGTTCTGATAGGCAAACTTAGTTCGTTAGGGACTAACTGCTCTTCGCATCACTTTGCACACATGCTACTTTGTGTAATATAACTACAGGCCTTTTTTTAATAAATAAAAATATTTGTGGGATGTCAGCATTGAGGAAATAGAATGTTTTTTTCTTGGGCACCCAGTATCAATGCCAACCGACTCTCCCAGATCAGACACAACACAATTATGCACCACTTGCGTTGTAAGATTGCCTCAGATGGCAAGGCTGTCATCCTGTGAAGCATCTTATGAAATAAATAACCCACCACCATCAGAGACAACAAAATCCCCCCCGTGGCAAAATGTCTGATGCTCACTGTCGGATCTAACTGGCCGCATTAATGAACAGTTGCCAACATCAGCAATTCAATCTGCCAACCTGCCTTTCAACTGACTGCACACGCCAGTGACGTGGTTTGCAAATTTCAGGCCCGCACAGATTTTCCCCGACATCAGGAAAGCCAGATGATCAGAGTCACATTCATAATTGCAAAGCGACACTGGTATGGATAAATCTTAACCTTTCACACCTGTTGTTGCCTAGCGGGACAGAATCGGCAATGAGGGAACTGCGATATATTATGGAGGTGTTTCCAATAGGGTATAAGATGCAGAGTAAATGTCCTTCAGCTCTGGCCTGACAATATGCTTCAGCCCCAAGTTTGAGCTCAGAAGAGCACCCCTGCACTCTACAGTGACATGTTTTCAGGTCCTACACTTTCTATGACCTCTCTGAATGAGATTGCCAATTAGTGAAAAATTAGCAACTGGATTCAGTTTGTCCAACCTCATTACACACAGATTCCTACAGTGAAAAGACTGAACAGAGTCTCTTCCTTTCTGTCTTGGCTGAATTTGATCCCATGTTCCAGAAGTGGAAGGCAAGTGTGCAACCGCCCAGTTCCCCATCACCATAAGCTGGCTGTTACATATCATCATCATCATCATAGGCAGTCCCTCGGAATCGAGGAAGACTTGCTTCCACTTCTGAAGTGAGTTCTCTGGTGGCTGAACAGTTCAATACGAGAGTCACAGATTCTGTCACAGGTGGGACAGATATTCACTGAGGGAAGGGGTGTGTGGGACTGGTTTACTGCACGCTCATTCCGCTGCCTGCGCTTGACCTCTTCACGCTCTCGACATTAAGATTCGAAGAGCTCAACGCCCTCCCGGATGCACTTTCTCCACCTAGGGCAGTCTTTGGCCAGGGACTCACAGGTGTCAGTGGTGATGTCGCACTTTATCAGGGAGGCTTTGAGGGTGTCCTTGTAACGGTTCCGCTGTCCATCTTTGACTCTTTTGCCGTGAAGGAGCTCCGCATAGAGCATTTGCTTAGGGAGTCTCGTGTCTGGCATGCGAACTATGTGGCCTGCCCAGCAAAGCTGATCAAGCGTGGTCGGTGCTTCAATGCTTCTGACATAAGGCATCCGCAAATAATAATTGGAAACAGATATACAGGAAAGAATAAAAAGACAGGAGAGTAGAAAGAAGAAATCCTGTTTGGAAAGGTATCTGTGGCTACGTCAGGATGAGAAGCCAGGGCACCGTTTCCATTCTCCATCCAAAGACAGCCATGGGATTTCACATCTTTTTCTCCAGACTGCTGCTGGTGCCAACAGCAAGTCTAACCACACCGAGTCTACATGAAGCAATTGTGGATTGGAAGCTTTTCCAATTATTCTTTAAATTTCCTGCCATACATAATACCGAGCCCAGTGGATGTCTTTCTGATCACAGCCAAGAAGACATTTATGTGAGTAGTATATAACACACCCTTCATAGAAATTTCCATTATAATCTTTAGAAGTTTAACATCTTGACATTTCTGGAAAGAAAGAAAGAAAGAAAGACTGACATTTATATAGCGACTTTCATGACCACTGGACATCTCAAAATGCTTTACCGCCAATGAAATACTTTTGGAGTGTAGTCACTGTTGTAATGTGGGAAATGTGGCAGCCAATTTGCGCACAGCAAGCTCCCACAAACAGCAACGTGATAATGGCCAGATTGTCAGTTTTAGTTACATTGATTGAGGGATAAATATTGGCCAGGACACCGGGGATAACCTTTGCTCCTCTTCGAATGTCAAGGGGCGGTGATTAGAGTCTCTCCTGTTGTGGTGCGAATGCTATTTGCCACTTGTCAGCCCAAGCCTGAATGTTGTTCAGGTTTTGCTGCACATGGGCACAGACTGCTTAATTATCTGAGGAGTTGCGAATGGAACTGAACACTGTGCAATCATCAGTGAACATCGCCACTTCTGACCTTATGATGGAGGGAAGGTCATTGAAGCAGCTGAAGATGGTTGGGCCTAGGACACTGCCCTGAGGAACTCCTGCAGCGAAGTCCTAGGGCTATGATGATTGACCTCCACAACCAAACCATCTTCCTTTGTGCTGGGTGTGACTGTAGCCAGTGGAGAGTTTTCCCCCTGAGCCTCATTGACTTCAATTTTACTAGGACTCCTTGATGCCACACTCAATCAAATGTTGTCTTGATGTCAAGGGCAGTCACTCTCATCTCAACTCTGCAATTCAGCTCCTTTGTCCATGTTTGGACCAAGGCAGTAATGAGGTCTGGAGCCAAGTGATCCTGGTAGAACCCAAACTGAGCATTGATGAGCAGGTTATTGGTGAGTAAGTGCCACTTGATATCACTGTTGACAACCCCTTCCATCACTTTGCTGATGGTTGAGAGTAGACTGATGGGGTGGTAATTGGCTGGATTGGATTTGTCCTTTTTGTGGACAGGACGTATTTGGCCAAATTTCCACATTGTCAGGTAGATATCAGTGTATAGGAACAGCTTGCCTAGAGACATGGCTAGTTCTGGAGCACAGCCAGAATGTTGTCGGGTCCCAAAGCCTTTGTTGTACCCAGTAAGCTCAGCCATTTCTTGATATCACGTAGAGTGAGTTGAATGTGCTGTAGACTGGCTTCTGTGATGGTGCAGACCGCAGGAGATGGATCATCCACTCAGCACTTCTGCCTCAAGATGGTTGCAAATTCTTCAGCCTGTCTTTTGTGCTCACATACTGGGCTCCACCATCACTGAGGATGGGGATATTCATGGGGCCTTCTCCTCCTGTTAGTTGTTTAATTGTCCACTACCATTCACGACTGAATGTGACAGGAAGCAGAGTTTTGATCTGATCGGTTGGTTGTGGGATCGCTTAGCTATGTGTATGGCATGCTGCTTCCACTGTTTAGCATGCATGTAGTCCTGTGTTGTAGCTTGACCAGGTTGGCACCTCATTTTTAGGTATGCCCGCTGCTGTTCCTGGCATGCTCTTCTACACTCCTCATTGAACCAGGGCTGGTCCCCTGGCTTGATAATAATGGTAGAGTGAGGGGTATGTCAGGCCATGAGGTTACAGATTGTGGTGGAATATAATTTTGCTGATGCCGATGGACCATAGCATCTCATGGTTGCCCAGTTTTGAGCTGCTACATCTGTTCTGAATCTACCCTGTTTAGCAGGGTGGTAGTGCCACACAACACGATGGAGGGTGACCTCAGTGTGAAGAGGGAACTTTGTCTCCACAAAGACTGTGCGGTGCTCACCCCTACCAATACTGTCATGGACAGATGCATCTGCAACAGGTAGATTAGCGAGGACGAGGTCAAGTAAATTTTTCCCTCATGTTAGTTCTCTCGCCACCTGCCGCAGGCCCAGTCTGGCAGCTATATCCGTCAGGACTCGGCCAGCACTGGTGCTACCAAGCCAGTCTTGGTGATGGACATTGAAGTCCCCCACCCAGAGTAACTCTATGTCCTTGCTGCCCTCGATGTTTCTTCCAAATGGTGTTCAATGTGAAGGAGGACGGATTCATCGTCTGAGGGAGGGCAATAGGTGGTGCTCAGCAGTAAAGTGCACTTTAATTTAACTGAGAACTACACTGTTATTAAAATATTTCATTCTTTCATATCACCAACTCATGTATCTGAATGTGAGTTAAGGATTCAGCTTTTATTTCCATTCCCTTGTGCAAGGTTCAACAATTTAATCATAATTTGATCACAACAAGCATTTATTTTCCACTAATGTCCATAAACACATTTTAGCATGATAGCCAGACTTTCTGCTAACTTTTCTCGCGTGTTTAATCACATCTGCTTTTATAATCAAAACTAACACAGAGAGACAAATAAAGTCCTTAGTCTCAATGGAGGTTGTAAAAAGGGACGCAGAAAATGTTAAGAAGAGTGGAAGCCTATTGTATTTTAATTAATGCTGCTGAACTTCAGATAATCAATCTCCTGCAAGTGAAATAGTTTTAATTCAAGGTGGCTGGTCGTCATTGCTATTGACTGCAGTAGCTTTAAAAAAAAAAGTTAAAATAAATGAATCAGCAGCAGAGATTTGCTTTGGACAATTGGACCCCCTTATTGTTAACTGTATAGAAAGCGAAAAAAAGAAAGACTTGGATTTATATAGCGCCTTTCTGGACCACTGGACATCTCAAAGTGCGTTACAGCCAATGAAGTACTTTTGGAGTGTAGTCATTGTTGGAATGTGGGAAACACGGCAGCCAATTTGCACACAGCAAGCTCCCACAAACAGCAACGTGATAATGACCGGATAATTTGTTTTTGTTCTGTTGATTGAGGGATAAATATTGGCCAGGGCACTGGGGATAACTCCCCAGCTCCTCTTCAAAATAGTGCCATGGGATCTTTTGCGTCCACCTGAGAGAACAGATTGGGCCTCGGTTTAACGTCTCGTCTGAAGCACGGCACCTCCGACAGTGCAGCACTCCCTCAGCACTGCACTGGGAGTGTCAGCCTAGATTTTTGTGCTCAAGTCCCTGGAGTGGGACTTGAAACCACAATCCTCTGAAATACCTTTATAGAAATATCTTTCTTTTACAAATTGATTATATTCCCTTGGGCTCGTTGAGAAAGCTAGTCAGTTAGCAAGACTATGGGGTCAAGTTTCGGGCCGCGTCTAGAACGGCGCAGCCCCGACATCGACGTCTGTTTTCACGCCCAAAAGCATGTCAAAAACTGCCGGAGGAATTCTCAGCCTCCCAGCAGGTTCCTCGGAGCTCGGCGCAGTGCACAGAGATCAGTGGGGGGGGCGGAGCCACAACGTTGCACCGATTTTGAAAGTGCAGGGGGGGCGGGGCTAACTCTGATCCGAGGACGTCGTGCCGGCGGCCCTGCGCGTGCGCGTTGGAGCGCGCGCACATGCGCAGTAGGTTACAAACATTGGCACTCGGCCATTTTTAAAGGAACTTGAAGAAAAGTGCTGATTTGTTTCGTGGACCTCTGGAAAGGCTTGGGATTGAAGCTTGGTGATTTTTTGTGCCTGAAGGAGTGCTTTTTAGCAGCACTGTTGAAGAAATCACCTGCTGAAATCAGTGAGTGCTGCTTTCTGCTGCTAAACTTCCAGAACAAGTGCTGCGTAGGTGCACGCAAAATAAGGACTGTGTGTTTTGAAAAATAAGAGTGTCAATTCAATACAACAATGGAACAACGTCGACCAAGAACAAGGAATTTCTTGCATGAGGATATTAGTTAACGTCATTGAGCAGAGATGGCAGGAGCTGGATACCAGCAGCAGAGGTCGCATAAAAGTGCCACCTAAAGAAATGAAGAAACGCTGGAACCAATTTGCAGAAGATTACTGCGCAGTGGTGCATACCATGAGATCTGGAAGCCAGTGTAAAAAGAAATGGCACGACCTTAGTCAAGTAGTTAGTGCAAGTAATATTTTCATTTTTTAATGTAATCGTAATTGTAATGTGACTATCTATATGTTCCACCCTGCAGAAAGATGCACTCTGTAAAAAGTTATATTTTACTCTTTGCAGAAGAAATTGGCCCACAACAAAAGGGAAGCAACTCGAACAGGAGGAGGCACGCCCAATCTGCATCCACTGTCACCCTTGGAACAGAGGGTAGCTGCTATGATGAGTCATACATGAAGAAAACCAATCAGTACAGCACAAACTGGGCCCGCACGCGAGGAAAAGGGTAAGTCCTGAAAATGCATCGTGGCCCTTCAAATCAACCTGCTGCCTGGCCTGCTATGTGTGAGAGTAATCATGCCACCCATCCGGCCCCCTCCTTTGCTGTTAAACATTTGACTCTTCTGATATATTTTGCAGAAGATGATGATGATGATGATGCCAACCCTGAAGATCCAGAACAAGAACCAGTAGAACCAGATGCGGACAATCCAGACTATCTGCAGGCGGCGATGACTGAAGTATCTACAGGGGAGACCTTCCAAATTAATGTTTATGAGCCCACATTAAGAGGCATCAGAGTTTCAACCCTTTGCATAGATTCTGGTTCCACCTTCCATGGTTTTGATTCTGACGTTGCGGGTCTCAGTGGTGCTGGTGATATAATGGAGCAGTTTACAACCATTCACCCACCATCCAAGCCCACGGCTCGCACTCGAGTGGTGCCGGATACAAGACCCAGGGCCGTACCATCCCAGCCGCGCCTCCCACTCTAGTGCTGCCGTCTGGAACACTGAGCGCCCCACCATCCCAGCTCGTGCCTCCCTGTGTAGTGGTGCCGTTTGGAACACCGAGCGTCCCCGCGCCTCCCTGTGCAGTGGTGCCGCGAGACAGACCCAGGCAGAGGAGAAGGAGATTGAAGACACGCTCTCCTGAGATGCAGCGTGCAACAGATGCGGCTCAGGTTGTGGCATTGGGTATGGAGACCAATGAGCTTACCCGATCACTCATCGGCGGCATTAGTGCAGTGGGTGAAGAGGTGACGGTCCAGACGGGAGAAATAGCAGTAATGACACGGGAGATTAGGGAGGGAATGTCCGAGGGAGTGCAATCGACGGCACAGGCCGTCAGGGAGGGCATGCAAGTGTCGGCACAGGCCGTCAGGTAGGGCCTGGTTGAGGTAGCTGCTGCAATAAGGGCACACAGCCCGGCCAATTAAATGACACCCCCATGAGGAAGTGAACATTCACTGAGATGTGGATGAGACATGGTTGCAGCCTTTCTTTGCTGCTTTTGTTCTTGTTCTTGATGTAACTGTAATAACGTTTTTCAAATTGAAATTGTTTTGTAAGTTTTGTAACTTTACAACTTATAAGTGATCTTGGGGTTTTTAAGTGATCTTATAGTGTAAATGCTCTCACATTTTGTAACTTATTTAATTTTGCACCTAAAAAGTGATCCTGAAGTTTAAGTGATCTTAAGAGTGTAAGATTTTTCACATTGAAATTGTTTTGTAACTTTTGTAACTTTACAAGTTTATAAGTGATCTTAAAGTTTTTAAGTGATCTTCAAGAGTCATATTGATACAACAAATATTTTATTACAGTGGTAACTTTCCAATAAAATATTTTTTCATTAAAACTGATTCATGTTCCATTAACACAACACAACGTAGGAACAACTGCAAAGAATAAACATGTCCATGCGCAACAGTGGTCGCAGAGCCCTCAGGCATCAGTAGTTGAAGCGTTCACGGATGAGCTGCTGGCGCAAGGCTCGAGCAATCGTTAAAGGAGCACGATGGACAGCCCTCCTCCGACCTTGTTCTCCGGCATCAGGCACTTGCATGCTTTCCTGATCATCGTCATCATCCACATCCTGCTCTTCCAAATTACTATCATCAGGCACTGGCCCCTCATGTGGGCCTTCTGGTTCCACTACCAGCTCCTGCTGCCTCATGATGGCTAAGTTATGCAGCATGCAGCACACAACAGTGAAGTGACTGACAATCTGAGGAGAGTATTTCAAGTGGCCTCTGGAATGGTCCAGGCATCGGAATCGCTGTTTCAATATGCCAATGGTCCTCTCAATGATGCTGCGCGTCGCAATGTGAGCCATGTTGTATTGACGGTCAGCTTCCATCCGTTTCACGCGTAGGGGCGTCATGAGCCAGGTGGCCAGGCCGTACCCTTTGTCTCCCAGTAACCAGCTCTGCCCTTCTGGCTGCTGCTCAAACATGTCAGATGTAACGCTGTCGCGTAGGATGAACGCATCATGGGTGCTGCCAGGGTATCTCGCATCGACTGACATGATGCGCTGCTTGTCGTCACACACGAGCTGCACATTGATAGAGTGGAAACCTTTTCTATTCCTGTACTGCTCGGAATCCTCCACAGGTGCTCGCAAGGCGATGTGGGTACAATCAATGCAGCCCTGTATCTTTGGGAAGCCAGCAATCCTGAAGAAGCCCACAGCCCTCTCATGGATCGCTTGTGCGGTCATTGGGAACTTGATGAAGTTATTCCTCCGCGCATACAGTGCAACCGTGACCTGGTAAATGCAGGCATGTATTGCACGTTGAGGGATGGCACACACATCTCCAGTTGTAGCCTGAAACGATCCCGAGGCATAGAAGGCAAGTGCAGCTGTTAACTTCACTTCAACAGACAGGGCAGTCGGCATTCTGCTTCTGGGCTGCAAATCTGCTCTCAGCATATCACAGATCTCAACGACAACTTCTCTGCGGAAAGGCAGCCTTTTGACACAATCAGCCTCACTCATGTCCAGGTACAGGCGCCTGGCTCGATATTGCCGATGTGGGTAAGGTCTTCTGTCCATCAGCCTACGGGCTATGACGTTCCTGGTGCGGTGAGCTCTAATCAATTCTCTCCTATGCAGTGAATTGCTGGCGAACCATGATGTTGATGTTGCAGCACCCATACTTGAATTACAAATTTTAACTTTTAAACTGGCTGGCTGGCTGGCTCTCCCTCCCGGTGCTGTGCACGCCTCCCCTGTCTCCTGGCCGAATGGCCTGCAGCCTATAAAAATAAATTCACAGCTGTGGAGGCTGCTGCATTGCCTCTGTGTGTGGCCCCAACCGTGTCCCTCCCCTTTCTCCTGGCCGAATGACCTCAGGCTCCTCCGCAGCTCGAAGGCTGCTTGCTGCTTCTTTGCCTGCCGTCATGCCACTGACGCTGCCCCTGTCTCCTGCAAGAAAGGCCTGAAGATCCACAGCTGCTTCCCACAGGTAGGAATATTCAATATTTTTTATTTGCTTTATTTAGAATTTTTTATTCAGGATGGCTCTTTATTTGTATCAGTGAGACTGTTGAATGCTTGTAAAATTGAATGACTTCCCTTCCCCCACCCTCCCCCCCCTCCCCTCGTTCCCTACGCCTGATTTGTAACCTACGCCTGATTTCTAAAGTGTAGGCAAGGTTTTTCTGAGCGTACAAAAATCTACACTTACTCCATTCTAAGTTAGTTTGGAGTAAGTTTTCGCTGCCTAAACTTGCAAAACAGGTGCAAGTGGCCAGACACGCCCCCTTTTGAAAAAAAAATCTGTTCTAAAATTAAACTGTTCTAACTGACTAGAACTAGAGCAAACTAAATGCCGAGAATTGCAATTTCTAAGATACTCCATTCTAAACTAGTTGCTCCAAAAAAATAGGAGCAACTCAGGCCGAAACCTGGTCTCCAAATTGCACACTGGTTTGTAATCCTGAATTGAGTATTTGCCTCCAAACAAACATGTCAATGTGATCAAGTTTAAGGATCTCAGAAGCAGAACTGAGGCAAATCATGGAGACAGTTGGGAATCTTAGCTGATGAACAATTAAAGAGATTTGTGCAGAAGTGAAAAAATGGGGTGGACATTGGGAGAGATTTTGTTTGGCTAGCTGAAAGTAGAAAGCTTATGAAGGATTACTATAATGTGACCACTAAATCAAGGCACTGATTCAACAATGGAAAATGTAGGGGGATGAATTTGGTGTATTTTGCACCTCATGTTCACGCTCGCGGGGCACGGAAACCTTACCCTCCCAGGGTATTCCGGCAGCAGTAATCCTACATCAATTTCACTGAGGAACGGTGTGTTTGAAGGCTGTGCTTCAACAAGGACCTGGTCACACAGCTCTGCCACCTCCTGCAACCAGACCTCAAGCCTCAGACTAGGGTGAGGATAGCTCTCTCAGTGGCAGTCAAGGTCACCATCGCGCTCAATTTCTATGCCAAGGATCTTTCCAGGGTGCAACAGGAGATATCTCCAACATCTCCAACCATTTGCCATCCATTGCTCCATCCGCGAGGTCACAGATATACTGTACAGAAGGAGGAGGGACTACATCTCCTCCCCATGACCAGAGAGAAGCAGCACGAGTGGCTTTGTCAGGATAGCGGCCTTTCCCATGGTGCAAGGCGTCACAGACGGCACTACGTCGCTTTGCGGGCACCGCGTCACGAACCTGAGGTATTCCGTAACCGCAATGCCTACCACTCACTGTGCAGTTGGTGTGTGACCACACACGCAGAATCCTCACCACCAATGCCCACTAGCCTGGCGGCTGCCACGATACCTTCATCCTGCGCCAGACTGGTGTTCCAGCTCTTTTCCAATCACCACATCAAGCTCTCGCGGCTGGCTGCTTGGAGACAAGGTCTATCCGCTCTACACCTGGCTCATGACTCCCCTCCGCAACCCCAACACTCCTGCCCAGCACTCAGGCAATGAGAACCATGCCGCCACCAGGAACATCATGGAGAAGACCATCGGAGTGCTCAAGCAACAGTTCCGCTGCCTTAATCGCTCAAAGGGGAGGAGGATGAGGATGAAGAGGTGGAGGTGGAGGAGGAGGAGGAGGATAAAGAGGAGGAGGAGATGGATGAGGAGGACAAAGAGGAGGAGCACGAAGAGGAGGAGGAGGTGGTAGAGGAGGAGGACGAAGAGAAGGAGGAGAAGATGGGTGAGGAGGAGGATGGAGGAGTGTATCTTATAGTCTCTTGAACACTCTGAGTTCAACTTAACTATTTATTTGGGAAATCTCAGACAGCCATGTGGAGCTTTAAGATTGCGGCCCTTCACAGACCCTCTCTCTCAAAACAGCTCCCTATACCTCCTAGCTCGAGGACGCTATACATTATCTCAGTACATCCTCCTTTCATCAGAAACAAAAATTAATTAAAGTTAGCTTCAATATAAATGGATAGTTAACTTCTTATGATTACATGTAGTAAACACCAACAAAACTTTGTCTTACTGATTCTTTAGCCAAGTGTTGCATGTTTCACACTTTGAAACTTAGGGCTAGATTTTACACTTTTGTGCAGATCGGCCAAAAATGGGCATTATTTCCGCCGTGGGTGGTAAAAATGGGTTTTCAGATCATCGGCTTGTCGCCCATTCTCAAAACCCCTAGTCTCCATTTTTGAAATTGGGCGTTACCGCGAGCGATATAAAATGGGCGGTAGCGTTAAATTTCTCTGACCTTCTGCTATAAAGTGTCGCTGTCCTTAGCAACGGCATGGCAACGCTCGATTCCCGCGATTCAGGAGGTCAAGGGTCATCATGACATGGCAGAAGAGGAGACCGAGAGAGAGGGAGCTGAGAGGGAGTGAAGGCATGTGTGGGTGTGGTGTGGCTGTGAGAAAGAAATTAGCTGCTACCAACCAGATATTTGCCTGAATTTGGTGCCTATAATGGAGGGAGAGGAGGAGGTGACACAGCACGCAGTGGAGACTGATGCTGTCGAGAACAGTGAGCTGGGAGAGGAGCACATCGGAGGGTGCAAAAGAGCAAGGAGGTTCTCGGATGAGGCAAATGCCTCCCTCCTGCAGGAGGTCGCGTTACGCTGGAGTGATTTGACACAGGGAGGGTGTGGGAAGCCCAACCCAAAGGCAAACCAGAGGATATGGGCCAAGATAGTAGAGATGGTCTCGTCGGCGACCAACGAGGAGCGTGAGGGCAACCAATGCCGCAAGCGATGGAACGACCTTGTTGGACTCGCAAGAGTAAGTATTACATTTATTTACATGTACTTATGTATTTATATAATTTGATTTGTAAGAATCATGAGTGACTATCATCATCTGTGAGGTCTTTCATTTTACCGGGAATGTTGTACTCAAAGCCTGCGGTCACGGTGCATATCTTTAAGTAAAGAATGATAATTATCATAACCGACAGATGTAATCATGATTATTATGTGTTGTATCGGTCTCTGTGACAGTACCTAGCAATGATATCATGCAATTATCTCATGCCATATCACCCTGTCACCTTTTACAGAAGAAGCTATCGACGAAGAGGTCCGTGCAGAGGCGAACGGGTGGGGGGGCCACCAGTCCACAGAAACATAACTGAGATGGAGGAGCGGGTGCTCACACTCGTGAGCAAGCACCCCCGGATGGCCACGCAAGCATCTGCAGACCCTGAAGTGATGCCACGTGAGTAAAGTTTACACCATTGTATGATGTAGTCAATAGATGCCACACCCACTCATAACCGAACAATAATATATGATAGATGATTTCTAAAATTGTCCTATAAATAATGCTGGCCTAATGAAACGCATTGCAATGCACAATGTGTTGATGGTCATGAAATGTGATGTCTGTGATGATTTTGATAGCAGCGGTGCTTTTGTCGTGCATATGCTGTGTGTAGCGCTGGATTCACCTTGTGACCCTAGCACCCCCTTCTCCTCTAATAACCTCATTTGTGTTTTGCAGCTCAGCCAGAAGCGCGTCCCAAGGCCAGACCACAGAGGCCAGAAGGTGGGGCGTGGGGCCGGACTAGCCAGACGATCCTTCATCTGGTGCTGAAGAGCTGCGATTCTCATCCGTCAACCCGCTGGGTCTGTTCTCTATGGATGAGAGCGCGGACTACGAAGAACCTGCATTACCACGCTCCAGAAGCCATTCCACCCCAAGGCCATCTAGTGCTCCTTTGGCCATTTCCACCTCCACTCAGAAGGTACCGGGCCCAAGCACCTCGCCACAGGGCACCCCATTTATCCCCAGGACGGGGCCAACCTTGCAGAGGTTTCATGGACGCAGCAGGTCTGTTCCACGAGCGCCACATGAGAGCAGAGAGTGTTGTGTCCTTAGATGCTGTAGTAATGACTCCACGAGGCAGTGTGTTGTACTTGAACTGTAGTGCCCATAGTCCTTTATTAGTTAACTCCAGAGTGAGGATCACACCTGGTGGCCTACCTTTTATACTAGGTCAGGCACACCTGTACAGGTAACCTACGAGTCTCCCACTGCTGTGCCCTCTAGTGGCACACCTTGTGATAGTACTAACAGTGGCCATGTAGGATACATGACATCACTCCACCCTGAGCCTTCAGTGCAAACCTCCTTTGCATTGACTGTGCTCTGGGCTTGGCTCTATGTGGTCACTGTCTGGTTGAACATTGGTGGGTCACTTCAATCCTGGGTGAGTAGTTGGTGCAGTAGCATGCTGGTGGTTGCTGTTTGTGTGTATGTCCCTGACCACTCCATTCTCCGCACCCCCCCCCACCCCCCCACATTGATTATGGCGGGAGCTCCTAGCATTCATGTACATTCAAATTCAGGAAAGTGGGTTTTGCAGTATTTTTGTGGTTCCGTGTTGCGATAAGTACGTTAGATGCCTTATCATTGCAGTGACCGGTGCGTGAGGACAAGCTAGTTCCAGAGCTGCTGGGTTGTGTCCCTACAGTCTGGTGGCAGCTCAGTGCCCGGTGCTGGCAGTGGGAACCCGGTTGGTTTGCGTAGCCTGCTCTCGGGGCTGTTGCCGTGGTCCCTAGCGTCTGGCCGGTTCACAGATGCCTGTGACCTCCCTGTCCTTTCTTTGTGCCCTGTGTCACTGCTGGTCCCTGAGGAGCTGTCGTCTAGCAGTGCGCCGGGAATTGCTGACTCGCTGGCCTGGGCGTCGCTTGGTTTGGGAGCCTGACTGGTGCCTGTTTCCTTTTGGGGGAACAGTGACGGGAGATCCTACAGCTACGGGTATGGCCTTGGTGGCGATGGAGTCTGGGGACTGCGCCTTAGTACAGTCTGTCCCTTCAGGCTCGTGGCAGTTGGTACCATCGGGTGCCCGAGAGGTGGAGCCGATCAGGGGCAGGGTATCAATACCGGTGCCGTTGACCTGCTGAGGTCGCTTGCTCTGCAGCTCGTGTGTGTCGGCTGCTTGTGGCCACACTCCATGGTGCACGACTCTGGTCCCCGGGACACAGCTTACAGCATAGGGTAGCTTGCTGGACCTGTGTGCTCCCGATGGGTGTCTGCCTGCTGCAATGGCTGCATGCAGTTGAAACCCTGCTTCGCACAACTTTCCATTACTTACGATGGACACACTGTGGGTCCGATTGTGACCGTGCGACATTTTCTCGCTGGTTGTATGTGCACAGTTCAGTTCATCAATTACACATTTTACATAATCGCATGACTTTTCCTCGCTGGTTGCGTATATGCAATTCAGATTATCAGTTGCAGATTTTACATGATCAATTACAATTTTTCGTCTTACTTGCAATTACTGTTACATTGCTTGAGTGTGTGGAACTATCCCTTTAATTGTGGTGGGTTTCTTAACCCCAATCCGCTTCTCCGTTTGGTGCCACGTGTTGCTCCATCAGCGCTGCACCTCGGGGTCTGGCCGCGGCCATCTTTTTCTTCAGCGCCTCGCCTCGTGGTTTGGGCACCATCTTTCCTCCAGCCACGATGTCGGCTGCGATGATCCTCTTCTCCCCAGATTCTGCCTCCGAAGCTGGGAAGTCGCCTTTGGATCCGATTTTCTTCCTCTGGGGTCCTGCCACTGGAGCCTGGAAGGTGTGTTCGGGTCGTCTCAGCCGGATCATCTCCATGCTGAGTGGTCTGTGTCTTGGGTGCTGTGCAGATCTGCTCTCCAGTGCCGGGTCTACCCCCAGGTGAGGGCTTGCTTTGCCTCTGTGTGCAGAGGGCTTCGATCGCCGGAGGGGTGAAGTCTTCCCATTTCAAATGGATCTTCTCCATCCACCTTCTGTCGAGCAGCGTTGGTCCATCACCTGCAACAATCCACAGAGGTAACTTGTGCACCACGCCATTATGGAGCACCTTTATATTCACACTACCAACGACTGGGATGATTTCATCGGTGTAGGTGCGCAGCTTTGCCTGAACCGGGACCAACTCGGGTCGTTCAGCCGGATTGTCCCATAACCTCTCAAAGGTTCCTTGATTCATCACTGACTGGCCCGTGTCCACTTCCATGAAGACTGGAACGCCCTCTATCTCGACTTCCATCTTCAGCGGGGAACACTCGGTGGTGCAGGTAAACATGCTATGTACCTCCCCGTGCGACTGAGCTGCCTCTCTGCCTATCAATTCATAATCTGGTGTGCCCTGTGATTTCCTCCGCAGCCCCAGCATGGTGCTACTTGATTAGACCCTCTCTGGGAAGAGAGAACAGGCCCCTGAGTCCCTTATGAGTTAAGGGACTCGGGGGCCTGTTCTCTCTTCCCAGAGAGGGTCGTGCTCTACAGTCCAGCCTCTAAACGGCACCACTTGGTGCACAGTACCTGCCGGGTTTGAGTCCTGAGGGTAAGTCATCTGCCTAGAACCGCAGGTCGAGGTCATGAATGACTGTGGTATCCGCCAACAGTAGCTTGTGAAGAAGGCCCTCATGGCCGATTCCAATGACGAAAATGTCCCGCAGCGCTTCGGTGAGGTGGTCGCCGAACTTGCACGGTGCCGCCAGCCTCCTGAGGTCTGCAGCATACTTCACAACTTCCTGGCCTTTGGGCCGTCGGTGGGTGTAGAACCGCTGTCTGGCTGGGAGAATGCTCTCGGGCTTGAGTTGCTCCTGGATCAGGGTTACGAGCTGCTTGTACGACTTGGTCGTTGTCTTCGCTGGTGCCAGCAAGTCCCTGATGAGGCCATAGACGGTGGATCCACAACTGGTTAGCAAGATAGCTCGGTGCTTATCAGCCGGTGTGGCCGGGTCGTCTCCTGCCAGGTCGTTTGCTGTGAAGAAATGTTCTAGCCTCTCCACAAAGGCATCCCAATCATCACTATCAGCGAACTGCTGCAACGTACCAAGGGTAGCCATTTCCACGTGAAAGTTCGTGATCTCGTCGCCAATTGTTGTGCCCTTAGATGCTCTAGTATTGATTCCATGAGGCAATGTGTTGTACTTGAACTGTAGTGATCTTAGTCCTTTATTAGTTAACTCCAGAATGAAGATCACACCTGGTGGTCTGCCTTTTATACTAGGCCAGGCACACCTGTATAGGTAACCTACGAGTCTCCCACTGCTGTGCCCTCTGGTGGCACACCTTGTGATAGTACCAACAGTAGCCATGTAGGATACATGACAGAGAGATGGTACAGTTGACCAGGAGGACTGTAAACATTGATGACCAGATCCTCGATGCATTGGGGGGCATATCCCGACAGCTGGCCACCATGATTGAGTACGTTCCGCGGATAACAGAGGGCCTGGAGGCGATAGCCAGGAACACTGCTGGCGCAGGCCTCCCAGTGATCCCGGAGTGCGGCACTCCACCCCTAGGTTCCGCACCACCACTGCCAATGACAGATGAGAGGCAGGACCAAGATCCTGCTTCTTGATCCGAGAAGGTTCCCACCTCGGTACCCATCGCTCCCGTACCTGTGCAGCCACCACCTCTGCCTTCATCTCCACCCAATGAGGCACCGCCTGAGGAGCTCTTCGGCCAGACGGCAAGGGACGAGGAGGGGAAGGGGTAGAGGTGGGGAGAAGGGGGAGGGGGGAAGGAAAGTGAGGCGCATGTCCGCAGGTGATGGCTGTGTTATATCTCCATCTCGGTGTCTGCAATTTGTTGTAATGTATGGGGGGAGGGGGCCACCCTCCTGCTTTGCATTTGTGTTCTGTGTTGCTGGACATGTTGACCATTTGATTGATGTCAATGTTCGAAAAAATGGGGTGGGGGTGGGGTGTTTTTGCCCATGATACTTATGATTTCAGACCAATGGGCATATAAAATGTTTTTTATTCAACATAACCTTGTTGTGCATTGTCTCAGATAGCTGGACTGTTACATACTGGTGATTCATTAACATTAAATAAAACTTAACTTGAATCAATTTAAACTTTAACTGGCACCAAGGTGGATGCCCACCATTGATGTCTGAGCTGCACACACACAGCAGTGTGTCAGCTTTGTCAATCACAGTAACGTTCTCTCAGGCAAATAGTTCAGTTATGAGCTCCTGATGTAAGAATCTTGCAGTTATGTAGTCACCACAGGCCCTTTCCTGTGGTCTGGAGGGGGGCGTGGGCATGGTTGCATAGTCAGCCTGATTGTCTGGCCCTAGCTCAGCATTAAGCTCTTCCACCTCCACTTCCTCTCTCTCCTGAGATGGACCATCTGTCCCTTCTGGCAATTCTTGTCCCCTCCTGATAGCCAGTTTGTGCAGCATGGAGCACATGACCACGAATTGAGCTACTTGCTCAGGGCTGTATTGCAGCTCCCCTCCTGAGTGCTCCAGGCATCTAAAGCACTGATTAAGCACAGTAATTGTTTTCTGGACCACATTGCATGTGTCTCTGTGGCTCTGGTTGTATCGCTTCTCGGCCTCGGTGTGGGTGTCACGCAGGGGGGTCATCAGCCAGATGGCTAGGCCATATCAGTTGTTACCAAGCGTCCAGCATTGTCCTTGTGGCTGACTCTTAAACATTGTCAGAGACCGCGCTCTCACACAGAATGTGAGCCTCATCGAAGCTGCCCGGACATTTGGCATTCACTGCTATTATTATCTGGTCATGGTCGACAACTAGTTGGACCTTCAAGGAGTGAAATCCTTTTCTGTTACGAAAAAGTTCTGGGTCCTGAGAAGGTGCCCGCATGGCGATGTGAGTGTACTGCATTGCTCCTTGCACCCTGGGGAACTTAGAAATGCGGTAGAGTGCTCCAGTCCTGTCATTCTGAGCCTCCATGGTCATGTCCACGTTTGCCAAGTTTGCTGATGATACAAAGATGGGAGGAAAAGCAATCTGTGAGGAGGAAACAAAAAATCTGCAAAAGGACATAGACAGGCTAAGTGAGTGGGCAAACATTTGGCAGATGGAGTATAATGTTGGAAAGTGTGAGGTCATGCACTTTGGCAGAAAAAATCAAAGAGAAAGTTATTATTTAAATGGAGAAAGATTGCAAAGTACAGCGGGACCTGGGGGTACTTGTGCATGAAACACAAAAGGATAGTATGCAGGTACAGCAAGTGATCAGGAAGGCCACTGGTATCTTGGCCTTTATTGCAAAGAGGGTGGAGTATAAAAGCAGGGAAGTCTTGCTACAGCTATATAAAGTATTGGTGAGTCTACACCTGGAATACTGCGTGCAGTTTTGGTTTCCATATTTACGAAATGATATATTTGCGTTGGAGGCGGTTCAGAGAAGGTTTACTAGGTTGATTCCGGGGATGAGGGGGTTGACTTGAGTAGGTTGGGCCTCTACTCATTGGAATTCAGAAGAATGAGAGGTGATCTTATTAAAACATATAAGATTATGAGGGGGCTTGATAAGGTGGATGCATCCACTGATGGGGGAGACTAGAACTAGAGGGCATGATCTTAGAATAAGAGGCCGCCCATTTAAAACTGAGAGGAGAAGAAATTTCTTCTCTCGGGAAGATTGTAAATCTGTGGAATTTACTGCCTCAGAAAGCTGTGGAAGCTGGGACATTGAATAAATTTAAGACAGAAATAGACAGTTTCTTAAACGATAAGAGGATAAGAGGTTATGGGCTGTGGGCAGGGAAGTGGAGCTGAGTCCATGATCAGATCAGCCATGATCTTATTGAATGCCGGAGCAGGCTCGAGGGGCCATGTGGTCTACTCCTACTCTATTATGTTCTTATGGGAAAGCTGATAAAGTCCATCCTACGCGCGTACAGGGTCTCCGTGACCTGTCTAATGCAGCGATGTGTGGCATGGTGAGACAGAGTGGAAATCTCGACCGCGGAGGCCCGAAAGGAACCTGACACGTAGAAAGACAGTGCCACAGTGACTTTGACCTCGACCGACACTCATGTCCTGATGGCAGGCTACATATCTGGCCTTATGAGCTCGCATATTTCATTGATCACCACCTTGTGCAAATGTAGTCTCCAAAGGCAGGTGTGCTCAGACATGTCGAGGTAAGACCTCTTCTCCTTGTAAGTGCGGGGTGTGTATAGTCTGGACCTCCTCCTCATTTTGGCACGTCTTAGATTGGGCACATAATGATGTGCACTAGACGTTGTGCCATTTGCAATCTGCAGCATCTGCGCATTAATCGATGCAGGCTGAGAAATGGCTGGCCCCATTCCAATGAAAGTATAATAGCGATTTGATCAGAAACAATAATTTTCACACTAAAATACATCTACAGTAAACCCCAATCATCCAGAGTCTGAAAAGATTTCTGTTGAGATGGTCACTTCACCTGAGAAGAACTCCAGAGTCAATTCAAACTCACCCGAAGTGGAAGCAGCCTTTTGAATGAAGCGGCCTGCGATTTGAAAAATGGCGCCCACACCGCTGTGATTCGTTCAATTGTGTGACCCTGTTGCAGAAGGACGAACCCAAGGCCCTTGCTCGAAGCATCTCCTTGACCTTTGGTTGCAAGTTTGTGGTCAAAGTACTTGAGCACCGGAGAATCTGTCACGTGTTGTTTGATTGCTTCAAACGCTTTGTCTTGTTCTTCAGTCCATTTCCAGATCATGACTTTATGTGTAAGCCATCGCAGAGGCTCGCTGAGATCTGAAAAGATTTGGCAAGAATCTTGAGGTATTTTGTCATGCCGACAAATCGTTGTACACCTGCGACATCCTGCGGTTTCTGCATTTCGTTGATTGCGACCACTTTGCTTGGGTCGGCTTTGAGTCCATCACTAGACAGTATGTGTCCCATGTATTTCATTTGGGAGCTCTTGTATTCAAACTTATCGAAGTTAAGTTTGATGTTTGCTCTCTGCATGAATTTGCGAAAGTTTGCGTCATGATCGTGATTGGCCTCTTAATGTGTCTCACCGCGTCCAGTGATCACGATATCATCTGCAATCTTGTAGACTGCATCTAGACACTTGAGGTTCTGGTCTAGCTTCTGCTGGAAGATTTCTGGGGCCAAATGGCACTCTATTATATCGATATCGTCTGCATGGAGTCTGAAATGTCATGAGGTAGGAGGACTCTGTGTCTAATTCACATTGAAAGAAACCCTCCTTGCAGTCTGCTTTAGTGCAGACCTTTACATTTGACATCTGTGGCAAGATGTCATCGATCACAGGAAGTGGATAGTGTCCACGCTTCAGGGCATTGTTCAGATGTTGAGGGTTGATACATAATCATATCTTTCCATTTGATTTTTGTACAGTCACTAGACTGGATACCCAGTCCGTCGGTTCAACCATTTTCGTGATGATTTGTCGTTTTTCCAAATGATCGAGTTCCTCGTTTAGCGTTTGTTTGATCGCTATTGGGACCTGGCTGGGTGGCATTACAGCTAGTGTCACTGATTCATTAAGTTCAAGGTGAACTGTCCCTGGCATGTGTCCAAGTCCCTTAAGCATATCCGCATCTGCGTTGTTGACATCAGTTTTTGACACTAGCGAGATGTTTGCCTTGTTCGTAGTTTGCGATTCGCGTGGTCCATTTACTACCGCGATATTCTGATGCTGCACTTTTATCAGTTGTAGCTGTTGAACAGTGTGTGAGCTAAACAGTGGTGCACTTTGGCCCTCAATGATCACAAAGGGCACAATGTACTTTTGCTTGTTCTTTGTATTTTCCAGTGGCACATTACAAGTTCCTACCACTGGAATGGTTGCATGGTTGTCATATAGTGACCGTATTTTTTGGTAAGTATCTAAGAGGTAGCACATTGCATGTGGCCCCACAATCTATTTGCATTTTTACCATTTGACCTTTAATAGAGAAGGTAGCCATAATCTTGTTAGGATATTTTCTGTCAGCTTTGTCCTTAATTGTGCGATCAACTTTACCAAGCATCTTTACAGTCATGACTTCAAAATCAGAATCATAACTCTCTTCATATAGTGCATGAACTTTTGGCTTGCCCTTATATTTAGGGTTAGGTGTAGACTTCTGCCTCGATCCATTCTACCTACACTTTTGAGAAAAGTGAGTTCGTTTGCCACAACTTGTGCAGGTCTTCCCATATGCTGGGCATTTAGTTTTTGACAGCTCATGTCTTTTGCCACGATATCTGCAATTGTTGGTGAACTCTTTGTCTGTGAATTCTTTCTTTGTGGGTCGGGGTTTCTGTCTGACAGCTTTGACATCTTCAGAGTCTGTTTTAGTGAGCTTCATGGATTTCATTTGCGCAACTGTGGCCTCTGTAGCTTAACAGAGTATCACACATTTATCAAGTATTAGGCTTGATTCTTGCAACAGCCTCTCATGCAGAGTGTTATCAGATATTCCGCAGGCTAAATCATCCCTCACTTGGCAAAATCACATGACGATGCTATCTCTCTCACTTTTACGAGATATCTGTGAAACCGCTTGTCCCCTTGTACACAGGTGTTGAACTGGTACCGTTCGTAGATGATGTTGGTTTTCCCTTTACAGTGCTCTTCCTAGAGCTTCAAAATAATCTCAATGTCCTGCTTGTCTTCCTTTGATTTGTAGGGAAGATTATTGTGGATATCTAGGGCATCACTGCCAATGGCAGTGATATACGTTGAAACCCTAACTCTCTCTGGTTTTTCCACAATATTCGTGATAATTTCATAGCTGTCCCACAGCTGTTTGAATTTTTTCCAGTTGGCTTTCAAATCGCCAGTCACCTGCAATGGAGGTGGGAGAGGAATGTGTACGGGAGTTGGCACCATGGTGGTCATGATAGCTCGCTACAGTTTAGGACTTTGAGTTTGTCACATACATGTATACAGTTCAAATACCCAGAGGACTAGAACAAGTCTAATAGTAAAATATCTTGGCCATGTATTTGTAGAAATACTTTTTCAATCGAGGCTCTACAATAACATGTCACTTTAAGCTTACTTTACTAATGCCTCGAGATTATTTTACAAGCTTATGACTATTTATCGCCCTTCACAAATCCACGCATGATGTGTAGGAAGCATGCTCTGCACTGCACTGCTTAACGTCGATTTTGATCGGCTTGAAAAATCTTACAGTTCCAATATTTCGGTCATAGATGCATTCGACGAAAGCTCGGCAGTCTCTGCTTCTGAGTCCGCTTATAGTCTCTTGAACACTCATAGTTCAACTTAACTCTATTTATTTGGTGATCTCAGACAGCTATGTGGAGCTTTAAGATGGCGTTCCATCACAGACCCTCTCTCTCAATACAGCTCCCTATACCTCCTAGCTAGAAGGCGCTATACATTACGTTACAAGGAGGAGGAGGATGAAGAGAAGGAGGAAATGGAGGAGGAGGAGAAGGAGCAGCAGGAGCAGCAACACCAGCGATGGAGAAGGCAGGCAAACAATTGGGATTCTGGAAGGGCGGTTTACAACCGTCTCATCAGACTTCAGTTCCAGTGAATTCCATCCCCTCTTGTCAGCCCCATCACCACCTCAATTTGCCCTTCCATACCAAAGCCCCAAAACTGAAATGAGAGGCACCAGCAAAGATGAAACATTCCAATTAAAATTTATGCAATAACAATTAACAGTATTATGAAGAACAAATATATTTATGAATCACCCTTGTGCATTTCTTTCTAGCCCCTCGTTGGTTTAACTCCTCCTCAGTGTGGCTGCAACATGGCTGGTGGAAGGCTGCTGTGTGTCAGGACCAGAGACTGCAGTCAAATTTAGTTGAAGTTCAGAACCGTTTGCGTCTGGCGCTAACTTTTCAAACTTTTATAAGTTAACCGAATTTTGCCCCTAGATGTCCTGAACCAAACACTATTAGAAACAATACAATCCTAATATGTTTCTTGTACCTGAAAATCTGGTTCTTGGAGATTAAAGTTATTTCATGATGATCCACCAGTAGATCATCTGTGCTTCAATAAGACTTTGAACTTGGCCAAGTATTCAAAACGACTAGACAAATGTTGAACATACTCTAGTAATTGTACCAGCAAGAAGTCCCAACACGAGTATCAGAAAGGATTAAATTATAAAGCCAAGGGGTACATTGGGCCAATAACTTTAAAAAAAAAACATTGCTCATTCATGCACATTAACAATTAATAAGATAAAACAAGAAATCCAAATATTTTGCAACGAAGATGTTACATGGTGCAAACAAAAATTGCTGTAATGTATAGCAATGAGTTGGAAAGTGCAGGCCACTTGGTGGGGTAGGATTAGGGGTCAGACAGTGATTGAATGAGGTGTGACATAGTCATGCGTTACTGTGGGATTTGATAGGTGAAGGCACTCATCCAATAGGGAGGGGTGGAATGTATATGGGAGGGGTGGAGTGTATGTGTTGTGATATACAAGGTATCGCAATTGTGTGGGATAGTCTTGATGGAACAGATGGTCTTTACCTGTCCGTCGTTTTTCGTATGTTCGTAGGTGGATCCCATAGATGTTTGCTGGTGACATGGCACAAGAGCCATTCATTTATTGGTTCCAGAAATTCAGTGATTACTTTAGTATACCACTTAAAGCTTATGGTATCTCAAAAATCTGGGATCATGGCTAGCGTCTTAATGAATGAAGTCACTGGCATGTTGGTGTATCAGCTCTCCTTCATTTAGATGAGGGCAGTAATATCAGCATCTGACATATTTACTAAGTGGCAGAAAAAAGTTGGCCTTCCATCCTGACAGGAGTGCTTTTTTTCTGCTGTGCATTTAAAAAAGTAATAATAAGTTGTAATTGGGACTGAACACATTGCTTGCAGTGTTAAAACTATGGCTTAAAATTTAGTATCATTCTTAATAGGTTGTGGCAGTGGAAAAAATATAAAACCCTGTGAAACACATTCAGCGCTAACCCACCGCAATTTTGGCAGATAGCCCTCCTCTCCACTGGGACTGAACCTTAAATCTCTGAGTACAGGACCAACATTAGGTTATAAAATAGTGTCTTTACTTACCCTGCAACTGTTTCACATTACACCGCAGGACTCGAACCACGACAGCCCGTTTAAAATCAATGCGGTGGATGCGATATGTAATTTTCAGAATTGAGAGTTCCAACATCTGTCTCTGATCGTTCTGTATTTACAATACACGTTGTCTTATTATGCAGGGCACCTGTAGGCAGTTCCCAAATCCTTTATTAATGTCACAGTTTACTATGTCAATGAAATATTTGCAATTGATGTTATGCATGATGCTGAAGTATTCAAGTCTGAACCGAACCAGCATCTTTACTGTTCAGGTGTCGAACTTTTGCTGCTTTGAACAGATTCTCAAAGAGTTAGGATGCCCTAAAGACAGGAATAAAAACAGAGCCAGTGGATTTTTTGATTTGTAAAAAGAGAAAAAGGAAAAGTGTAAAAGCAGATGTTTGCGATAACTGTTTATAAAAACGTTTATGAAAATGATGCATAAAATATAGTGACAGCAATAACTTACTTCACAAAAGGGAAAGTTGATCTGAGCACGGAACTTTTAAATGGGATAAGTACATCTTCGATTCTCTCCCAATGATTATTCAAATATGCCATAAAGAAAGAAAAAAAAGAAAGACTTGCATTTATATAGCGCCTTTCGTAACCACCGGAAATCTCCAAGTGCTTTACAGCCAATAAAGTACTTTTTGGAGTGTAGTCCCTGTTGCAATGAGGGAAACGCAGCAGCCAATTTGCACACAGCAAGCTCCCACAATCAGCAATGTGATAATTGTTGTGCATCTGTAAAGCATGCACTCCCATGTTCTGCCACCAGGGAGCGCATCCCCTGAAGTCCCAAGCATCCCTTGGGAGCACTGTATATAAGCCGGCCCCTAAGGCCTGTTTCTCACTCTGGAGTGTCTTAATAAAGACTGAGGTCACTGTTAGTTTAGCCTTCCTGTGTGCCGTCTCATCTGTGTTAGGGACACAACAACTGGCGACGAGTACACGAATGCAACGCAAACATGCAGCAAACTGTGGGCATGCTGGAGAAGTTCTCGGAGGGTGAGGACTAGGAAGCCTATGTCGAACGGCTAGACCAGTACTTTGTAGCTAATGAGCTGGACGGAGAAGGAAGCGCTGCAAAAAGGAGAACGGTCCTCCTCATGGTCTGTGGGGCACCGACCTACAACCTCGTGGAGAATCTTCTGGCTCCGGTGAAACCCACAGATAAATCATATGAGGAGCTGTGTACACTGGTTCAGGAGCATCTTAACCCGAGGGAGAGCGTGCTGATGGCGAGGTATCAGTTCTACACGTGCCAGCAATCTGAAGGTCAGGAAGTGGCGAGCTACGTCGCCGAGCTAAGGCGACTTGCAGGACAATGTGAGTTTAATGGCCACCTGGAGCAAATGCTCAGAGACTTTTTTGTACTGGGCATTGGCCATGAGACCATCCTACGAAAACTTTTGACTGTAGAGACACCGACCCTCAGTAAGGCCATTGCGATACCATAGGTGTTTATGTCCACCAGTGATAACACCAAACAAATCTCTCAGCACACAAGTGCTAGCAATGTTCATAAATTAACTGGAACTGTGTTTGCGAGCAGAAATGTACAGGGTAGAAACCACGAGTCTGCAATGCCAGCATGCCTCAGGTGACCCAGATGACTGAGTCCGCAACAAAGGATGAATATAAGACAATTCACACCTTGTTAGCGGTGTGGAGGTTTCCATTCAGTGTATTCATGCCACTTCAAAGGGTATGTTTACAAGAGCTGTGGAACAATGGGGCACCTCCAACGAGTTTGCAGATGAGCTGCAAGCTCTGCAAAACCTGCTAACCACCACGTGGCAGAGGAAAATCAGTCCATGGTGGATCAAAGCAATTTCGAGCCTCAGAGAGAGGAGGCAGATGCTGAAGTACACGGGGTGCACACATTTTCGATGAAATGTCCACCTATAATGCTAAATGTAAAATTGAATGGCTTACCCGTAGCCATGGAACTGGACACTGGCGCTAGCCAATCCATCATGAGTAAAAAGATGTTTGAGAGGCTGTGGTGCAATAAGGCACTCAGACCAGCCCTGAGCACCATCCACATGAAACTGAGAACGTACACCAAAGAGCTCATCACTGTCCTGGGCAGCGACATGGTCAAGGTCACCTACAAGGGCACGGTGCACGAACTGCCACTCTAAATTGTCCCGAGCGATGGCCCCACACTGCTTGGAAGGAGCTGGGATGACATCCGACTGCTATCACATCTCAATGAGGCCTCAGGTTCTTAACAAATTTCCTTCCCTTTTTGAGCCAGGCATTGTAAATTTTTCAGGGGGGAAGGTGCGGATCCATTTGGTCCCAGAGGCATGACCCATTCACCACAAGACGCGAGCGGTACCTCACATGATGAGGGAGAGAGTGGAAATCGAGCTGGACAGGCTGCAACACGAGGGCATCATCTCCCCAGTGGAATTCAGCGAGTGGGCCAGCCCGATTGTTCCAGTACTCAAAAGTGATGGCACGGTCAGGATTTGCGGCGATTATAAAGTAATTATTAATCGTTTCTCGCTACAGGACCAATACCTGCTACCTAAGGCAGACGACCTATTTGCGACGCTGGCAGGAGGCAAGACGTTCACCAAGCTCGACCTGACTTCAGCCTACATGACGCAGGAGCTGGAGGAGTCTTTGAAGGGCCTCACCTGCATCAACACGCACAAGGGACTGTTCATCTATAACAGATGCCCGTTTGGAATTGGGTCGGCTGCAGCGATCTTCCAGAGAAACATGGAGAGCCTACTCAAGTCGATACCACGCATGGTGGTTTTTCAGGACAACATATTGATCACGGGTCGGGACACCGTCAAGCACCTACAAAACCTGGAGGACATTCTCCAGCGACTGGATCGCGTAGGGCTGCGGCTGAAGAGGTCGAAATGCATCTTCATGGCAACAGAAGTGGAGTTTTTGGGGAGAAAGATCATGGCAGATGGCATTCGGCCCACAGACAGCAAGACAGAGGCTATCAGGAACGCACCCAAGCCACAGAACGTCACGGAGCTGCGGTCGTTCCTGGGACTTCTCAACTATTTTGGTAACTTCCTACCGGAGTTAAGCACCCTCTTAGAGTCCCTACATGTGTTATTGCGTAAAGGTGAGAACTGGATATGGGGAAAAAAACAAGTAATTGTTTTTGAGAAAGCCAGAAACATTTTATGCTCCAACACGCTGCTTGTATTGTATAACCCGTGTAAAAGACTTGTGCTAGCATGTAATGCATCGTCGTACGGAGTCGGGTGTGCATTACGACAAGCTAAGGTTGCGGGGAAGCTGCAACCTGTCGCCTATGCCTCCAGGAGCATGTCTGAGGCCGAGAGGACCTACAGCATGATTGAGAAAGAGGCATTAGCGTGTGTGTTCGGGGTAAAGAAAATGCATCAGTACCTGTTTGGCCTCAAATTTGAGCTGGAAGCCGATCACAAGCCCCTCATATCCCTGTTCGCTGAAAACAAGTGGATAAATACTAATGCCTCAGCCCGCATACAAAGGTGGGCACTCGCGCAATCAGCATATAACTATACCGTCCGCCACAGGCCAAGCACCGAGAACTGTGCAGATGCTCTCAGTCGGCTACCATTGCCCACCACGGGGGTGGAAATGGCGCAGCCTGCAAACTTGTTGATGGTAGCGCAGCCCGCAGACTTGTTGATGGTCATGGAAGCATTTGAAAATAATAAATCACCTGTCATGGCCCACCAGATTAGGACTTGGACCAGCCAAGATCCTCTACTGTCCCTAGTAAAAAACTGTGTACTGCATGGGAGCTGGGCCAGCATCCCCGTTGAAATGCAAGAGCTAATCAAGTCGTTCCAGCGGCGAAAGGACGAGCTGTCCATTCAGGCAGACTGCCTGTTGTGGGGTAACCGCGTCGTGGTACCCAAAAAGGGCAGGGAGATGTTCATCTCGGATCTCCACAGCACACACCCGGGTATGGTAATGATGAAAACGATAGCCAGATCCCATGTGTGGTGGCCCGGTATCGATTCTGACTTCGAGTCCTGTGTACAGCAATGCTGCATGTGTGCTCAGTTGAGCAACGCGCCCTGAGAGGCACCACTAAGTTTGTGGTCCTGGCCCTCCAGACCATGGTCGAGGATCCATGTCGACTATGCGGGCCTGTTTCTCGGTAAAATGTTCCTGGTGGTGGTGGATGCTTTTTCAAAATGGATTGAATGTGAAATAATGTCGGGAAGCACCGCCACCGCCACCATTGAAAGCACCTGGACCAGACGAGGCTGCGGTTCACAGACTGCCCTGAACAACCCAAAGCAGACACCACCTTTTTTGAGCCCCCAACACACACCCAAAGGATCAACGACACCACCCCGGACCAGGAAATTGAACCCATCACGTCCAACAGCCCAGCAAGGCCAGGCTTACCCAGCAACCCTGCAGGGCCAACAACACGCCAGCCCAGCGAGGGCACAGCCAACACACCAGAACAGACATTTGTACCGAGGCGGTCCACCAGGGAAAGAAAGGCTCCCGACCGCCTCACCTTGTAAATAGTTTTCACTTTGACTTTGGGGGGGTGGGCGGAGTGATGTTGTGTATCTGTAAAGCATGCACTCCCATGTTCTGCCACCAGGGACACATCCCCTGAAGTCCCAAGGGATCCCAGCATCTCTTGGGAGCACTGTATATAAGCCGGCCCCTAAGTCCTGTTCCTCACTCTGGAGTGCCTTAATAAAGACTGAGGTCACTGTTACTTTAACCTCCCTGTGTGCAGTCTCATCTGTGTTAATAACAATAACAATGACCAGAGAATCTGTGTTTTTTACGTTGATTGAGGGATAAATTTTGGCCCAGGACATCGGGGATCACTCCCCTGCTCTTCTTTGAAATAGTGCAATGGGATCTTTTACGTCCACCTGAGAGGGCAGACGGAGCCTCGGTTTAGCCTCTCATCTGAAAGACAGCACCTCCGACAGTTCCAAAGTTTAAAAAAAATACATAAACTAGTTTGATATTTATCATTAATTCTAATTGTGAAAAATAAACTAAATGAAAATCACAAGCTCAAAGAAATACCAGTTTAATAAACCAAATGCCCCCTTGGTAACCATAATTAGCATCAGATCTCCAACGCTGTCAGGTGACTGGTTAGATGTGTTAAAAATAACAATCAAACTATCAAGTCTGCCCTGCTGTTGCTGCACACTCAAACTAATGAGTCTAATCTCATTATCCTGCTTGTTGTCCATAATCTTTAATATTCCTCTTTTAAAATCAACGTTATAACTCCCCTTTAAAAGAACCTATGGACTCTGTTTCAAACTCGGTTTGCAACAGAGAATTCCAAACTCGAACCACCTCGGTGTAAAGATTTTTTCTAACATCCGCTTTAATTATTTTTGTTAATTTATCCCCTCTTATTGCTGTTTTGCTGACAAGCGGAAACCATCGATCACTAATTCCTTTACCTCATAATCTTGAAGATCTCCCACAAGTCACCCATTAAACACCTTTATTCTGTGAAAAATGCTCCAACTTCTGAAGTCCCTCAACCTCAAACTTTCATAACTACAGCCCCTCAAATCTGGTAACAGTCTATGCTGCATCTTTTTCATTGCTTCTGTATATTTCCTATAATGGAGCGGTAAAATACTCTAACTGTGGCCTAATATCTTTGTAGAAGTTCATACTTAGCTCCCTGCTTTTGTATTCTATTCCTCGAGACACAAAACACAAGATTTCATGTGCTTTTTAATGGTCTTACCTACTTGCATTGTCAGCTTTAAGACCTTTGTATTTCCAGGTCAGGTGCCTCTGCTCCTCTACTCCATTTCAAATCTTCTCATTTAAGGATTATTCCTTTTCCCGAGTCTTGCTTCCAAAATGTATTATTTCTCAGTTTTTTAAGTTGAATTGCAACTACCCTCCTGCTAAACTATCTATGTCCTCCGACAATTTTTCACAATCTTCATCACAATTTGCAATTTGGGTCTCTAATTTGGTGTCAAAAGCAAATTCTGTTATTGTTCTCTTAATCCCGGAATCCAAATTATTTATTCATATAGTGAATAAGAGTGGCTCCAACATGCACCCCTATCTAACGACACTCACCACACCCTTCCATGTCATTTCTTCCTACCCTTTGCTTTCTGTCCTCCAGAAACCAGCCATGCTCTGTATGGTACTCCAATGTTGTCACAGGAGCCTGAAACAGGCATTAAACCTTTCATTTACCTCTGTAAGGAGCCCAACATGCATTCTAGGCAGCTGCCTGCGGCTGTGATGTCTGAAAAATGGCTCAACTCAGTATCAGGCCGAGCATCCTTTGGTCCCCGAAATTGGCCTTCGTTGCACCCATAAAATGGGCACAAGTTCCAATTTCTATCCCAGAATGTTTCTTTTTTTTAAGTTTCATATTTGGCCTAATGTCCCTATACATCTATGGAATCCTAAACTTTAATATGATCTATGTTTTCTCTACTGGAATATACTTTAATTCTATCATTTACACTTTCTGTTAAGATATTTCTCATTGCTGATCTTTAGCAATTTCCAATCTTTTGCCAAAGTTTGCCAATCTTTCCTTCCATTTTATATGGGCAAGCTCCCTTTTAGTTTTGATATCATTTTCTTTTCTTTCCAGTCAAGTATTTCGGTCCTCAACTTTTCTTTTTTTATTGTTCAAATGGCCCTAATTATATTGCAGTTACTGTTTCTTAAATGTTCTCCTACTTTTTGGTTGCCAACTTGCTCTGCTTCATTACCCTGAACCAGGTAAAGAAATGTCTCCATCCTTGTTGGTGTAGTCGCATATGAATGAGAAAAGAGTTCTGAGCATACTGCAGAAAAATCTCCCCTTTCTCAACACAAACACTTTCTCAATCTCAATATAATTTTGTGATGATCAAAATCTCCAAAAGTTATAGCTCTTTTGTTATTATATCCTTCTTTAATCAATCTACAAATTTCATTCTCAATTTCCATTCCACGAATTAAGTAATTGAATAGATATTCTCACCAATTAGAAACATAGAAAATAGGTGCAGGAGTAGGCCATTCAGCCCTTCGAGCCTGCACCACCATTCAATAAGATCAAGGCTGATCATTCCCTCAGTATCCCTTTCCTGCTTTCTCTCCATACCCCTTGATCCCCTTAGCCATAAGGGTCATGTCTAACTCCCTCTTGAATATATCCAATGAACTGGCATCAATAACTCTCTGCAGCAGGGAATTTCACAGGTTAACAACTCTGAGTGAAGACGTTTCTCCTCATCTCAGTCCTAAATGGCCTACCCCTTATCCTAAGACTGTGCCCCCTGGTTCTGGACTTCCCCAACATCGAGAACATTCTACCCACATCTAACCTGTCCAGTCCCGTCAGAATCTTATACGTTTCTATGAGATCCCCTCTCATGCTTCTAAACTCCAGTGTATAAAGGCCCAGTTGATCCAGTCTCTCCTCATATGTCAGTCCTGCCGTCCCGGGAATCAGTCTGGTGAACCTTCGCTGCACTCCCTCAATAGCAAGAATGTCCTTCCTCAGATTAGGAGACCAAAACTGAACACAATATTCCAGGTGACGCCTCACCAAGGCCCTGTACAACTGCAGTAAGACCTCCCTGCTCCTATACTCAAATGCCCGAGCTATAAGGGCCAACATACCATTTGCCATCTTCACCACCTGCTGTATCTGTATGCCAACTTTCAATGACTGATGAACCATGACACTCCAGTCTCGTTGCACCTCCCCTTTTCCTAATCTGCTGCCATTCAGATAATATTCTGTCTTCGTGTTTTTGCCCCCAAAGTGGATAACCTCACATTTATCCACATTATACTTCATCTGCCATGCATTTGCCCACTCATCTAACCTGTCCAAGTCACCCTGCAGCCTCCTAGTGGTCCTCCTCACAGCTCACACCGCCACTCAGTTTAGTGTCATCTGCAAACTTGGAGATATTACACTCAATTCCTTCATCCAAATCATTGATGTATATTGTAAAGAGCTGGGGTCCCAGCACTGAGCCCTGTGGCACTCCACTAGTCACTGCCTGCCATTCAGAAAAGGACCCGTTTATCCCAACTCTCTGCTTACTGTCTGCCAAACAGTTCCCTATCCATGTCAGTATATTACCCCCAATACCATGTGCTTTGATTTTGCACACCAATCTCTTGTGTGGGACCTTGTCAAAAGCCTTTTGAAAGTCTAAATACACCACATCCACTGGTTCTCCCTTGTCCACTCTACTAGTTACATCCTCAAAAAATTCCAGAAGATTTGTCAAGCATGATTTCCCCTTCATAAATCCATGCTGACTTGGACCGATCCTGTTACCGCTTTCCAAATGTGCTGCTATTTCATCTTTAATAATTGATTCCAACATTTTCCCCACTACTGATGTCAGGCTAACCAGTCTATAATTACCCGCTTTCTCTCTCCCTCCCTTTTTAAAAAGTGGTGTTACATTCGCTACCCTCCAGTCCATAGGAACTGGTCCCGAGTCGATAGACTGTTGGAAAATTATCACCAATGCATCCACTATTTCTAGGGTCATTTCCTTAAGTACTCTGGGATGCAGATTATCAGGCCCCGGGGATTTATCGGCCTTCAATTTCATCAATTTCCCTAACACAATTTCCCGCCTAATAAGGATATCCTTCAGTTCCTCCTTCTCACTAGACCCTCGGTCCCCTAGTACTTCCGGAAGGTTATTTGTGTCTTCCTTCGTGAAGACAGAACCAAAGTATTTGTTCAATTGGTCTGCCATTTCTTTGTTCCCCATTATAATTTCACCTGAATCCGACTGCAAGGGATCTACATTTGTCTTCATTAATCTTTTTCTCTTCACCTATCTATAGAAGCTTTTGCAGTCAGTTTTTATGTTCCCGGCAAGTTTCTTCTCGTACTCTATTTTCCCCCTCTTAATTAAACCCTTTGTCCTCCTCTGCTGAATTCTAAATTTCTCCCAGTCCTCAGGTTTGTTGCTTTTTCTGGCCAATTTATATGCCTCTTCCTTGGATTTAACACTATCCTTAATTTCCCTTGTTAGCCACGGTTGAGCCACCTTCTCCATTTTATTTTTACTCCAGACAGGGATGTACAATTGCTGAAGTTCATCCGTGTGATCTTTAAATGTTTGCCATTGCCTAGCCACCGTCAACCCTTTAAGTATCATTTGCCAGTCTACTCTAGCCAATTCACGCCTCAAACCATCAAAGTTACCTTTCCTTAAGTTCAGGACCCTAGTTTCTGAATTAACTGTGTCACTCTCCACCTTAATAAAGAATTCTACCATGTTATGGTCACTCTTCCCCAAGGGGCATCGCACAACAAGATTGCTAATTAGTCCTTTCTCATTACACATCTCCCGAGTTGGTTCCTCGACATATAGGTCTAGAAAACCATCCCTAATACACTCCAGGAAATCCTCCTCCACCGCATTGCTACCAGTTTGGTTAGCCCAATCAATATGTAGATTAAAGTCACCCATGATAACTGCTGCATGTTTATTGCATGCATCCCTAATTTCTTCTTTGATGCTGTCCCCAACCTTACCACTACTGTTTGGTGGTCTGTACACAACTCCCACTAGCGTTTTCTGCCCCTTGGTATTCCGCAGCTCCACCCATACCGATTCCACATCATCCAAGCTAATGTCCTTTCTTACTATTGCCTGATTTTTTTTTGCTATTCCTCCACTCAATCTGAAGGGATTCTGTTTGGACCATTTCTCTATTTTAAGTTCTTCGGGGGGGATTTGCATAGCGCCTGTTTGCGGGCAGTAGCAGCTGCGAGGTTGGAGTTCCTGCGCCAGACGCCGAAGTCCCGCCCCGCTCGTGATATTGGGGTTAACGCCCCCAAGAGGAAGTGGAGCGCAAAATAACGTGCTCCATTTCCTCTGTGGGGCGCTGAGGGACGCACGCTACACACTGGGACGCATAGCGCTGCTGCGTAGAAGGGGCTCTCCCTTTTATTGAGGCGGGGGGGGGGCCAAGCTGCAGACTCCGCAGGAAACATAGTGCCATGCCATCAACCCAGCACTCAAGCGGAGTGCCAGGCTGCCAGATCGCGACACGTACCCTGCGTTGCAGGATGTAATGGGCCGCGACATGTAAGTCGGCCAATTTTATTTTGTCGCGCACGCCACCTCCCTTTTAACTAGCGCCCCGCGAGCGGCCTGCCGTCCGGTATGCGCTTCCTGAAGCTGACATTGTCATCGCTCCACGCAGCTTCAGCGGCCGTTCCCGAATTTTATTTTTTATTTGTATGTGTAGTATTAACCACTAGCACCTGTAAAAGTAGGCAATACACCTGTTTTTTCAGGCGCAGGATTTTTAAAGGACATTTGCAAGGCAAGATATTCGTAAATATCGGAAATCTTACCCCGCAGGTGTCCTCGCTCCCGAGATGCGGCCATCTGTCAAGACCAAAAACGTGACAGATCGGAAATGTCGGTTTCCAGCGCATGCGCATTACGTGCTGGAAACCGGCTTTTCTGATGCCTTCCCGGGTCCGTAGGAACTTCTTACGGACCCTGGACATCGGAATTTCCAGGCCAATTATCTCATTGCTGCCTGTGTGCAAATTGGATGCTGTGTCTCCCTAAATTACAACAGTGACTGCACTTCAAAAGTTTGACTGTAAAGCGCTTTGAGATGTCCAGAGTTTGTGAGAGGCAGTATAACAATGCAAGTTCTATCTTGTATTCCAGAGTAAGGTGTATCAAAATATGTCGGATACATAAACCAAATGAGTGAGACTTAACTATTGGGAAATCAAGGAAGGCAGCAAAAACACTGGTTAATAAATCATTTATAAAACCACAAAATAAATATTCTTGGTGAGAACCAAAAATCCAATGAGTCTCCTGGTTGGACTTTTTAGATAGTGACAATTAGTTCCATCAAGGACCACCAATCCAAGTGGAAGAATAGGTAGCAATAAACTTATCAAAACATCCTGTTGAAGTTTTTCAGTCGGAGATCCAGACGCACTCTGATGCTTGCCAATGGCATATATTTTTGTAAGCTCTCAAACTGAGTGATAGTCCATACATTTTAATCCATTTAGATTTGTAGATGGTTATTTTAAATGTTCCAGTGTGTTTTGTCTTGAAACATGAGACTGTGATCCGATTGAAGTCGTCAGCTATACCTTTCGCTTTAACCAGCTCTCCAACCCCCATTGCAGCATTAAACATACTGGAGCATTTATTCTAAACCATACAATTCCTGAGAAAACATAAGCCAAGATTTAAAACTGACAGCATACACCCCAAGAGTAGCATTTCCAGGGGTTCTATGTGAGAAGGTAGGAAATGGAAAGAAATGAAACATCTGTAGGTTCATGGAATCATAGAATGGTTACAGCACAGAAGGAGGCCATTTGGCTTGTCCAGCCTATGTTGGCTCTCTGCAAGAGTACTCATCACACTCCCTTGCCCTTTCCCCGTAGCCCTGCAAATATTTTTCCTTCAGGTGCTTATCCTGTTATGTATTTAACCCCCGTAACCTGTATTACGCTACCACCAGAGGGCCTACCTGTTGGAGTCCCACGGGATCCCAACATCCCTTAGGAGCACGGTATATAAGCAGGCCACCCACAAGGTACCTGCACTCTGGAGTCTTATTAAGGGAGCTAAGGTCACACTCACTCATTGTACACAGTACTCAGTTTCATCCTTTATTATGAGCGTACCAATTGGCGACGAGGTAGCAGACAACCGTGCAAAAATGCAAAGAAGAGTTGGTATCCTGGAGAAGTTCTCAGAAGGGGATGATTGGGAGGCCTTCGTGGAGAGACTTGACCAATACTTCATGACCAACAAGCTGGAAGGGGATGAGAATGCTACCAAACAAAGGACGATCCTCCTAACTGTCTGTGGGGCAACAACCTATGACCTCATGAAGAATCTCCTAGCTCCGGCAAAACCAACAGAGAAATCCTACGAAGAATTGTGTACGCTGGTCCAGGAGCAACTAAATCCTAAGGAAAGCGTTTTGATGATGAGATATCGGTTTTACACGTGTAACGATCGGAGGGCCAGGAAGTGACAAGCTATGTCCCTGAACGAAGGCGCCTCGTGGGACATTGTGAGTTTGAGGGATTCCTAGAACAAATGCTTAGAGACTTTTTGGTACTGGGTATTGGCCATGAGACAATCCTTCGCAAACTGTTCACTATAGAAACTCCGAATCTAAGTAAAGCCATAACGATAGCCCACGTGTTTATGTCCACCAGCGATAACGCCAAACAGATTTTGCAGAGCAAAGAAGTTTCAGCCAGTACTGTGCATAAAGTAACGTCGGTTTCGAGCAGAAATATACATGGCAGAACGTACACGTCGGCTGTTGCTGCCCGACCTCAGATGACCCAGAGTCCGCCATCAATCGTTAATGCGAGGCAGTTAACACCTGGTTGGCGCTGTGGAGGTGATCATCGGCCCCATCAATGCCGCTTCAAGTACTATACGTGCAACAGTTGCAGAACAATGGGACAATTCCAGCGAATGTGCAGGCGAGCTGCAAACCCTGCAAACCACCACATTGCAGAGGAAGATCGATCCACTGTGAATCAAGCTGAATTGGAGACTCGTACCGAGGAGGCAGAAGTGTACGGGGTACACACATTCACTAAGAAATACCCACCAATAATGTTGAAAGTTGAACTGAACGGTATTCCAGTATCTATGGAACTGGACATGGGTGCAAGTCAGTCCATAATGAGTAAAAAGGCCTTCGAAAGGCTGTGGGGCAAAAAGGTACACAGGCCCAAGCTCAGCCCCAGTCACACCAAACTAAAGACTTACACCAAGGAACTAATCCCTGTGATTGGCAGTGCAGAAATCAAAGTCTCCTATGACGGAGCAGTACACAAACTCCCGCTGTGGATTGTGCCAAGCGATGGCCCCTTGTTCGGCAGAAGCTGGCTGGGAAAAATCCGCTGGAACTGGGACGACATCCGACCGCTTTCGTCCATCGACGTCGCCTCATGTGCCCAGGTTCTGAGCCAAGTTCCCATCGTTGTTCGAGCCAGGCATTGGAAGCTTCTCGGGGGCGAAAGTGCAGATCCATTTGGTTCCCGGTATGCGACCCATCCACCACAAGGCATGGACCGTACCGTACATGATGCGTGAGAAAGTGGAAATTGAGCTCAACAGGCTGCAGCGAGAAGGCATCATTGCGCCGGTGGAATTCAACGAGTGGGCTAGTCCGATTGTCCCGGTACTTACAGAGGGCGGCACGGTTAGAATTTGTGGGGACTATAAAGTAGCGATTAACTGTTTTTCGCTACAGGACCAGTACCCGCTACCCAAGGCAGACGACCTATTTGCGACCCTGACTGGAGGGAAGACGTTCACCAAGCAGAACCTGACCTCGGCCTACATGACGCAAGAGCTGGAGGAGTCTTCGAAAAGCCTCACCTGGATCAACACGCATAAAGGTCTGTTCATCTATAACCGGTGCCCGTTCAGGATTCGATCGGTTATGGCAATCTTCCAACAGAAAATGGAGAGCCTGCTAATGTCGGTTCCTCGCACCGTGGTTTTCCAGGACGACATACTGGTTACAGGTCAGGGCACCATTGAGCACTTGAAGAATCTGGAAGAGGTTCTTAGTCGGTTGGAGTGCGAGGGGCTCAGGTTGAAATGCTCGAAGTGTGTTTTCCTGGCACAGCAAGTCGAGTTCTTGGGAAGAAGAATCGCGGCAGACAGCATCAGATCCACCGATGCCAAGACGGAGGCCATCAAGAACGCGCCGAGACCACAGAACGTGACGGAGCTGCGGTCGTTCCTGGGACTCCTTAACTATTTCGCTAATTTCCTACCTGAGTTAAGCACCCTGCTGGAACGCCTACATGAGCTACTGTGCAAAGGAGACGACTACAAGCGGCTGCCTTTAAGAAAGCCAGAAATCTGTTGTGTTCAAACAAACTGCTTGTCTTGTATAACCATTGTAAACAATTAGTGCTAGCTTGCGATGCGTCGTCATATGGGGTCGGGTGTGTGTTACAACAGGCTAACGAATCAGGGATCTTGCAACCGGTCGCTTATGCGTCCAGGAGTTTGTCCAAGACCGAAAGGCATGATTAAAAAAGAGGCTCTGGCGTGCGTTTACGGGGTAAAAAAAATGCACCAATACTTGTTTGGCCTCAAGTTTGAGCTTGAAACTGACCACAAGCCGTTCATATCGCTATTCTCTGAGAGCAAAGGGATTAACACCAATGCCTCTGCCCGCATCCAAAGATGGGCGCTCATGCTGTTGGCATACAACTATGTAATCCGCCACAGACCGGGCACAGAGAATTGCGCAGATGGTCTCAGTTGGCTGCCATTGCCCACCACCGGGGTGGAAATGGCACAGCCAGTAGACTTGCTCATGGTCATGGAGACATTCGAGAACGAAAAATCCCCTGTTACGGCCTGCCAGATCAGGACCTGGACCAGCCAGGATCCTTTACTGTCCCTGGTAAAATCTGTGTCCTCCATGGGAGCTGGTCCAGTGTCCCAGCGGAGATGCAGGAGGTGATTAAGCCGTTCCACAGGCGCAAAGATGAAATGGCCCAGCAGGCGGACTGTTTGTTCTGAGGCAATCGCGTGGTCTTGCCCAAGAAAGGCAGAGATACGTTTATATGTGAACTGCACAGCACCCACCCAGGCATTGACGAAATGACGAAAGCCATAGCCAGATCCCATGTGTGGTGGCCTGGCATCAACTCAGATTTAGAGTCATGCGTGCGCCAGTGCAACACTTGCTCTCAGCTGAGCAATGCACCCAGAGAGGCACCGCTAAGTTTGTGGTCGTGGCCCTCTAAACCGTGGTCGAGGATCCACGTGGACTATGCGGGCCCATTTCTAGGCAAAATGTTTTTGGTTGTCATGGACGCTTACTCAAAATGGATTGAATGTGCAATAATGTCTGTAAGCAAGTCCACAGCCACCATTGAAAGCCTACGAGCTATGTTTGCCACGCACGGCTTGCCTGATGTCCTAGTCAGCGACAATGGGCCGTGCTTCACCAGTGCTGAATTCAAGGAATTCATGACCCGCAATGGGATCAAACACGTCACATCTGCCCCGTTCAAGCCCACATCTAAAGACCAGGCAGAACGGGCAGTTCAGACCATCAAGCAAAGCTTGAAACGCGTGTCGGAAGGCTCCCTGCAGACCCAGCTGTCCCGAGTGCTGCTCAGCTACCGTACCAGACCCCACTCACTCACCGGGGTTCCCCCAGCCGAGCTGCTCATGAAAAGAACACCAAAAACAAGGCTCTCTCTTGTCCATCCTGATCTCCATGATCACGTGGAGGGCAAACGGCATCACCAAAGTGTGTACCATGACCGCGCAAATTTGTCACACGATATTGAGATCAATGATCCTGTGTTTGTGCTCAATTATGGACATGGTCCCAAATGGCTCGCTGGCACAGTCACAGCCAAATAGTGTAACCTGTATTAAACTACCACCAGAGGGCCTACCTGTTGGAGTCCCAAGGGATCCCAACATCCCTTGGGAGCACGGTATATAAGCAGGCCACCCACGAGGTACCTGCACTCTGGAGTCTTATTAAAGGAGCTAAGGTCACTCTTGTTCATTGTACACAGTACTCAGTTTCATCCTTTATTATGAGCATACCATATCCAATTCCCTTTTGAAAGCCACAATTGAATCTGCCTCCACCACCCTTTTCAGGCAGTGCATTCCAGATCCTAACCACTCGCTGCATCAAAAAGATTTTCCTCATGTCGCCTTTGGTTCTTCTGCCAATCAACCTTAAATCAGGGTCCTCTGGTTTTCAACCCTTCGGCCAATGAGAATAGTTTCTCTCTATCTACTCTGTCTAGGCCCCTCATGATGTTGAACACCTCTATCAAATCTCCTCTCAACCTTCGAAGGAGAACAGCCCCAGCTTCTCCAGTCTATCCACATAACTGAAGTCCCTCATCCCTGGAACCATTCTTATAAATCTTTTCTGCACCCTTTCCAAGGCCTTCACATCCTTCCTAAAGTGTGGTGCCCAGAATTGGACACAATACTCCAATCCAGTTAGTCTAGCTTTCCTTGAATTGTCTTTTGAATTTTTATTGATTTCAGTAATTTATATCCAGTCTGCACAGTAAGCTGCAACCACATTGTATTAATTAATTGCTGCTGGCCTTTACAATGAATTTAGTGATGATATTTCTGTCTAAAAACAGCTTTAGACTCCAAGTCCAAAAGTTCTTGAAGGCCTCTGTACTATGATGCAATTCTTAAATGAAATACAAATGTTTTCGCCATTACCGAGATTTGACGGAGCGAGTGAAATTGCCCTGCGATTGGGGCGGTAACCGGCTGGGGGCAGGACTTCCTGTGCCCGGTGCAGAAGTCCCAACCCACCACTGAATTGGGCTTACCACCCCTCGATGGAAGCGGAGCGCAATCTCATGGGCCCTACTTCCTTTAGTGGCGGGGCGCTACTGGGGCGGGGAGTGAAGCGCCAAGCGAATTATCCACGTAGCGCTGACGCGCTTCAACGCCCCTCCCCTTCACTTAAAGGGGAGGGCCACTGCGCACTCTGCATGGCCTCTGATGGCCTCCACTGGGCTCCCAGGGAGCAGGCATGCAGCACCCAAAATGGAGTGCCGGGTTGCTCAATGGCGGCCAGACCATGCAATCCAGTAAAGATAGCGGTGCAGGCGCTGACGCCCTCCCCATTAAGTACCACTCTGAGAGCAGATGTTGGTCAGCCTCGCGGCCCGTGGGGCAATTTCCCCCGTGGGGCGGTAAGGGGTCGCCGCCCACGGCGATGATGTCATCGCCGATTGCACGGTGGCCCAGGCACTACCAGCGGGCCACAAACTTCTGGGCAATTTCCCGGAAGCCTGTCGCGCACCCCTCCCCCCCCCCCCCCCCCGACTCTTCCCCCCCACCCCCCCCGAAACCGGGCGAAAAGTCTTTTCCGCTCCGTTAACGTCCCCCGCAGGCACTAACATGCCGGTAAAAAAGGGGCAATTTTGCCCTTTCGCCAGACCCAGCAGAAGTGCCACGTTATTAAAGTGCAGATCGCTGAGACTGTCTCGAGATGCCCTTTGATAAATATATTAAAAAAACTGGCAGCACACATATAACTTTTGCTGAAAAGAAACAGGTATCTCTGGTCTAAATAATGTGATGAATCATTCAAAAAATGATGAATGATTCGAGGGAAATGGGTTCTAAAGACAGAACAGATGTAGCGAAGGGAAAGCCTCAATGGGAAGAGGGAAAAGAATAGGGCAAATGAAGAAGGCTGGATCTGGAAAGAGGTGAATGGAAATCAGAGCTGTGGCTTATTGGGTTAAATGCGGGGCAGGAAATTCCAAACTGTGACTGTCTGCTTAGAAATGATAATTTTAAGCTAATAGAATGGAAAATGTAAGGATTTATTTATTAGTAGATCTGAAAACTGTTATTTTGTGTGGTCATGGAAATACTATTTTCTTCTGTCACAGAATAAAATCCCTTCAACAGTAGAGAACTACAACTGACATGTTTTGGCATTTAACTCATTTAAAGGAGAGTCACGTCTAATTATGTTCATCTGTAAGTTCTCACAGGTGTTTTTTTGTTTTCTTTGGCTGTGCAGTGCTACTGATTGAAAACTACCTGCAGGACACTTATGATCTTGATGGCTGCAATGCAAAGATATAAGCTCAGTTCGTAGCATTCTTAGCAACATAGAAACATAGAAAATAGGTGCAGGAGTAGGCCATTCGGCCCTTCGAGCCTGCACCGCCATTCAATATAATCATGGCTGATCATGCAATTTCAGTACCCCATTCCTGCTTTCTCTCCATAGCCCTTGATCCCTTTAGCCCTAAGGGCCACACCTAACTCCCTTTTGAATATATCTAACGAACTGGCCTCAACAACTTTCTGTGGTAGAGAATTCCACAGGTTCACAATTTTCTGAGTGAAGAAGTTTCTCCTCATCTCGGTCCTAAATGGCTTACCTCTTATCCTTAGACTGTGACTCCTGGTTCTGGTCTTCCCCAACAGCAGGAACACTCTTCCTGCATCTAACCTGTCCAATCCCGTCAGAATTTTATATGTTTCTATGAGATCCCCTTTCATTCTTCTAAATTCCACTGAATATAAGCCTTGTCAATCCGGTCTTTCTTCATATGTCAGTCCTGCCATCCCGGGAATCAGTCTGGTAACCTTCGCTGCACTCCCTCAATAGCAAGCATGTCCTTCCTCAGATTAGGAGACCAAAACTGTATACAATATTCAAGGTGTGGCCTCACTAAGGCCCTGTACAACTATAGTAAGACCTCCCTGCTCCTATACTCAAATCCTCTCGCTATGAAGGCCAACATGCCATTTTCCTTCTTCACCACCTGCTGTACCTGCATGCCAACCTTCAATTTCTGATGTACCATGACACCTAGGTCTCTTGTCCTTGAAGTTAACAAGGTTGTGGGTTCGAGCCCCACTCCAGAGACCTGGGCACATAATCCAGGCTGACATGCAATTGCAGCACTGTTGAAGGTGTTGTCTGTCAGCTGAGACGTTAAACCGAGGCCCCGTCTGCTTTCTCAGGTGGACGTAAATGATCCCATGGCACGATTTCGAAGAACAGCAGAGTTATCCCCAGTGTCCTGGCAAATATTTATCCCTCAAACAACATCACTAAAAACAGATTATTTGGTCATTTATCACATTGCTATTTGTGGGAGCTTCCTGTGTGGAAATTGACTGCCGTGTTTCCTACATTACAGCAGTGCAAAAGTACTTCATTGGCTGCAGAGCACTTTGGGGTGTCTGGAGGCTGTGAAAAGCGCTATATAAAAATAAGTTATTTCCTTCTTTGTTCAGATATAGTGCACAACTCGCATAAGCCTATGATTAAACTATTCTTGAATATCTCTTCTTGAACATGGATTAAACAGAACATTTATCTTACATGCCTATGGGTTTCTAACTTTATTTGTAATTATTTCTTGTATAGACAGACCTTTAAATGGAGAATAGGATGTAATTGTAAGCACATGCATTTCTTGCTGTTTTTTGAAGTTAGCTAGACTTCAGACTCACAGAGACTGATGCCAAATGAATGAAGTACAATCAGAATTGTAATAGTGAAAAGTATTATCTTCTAAATAACTATGAGATGAAAATCCCTTTGGGCATATAGTTAAACAGGAGCGAAAGAGAAAAATAACCATAATTAGCGTTAGCAAACCCCTTGGGGGTGTTCAACATATTCCGACGCATCACAAAGTTCGGAGCTTTATAGGCTTACTATGATATTTCATAGACTGGCAAAAGAATGACATTTGCATCTTTTCCTATAATGAAGATTATGTTTCTATGTGTTGCTCATTAATTGATTTCCTGTGGTCACATAAGTGGAATAACCAGCAGCTAAGAGCATAATGGATGGGGTGTACTTGGATTTCCAGAAGGCATTTGACAAGGTGCCACATAAAAGGTTACTGCACAAGATAAAAGTTCACAGGGTTGGGGGTAATATATTAGCATGGATAGAGGATTGGCTAACTAACAGAGAACAGAGAGTCAAGATGAATTGGTCATTCTCTGGTTGGCAACCAGTAACTAGTGGGGTGCCACAGGGATCAGTGCTGGGACCCCAACTATTTACAATCTATATTAACTACTTGGAAGAAGGGACTGAGTGTAAAATTGCCAAGTTTGCTGATGATACAAAGATGGGAGGAAAAGCAATGTGTGAGGAGGAAACAAAAAATCTGCAAAAGGCCATAGGCCGGCTAAGTGAGTGGGCAAAAATTTGGCAGATGGAGTATAATGTTGGAAAGTGTGAGGTTATGCACTTTAGCAGAAAAAAATCAAAGAGCAAGTTATTATTTAAATGGAGAAAGATTGCAAAGTGCCGCAGTACAGCGGGACCTGGGGGTACTTGTGCATGAAAGGCAAAAGGATAGTATGCAGGTACAGCAAGTGATCAAGAAGGCCAATGGTATCTTGGCCTTTATTGCAAAGGGGATGGAGTATAAAAGCAGGGAAGTCTTGCTACAGCTATATAAGGTATTGGTGAGGCCACACCTGGAATACTGCGTGCAGTTTTGGTTTCCATATTTACGAAAGGATATACTTGCTTTGGAGGCAGTTCAAAGAAGGTTCACGAGGTTGATTCCGGGGAAGAGGGGGTTGACCTATGAGGAAAGGTTGAGTAGGTTTGGCCTCTACTCATTGGAATTCAGAAGAATGAGAGATGATCTTATCGAAACCTATAAGATTATGAGGGGGCTTGACAAAGTGGATGCACAGAGGATGGTTCCACTGATGGGGGAGACTAGAACTAGGGGGCATGATCTTAGAATAAGGGGCCACCCATTTAAAACAGAGATAAGGAGAAATTTCTTCTCTCAGAGGGTTGTAAATCTGTGGAATTTGCTGCTTCAGAGAGCTGAGGAAGCTGGGATATTGAATAAATTTAAGACAGAAATAGACAGTTTCTTAAATGATAAGGGGATAAGGGGTTATGGGGAGCGGGCGGGGAAGTGGAGCTGAGTCCATGATCAGATCATCCATGATCTTAATGAATGGTGGAGCAGGCTCGATTGGCCATATGGCCTACTCCTGTTCCTATTTCTTATGTTGTTATGTTCTTATAACAAAAGAAAAAGTATTATGTATAGTGTCTGGGCAGGTGCTCAAACATTGGCTCAATTTTCCCCGGTCATTTGCAACGTTTCTTTGGTGTGCGGCGTTTTTTCTGGCATAAGTATTTAATTCAAAGTTTCCCCCTGGAATCTGCGCCGGGGTAACTGCTTTAGTTACGATTTTTCCACGTGAGGTTTTTTTGACGTCATAGTTCCTTCATGTCTGCGCCAGTTTTCAGCATTTTTCGGAGTTTGCCCAAAAAATTGTTATCCGACGTCGGCGTATCTGGCCACTCCTGAAAAACCTCCTGATGAGTTAACAGAAAGCAGCACCCATTGAAAAATTGGCGCTGAAAGACGCCATTGTTTCTCATCAAAGTTTTTGGAGGGAATCTCTAACACTTGAAACATCCATAATAATATTCAACTTTTTTTACCTTTCAACGGAGTACATGGAAGTTTCTTGGATTTCTAAAATTTTCTTTTTTCTTTACTCACACGCAGGGCTGGAGGGTCATAGCGACGGCCGTCAGAATTGGCTTTGTGCCCGGACACAGGGACTCGGGGCTTGGTTGGAAAACAAGCCTGGGGGGATGGAGGGGGAGCAAGGTGACGATCGGAAGGCTGCTGCACTAGGTACAAGACTACAATGAGTTGTGGGCGGGGGGGAGGGAGGAGACATCACAAGACCTCGGTGTGGTCCATCCATACAGACCTTGGGGAAAGAGAACAAAGAACCTGTCCTGCCTGCCTTACTGCCGTTTTGAGCTTCTTGCCGAGGTAAAATTTAACTATGGGGACAATACTGACAATGCCATACCTTGTGCGAGCCTTCTGCATCATGGTGCTATGTAGGAGACTATTGATTCAACTTGAGGAACATCAGAGCCCGTAGGGTGCTGGGCAGGAGGCCTTACCCACATCGGGTATATCGAGCCAGACATTCGTACCTGCACCTGAGTGATGCAGACTGTGTCAGAAGGCTGCGTTTCCACAAAGAAGTTGTAACTGAGATCTGTGAGTTAGTAAAAGCAGACCTGCAACCTAGAAGCATCAGGAGGACTGCTTTGTCAGTTGAAGTGAAGGTTACAACTGCACTTTCGTTCTATGCCTCCGGATCGTTTCAAGCTACAACTGGGGATGTGTGCGCCATCTCTCAACATGCAACACATGTCTGAATTCAGCAGGTGACTGCTGCACTATATGCCCGGAGGAATGACTACATAAAGTTCCCCAAAGTTCCCCAAAGGCTTGCCAAAGGTACAGGGCTGCATTGATTGTACCCACATCGCCTTGCGAGCACCTTCGGCGGATTCCGAGATGTACAGGAACAGAAAAGGCTTCCACTCCATTAATGTACAGCTCGTGTGTGACGACAGGCATCGCATCATGTCAGTCGAGTGCAAGATAGCCTGGGAGCACCCATAATGCGTTCATCCTACGCGAAAGCGTTATATCTGCCATGTTTCAGCAGCAGCCAGAAGGGCTGAGCTACTTATTATATATTCCCCTGAGATTCTCGGTCAGTTCACTGTTGTATGCTGCATGCTGCATAACTTAGCCATATGAGGCAGCAGCAGATGGTCGGAGAAAACCCACCTGCTGTGAGAGTGGCCAATGATAATGATGATGAAGATGCAGATGATGAGCAGGAGGAGGAGGACGAGGACGAGGAAGCCATGTAGCTACTTGGACATGGAGGAGGGCGGGCCGTCGTGCTCCTTTAACGATTGCTCGAGCCTTGCGCCAGCGGCTGACCCGTGAACGCTTTGCTGCCTGAAGGCTCAGCGACAACTATTCCACATGGACCATGTTTACTGTTTGGACCTGTTCTGTAATGTTGTGTTGTGTTAATGGAACAAATGATGGAAATGATTCTTGTTTAATTCAAAAGTTGTGTGTTAATAATCGAACAAATAATGGAAATGATTCAGATTTAACGTAAAATATATTTTATTCAAAAGTTTAACAAACAGTTCTTTGTACTTAACTTTAATAAAATTATTCTTGTGTCAAACTTTCAAATTTTCAGTTATGATCACTTACAAACTTTAAGATCACTTACAAACTCTAAGGTCACTTAAAAACTTTAAGATCACTTACTAACTTTTAAACTTGTAAATTTACATAACTTAGAAAAATCTTTTAATTTGAGAACAGTTACAACAGTAACAACAACAACAACAGCAGCAAAGAAAGGCTGCACCCATCTCTCCTCCACCTTATTCTAAGACCGCCCGCTGCACTTGTTCTTGGTGACTCCACCACCCTTGCCCGTAGGTGGTGGCACAGTGTTTCTGGGGTTGATACCAAGCTTATTCTTTATAAGATCTCGGGTAGTGCGTACCTGTCGTGGGGTGGGGGCGGGGTGGGGGGGGCTGGTGGGGGGTTGCGGAGGGCAGCAATGTGAAGGGCCCAGGTGGCAATGTGGAGGGCCCGGCTTGGGGCTCTTCAGAGGCTAGTGTGGGGATTGAACACAAGAACATAAGAACATAAGAATTAGGAACAGGAGTAGGCCATCTAGCCCCTCGAGCCTGCTCCACCATCCAACAAGATCATGGCTGATCTGGCCATGGACTCAGCTCCACTTACCCGCCCGCTCCCCATAACCCTTAATTCCCTTATTGGTTAAAAATCTATCTATCTGTGATTTGAATACATTCAATGAGCTAGCCTCAACTGCTTCCTTGGGCAGAGAATTCCACAGATTCACAACCCTCTGGGAGAAGAAATTCCTTCTCAACTCGGTTTTAAATTGGCTCCCCCGTATTTCGAGGCTGTGCCCCTTAGTTCTAGTCTCCCTGACCAGTAGAAACAACCTCTCTGCCTCTATCTTGTCTATCCCTTTCATTATTTTAAATGTTTCTATAAGATCACCCCTCATCCTTCTGAACTCCAACGAGTAAAGACCCAGTCTACTCAATCTATCATCATAAGATAACCCCCTCATCTCTGGAATCAGCCTAGTGAATCGTCTCTGTACCCCCTCCAATGCAAGTATATCCTTCCTTAAGTAAGGTGACCAAAACTGCACGCAGTACTCCAGGTGCGGCCTCACCAATACCCTATGCTGTTGCAGCAGGACCTCCCTGCTTTTGTACTCCATCCCTCTCGCAATGAAGGCCAACATTCCATTCGCTTTCCTGATTACCTGCTGCACCTGCAAACTAACTTTTTGGGATTCATGCACAAGGACCCCCAGGTCCCTCTGCACCGCAGCATGTTGTAATTTCTCCCGATTCAAATAATATTCCCTTTTACTGTTTTTTTTCCAAGGTGGATGACCTCACATTTTCCGACATTGTATTCCATCTGCCAAACCTTAGCCCATTCGCTTAACCTATCTAAATCTCTTTGCAGCCTCTCTGTGTCCTCTACACAACCCGCTTTCCCACTAATCTTTGTGTCAACTGCAAATTTTGTTACACTACACTCTGTCCCCTCTTCCAGGTCATCTATGTATATTGTAAACAGTTGTGGTCCCAGCACCGATCCCTGTGGCACACCACTAACCACCGATTTCCAACCTGAAAAGGACCCATTTATCCCGACTCTCTGCTTTCTGTTAGCCAGCCAATTCTCGATCCATTTCCTCTGACTCTGCATACCTTTATCTTCTGCAGTAACCTTTTGTGTGGCACCTTATCGAATGCCTTTTGGAAATCTAAATACACCACATCCATCGGTACACCTCTATCCACCATGCTCATTATATCCTCAAAGAATTCCAGTAAATTAGTTAAACATGATTTCCCCTTCATGAATCCATGTGGGAGTGGCAGTTGATTCTGTCAATGGATGCGGGGTCTGGGCGTGTTCCCTTATTGCAGCAGCTAACTCCAACATGCCGTCCCTCATGCGCCCTGACAGTATCTCAACGACTTGCAACATTCCCTCCCTCATGTTGAACAAAGCTATCTGAACTACCTGTGACATTCCCTCCCTCGTGATCAGTGACAGTGTTTGCACTACCTCTGACATTCCCTCCCTGATGTTCATTGACAGCGGATCAGCTGACTAAGAAATTCCCTCACTCATGGTCCTGGACATCGTTCCCATTTCTCATAAGGTTGCTGCTACTTCTCCCAACAGTCCCATTACCTCATCACCCACCCCACTGATGGTGTCCAGGAGTGATCGGGCAAGGTCAATGCTCTCCTCACTCACTGCCATCATCTGAACCACATCTGTTAGATCCTGCACGTCAGGAGAGTGCGGTCGAGCTCTCCTTCCCCTCCTTACCCTGGGTGTGGCTCGGAGCACCCAGTGAGACCCGCAGACTCGGACGGTGGGGCCCTCGGTGTGCCTCGCTGCACCACACCATTGGGACCTGCAGCCTCGGACGTTAGGAAATCATGGAATATCCCAGCAACACTCAAACCACTAGTCACGGAAGGGGCGGCACCTGCACCTCCACCAAAGTCAGTAAAACAGTGGGGGCTTCATCCATCTCCATCTCCTCCCCCTCCCCCTCCCCCTCACCCCCGTGCTCTTGGTCTGGAAGGTGGGATTGGAAGATGTTCTCCTCTTCAGGCTCGTTCTCATCTGAATCTTCTTCTGCAACGTCAGGGTTGGCCTCAAGTTCTGCAAAATATAACAGAACAGACAAATAGTTAGCAGCAGAGGAGGGGGCAGGGTGGGTGGCATTAGTAGGCTCACACACCACAGGCAGCAGGCTGATTTGAAGGACCACGATGAATGATAGCACACTCGATCAGCTTCGCTGGGCAGGGCACATAGTTCACATGCCAGATACGAGACTCCCGAAGCAAATGCTTTATGCGGAGCTCCTTCATGGTAAACAAGCCAAAGGTGGGTAGCGGAAACGGTATAAGGACACCCTCAAATCCTCCTGGTAAAGTGCAACATTACCACTGACACCTGGGAGACCCTGGCCGAAGACCGCCCGAGATGGAGAAAGTGCATCTGGGAGGGCGTTGAGCTCGTCAAGTCTCAACATAAAGAGCGTGAAGAGGTCAAGCGCAGGCAGCGGAAGGAGCACCCGGCAAACCAGCCCCACCCACCCCTTCCCTCGACGAATGTCTGTCCCACCTGTAACAGGGTCTGTGGCTCTCGTATCGGACTGTTCAGCCATCAAAGAACTCACTTTGGGAGTGGGAGCAAGCCTTCCTCGATTCCGAGGGACTGCCTATGATGATGATCAACCAAAGCGTAGCTGACGGAGACATGCCAAGGAACCGAAGCATGGCTCGCCCGCGCAGTATTTAACATTTAGCAAAGCCAGACTGTGAAATGTTCAGGACTTACCCTCTCCCTCGAGTGTGGGCCCAGCTTATGCAGTGGTGGTTGCTTTTCTCCAGGCGGGACCCATCAAAGCAGCAACCCTGTCTTCCAAGATTTGCCAGGCCTCCTCCTGTTCGAGTTCTTTGCCTTTTATTATGTGCCACCTTCCTCTGCAAAGATGAAAATGCAACTTTTTAGAGAGCGTGTCTTTCTGCTGGGTGGGACATGTACAGTTGGTCAAATTTACAATTGCAATTCCATTGAATGAATGAAAATATTACTTACACTAACTACTTGACCAAAGTTTTGCCACTTCGTTTTTATACTGGCCTCCAGACCTCGTGGTGGTCACCATTGCACAGTAATCTTCTGCAACCTGTTTCCTGCGTTTCTTCATTTCTTTGGGTGGAACTTTTATATGACCTGTGCTGGTGTCCAGCTCCTGCCATCTGGTCTCAATCACAGTAACTAGTGCCTCCACTTCATCCTGTGAGAAACTCTTGGTCCTTGCACCGCGTTGCATCTTGTATTGTTGCAGATCTGATTTGAAATGCTCTCACACAGCACTCCTTCTCACACAACTGGGCTCTTTATAAATGGCCGATTGCCAACCTGGAGCTGTACTGCGCATGCGCGTCCAATGATATAACCTCAAAAATGACATTTTTTTTGTCTAGCATGCGCAGAAGGTGCAGCATCATTTTTTCGACGCAGACAGCAGACTCCACCCCCACCCCCCCCCCCCCCCCAAGATGACTGGACATGCTGCACGGCACCAAATTTGAATTATACATCGGGGAAACTTTGGCAAAATATTTCTGGTGCATTTCTGGCCAAGAAAAACGGGCGTAACTCTGGCAACATGCCAGAAAATGGGCTTGGGCAAAATTGAGTCCAACGTCCCTTGGATTATAGAACTGACCCCAGTGTGTAATAATGTGCCCTGGAGTTTCTGGCTATGTGTGTTATACCTCTGGTCATTCTGTAACTTCCTGGGCCAATATTTCAGCATGGTGAAAGAAATAATATGCATTTATATAGCGCCTTTCACAACCGCAGGATGTCGTAAGGCACCTCACAGCCGAAGAAGTATGTTTGAAGCGTAGTCACTGTTAAAGGGACACACAACAGCCAATTTGTACATAGTAAGATCCCACAGACAGCAATGAGATAAATATCCAAATCATCTGTTGGTGGTGGTGTTGTTTGAAGATAAATAAACACTGGACAAGACAGCAGGGAAACACTCCTGCTCTTCTTCGAATAGTGCCATGGGATCTTTTAAATCCACCCGAGAGGGCGGACAAGGCTTCAGTTTAGCATCCCATCCCAAAGGAGGCACCTCTGACAGTGTCGCATTCCCTCAGTGCTGCTCCGGAGCGTCAGCCTAAACGATGGGCTCAGTTTTGGATGAAGGGCTGCAACCCACACCCTCTGACTTAAGTAGTGAGTGTGATATCATGGAGACTGACGCTGGCAGCCAAAACACTACCAAACAAGTGTTTAAATGATGGGGCTAGCAAACATTACTTATTATAGCATCTAGATTCAACATCTTCAGCTGTCATTAAAGATGCTAAATGATCATTTCATTTAATTAAGAATAGCCAAACTGCATGCACGCAAAACAACAAGACTGTGTGCTGTACAGATTAAGGGCTCAATTTTCCCCAGTGATTTGCGCCGTTTTTTTGGCGCGCGCTGCTTTTTTTGGCCTAAATTTTAAAAATCCAAGTTTCCCCAAAGATTGTGCGCCAGCGTAACTCAGTTAGTTACGATTTTTTTACGGTTAGTTTTTTTTTTTGCGTCATAACCTGATGTCTGCGCCAGTTTTTCACATTTATGCAAGTTTGCCCAACTTACATTGTTCCCAGGACGGCATATGTGACCACTCCCAAAAACCCTTCTGGGCACTTAAGAAAAACCAGCGCACATGAAAAAATCGGCGCAGAAAGACGAAGTTTTGGAGGGAGTCAACAGCACATTATGCATCAGGAAGCTTCATTTTTTTCAAACTTAAAACGCAGAAAACGTAAGTTTAATGCAATTCTTTCATTTTGGATTTTTTTCAAAGTGCCACGCCACCACTGAATGTCTCCAAACCGGGCTCGAGGGTCGGAGTGTTGGACGGCAGAATCGGTCCCTCGGCTGGGCACAGTGGCTCGGGGTTTAGCTTCAAAAGAAGCCCTGGGCTGTGGTGGAATGTAGAAGCTGAACTGAAGGCACTATGCAGCAGCAGCATCAAATGAAGCCTGGGGGATGCGGGGGGGGGGGGGGCGGGAGGGGCGGGTGTTTCCCAATCTAAGCAAGCCTATCGTGCATGCCCTGAACTGGATGTGGTCCATACTCGGGCATAGACCTTGGGCGAGTGTCATGTATGTACTTTTGGGATCACTAGCCACTAGATAGCGACACTGTCGGAGGCCATTGGGCTGCACGCATGTGTGTGCAGCCCAAGTATAAAAGGCCAGCCATTGCGTATATTAGTCACTTTGGGCCTTAATAAAGCAGAGCCAAGGTCATACCTCTTGGAGTTCAACAGTACTCAGTCTAACAGTTATTTCATACACAACATTTGGCGACGAGGCAACAAGAACCTTTGCATGCAAAAATGAGCACAATTGGATTGTTGGAGTGATTTGTGGAAGGAGAAGATTGGGCAGGCTTTGTGAGCCCTTTGAGCCAGTTCTTCATGGCCAACAAAATGGAGGAGGCCGGCGACGCAGACCGGCGCCGGCCGGTGTTCCTCACGGTTTGCGGTCCAAAAATTTATGGTCTGAAAAAGAATCTACTCCTGCCTGTGAGTCCAACAGAGAAGCCGTATGAAGAATTGTGTACACTGGTACAGGACCACCGTAAGCCAGACAAAGGCATCATCATCCCGAGATACAGATTTTACACGCACGTTCGCTCAGAGGGCCAGAATGCGGCGGAATTCGATGCCAATCTGAGACGTCTAGCGGGACCGTGTAAGTTCGGGGCTGTGTTGGCAGACATGCTGCAGGACTTCTTTGTAATCGGCATCAACCACGAAGTGATCCTGTGTAAACTACTGGCGGTGGTGATGTTGGGCTTTCACGAGCGCTCAGTCATGCATGACGACGGATGGAAGTCTGAAGCAGATAGCAGTGAAAAATCGAAACTCGGCAAGTACGTAAATATGATTGATTCGGCGTTCGTCAGAGCTGCACATGGCAGGGCCTACCCAACTGCGTACGCAAAACCTGTGGCTGCCCAAAGTCCGCCAGCAGGAATGCATCCGATTTCTCCATGTTGGCGTGGTGGGGGAAATCACCGGCACCAGCAGTGCCGATTTAAGCAATATAGTTGCAAAGGCTGTCTGAGAGTGGGGCATCTCCAGCGCAAGTGTCCGCAGATCAGCAAACGTGCTGCGACACACCACGTGGAGGATGATGGTCAGACTAGTGCAGATCTGGATACGCAATCCGAGATACCAGAGGAGGACGTGTATGGACTGTACTTGTTCCTAACTAAGAGCAAACCGATATTGATCAACGTGAAATTTAATGGGGTGCCAGTATTGATGGAACTAGACACGGGGACGAGTCAATCGATAATGAGCCAGAGGGCATGTGACAAGCTGTGGGATGTTAAGGCTGTGAGGCCCAGGCTGAGTCCAGTCAATGCAAAGTTGTGCACATATACCAAAGAACTCATAACGGTGATTGACAGTGCCACAATTAAAGTGTCGTGATGGTGCGGTTCACGAGTTACCGTTATGGATTGTCCCAGGCAATGGCCCAACGCTGTTCGGTAGGAACTGGCTTGAAAAAATCAGATGCAATTGGAACGACATCAAGGCGTTGTCGTCGGAGAAAGATACATGTGCCCAAGTATTGAGCAAGATCCCCTCGCTGTTCGAACCAGGCATCGGCAACTTCACAGGAGCCACGGTGCAGATCCATGTGGACTCGGATGCAAGACCCGTCCATCATAAAGCTCGGGCAGTTCCGTATATGATGAGGGAGAAGGTCAAAATCAAACTGGACAGACTCCAGCATGGAGGGATCATATCACCGGTTGAACTTAATGAATGGGCCAGCTCCATTGTTCCTGTGCTGAAAAGTGATGGCACAGTCAGAATCTGTGGAGACTACAAGGCTACGATCAACAGGGTTTCGAAACAGGATCTATTGTGTATGAAATAATCTCACGAGGCCAAGTACTGTAAGCTGAAACTAGTGTGACCTTGGTCTCTTTATTATAGAGTGTCTAAACAACAAGGTAGCAAACCTTTTATACCAGCACGGCACAAGGTGTGGGTGACCGGTAGGACTCCCGCAGTCATGCCCTCTGGTGGCAACTATATATAGCTACATACATAACATCACTCCCTCCAAAGTCTTTGATACAACTATTTACAGATTGAGACTGTCAGGGGCCCTTCGCTCCTGGGTTGATCGTCTCAGTTCGAAGTTGGGCGTGGGTGAGCCGGTCAGGGCATCGCTGCACTGCGGTGCAGTGGGTCTGGCTCGACTGTCCCGGGGGATGGGTTCTTCTTCATGGTTGGCAGCAGGGTCGATTGCTGGTTGTGTGTGTTGTGGTGGGTCGTCAATGTTGATATCTTCTTCCGTTTGTTCCTGGTTGTCGGTGAAACGCAACCTGGTCTGAACAATATGCTTTCTGCACGTTTGGTCATTTGTCAATTTGACTTCAAACACCCTACTCCCCTCCTTGGCCAAAACAGTGCCAGCAACCCACTTAGGACTTGGACCATAGTTGAGCATAAACACCGGATCATTCACATCAATATCACGAGTTACAGCCACGTGGTCATGATACATGCTCTGCTTTTGCCGCTGGGTTTCCACATACTCATTGAGGTCTGGGTGGACTAGGAAGAGCCTTGTCTTGAGAGCCGTCTTCATAAGAAGTTCAGCGGGCGTGACCCCTGTGAGCAAGTGGGGTCGTGTCTGATATGCGAGCAGAATGCATGACAAGCGGGTCTGCAAGGAGCCATCCGTCACTCGCTTCAGGCTCTGCTTAATCATTTGGACTGCCCGCTCCACTTGGCCATTTGAGGCGGGCTTGAAAGGAGCAGACCTGACGTGCTTGATGCCATTGTGGGTCATGAACTCGCTGAACTCGGAGATAATGAAACAGGTCCATTGTCACTGACAAGGACGTCGGGCAGGCCATGGGTGTCAAACATTGCCCTGAGGTTTTCAATGGTGGCTATGGATGTGCTGGATGACATTATCACACATTCAATCTATTTAGAGTAGGCATCCACAACTAGGAGAAACATTTTCTCGAGGAAAGAACCGGCAGAATCCACATGAATCCTGGACCATGGTTTGGAGGGCCATGACTACAGGCTCAGGGGAGCCTCCTGGGTGCATTGCTCAGTTGTGAGCAACTATAGCGTTGGTGCACACATGATTCAAGATCTGAGTCGATGCCGGGCCATCAGACATGCGATCTGGCAATGGCCTTCATCATGACTATGGCTGGGTGTGTACTGTGGAGGTCGAGTATAAAGGTCTCCTTGCCTTTTTTTGGCAAAACCACGCAATTACCCCATAATAAGCAGTCAGACTGAATAGACATTTCACCTTTGCGGCGGTGAAAAGGCTTAAATTCATCCTGCATTTCCCGGTGAATGGCTGACCAGTTTCTGCTTAGGACACAACTCTTTACTTGAGATAGCACTGGGTCCTGGCTGGTCCAGACGTGTGAACCCTCACTCTCAAAAGCCTCCATGACGATTACCAAGTCTGCTGGCTGTTCCATTTCAACCCCGGTGGTGGGAAGTGGAAGCTGGCTGAGTGCATCAGCACAGTTGTTGGTGCCTGGTCTGTGGCGAATAACATAGTCGTATGCGGATAGTGTCAGTGCCCACCTTTGGATGCGGGCTGAAGCATTGGTGTTTATACCTTTGCTTTCAGAGAACAGTGAAATGAGCGGCTTGTGGTCAGTTTTGAGCTCAAATCGCAGGCCGAATAGGTACTGGTGCATTTTCTTAACTGCATAAACACATGCTAAGGTCTCTTTTTCAACCATACTATAGGCTCTTTCAGCCTTGGAAAGGCTCCTGGACGCATATGCAACTGGGTGGAGCTTCCCCAATACATTAGCTTGCTGTAGCACACAACCGATCCCATACGATGAGGCATCACAAGCTAGCTCTAATCGTTTGCATGGGTCAGATAGTACAAGTTACTTATTAGAGCATAACAGGTTCCTAGCCTTCTCGAAGACTGTCTCTTGAGATTTACCCCAAACCCAGTCATTACCCTGACATAGCAACATGTGGAAACGTTCTAACAATGTGCTCAACCCAGGTAGAAAGTTACCAAAGTAATTGAGGAGTCCCAGGAACGAATGCAGCTCCATCACATTTTGGGGTCCAGGTGCATTCTTGATGGCCTCTGTCTTGGAGTCCGTGGGCCCGATGCCATCAGCTGCAATCTTCCTCCCCAAAAATTCAACCAAAAATTCGCCAGGAAAACACACTTAGAGCGTTTCAGCCTGAGTTCCACTCTGTCCAGGCGACGCAGGACTTCTTCCACGTTGTGTAGGTGTTCTGTAGTGTCACAACCGGTGATCAGGATGTCATCTTCGAACACGACAGTCCTTAGGATGGATTTTAGCAAGCTCTCCATGTTCCTCTGGAATATTGCAGCAGCCGAACGAATCCCAAAGGGGCATCGGTGGTAAATAAACAGTCCCTTGTGCGTGTTAATGCACGTCAGCTTTTTCGAGGATTCAACCAGCTCTTGAGTCATGTTGGCAGAGGTCAGGTCCAACTTGGAAAATGACTTCCCGCCCGCCAGTGTTGCAAATAGGTCGTCTGCCTTCGGTAGTGGGTACTGGTCCTGTAGCGAGACTCGGTTGATTGTCACCTTATAGTCCCCGCAAATTCGGACCGTGCCGTCGTTTTTCAAAACCAGGACGATGGGACTGGCCCATTCATTGAACTCGACAGGCGAAATGATTCCATCACGTCGAAGTCAGTCCAGCTCGATCTCGACTTTCTCCCTCATCATATAAGGGATTGCCCGAGCCTTGTGATGGGCAGGCCGTGCATCCGGGACTAGGTGGATTTGCACCTTGGCTCTCGTGAAGTTGCCGATGCCTGGTTCAAATAGCGAGGGGAACTTGCTCAAGACCTGAGCACATGAGGCATCATTCACTGATGACAAGGCTTTGATGATGTCCCAGTTCCATCTGATTTTTTGGAGCCAACTTCTGCCAAACAGTATTGGGCCATTGCCTGGAACAATCCATAAGGATAAATCATGCACAGCTCCGCCGTGCGACACCTTCACAGCCGTACTTCCAATGACTGGAATGAGGTACAAAGTTTTGTATTGACGGGGCTCAGTTTAGGTCTCTGTGCCTTGTTGACCCACAATCTTTCGAAAGCCTTCTGGCTCATTATTGACTGACTCGCACCTGTGTCTAACTCCATAGACACTGGAACTCCATTTAGCTTTACTTCCAGCATGATAGGTGGGCTCTTAGTGGTGAAAATGTGCACCCTATGCACTTCTTCCTAGGGTTGAGTTGCCTGTTCTGTGTGATCCACGCCGGATCGATCATCCTCTACCACACGGTGTGTCGCAGCACATCTGCACATTCGCTGGAGGTGCTCCATTGTTGCACAGCCTTTGCACACGTAGTGCTTGAATCGGCATTGATGGGCCCGATGATTGCCCCGCAGCGCCAACAAGGTGCTAATGGATTCACATTTACCCCTGGTGGCAGACTCTGAGTCACTCCAGGTCTTGTAGCAGCAGGCAAACTGGCTCAGCCATGAGCAGTTATGCCTATTGGTGACGTTAGTTTGTGTACAGTATTTGCCGGTCCCATTGAGCCTCGATATTGAGAAGAGATCACTTTAGTGTTGTCGTCCGTGGACATGAATGCTTGAGCGATCGTGATGGCTCTGCTCAGGTCTAGGTTTTCGGCAGCCTAGAATGACCTCATGGCTGATTCCCAGCATGAAGAAGTCCCACAGCATTTCCCCCAACGCAGCTCCGAATTCGGAGGGGCCCAGCAAGACGTTTAAGGTCGACGATAAATCCCGCCACGTCCTGGCCCACAGCACGATGGTGCGTGTAAAAGCGATACCTGCCCATGAGGATGCTCTCCTTCGGTTTTAAGTGGTCGCGGACCAGCATGCACAGCTCCGGGTAATCCTTCTGTGATGGTTTCGTTGGGGAGAGGAGATTCTTGATGAGTCCGTATATTTTGGACCCACAAACGGTGAGGAGGATAGCCGTGCGTTTAACGGCGCTGTTGGCTCCTTCCAGTCCATTGGCCACGAAGTACTGGTCGAGGCGATCAACAAAATCTTACCAATCTTCAACAAATCGTTCTAAAATACCAATGGTAGCCATGGTCGCATGAAAGTTTGTATTTCTTTATTCATCGCTAGTTATTGTGTATGAAATAATCTCACGAGGCCGAGTACTGTAAGCTGAAACTAGTATGACCTTGGTCTCTTTATTATAACTCCAGAGTGCCAAAACAACAAGGTGGCAAGCCTTTTATACCAGCACAGCACGAGGTGTGGGTCATCCGTAGGACTCCCGCAGTCATGCCCTCTGGTGGCAACTATATATAGCTACATAGATAACAGATCAGTATCCATTACCGAAGGCTGATGACTTATTTGCAACGCTAGCCAGGGGGAAGTCGTTCATCAAACTGGACTTGACGTCGGCCTACACGACACAGGAGCTGGTCGAGACGTCAAAGAGACTTACGTGCATTAACACGCAAAAAGGACGGTTTATTTATCACAGGTGCCCTTTTGGAATTCGCTCGGCTGCAGCAATATTTCAGAGGAACATGGAGAGTCGACTGAAGTCCATTCCCAGAATCGTCGTGTTCCAAGATGACATCCTGATCACAGGACATGACTCCGAGGAACATCTGAACAACCTGGAAGAGGTTCTACATCGTCTGGACAAAGTGGGACTCATTCTGCAATGCTCGAAGTGCGTCTTCATGGCACCAGAGGTCGAATTCCTGGGGAGGAAAATTGCTGCTGACGGCATCAGGCCCACGGACGTGAAAACCAAGGCCATCAAAGAATACACCCAAACTGCAGAATATGACGGAGCTGCGTTCCTTCCTGGGTCTACTCAACTACTTCGGTAACTTCCTACCTAAATTGAGCACCTTATTAGAACCACTGCACATACTGCGAAGAAAAGGAGTCAACTGGGTATGGGGTGCGTCTCAAGACAGAGCTTTTGAGAAAGTCACTAATCTGCTTTGCTCTAACAAGTTGCTGGTACATTATAACCCATGTAAATGTTTAGTATTGGCCTGTGATGCTTCGGGATATGGAATTGGTTGCGTACTCCAACAAGCTAATGAGCCGGGTAAACTTTAACCAGTCGCGTATGCTCCAAAAAGTTTATCTAAAGCAGAAAGAGCCTACAGCATGGTAAAGAAAGAAGCACTAGCCTGTGTGTATTCAGTTAAAAAGATGCATCAGTACCTGTTTGGTCTTCGGTTTGAACTGGAGACAGATCACAAGCCGCTTATTTCACTGTTCTTTGAAAACAAAGGTATCAATACCAACGCTTCATCCCGCATCCAGAGGTGGGCGCTGACATTATCCGCTTATGATTATGTCATTCACCATAGACCTGGCACCGAAAATTGTGCCGATGCTTTGAGCCATCTGCCGTTGCCCACACCGGAGGTGGAAACGCCACAACCGGTGGATCTATTGTTAGTTATGGATGGTTTTGAGAGTGAAGGAACCCGTGTCACTGTTCAACAAGTTAAGACCTGGACCTTGTATAAAATTTAAAGTTTTCAGTTAAGATCGCTTAAAAACTTTAAGATCACTTACAAACTGTTAAACTTGTAAATTTACATACCTTACAAAAAACTTTTAATTTGAGAACAGTTACAACAGTAACAACAATAATAACAACAACCACCACAGCAGCAGCAAAGAAAGGCTGCACCCATCTCTCCTCCACCTTATTGTAAGACCGCCCGCTGCGCTTGGTCTTGGTGACTCCACCCCTGCCCGCAGACGGTGGCGCAGCGTTTCTTGGGTTGGTACCAAGCTTATTCTTTCGAACATCTCGAGTAATGCGCACTTCCTGATGGGGGCAGGGGGGCGCAGGCAGTAATGTGGAAGGCCCGGCCTGGTCTGGGGATTGGAGTGGGAGTGGCAGTTGATTCTGTCAATGGGTGCAGTGTCTGGGCGTGTTCCCTTATTGCAGCAGCTAACTCTGACATTCCGTCCCTCATGTGCCCTGACAGGAACTCAACTGCATGCAACATTCCCTCCCTCATGTTCGCTGATAGTATATTAACTACCTGCAGCATCCCACTGGGACCCGCAGCCTCGGACAGTGGGGCCCGGGGTGTGCCTCGCTGCATCCCATTGGGACCCCGCAGCTTCAGACGGTGGGGCCCTGGGTGTGGCTTGCTGCACCCCACTGGAATCTCCAGCCTTGGACTGTGGGAAAGCATGGAATGTCCCAGCAACACTCGTACCACTCAGGAAAGGGGCTGGCACCTCAATGGGCGGCACCTGCACCTCCTCCAGACTGAGTACAACAGTGGGGGGCTTTATTCATCACCACTCCCTTCCCCTCCTCCTTACCCCCATTCTCTTGGTCTGGAAGGTGGGATTGGAAGATGTTCTCCTCTTCAGGCTCGTCCGTGTCTGAATCTTCTTCTGCATCGTCAGGGTTGGCCATATATAACAGAACACAGACAAATGATTAGCAGCAGAGGGGACAGGGTGGGTGGCATGAGTAGGCTCACACAGCGCAGGCAGCAGGCTGATTTGAAGGACCACGATGAATGATAGCACATTGCATCAACCGAAGTGTAGCTGACGGAGACATCCCCATGAACCGAAGCAGAGCTAGCCCATGCAGTACTTAACATTTAGCAAAGCCAGACTGTGGAATTTGCAGGACTTACCCCCTCCCTCGAGTGTGGGCCCAGCTTGTGCAGTGGTGGTTGCTTTTCTCCTGGCAGGACCCATCAAAGCAGCGACCCTCTCTTCCAAGTGTGTCAGTGGCTGCAGATTTGCTGGGCCTCCTCCTGTTCGAGCTCTTTCCCTTTTGTTGTGTGCCACCATCCTCTGCAAAGATGAAAATATAACTTTTTGGAGAGGCTGGTTCGGACATATAAAGATGGTCACACTTACAATTGCAATTCCAGTGAATAAATGAAAATATTACTTACACTAACTACTTGACCAAGGTCCTGCCGCTTCTTTTTGCACTGGCCTCCAGACCTCAGGGTGGTCACCATTGCAAAGTAATCTTCTGCAAGTTGGTTCCAGTGTTTCTTCATTTCATTTGGTGAAATTTTTATGTGACCCCTGCTGGTGTCCAGTTCATGCCATCTGGCCTCAATCACAGTAACTAGTGCCTCCACTTCATCCTGTACGAAATTCTTGGTGCTTGAGCCCAGTTGCACCTTTTATTGCAGCTTCAATTTTTCCAATGACAATTAAAGTTCTCACACACAACTGGCTCTTTACAAATGGCCGAATGCAGACCGGGAGCTGTACTGAGCGTGCGCGCCCATAGCAATCAAGTCAAAACGTCCTTTTTTTTCATGCATGCGCAGAAGTGGGAGGGGCATCGTTTTTTCGCCACAGACATTAGGCTCCATCCCCGAAGCTAAAGGACAGGCTGCGCAGCGCTAAATTCAAAAAATTTGAGTAGTCGGGGCCCAAAAAAACTCTTGCAGTACACCAAAAAACGGCATTGGGGAAAATTGAGCCCGAAGAGTTAGTACTTTTTAAGCAAGCTTTATTTAATTGTACTGATCGGATAATATCTTCTTAAAAGTGCTCAAAATTCTCATCCTTGTTTACAAATCCCTCCATGGCCTCATCCCTTGCTATCTCTATAATCTCCTTCAGTCTCACAACCCACCAAGATATCTGTGCTCCTCAAACTCTGCACTCTTGAGCATTCCTGATTATATTTGCTCAGCCATCGGCAGCCGTGCCTTCAGCTGCCTGGATCCTAAGCTCTGGAACTGCCTCCCTAAACTGCTCCACCTCTCTACCTCGCTTTCCTCCTTTAAGACGCTCCTTAAAACCTACCTCTTTGACCAAGCTTTTGGTCATCTGCCGTAATTGCTTCTTGTAAATCTTTTCTGTCCTGGCCAATATTTATACCTTAATTGACATAACAAAAACAGATTATCTGGCCATTGTCACATTGCTGATTGTGGGAGTTTGCTGTGCACTAGTTTGCTGCTGCCTTTCTCATATTACAACAGTGACTACACACCCAAAATGTACTTGATTGGCTGTAAAGTGCTCTGAGACGTCTGGCGGTTGTGAAAGGCGCTATATAAATCCAAGTCTTTCTTTCTTTCTTCTTCATGTGGCTGGTCTCAAATTTTTATCTTATAGCACTCCTGTGAAGCGCCTTGGGACATTTTTCTACATTAAAGGCACTATGTAAACACAGGTTGTTGTTGGTGCTAATGATTTTTAGGTGATTGCAAAACAAATTGTAAGAGTCAGAGACAATTTCATGTTGATTAATAGGAATCAACGCATACATACTTTTTCAGCTGGGTTCCTATTTAACAGGTGCAAAGGTTCATGGGAGGCAGCCACTTTGTAACACAAAACATTCCTTTCACATTACATTCCCAGAGAAAGATATTTGATCACCCCAATTTCTGATTGTCTTTTCAGACTCTCTCTTGATGTGGTCTAGCTTTGGAATAATTTTGGAAAAACTGACATTGCATAGTGCAAACATTTCCTCCATTAGATTCGTGCGCAGACCAAAGTATTTATACTGTGAGAAGAGCCAAGGAGAGTTGCCAAGAGACTGAAACAAGAGACTGAATGAGGTTTTAAAATGCAGGTAGCGCTGACTGCTGTGCGTGATGTGTATTGTGTGTTTTCCAATTTGCTTGCACGTTACTCTACTTTAAAGACATATTTTCCTTTGGGGATCTGTTTCCTAATGGTCATGGTATCCTTTTCTGGGCCAGCACAGATATGTGTTACAAAAACTAAAAACAATAAAATTAAATGAAAACATTTAAGAATCAAAGCATCGTGCAATTTCCCTTTCATTTGCAATAGAGCAGGCTTCTGGTAAATCGATTGCTTCATTCTAGGTTCAAATTATTTTTGTTCCATTATCCAGTGGCCGCAACCTCGCCTTGAGCATTAATTGATCTCGAAAGTAAAAATGAATGGGAGAGTCTTTTAACTGCTGGCACGACCCAGGTCTTGACTAAAAAAAAATGGGCAACTGATCATCGGAAGTTTGCTTGGGTAACTTGTGCACCCAAATCAGGCATGAGGCCATTTGGTTCTATAAGTCAGCGTCCTATGCAGGACCTTGTATACATAAGAACATAAGAAATAGGAGCAGGAGTAGGCCATTTGGCCCCTCGATCATGGCTGATCTGATCTTGGCCTCAGTTCCACTTCCCTGCCTGCTCCCCACAACCCTTGACTCCCTTATCGTTCAAAAATCTGTCTATCTCCACCTTGAATATATTCAAAGACCCAGCCTCCACAGCTCTCTGGGGTACAGAATTCCAAAGGTTCACAACCCTCTGAAAGAAGAAATTCCTCCTCACTTCCATTTGAAATGGGCGACCCCCGCTATTCGGAAACTATGCCCCCCTTTGCAAAAGACAAATGGGCAGAACATGCATGGCGCATGTCACTCCCATTTCTCCATGCGTTGAGAGACCTGACCAGTGATCCTTAAAGGATCCACTGGAGGTCTAAGGATTTATGCAGGGCCAGGAGGTAACCGAGCATGCTCCTCCACACTCCACAGCGATCTTCCAGCCCACTGCGGGCAGGTTCTCGCCACTCCTCCTCCCACTTCACCCCCATCCACGCCCCCAACCCCCCCCCACCCTCCGCAGGCCTCACCAGTCGGCCGGCAGTGGACTACAGCCAGATGTTACCTGCTATGACAACCAGCGAGCTGGAGCGTTGTTGCCCATTTGACACCCGCAGCTCGCTGACAAAATGCTAAACCTAGTTTTGGACTCCCAACTTACGCGTTGGGCGGCTCACACGTTGGACGGGTGACGCGGGCGCATCGCGGATATCGCGCCTGCTCATCGCCCAAACCAATGGTCTCCCCCAATGTTTTTTTAGTCTAAAACAGAACTACTGGCTCAGCTGTGGCTCAGTGGGTAGCACACTTTCCTCTGAGTCAGAAGGTTGTGGGCTCGAGTCCCACTCCCGGGACTTGTGCACATAAATCTAGGCTGACACTCCAGTGCAGTGCTGAGGGAGTGCTGCACTGTCGGAGGTGCCATCTTTCAGATGAGATCTCAGATGGATGTAAAAGATCCAATGGCCTGAATTCGAAGAAGAGCAGGTGAGTTATCCCTGGTGTCCTGGCCAATATTTATCCCTCAATCAACATAAGAAAAGCAAATTACCTGAGCATTATCACATTGCTGTTTGTGGGAGCTTGCAGTGCGCAAATTGGCTGCCGTGTTTCCCACATTACAACAGTGACTACACTTCAAAAGTACTTAATTGGCTGTAAAACACTTTGAGACCTCCGGTAGTCGTGAAAGGCGCTATATAAATGCCAGTCTTTCTTTCTTTCTATTGTTGTATCAAGTTTCTTTTGTTTTCAGCTGTGCCCAGCGGTACCAGTCCAGCATCGAACAGCTTATCGAAAGCTGTGTTAGAAATGAGAAATAGGGTGGGTGTCTGTACTGACTGAGCTTGAACGTCCTCTGCTGTGCAACTGCTGTGAAGCGCTTTGCGACGGTTTGCTACTTTTGAAGGCATTATATAGATAGAAGTTGTTGTTGTTTCTTTCCACAGTTGCTCTCCAGTTTAGATGAGATTATCTCGCAATTGTAAACGACAGTGAAGGACAGGGATCATTCTCACTGGCGCAGAGAATAATGGAATAACCTCTGTAGCGCAGAGCTCCCTGTGTTGATACCAGAGGAAGGACAAGAGGGAGTTGCAGCAGTTATTGGGGGGGCAGCTGAGGAAATCGGCAGGATGGGATGTGAGGTAAAAAGGGAACGCCTGATGGTGGAGGAAGTTGAAATTGACAGCGTCACCCCCTCAATCATTCCCTTCTTACCTCACATATGCCCCTGTCCAGTCCACAGCTACAGTGAGCTTAGTGGGAGCCCTGTGCTGCTGGTACAAGTCCAGTACTGGTATATGAAATGCCTGTTGAGCTATTCCATCAATTGTATTGTGTAGAACATCTGTTATCTGTCAGTGCAGTTTGACAGACTTAATGACAGACATTTTGAGGAGACACCTTTGGCCATGGCTGATAAAATTCAGAGTCTAAAGAACATAAGAAATAGGAGCAGGAGTAGGCCATTCGGCCCCTCGAGCCTGCTCCACCATTCAATGAGACCATGGCTGATCTTCTGCCTCAACTCCCGGCCTATCCCCATATCCCTTGATTCCCTTAGTATTCAAGACCGTCATTGAAGTGGAACCTCTCTGAACCTACCAAATGATTGCATTAAAACATTTTTAACTAAACACAATGGCTAAAAATAAAATAATTAGGCTACTGCTGGTACTTTGGAACCTTGTTTCTATGGTAACTATTAATTCTTTCTGGCAATGCAGCTTAATTGATAGATGATAACTCTTCTGTCAGCACTGTCTTGAACGTGAATTAGGATGTAATGAGTGAGAAAGCATTTATATATATTAAGGATTATATTACTCAGTGATTGTTTTGGCATGTGCTGAAGGAGCTTTCTGAAATATTAATGGTTAAAAGAATAATATGACATGCATATGCCTTCCAATTCATTACTAGCATTAAATGCCACTGGAAAAAAGTCAGGTATTAACTTATCAATTTATATGGACTCAATAAATGAACCTCTTTGCAGCACAGAACATGTTCTAACCAGTATTTGAATTTTGAATAACAATTGATCACACAATGTCGAAAGACTGAATTAAGATAGAACTACTCTGGAGCCCCATATCAGGCCGGTGAAAAGTTCCCTTCCTCCTACACATCAGGCCGGTGAAAAGTTCCCTTCCTCCTACATATCAGGCCGGTGAAAAGTTCCCTTCCTCCTACACATCAGGCCGGTGAAAAGTTCCCTTCCTCCTACATATCAGTGCCTCAGATCCTAATCTCCATCCAGCTGTGTGCTTCATCCTCCTCACTCCCAATCACTCGCATTTTACTCCACATCCAATCCTACCCAATCTAGCTTCTACTCCCTTCTGTTCCTCTAATCACATCAAGTCAGGGAGCTCTGGAGTTCTTCTTCTTAGGAGGTCCCTCGTATCCAGGATAGAAACATAGAAACATAGAAAGTAGGTGCAGGTGTAGGCCATTCGGCCCTTCGAGCCTGCACCACCAATTCAATATGATCATGGCTGATCATGCAACTTCAATACCCCATTCCTGCTTCCTCTCCATACCCCTTGATCCCTTTAGCCATAAGGGCCACATCTAACTCCCTTTTGAATATAATTAACAAACTGGCCTCAACAACTTTCTGTGGTAGAGAATTCCATAGATTCACAATTCTCTGAGTGAAGAAGTTTCTCCTCATCTCGGTCCTAAATAGCTTACCCTTAGACTGTGACCCCTGGTTCTGGACTTCCCCAACATCGGTAACATCCTTCCTGCATCTAACCTGTCCAATCCCGCTTCCACGTCAAAAAGGGATGAGTTCACAGGTGTTTCAATGAAGGACCTAATATTCCAGATCCTGAACTGCATGTTGAAGGGTGGAAGATGCCTGTGCATGGATTTTTTTAACATGGGGTAGCTGTTGCACACCAGCCACCGCACGGGCTTGACAGAGCTAGGTCTTGGTCCAGTGGTAAGGATTAACCAGGACGACTGGAGACCAGCTCCAACAGGAGTTATTCTGCTATTCTTAGCACCAGTAAAATGGTCTTTTCCTTTCACTGGTGATTACAACTTAGGGATAATCTGAACTCTAGCCCTGAATTCCCATCTTCTGCTGTCTCAAAGTGCGCAGCAACTGCAGGCCTATAGCATAAAGGATATACTTGCATTGGAGGCAATTCAGAGAAGGTTCACTAGGTTGATTCCGGAGATGAGGGGGTTGACTTATGAAGCTAAGTTGAGTAGGTTGGGCCTATACTCATTGGAGTTCAGAAGTATCAGAGGTGATCTTATCGAAACATAAGATAATGAGGGGGCTTGACAAGGTGGATGCAGTGAGGATATTTCCACTCATAGGGGAAACTAGAACTAGGGGGCATAGTCTCAGAATAAGGGGCTGCCTATTTAAAACTGAGATGAGGAGAAATTCCTTCTCTCAGACGATTGTAAATCTATGGAATTCTCTACCCCAGAGAGCTGCGGAGGCTGGGTCATTGAATATATTTAAGGTGGAGATAGACAGATTTTTAACAGATAAGGGAAAAAGAGTTAGAGGGAGTGGGCAGAGAAGTGGAGTTGAGGCCAAGATCAGATCAGCCATGATCTTATTAAATGGTGGAGCAGGCTTATCCTTATCCTGCTCCTATTTCTTATGTTCTTATGTTCTTATGCATCTTTGAGTCAGTAAGTTGTGGGTTCAAGTACTACTCCAGAGACTTGAGCACAAGATCTAGGCTGATACTTCAGTGCAGTGCTGCTGGAGTGCTGCACTGTTGGAGGTGCAGTGTTTCAGATGAGACGTCAAACCTCTCAGGTGGACGCAAATAAGAACCCCTCGTTCTAGATTTCCCCATCAGTGTAAATATCCTCTCTGCATCCACCTTGTCAAGTCCCCTCATTATTTTATATGCCTCAATAAGATTACCTCTCATTCTTCTGAACTCCAATGAGTACAGCCCAACACTCAACCTATCCTCATGTCAACCCCCTCATCTCAGGAATCAACCGAGTGAACTTTCTCTGAACAGCCTCCAATGCAAGTATATCCCTCCTTAAATAAGGAGACCAAAACTGTACACAGTACTCTAGGTGTGGCCTCACCAATACCCTGTACAGTTGTAGCAGGACTTCTCTGCTTTTATACTCTATCCCCCTTGCAATAAAGGTCAACATTCCATTTGCCTTCCTGATTACTTGCTGTACCTGCATACTAATTGTTTGTGTTCCATACACAAGGAGCCCTCAGGTCTCTCTGTACTGCAACACTTTGTAATTTTTCACCATTTAAATAATAATTTGTTTTTTTATTTTTCCTGCCAAAGTGGATAACCTCACACTTTCCCACATAATACTCCATCTGCCAAATGTTTGCCCACTCACTTAACATGTCTATATCCCTTTGCAGATTTTTTGTGTCCTCCTCACAACTTGCTTTCCCACCCTTTGTATCATCAGCAAACTTGGCTACATTACACTTGTTCCCTTCATACAAATCATTAATATAGATTGTAAATAGTTGAGGCCCCAGCACCGATCCCTGCGCCACCCACTAGTTACTGTTTGCCACCCGGAAAATGACGCATTTAATCCCGACTCTCTGTTTTCTGTTAGTTAGCCAATCCTCTACCCATGCTAATATATTACCCCCAACCTTATGAACTTTCATCTTGTGCAGTAACCTTTTATGTGGCACCTTGCCAAATGCCTTCTGGAAATCCAAATACACCACATCTACTGGTTCCCCCAATGATCCAATGGCACTATTTTGAAGAGCAGATTGGGTGTCCTGGCCGATTTGTGTAGATATGAGAGCATCATTCAAGGAGTTATGACTGATGACTATCATCTACTTAAGGTATTGAATTAGTTTTTGATACCAAAGTTTACAGAATAGAGATTTAAAATGGACAGCAGGTGTCGGGGCATTCATTTAGTGCAATGTAGACCAACTTATCAGTTATTGGCATCCATATCATGTTAGTTTATGTTAGATTGATATTTTGTGTACTGAATGGTGTTATAGGATTGAAAAAAACACTGGACGGAGTCTGGGGATATGGAGGATATCTTCTCCTCACTCCTTGGACTTAAGATAGTGGCCACTTTCATTTCAGCAGTAGGAGTGCTTAATATTCTTTTTTCAAGTGGCTTTGCTCCATTCTTGTCTGCTCTTCATTATGGTCCAGCTTCACCCATGCCAACCAGGTCACCAATGGTAAAAACCTCTTTAAGGTGGCAGCCAATTGGCTTTCCAAGCCCATAGTTTGCCTATTTTTTTCAATGAATGGCTTCACTGCAATATGAAGCTTCTTTTCCCTGGAACGTGACTTGCATGTTAGTTTAACTTTGTATGCGGAGCCCAATATAAAATGGCCGTCACTGGAAACCAAATTAAATATTGTCAATTATCCCAAATATTTTAAGTTGTTCGATTCAACTGCTCGGCAGCTTCAGAATCAGCTTCTTGTCGTATGTGAAACGTGTCCCATCCTTCAACCACCCTATCAAGATTCATGGTGCAGAAAATATAGTTGAATGTTATCATAATTGTAACAAATTTTCCAATAAAGATTCAGCAGAACGTTTATAGCTTGTAATATAAGGAACATAAAATTCTGGATTCGGAAAGAATTGGACCAACTTATCCGAATTTTACGGGTGTTTTTGACTTGTTCTGTGCCGTGCATTATCACAGCATGCTTTATATTGTTTTAAATGATCTAACAAAAAGGGTAAAGTACCATTCTTGCAGACTGAAGTCAGTGTCACCTGAACAATTCCGAAGACTATTAAAAGAAATGAAAAAGCCCAAATAATTAACAGATGTTGCGTTTCTCTTGAATCCAAGCAAAATGCACTCTGTGTAAACATTCTGTCAGCTTACTTATACAAACCACCCCAGTTGACATTTTTTCAAAACATGAAAGAGTTCTCAAACATATTAATCATATAAGTACTGTGGAGCCAGTTAATAATCTGCGCCACAAATATCAAGTGAATTCACTGAGCAACAGAGCTCTCAACAATTTACAAATAATCTATCATCACAAGGTGGGGCTTTCATTGAGAGCTGCAGGAGCATGAGAGCAAGGAAGGGGAAGAAATGATTCATTACATTAAGCCCTGCCCTTTCGCAGACCTTGTGCAACCCACCCTGTCACAGATGCTATTCCACCTCTTTCATCTCCTGAAGGAAAGTTCTTTATAATAACTCCCTCATTCCAATGATAATCAAGCAAAACTGCAGGGTATTTCGCCCTTTCCCCACAACTCCTATTATTATTAAACCATGGCCTGCTGCCCTCAACAGACAACCTTGTAAGCAAGCAGTGTCCTCTTAAAAAAAAAACCTGCAACAATGTGGAAAAGATTAGACAGGCACATGATTTTTCTTTTTCTTTTTCTTTCCAGCAGGAAACCTTTGGCATTGTTGTAAGTAGAATCTGCAAGTAGATATATCTGATCTTTATTATCTAAGGACAGCCAGTTAATTAAATCGTCTGTTTGCTGAGTAGCGGCTGGGTGTGTTGTGCTAAGGTTTAGAGTTTATTTTTGTTGATAGTTCCGAGTGTAACTAGAGGGATGGCAGGGCAGCTCTGTCTCGTGGCTTGCGCATCCTGTGGCATGTGGGAAGTCGCAGACTCTTCGCGCAGCCGGGACAACCACGTGTGCAGGAGTTGTCTCCAGCCGCACCAACTCGAGCTCCGTGGTTTGGAGCTTGAGCGGCAGCTGGGGTCACTGCGGTGCATCCGCGAGACTGAGAGCAACGTGGGTAGCACGTTTCTCGAGGCGGTCACCCCGCAGCTTAAGAGTGTGCAGGCAGAGAGGGAGTGGGTGACCGCCAGACAGAAGAGGAGGACTAGGCAGGTAGTGCAGGAATCCCCTGAGCCCATCTCGCTCTCCAACCGGTACTCTGTTCTGAGTGTCGGTGGGGGCGATGGTGGCTCTGGGGAGTGCAGCCAGAGCCAAGTCCACGGCACCAGAGGTGGCTCAGCTGCACGGGGGGGGGGGGGGGGGGAGGAAAAAGAATAGAAGAGCTATAGTGGTAAGGGATTAACTATTCAGGGGAGCAGACAGGCGTTTTTGCAGCCGCAGACGTGACTCCAGGGTGATATGTTGCCTCCCTGGTGCCAGGGTCAATAACATCACTGAGCAACTGCAGGACATTCTGGGGGGAGAAGGTGAACAGCCAGAGGTTGTGGTCCACATCGGTACCAATGAAATTGGTAGGAGGAGGGATGAGATCCTGCAGGCAGAGTTTAGTGAGCTAGGAGAGAGATTAAAAAGCAGGACCTCAAAGGTAGTAATCTCCGGATTACTCCCAGTGCTAGTGAGTACAGAAATAGGAGGATAGAGCAGATGAATACGTGGCTGGTGAGATGGTGCAGGTGGGAGGGCTTTAGTTTCCTGAGGCATTGGGACCGCTTCTGGGGGAGGTGGGACCTGTACAAGCTGAACGGGTTGTACCTCAACAGAGCCGGGACCAGTATCCTCGCGGGGGGGGGGGGGTTTGCTAGTGCTGTTGGGGACAGTTTAAACTAGCTTGGCAGGGGGATGGGAACCGGAAAATAAATTCAGTAGGGAGAGGATCAAAGCTGGAATTAGAAAGCAAAAATAAAGAAAGTGAGTTTGAAGGAGAAAGGAAACAAGCAGGAAAAAAGGGTAAAAAAAACAAACTTAAAGGCACTTTGTATAAATGCATGTAGCATTTGTAACAAAATAGAGGAGTTGACGGCACAAATTGAGACAAATGGGTATGATCTGATAGCCATTACAGAGACGTGGTTGCAAGGTGGCCAGGACTGGGAATTAAATATTCAGGACTACTTGATAATTCAGAAGGACAGACAGAAAGGAAAAGGAGGTGTGGTAGCTCTATTGATAAAGGATGGAATCACTGCAATAGTAAGAAATGATATTTGCTCAAATGATAAGGGTGTTGAAACAATTTGGGTGGAGATAAGGAACAATAAGGGGGGAAAAAATCACTGGTGGGCGTAGTCTATAGGCCCCCTAACAGTAGCAACTCTGTTGGTCGGGGCATAAACCAGGAAATAGTGAGGGCTTGTAAAAAGGGAACAGCAATAATCATGGGTGATTTTAACCTCCATATTGATTGGACAAATCAAATTGGTCAGGGTAGCCTTGAGGAGAAGTTCATAGAGTGCGTAAGGGATGGGTTCCTGGAGCAGTATGTAATGAAACCAACCAGGAGGCAGGCTATCTTAGATCTGGTCCTGTGTAATGAGACAGGAATAATAAACAATCTCCTAGTCAAGAATCCCCTCGGAATGAGTGATCATAGCATGGTTGAATTTCAAATTCAGATGGAGGGTGAGAAAGTTGGATCCTTAACCAGCGTACTAAGCTTAAATAAAGGAGACTATGAAGGCAGAGTTGGGTAAGGTGGACTGGGAAAATAGATTAAAGTGTAGGACGGTTGATGAACAATGGTGTACATTTAAGGAGATATTTCACAACTCTCAAGAAAAATATATTCCAGTGAGGAGGAAGGGGTATAAAAGAAAAGATTGCCATTCATGACTATGTAAAGAAATAAAGGATGGTATCCAATTAAAAACAAGGGCATATAAAGTGGCCAAAACTAGTGGGAGGACAGAAGACTGGGAAGCTTTTAAAAGCTAACAAAGAATGACTAAAAAAATGATTAAGAAAGGGAAGATAGACTATGAAAGCAAACTAGCACAAAATATAAAAACAGATAGCAAGAGTTTCTATAGGTATATAAAAAGGAAAAGAGTGGCTAGAGTAAATGTTGATCTCTTAGAGGATGAGACTGGGGAACTAGTAATGGGGAACATGGAGATTGCAGAAACTCTGAACAAGTATTTTGTATCAGTCTTTACAGTAGAGGACACTAACAAGATTCCAACAATGGATAGTCAAGGGGCTATGGGGGGGGCGGGGAGTAACTTAACACAATCACTAAGGAGGTGGTACTCAGTAAGATAATGGGACTAAAAGCAGATAAAAGATTGTGGATGCATTGGTTGTAATTTACCAAAATTCCCTAGATTCTGGGGTGATCCCAGCAGATTGGAAAACTGAAAATGTAACACCCCTATTTAAAAAAGGAGGCAGACAAAGTGCAGGAAACTATAGACCAGTTAGCCTAACATCTGTGGTTGGGAAAATGTAGCAGTCCATTATTAAAGAAGCAGTAGCAGGACATTTGGATAAGTAAAATTCAGTCAGGCAGAGTCAGCATGGATTTATGAAGGGGAAGTCATGTTTGATAAATTTGCTGGAGTTCTTTGTGGATGTAACAAATGGGGTGGATAAAGGGGAACCAGTGGATGTGGTGTATTTGGATTCCCAGAAGGCATTTGACAAGGTGCCACATAAAAGGTTCCTGCACAAGATAAAAGTTCACGGGGTTGGGGGTAATATATTAGCATGGATAGAGGATAGGTTAACGAACAGAGAACAGAGAGTCAGGGTAAATGGTTCATTCTCTGGTTGGCAACCAGTAATTAGTTGTGCGCCGCAGGGATCAGTGCTGGGACCCCAACTATTTACAATCTACATTAACGACTTGGAAGAAGGGACTGAGTGTAACATAGCCAAGTTTACAGATGATACAAAGGTGGGAGGAAATTCAATGTGTGAGGAGGACACAAAAAATCTGCAAGAGGCCATAGACAGGCTAAGTGAGTGGGCAAAAATTTGGCAGATGGAGTATAATGTTGGAAAGTGTGAGGTCATGCACTTTGGCAGAAAAAAATCAAAGAGCAAGTTATTATTTAAATGGAGTAAGATTGCAAAGTGCCGCAGTACAGCGGGACCTGGGGGTACTTGTGCATGAAACACAAAAGGATGTTATGCAGGTACAGCAAGTGATCAGGAAAGCCCCTGGTATCTTGGCCTTTATTGCAAAGGGGATGGAGTATAAAAGCAGGGACGTCTTGCTACAGCTATACAAGGTATTGGTGAGGCCAAACCTGGAATACTGCGTGCAGTTTTGTTTTCCATATTTACGAAAGGATATACTTGCTTTGGAGGCAGTTCAGAGAAGGTTCACTAGGTTGATTCCGGGGATGAGGGGGGTTGACATGAGGAAAGGTTGAGTAGGTCGGGCCTCTATTAATTGGAATTCAGAAGAATGAGAGGTGATCTTATCGAAACGTATAAGATTATAAGGGGGCTTGACAAGGTGGATGGACAGAGGATGTTTCCACTGATGGGGGAGACTAGAACTAGGGGGCATTATCTTAGAATAAGGGGCTGCCCATTTAAAACTGAGATGAGGAGAAATTTCTTCTCTCGGAGGTTTATAAATCTGTGGAATTCGCTGCCTCAGAGAGCTGTGGAAGCTGGGACATTGAATAAATTTAAGACAGAAATAGACAGTTTCTTAAACGATAAGGGAATAAGGGGTTATGGGGAGCAGACTGAAAAATGGAACAGAGGCCAGGATCCGTTCAGCCATGATTTTATTGAATGGCTGAGCAGGCTCGAGGGGCCGTATGGCCTACCCCTGTTCCTAGTTCTTAAGTTCTTTTCTTATGTTATCCTTCTTCACCAAGATCATGAAAAAGACAAAGAAAGACTTGCATTTATACAGCACCTTTAACTGCCTCAGGACGCCCCAAAGCGCTTTACAGCCAATGCAGTACTTTGGAAGTGTAGTCACTGTTGGCGAGTTCTCGTTCCCTATGAACCAGAGTGTGGCTTTGCACACCCAATAGCTGGGTAAATCTACGTGTCAGCTGTGGTTCGGTGGCTGACGCTCTCACCTGTGGGTCAGAAAGTTGTGGGTTCGAGTCCCACTCCAGGGACTTGAGCGCACAGGACGAGGCTAGTGTTTTGGTGCGGTGCTGGGGGGGGGAGGCGGGCAGGGTACGGTATGGTGCTGCACTGTCAGAGGTGCCGTCTTTCAGATGAGACGTGAAACTGAGGCCCCATCTGCTCTCTCAGGTGGACATAGGGGATCCCATGACACAATTTTGAAGAAGAGCAGGGGAGTTATCGCCAGTGTCCTGGCCAGCATTTATCCCTCAATCAACATAATAAAAATAGATTATCTGGTCATTATCACATTGCTGTTTGTGGGCACTTTCTGTGCGCAAATTGGCTGCTGCGTTTCCTACATTACAACAGAGACTACACTTCAAAATTACTTCATTGGCTGTAAAGCGCTTTGAGACGGCCGGTGGTCATGAAAGGCACTATATAAATGCACATCTTTCTTTCTTTCTTTAATGTAGGAAACGCAGCAGCCAATTTGTGCACAGCAAGCTCCCACAAGCAGCAACGTGATAGATGTTGTGTATCTATAAAGCATGCGCTCCCATGTTCCGCCACCAGGGAGTGCATCCCCTGAAGTCCCAAGGGATCCCAGCATCCCTTGGGAGCACTGCATATAAGTCGGCCCCTAAGGCCTGTTCCTCTCTCTGGAGTGCCTTAATAAAGACTGAGGTCACTGTTACTTTAACCTCCCTGTGTGCAGTCTCATTTGTGTTAGGAACACAATAACTGGCGACGAGTATACGAATCCAACGCAAAGATGCAGCAAACTGTGGGCATAGAAGTTCTCAGAGGGTGAGGACTGGAAAGCCTATGTCGAATGGCTAGACCAGTACTTTGTAGCCAACGAGCTGGACAGAGAAGGAAGCATTGAAAAAAGGAGAGTGGTCCTCCTCACGGTCTGCGGGGCACCGACCTACAGCCTCATGAAGAATCTTCTGGCTCCGGTGAAACCCACAGATAAGTCATATGAGGAGCTGTGTACACTGGTTCTGGAGCATCTTAACCTGAGGGAGAGCGTGCTGATGGCGAGGTATCAGTTCTACACGTGCCAGCGATCTGAAGGTCAGGAAGTGGCAAGCTACATCGGCGAGCTAAGGCGACTTGCAGGACAATATGAGTTTGATGGCTACCTAGAGCAGATGCTCAGAGACATTTTTGTACTGGGCATTGGCCACGAGACCTACCAAAACTTTTGACTGTAGAGACACCGACCCTCAGTAAGGCCATTGCGATAGCACAGGCGTTTATGTCCACCAGTGATAACACCAAACAATTCTCTCAGCACACAAGTGCTAGCAATGTTCATAAACTGTGTTTGCAAGCAGAAATGTACAGGGCAGAAACCACGAGCCTGTAACTGCCAGCAGGCCTCAGGTGACCTAGATGACTCAGAGTCCGCAACAAAGGATGAATGCAAGGCAATTCAGACCTTGTTGGCGTTGTGGAGGCTTCCATTCAGCCTATTCATGCCGCTTCAAAGGGTATGTTTGTAAGAGCTGTGGAACAATGGGGCACCTCCAACGAGCTTGCAGACGAGCTGCAAGCTCTGCAAAACCTGTTAACCACCACATGGCAGAGCAAGGTCAGTCCATGGTGGATCAAAGCAATTTCCAGCCTCAGAGAGAGGGAGCAAATGCTGAAGTACACGGGGTGCACACATTGTTGACGAAATGTCCACCTATAATGCTAAATGTAAAATTGAATGGCTTACCCATAGCCATGGAACTGGACACTGGCGCTAGCCAATCCATCATGAGTAAAAAGATGTTTGAGAGACTGTGATGCAACAAGGCACTCATACCAGCCCTGAACCCCATCTACACGAAACTGAGAACGTACACCAAAGAGCTCATCACTGTCCTGGGCAGCGCCATGGTCAAGGTCACCTACGAGGGCATGGTGCATGAACTGCCACTCTGGATTGTCCCGGGCGATGGCCCCACACTGCTTGGAAGGAGCTGGCTGGGCAAAATCCGCTGGAACTGGGATGACATCCGAGGGCTATCACATGTCGATGAGGCCTCATGTACCCAGGTTCTTAACAAATTTCCTTCCCTTTTTGAGTCAGGCATTGGAAACTTTTCCAGGGCGAAGTGCAGATCCGCTTGGTCCCAGACGCATGATACATTCACCACAAGGCGCGAGCGGTACCTCACACGATGAGGGAGAGAGTGGAAATCGAGCTGGACAGGCAGCAACATGAGGACATCATCTCCCCAGTGGAATTCAGCGAGTGGGCCAGCCCGATTGTTCCAGTACTCAAAAGTGATGGCACGGTCAGGATTTGCGGCGATTATGAAGTAACTATTAATCATTTCTCGCTACAGGACCAATACCCGCTACCTAAGGCAGATGACCTATTTGCGACGCTGGCAGGAGGCAAGACTTTCACTAAGCTCGTCCTGACTTCGGTCTACATGAGGCAGGAGCTGGAGGAGTCTTCGAAGGGCCTCACCTGCATCAACACGCACAAGGGGCTATTCATCTACAACAGATGCCCGTTTGGAGTTCAGTCGGCTGCAGCGATCTTCCAGAGAAACATGGAGAGCCTACTCAAGTCGGCACCATGCATGGTGGTTTTTCAGGAAGACATATTGGTCACAGGTCGGGACACCGTCAAGCACCTACAAAACCTGGAGGAGGTCCTCCAGCGACTGGATCACGTAGGGCTGCGGCTGAAGAGGTCGAAATGCATCTTCATGGCAACAGAAGTGGAGTTTTTTTGGGAGAAAGATCACGGCGGACGGCATTCGGCCCACAGACGCCAAGACAGAGGCTATCAGGAACGCGCCCAGGCCACAGAACATCACGGAGCTGTGGTCGTTCCTAGGACTCCTCAACTATTTTGGTAACTTCCTACCGGGGTTAAGCATCCTCTTAGAGCCCCTACATGTGTTATTGCGCAAAGGTGGAACTGGGTATGGAGAAAAAAAACAAATAATTGCTTTTGAGAAAGCCAGAAACATTTTATGCTCCAACAAGCTGCTTGTATTGTATAACCTGTGTAAAAGACTTGTGCTAGTATGTGATGCGTCGTCGTACGGAGTCGGGTGTGTATTACAACAAGCTAATGTTGCGGGGAAATTGCAACCTGTCGCCTATGCCTCCAGGAGCTTGTCTAAGGCCGAGAGGGCCTACAGCATTATTGAGAAAGAGTCATTAGTGTGTGTGCTCGGGGTAAAGAAAATTCATCAGTACCTGTTTGGCCTCAAATTTGAGCTGGAAACCAATCACAAGCCCCTCATATCCCTGTTCACTGAAAACAAGGGGATAAATACTAATGCCTCAGCCTGCATACAAAGGTGAGCACTCGCATTATCAGCGTATAACTATACCATCCGCCACAGGCCAGGCACCGAGAACTGTGCGGATGCTCTCAGTCGGCTACCATTGCCCACCACGGGGGTGGAAATGGCGCAGCCTGCAAACTTGTTGATGGTAGCGCAGCCCGCAGACTTGTTGATGGTCATGGAAGCGTTTGAAAATGATAAATCTCCTGTCACGGCCCGCCAGATTAGGACTTGGACCAGCCAAGATCCTCTGCTGTCTCTAGTAAAAAACTGTGTACTGCATGGGAGCTGGGCCAGCATCCCCGCTGAAATGCAAAAGCCAATCAAGCCATTCCAGCGGCGAAAGGACGAGCTGTCCATTCAGGCAGACTGCCTTTTGTGGGGTAACCGCGTAGTGCTACCAAAAAAGGGCAGGGAGACATTCATCTCGGATCTCCACAGCACATACCCGAGTATAATAATGATAAAAGCGATAGCCAGATCCCACATGTGGTGTCCCGGTATCGACTCTGACTTAGAGTCCTGTGTACGGCAATGCAGCGTGTGTGCTCAGTTGAGCAACGCGCCCAGAGAGGCACCACTAAGTTTGTGGTCCTGGCCCTCCAGACCATGGTCGAGGATCCATGTCGACTATGTGGGCCCGTTTCTTGGTAAAATGTTCCTGGTGGTGGTGGATGCTTTTTCAAAATGGATTGAATGTGAAATAATGTCGGGAAGCACCGCCACCGCCACCATTGAAAGCCTGAGGGCCATGTTTGCCACGGTCAGTGACAATGGGCCATGTTTCACCTGTGCCGAATTTAAAGAATTCATGACCCGCAATGGGATCAAACATGTCACCTCAGCCCTGTTTAAACCAGCTTCCAATGGGCAGGCAGAGCGGGCAGTACAAACCATCAAACAGAGCCTTAAACGAGTCACAGAAGGCTCACTCCAAACCCGCCTGTCCTGAGTACTGCTCAGCTACCGCAGGGGAGCCCCCGGCTGAGCTACTCATGAAAAGGACAGCTATTCATTAAAACCAGACTCTCGCTGGTTCACCACAACCTGCATGATCAGGTAGAGAGTAGGCGGCAGCAACAAAATGTAAACGATGATCGCGCCACTGTGTCATGGGAAATTGATCTGAATGACCCTGTGTATGTGTTAAACTATGGACATGGTCCCAAGTGGATCACAGGCACGGTGATAGCTAAAGAAGGGCGTAGGGTGTTTGTCGTCAAACTAGACAATAGACAAATTTTCAAAAAGCACCTGGACCAAACGAGGCTGCAGTTCACAGACTGCCCTGAACAACCCACAGCAGACACCACCTTTTTCGAGCCCAAAGGATCAACGACACCACCCCAGACCAGGAAATTGAACCCATCACGCCCAACAGCCAGGCCAGGCTCACCCAGCAGCCCTGCAGGGCCAACAACATGCCAACCCAGCGAGGGCACAGCCAACACACCAGAACAGACATTTGTACCAAGGCAGTCCACCAGGGAAAGAAAGGCTCCCGACCGCCTCACCTTGTAAATAGTTTTCACTTTGACTTTGGCAGGGAGTGATGTTGTGTATCTGTAAAGCATGCACTCCCATGTTCCGCCACCAGGGAGTGCATCCCCTGAAGTCCCAAGGGATCCCAGCATCCCTTGGGAGCACTGTATATAAGCCGGCCCCTAAGGTCTGTTCCTCACTCTGGAGTGTCTTAATATAGACTGAGGTCACTGTTACTTTAACCTCGCTGTGTGCAGTCTTATCTGTGTTAGAAACACAATAATAATGACCAGATCTTCTGCATTTTTAGTGATGGCGTGGGATAAATATTGGCCTGGTCATCGGGTGTTTTACATCCATCTGAAAGTAAAGATGGGTCTTCGGTTTAACGGAGACAGCATCTCTGACATTGCAGCATTCTCTCAGTACTGCACGGTAGAGTCAGTTTAGATTTTGCGCTCAAGTCGCTGGAGTGGAATTAGAACCCACAATCTTCTGACTCAAACATTTTTAGACATTCCTGATGGATGTGGTGGGGCACTATATATGTGCAAGTCAATAATTTCCTGTGGATGTTTCCAATTAATGCCTCCAAAAGAAAGAAAGACTTGCATTTATATAGCGCCGTTCATGACCAAAGCACTTTGCAGCGAATGAAGTACATTTGAAGCATAGGCACTGTTGTAATGTGGGAAACGCAGCAGCTAATTTGCATACAGCAAGGTCCCACAAACAGCAATGTGATAATGACCAGAAAATCTGTTTCTTAGTGATGTTGATTGAGGTATAAATATTGGCAAGAACATCGAGGATAACACCTGGCTCTTCTTCGAAATAGTGCTATGGGATCTTTTACATCCACTTGAAAGAGCAAATGGGGCCTCGGTTGAATGTCTCATCTGAAAGACAGCACTCCCTCAGCACTGCATTGGAATGTCAGCCTAGGTTTCTGTGCTCAAGTCTCTGGAGTGGGACTTGAACCCACGGCCTCTCTGACTCAGAGGCGAGAGTGTAAGGTTCGAAAATCCACGGCCGCATTTTATTGGAACACCCTAAGGACAAGAAAACTAAGATGGGATCATCCTATACATTTTAAATGAACATTTTTGGCCAAGTAAAATCCTCAGACCAGGCAGGCTAGGAAACGTGTGGGCAGATACAGACATTATGGAGTCTGGCTCACAAGCGAGACAGAGGCACTGGCCAATGGGGGAAAAGTGCATTCTGGCACGCCAATCAGGGGTCGAGTCAGGCCTGAAGCGGAGAAATCCTCAACCAATGGGGACTACCCAGCCCAGTTCGAAAATATGACTCACCCCTAATCAAATTATGAATGTGGACCATCATTTACCAAATTAATATGGACAGTGGAGAATAGTCCGGAGATCACTGCGGTGATGACCCATCAAAAGGGAGGCCCAAACCGATTGACTCCCAGGACTGTTACAATGGACCAGCAGACTTTGAGGCACCAATGTGCACTGAAACAATACCTCTGTCCTCACACCTACCTGTACCTGTGACATCTTCAGATTAAATATTCAAAGCTATTTCCCCGCCCAAACTTACACAATGGACCACCAACTGAGTTTGGGTGCGAAAAGGCCAGAACTAAATTGGATACAAATATAGGACCTACGGAACCACCGAGGGGAGAAGCAACTGGAGCAGTAGGAGAAGGAGTCGAGGAGCAGTAGCAGTCACAGACAGACAGAAATCGAGAGAGAACGGAGACGGACTGTTACCGGCTGGGAAACCTACCATCGAACGGGCCCTAGACTCGACTTGTGCGCAGAATATACAACCCAACTACCGAGAGGCCCAACATGGTCTCAAGAAGCCGTGCCACACACCGAACAATGCTCCGAGGCCAACCAGCTGAAGAACCGGAGACCGAAGTAAACTGGGAGAGGCAACATTCACTCCAGCTACCCCGTAAACCAACCATGCTAAGGCTAAAAAAAAATAACTGTCAAAAGGGATCGTAAGTATTATCCTGGGGTTTCTTTTCCCAACTGTCAGCCAAGGTCAGCCAGGTAAAAAGGGAGGTGGGGGTGGTGTTGGAAATGTCTTGTAAAGATAAAATTGTGTAAGGTTTTCGTTGTGTCCATTTCTTCCCATAGATTTTCATAGTTTATAAGTGTGTGTCAGATATGTGTTTTGATGAAGTTTGACCTTGTTGGAAACTTACCGTGGTTAATAAATTGGACTTATCCGTTTTTTTTTTCGTTCCAAGGACCACTTGCCTCTGGGTATTTTGTTTTCCCTTGTGGAAGCTCATAATCCACCAAAATTCTGAGGTTAGAACCAGATAGGGCTGCGAGGGCGCTTCGAAACCGCCAGTTTAGTGGTCAGCGAGCCAGAAGCTGCTGGACCATCCCCCAGAGAGGCCCAATACATCAACAGCCACCAAAGACCCCCGTAATTGGGCAGAGGAAAAACCTCATACAAGAGTGCTACCCACTGAGCCACAGCCTACACTGATTCTAGGACAGTAGATGCAGATATGTTAGGTTTAGTCAACGATAAAAATGTTGTGTCCTCTGCAGCTCGCCAGGTGTCTGAGCAGCCATCTACCTGGGAGAACAACAGTGTAAGCGGTGGTTTGCAGGGGGTCAGCTTTCCCTTCTGACCTTATATGAGTGGTTCCGAATCGCTCCCACACCCTTGGTTCTAGACACTGGAATTATGAAGGGACTGTGACAGACTTGGACAGACAATCAGTTTCAAGGTAGGAAGCAGGTATGGCTTTATTGTGTTTAAAAAGAAGTAAAAGGCACACCTTTAATAATACACACAGACCAATACACACTGAGAGGTACAACACATTGAATAAAATGTCAAATTACAGCCTGTGGGGAAAAGAATACAGCTTAAACTCTAAATGGGGTAAAGAGGAGAATGCAAATACATTTACACAAGTTATCCCAGCCTCCCCCCTCCCAATTCCCCTAACTAACTAAGTTATAGCTCTGAGGGTTCAAGGGCTATGCTCACCAATCCCTTTAGACAGTTGCCGGTGAATCACGGTTTCGGGGTTCGCTGCACTTGGCCTTCTAGGCGAGCCGTACCCCGGACGGAGGCGAGGACTTCGGACTGCGTAGTCTTCAGTTGGGGTGCATCTGTTGATGCGGTAAGTTGCGTTTCGGATGTACGGGATAAGTACCCACTTTCTTTGGTTCTAGTTAGTCCTTTTAGGTAATTTCTCACCCGTTGGCCATTCAGAAGTAGATTGTAGAGTGGAAATAAATGTCGATTCTTCGGTTTTTGCTGAGTTGGTTTTGGTTGGTCGTTTCGCTGGTTGTGGTGGCCCGGATTTGTCAATTTGGTTGCTGACAACCTTCCATTTCGTGGGCCTTGTGCTCAGTCGGTCCTTGACGATTTCTTGTAAGTTCCTTCACGACTCCATTTCTTCACTGCGGCTGCTTGTGTCTGTCTCTGTGATCCTTTCGAGTCTGTGTTCTGTTCGAGTCTGTGTTCTGCTTTGTTCTGTGTTCTGCTAGTCTGTGTTCTGCTAGTCTTTCCTTGTAAAACTGGGGGATAGATATATCCCCAAAAAAAGGCTCCGTTATCTCCCATCACATCTCTTGGGCTCTGTTTAAACTGTTCTGTCCATTGATTTTCAAATGGCTCCTTTGTCAGCAGTAACTCGATTAGGGTGTGAGAATGTGCTATCACTGGTTTTGCATTGTTTTAGGATTGTCCAGTTTCCTGACCATGATTTCCATTGTGCTTGATTGGGTAATTTGATTATCTCTTAGAGGGTGAATAGCCTGGGGTCCTTAATGCACGAATTTGGCCCCACCTCCTGTATTTGGTAACTCTTTTTCGCAGCCAAAATGTTGTAGAATCTTAAAATTGATATGCTCCTTCCCATAGATGTTTAGGGGATCTCAAGCTTCTGTAATTTAGGTCCATTTTGAATTCCCTTTCCTATGAGTCCAAACACTGGGGGGGGGGGGTCTCCATGAATGCATCCCCTTTTATCCCCCGCAGGCTTCGTCTGCCCCTTTAAACTCATTTTAAAAGCCCAGAAAGGGCTTCTTCTCCTCTGTAGGGGAAAGGTACCTGGAATCTTTGCGAGATATTGGCAAATACTAAAACAGCAACAATTATATAGCGTCTTTAACGTAGTAAAACAGCCCTTAGTGCTTCACATGAGCATTATGAAACAAAATGTGACACCGAAACACATATTAGGACAGGTGACCAAAAGCTTGGTTAGAGAGGTAGGTTTTAAGATGCATCTTAATGGAGAAGAGAGAGGTTTGGGCAACACTTGGTAAAAGGACAAATACACAAGAGCTCATACAGAAGTTCATAAATCACAAGGGGTAAACACAGAACCAAACCACATGCACTCAAACATTGAATAAAATTAGTTCAACTGTAGTCTCCCATTCTCGTACCTGTGCAGAAAGGAAGGCATCAGTCACCCAATAGTCAAGCTGTCTTCAGTTCTCACCATTACGGTAAAGGAACTAGCTGTTCTGTGACTATAAAACATCCAATTGTAGATAGAGCTCACTGGAAGGACCAGACAATGAAACCCTCATCCATCAGTCCACCTTCAGGCAGTGCCCTAACTGTTGCTGGTGGCTGCTCTACCTTACATCCTCCTGTTCGTCCATGAGTAGGTAGTCTAATTCTACAGCCTTTGTGACACTATTGTGCATGATGGAACAGAGGGCTAGAAATTCCACAGCATCCTGTTTGCCGCTAACTTTTGAAAAGTAGAAAAAGTAGCGCCAGCCACTAATGCCAGAAAATTTAGCTTTTGCGCTCCGAGGGAAGTGGGGCACTAAATCAAGTGCTAATCGCTTCACTTAGGATGCTAAAGTCCGAGAGCTGGGCGGTAGCGGCAGAGCGCTGAACAATTTCGGGCGCATTGCGACCGGCATCAGAGGCTGCTTTACTCGCTTAAAGGGAAGGGTTAATGATGATGCACAACTTTTCGGCAATTCTGTGTTGCAAGGTGACCTGCGCATCTGCCATTACAGCCCCAAACACTCTCACAGAGTGGAGGGCTTGGACACCTTGCAGCCATGAAACATAGAAACATAGAAACATAGAAAATAGGTGCAGGAGCAGGCCATTCAGCCCTTCTAGCCTGCGCCGCCATTCAATGAGTTCATGGCTGAACATGAAACTTCAGTACCCCCTTCCTGCTTTCTCGCCATAACCCTTGATCCCCCGAGTAGTAAGGACTACATCTAACTCCCTTTTGAATATATTTAGTGAATTGGCCTCAACTACTTTCTGTGGTAGAGAATTCCACAGGTTCACCACTCTCTAGGTGAAGAAGTTTCTCCTCATCTCGGTCCTAAATGGCTTACCCCTTATCCTCAGACTGTGACCCCTGGTTCTGAACTTCCCCAACATTGGGAACATTCTTCCTGCATCTAACCTGTCTAAACCCGTCAGAATTTTAAACGTTTCCATGAGGTCCCCTCTCATTCTTCTGAACTCCAGTGAATACAAGCCCAGTTGATCCAGTCTTTCTTGAGAGGTCAGTCCCGCCATCCCGGGAATCAGTCTGGTGAATCTTCGCTGCACTCCCTCAATAGCAAGAATGTCCTTCCTCAAGTGAGGAGACCAAAACTGTACACAATACTCCAGGTGTGGCCTCACCAAGGCCCTGTACAACTGTAGCAGCACCTCCCTGCCCCTGTATTCAAATCCCTCGCTATGAAGGCCAACATGCCATTTGCTTTCTTAACCGCCTGCTGTACCTGCATGCTAACCTTCAATGACTGATGTACCATGACACCCAGGTCTCGTTGCACCTTCCCTTTTCCTAATCTGTCACCATTCAGATAATAGTCTGTCTCTCTGTTTTTACCACCAAAGTGGATAACCCAAGTCACTCTGCAGCCTAATAGCATCCTCCTCGCAGCTCACAATGCCACCCAACTTAGTGTCATGCGCAAATTTGGAGATACTGCATTTAATCCCCTCGTCTAAATCATTAATGTACAATGTAAACAGCTGGGGCCCTAGCACAGAACCTTGCGGCACCCCACTAGTCACTGCCTGCCATTCTGAAAAGTACCCGTTTACTCCTACTCTTTGCTTCCTGTCTGACAACCAGTTCTCAATCCACGTCAGCACACTACCCCCAATCCCATGTGCTTTAACTTTGCACATTAATCTTTTGTGTGGGACCTTGTCGAAAGCTTCTGAAAGTCCAAATATACCACATCAACTCCTTTGTCCACTTTACTGGAAACATCCTCAAAAAATTCCAAAAGATTTGTCAAGCATGATTTCCCTTTCACAAATCCATGCTGACTTGGACCTATCATGTCACCATTTTCCAGATGCACTGCTATGATATCCTTAATAATTGATTCCATCATTTTACCCACTACTGAGGTCAGGCTGACCGGTCTATAATTCCCTGTTTTCTCTCTCCCTCCTTTTTTAAAAAGTGGGGTTACATTGGCTACCCTCCACTCCATAGGAACTGATCCAGAGTCAATGGAATGTTGGAAAATGACTGTCAATGCATCCGCTATTTCCAAGGCCACCTCCTTAAGTACTCTGGGATGCAGTCCATCAGGCCCTGGGGATTTATCGGCCTCCAATCCCATCAATTTCCCCAACACAATTTCCCGACTAATAAAGATTTCCCTCAGTTCCCCCTCCTTACTAGACCCTCTGACCCCTTTTATATCCGGAAGGTTGTTTGTATCCTCCTTAGTGAATACCGAACCAAAGTACTTGTTCAATTGGTCTGCCATTTCTTTGTTCCCCGTTATGACTTCCCCTGATTCTGACTGCAGGGGACCTACGTTTGTCTTTACTAACCTTTTTCTCTTTACATACCTATAGAAACTTTTGCAATCCGCCTTAATGTTCCCTGCAAGCTTCTTCTCGTACTCCATTTTCCCTGCCCTAATCAAACCCTTTGTCCTCCTCTGCTGAGTTCTAAATTTCTCCCAGTCCCCAGGTTCGCTGCTATTTCTGGCCAATTTGTATGCCACTTCCTTGGCTTTAATACTATCCCTGATTTCCCTAGATAGCCACGGTTGAGCCACCTTCCCTTTTTTATTTTTACGCCAGACAGGAATGTACAATTGTTGTAGTTCATCCATGCGGTCTCTAAATGTCTGCCATTGCCCATTCACAGTCAACCCCCTAAGTATCATTCGCCAATCTATCCTAGCCAATTCACGCCTCATACCTTCAAAGTTACCCTTCTTTAAGTTCTGGACCATGGTCTCTGAATTTACTGTTTCATTCTCCATCCTAATGCAGAATTCCACCATATTATGGTCACTCTTCCCCAAGGGGCCTCGCACAATGAGATTGCTAATTAATCCTCTCTCATTACACAACACCCAGTTTAAGATGGCCTCCCCCCTAGTTGGTTCCTCAACATATTGGTCTAGAAAACCATCCCTTATGCACTCCAGGAAATCCTCCTCCACCGTATTGCTTCCAGTTTGGCTAGCCCAATCTATGTGCATATTAAAGTCACCCATTATAACTGCTACACCTTTATTGCATGCACCCCTAATTTCCTGTTTGATGCCCTCCCCAACATCCCTATTACTGTTTGGAGGTCTGTACACAACTCCCACTAATGTTTTTTGCCCTTTGGTGTTCTGCAGCTCTACCCATATAGATTCCACATCATCCAAGCTAATGTCCTTCCGAACTATTGCATTAATCTCCTCTCAGCAATGCTACCCCACCTCCTTTTCCTTTTATTCTATCCTTCCTGAATGTTGAATACCCCTGGATGTTGAGTTCCCAGCCCTGATCATCCTGGAGCCACGTCTCCGTAATCCCAATCACATCATATTTGTTAACATCTATTTGCACAATTAATTGATCCACCTTATTGCGGATACTCCTTGCATTAAGACACAAAGCCTTCAGGCTTGTTTTTTTAACACCCTTTGTCCTTTTAGAATTTTGCTGTACAGTGGCCCTTTTTGTTCTTTGCCTTGGGTTTCTCTGCCCTCCACTTTTCCTCATCTCCTTTCTGTCTTTTGCTTTTGCCTCCTTTTTGTTTCCCTCTGTCTCCCTGCATTGGTTCTCATCCCCCTGCCATATTAGTTTAAATCCTCCCCAACAGCACTAGCAAACACTCCCCCCAGGACATTGGTTCCGGTCCTGCCCAGGTGCAGACCGTCCGGTTTGTACTGGTCCCACCTCCCCCAGAACCGGTCCCAATGCCCCAGGAATTTGAATCCCTCCCTGCTGCACCACTGCTCAAGCCACGTATTCATCTGCGCTATCCTGCGATTCCTACTCTGACTATGAAACATCCAAAACTTTGATCGGGCACCAGACTGGTGCAAATAATAAAGGTTGGCCTACCGGAAAACCTTTCCCTTTAATTAGCGCTCCCCAAGTGGCCAGCCGAGTTGACAACTCCTCCTCTTCCTGCCGCTGTTCACATCCGACGATACAGCAGGGGCGGGAGGCAATTTCATATTTGGGGCGTTAACGGGATGCTTCGAAGTTTGTGGGCATTACTGCATTCGTCACGCCCGATCGCTCACCCTTAGCGCCCTGTTAGTGCCCCCTCTGGGCTCTAACGAGAGGAGCTAAGCAGCCGAATTTCTCTCACATAGTGTTATAATTTTGCTGACTTTTACTTTCCATATTGCAAGTTCCTCCTCCCTTACCCCTGACCCGTTCAAGCATACTAGAAAAACCGGCTCACATAACTTCACTCCCAAGCTGCCATCTCCTCCCTCTGCAGAAAGGAATAACCCATGCTGTGCAACAAAGAACCCTTTGCTTCTGTCAATCCTGATACTATCTCAAAATCAAGTCCTTCATTTAGCTGACTAACTTGAACTTGGAGTTCAATGTTCCTGTTCATCATCAACCCGCCTTCCCCCAGCACCAGCCTTTAATTCTGCACGGGTTGCTCGTGACTTTAGCAAGGCTTGAACCAGGAAAAAGATGCTTTTTTTCTTGATTTATCTCTGCAAACCCATTTTTGATTAGAAGTGCTAAATATGTAAGTGTTTTGTGCTGATATTCCACTATTGTTTATGAAAATCTACTTTTTTTGTACAATAATGAACAGAGAAATCTAACCTGGGATACTTGGATGAAATTCAATGTATCCTCTAATGGAATTTCAATTTCCTCATGAACATGTATTTTGAAAGCGCTTGGTTGATTTGTATGCAACTTTCCACCAGATTTTGCTTGTGGCATAATGTAATACCTGGGTACAGATCCCAACATTCGTACAATAGAGTCATTGTCCAAGACAAGTTTATACTTTTACTATAATTGTAGATTGCCAGACAGGTCACAGGTTCAGAGTAATTGTATTTTTGCTTTGCAAATAGGAACCCTAGAGACCAGAGAATGGCACCACATTAATCTATGTACCTGCCAACATTTCTCCAAGAAAATCCTGGACGACTTACTTTATGTGTATTAAAGTCATCAAAAAATATATTAAGATGTTATATTCCTTTAGTCAAGAACTAATTGGTCAAATGCTCAAGTATTTGCATTCGTCTTTAACTCATTGGACAACAGGTTTACAATTCACACTGAATGGAGTTACCATGGGTAGATACCTTGTCAGCTTGCACTGGGCATTTATTCCAGAGAATTGTTACATAAGAACATAAGAAATAGGAGCAGGAGTAGGTCATTTGGCCCCTCGAGCCTGCTCCGCCATTCAATAAGATCATGGCTGATCTGAACTTAGCCTCAACTCCACTTCCCCGCCCGCTCCCCATAACGCTTGACTCCCTTATCGTTCAAAAATATGTTTATCTCCACCTTAAGTATAGCCAATGACCCAGCCTCCACAGCTCTCTGAGGCAGAGAATTCCAAAGATTCACGACCCTCTGAGAGATTAAATTCCTCTTCATCTCCGCTTTAAATAGGCGGCCCCTTATTATGATGTTCATTATTATTTGATTGTGAGTGTGTTTCTATTGTTGTGTTCTTCAGGTTACTGTTAGGAATGTCAGTATTGTAGACTGCAATACTTTCCCACTGCAGACACCAGTGACAGCATCAGACACTCCCAGATCAGCCATAACAAAGCCAGCCAGTAAAGATCCCTCTACTCTGTTCAATCATGTGCCTATATTTCAATTTCCCACAGCAGCCATGCTTTTGGCCTCTCTGAGTGAGATTATCTATTAGTCTGAATTAAGAAGAATTTGGCTCTATCGTCACAAGGAAGAACATTGAGACTTGACGAAGCATATTTCACATTGAACCCTTGCAGCCAACAGAGGGAGGAGCTCAGGCTGGATTAGAATAGAGGTTCCAGAGGCGAAAGTCATGTGCTATCCCACTGAACCTGCCAGAGGTTATGCTTTCATAAACTGCGGAGGTGACTTGGAGAGTTGGTCGGTATAGTGGGACCTAAACTCAGCATCGTTGCGCCTGATTTCCGCCAGTAAAACGAGTGCAGTGATAACCCATGTAGCAGGCCCTTCCCCTATCCACATGGGCGTTCGGGCCGCTGCTAAATTGGTCTGGGCCTTCACTTCGACATCCTTGGCGGCTGCCTGCAATGTGTCCAGCCCTCATTTCAATATCGAGAAATGGCTCCCGTGCCCATTTCAGACCCGGCCTCTGAAATTTGTTTTAGGCTAGTTGGATCTTGCAGTGCAGAACATCCGACTGGTACTTCCAGGTCTGGAGCTGCCTACCAGCTGGAGTCTGCTGGAGACCACTTGAAACAACTGTGGGTTGCGGCTGCTAATTACCTCCTCCTCCCTACCTCCCCACCCTCGTCCCCCCAGTACAAATTAATTTATTTCTTTAAAATACACTCACAATGTACTTGAAAGCTCTTATTTATTGGAAACTGCCTTGTTGGATTCGTACAGTTGCAGTGATTTGAAGAGTCGTTGATAGGTGTCAATTAGATTAGAGCAGAGGCCAATCAGACACCATCAGACGAGTTACCTTGACCAGTAGTTTAGTGAAGGAATTTTCTGAAGAAGAGTAATCGGAATGGTATTTGACTTTCGGTCTTCTGCTGCCCCTGTTAGTGCCCCAGAGGGGTGGCACGTACCGGTAAGCACTTCCGGGTGGGCAGCCAGCTTCCAGCGCCCCACCGGGACATTCAGTGCCGGTTTCGACTAGGGTGCGGAGCATTACCGTCCAGAAGAGGTGAACCGGTGAGCAACGCCCCTGGTTGAGACACCGGTTCGATTTTTGGTTGTCAGCAGACCTGTGGAGCGCCCCCTGCTGGGAACTCCTGGAAAAGCGGGCTGTCTGAACTGTAGCAGCCACCGTGAGGTAAGTAATGTCGATCTCAGGTAAGTGTCATTATTTTTTATTTTTATTTGACATTTTTTTGCCATTTATGTTGTGGTGGTGTGAGTTATTTATTGGTAATGTTTTTGGTGAGTTTCCACCCCACCCCCCCAGGCCTCTCTCAGAGCTCTCTGAGGTCGGCTGCTCGGGATTTTCGTTTGCTCAGCTGGCCTAGCGCCCTAATAGAGATGTACAACGCCTCCCTTGGCGCTCTGCCCCACAATCCAGGCCCAGCTGACAAATTTTGCTGATTGAGGCGCACAAACTGCTCCCGGGTGCAAACTTTACCGCCCTGCCTCTATTATCGCTCCAAAATGAGCAGAGCCAAAAATCCAGTATCTGGAGGTTTTTAAGAGCAAGAATTAAATTAAAATGTATGTTCTTTTTCCAATAGCCGATATCTGTATGTTTGCAGCCATTACCTCACTTTTTGGAGTGCTCCAGCACCCTGAGATTACATGGGATGACATAGATAGACGCCAGTTTAATCCTGACAAATTAAGTACTAAGCGGACTGGTCACTGCAAATAAAATTTTATTACAATATACTGCCCTCCCGGTGAGCAATACTTTGACACCTTTCCTCTCACTGGAGAACTAGTGAGCCATTACTTTAAAGTCTGACTTTTTTCCCTTTTTTGGCACTGAATTTTGCGAAAGCAGCAAAAAAACACACTTATTGCTCAAAAACAGACCAAAGAGCCACAAAAATATATTTACGAGTCTATCTCCACTAATCACTAGTCAGCACATTGTGCTTTGTCTACCTTTCTCTAAACAACAGCAGTAATCAGCCAATTAGAATACCAGCACAAGCTAATCAGGATTACTGAGGGGAAACAGTCTAGAACATATCTCAGATCTTGGTGCGTTTGCATTCATTTTTTTGCTCCAAAAAAACACCACAGTTTGTTTTTATTATGTTAAAGGTCTTCATTATAAGAGATAGCCTCTTTAGCGCATTAAAGGGGAAGAAGCAGATATTCCTCCAGGGTTCGACCCACCTTCCAGCAGAAGCTGCTGGGCAATGGCGGAGACCCATTGTGCCGGTCGCTGTCATTTCTGGTGGTTTTTACGGGGCCGTGTGCGGGGCAGAACCTTCATCGACCCCTTACTTCGACACCCGTATATCAAAGGGAGCGGAGCTAAGACTGGGAGTTCCCACATACTTGGGCCCAGCATGGGATCAATACCCAACACGCCAAAGGAAATGAGGTGTACCAGTTTATAATCCCAGTGCAAGTGGGCCCCAATGTGGGGTGTCTAGGGTGAGATCAGTGCCTGAACCCCCAAAATGAGGGGGGTATTTCTTTCAAACGCAGGAGTAGCCCCTTACAAAGGGAGCCTCAGTGGGGGGTTGGGGGGGGGGGGGGCAAACACAGATTTTGTTTTGTACCCCGTATCCAAACCACTTACACTGTAATACTCCGGTGGGGAGAGCACTCTAGATATAATCCCAACGACCAAAAGCCCACCACTGGCCACAGAAACTTCAGCACATTTTGGGGCCTGAAGCTATTCTGTTGTTTACTTTAAAGAACACATAATGTAATCAGTGCAAATTCAAAGACTTCTGAAAATAGGTTAATCATCATATCATCATAGGCAGCTCCTCGGAATCGAGGAAGACTTGCTTCCGCTCCAAAAGTGAGTTCTCAGGTGACTGAACAGTCCAATACGGGAATTACAGTCCCTGTCACAGGTGGGGACAGACAGACGTTGGAGGAAAGGGTGGGTGGGGAGCCTGGTTTGCCGCAAGCTCTTTCCGCTGCCTGCGCTTGTTTTCTGCATGCTCTCGGTGACGAGACTCGAGGTGCTCAGCGCTCTCCCGGATGCTCTTCCTCCACTTAGGGCGGTCTTTGGCCGGGGACTCCCAGGTGTTGGTGGGAACGTTGAACTTTATCAAGGATGCTTTGAGAGTGTCCTTGAAACGTTTCCTCTGCCCACCTGGGGCAGGTTAATCAGTTGCATTGCTGACCATCCACTTCCAACCAAGGCAGCTGCCTGTAATAGTTTTTTGGAAAGGCATGAATATTTTTTGTGGGGGAGAACAGGGTACAAACCAGGCAACAGGGAAGGGGCTTGTGCAACTGAACTGCTACAAACTGACGGCTTCGCGCCTGCATATTGCCAAATTTGGTGATACAATAGTGGAGATGAAGAACCAGGCAGTGCGAGAGAGGAGGGCTGTCTTCTATTCCATGGAACTGATCTTCTTCTTCGGCGGTCCTGCGTATCGAGGATGACTTGCTTCCACACCGAAAAGGGATGAGTACACAGGTGTTTCAATGAAGGACCTAATATTCCATATACAGCAAGCCTGACAGATAGGATCTGCATGGGCCAAAGAATCTGGAGCCAAATACGGAGGCAAATGGCCCTGAAGACAGTTGCCAAGGTAAGAACGTAGAAAAACGTCCTATGATAAGTACCTGTTCTGGGTATGCATTCAGCAAACATTTCCATCATAAACCTGATGCTAATTTCTAATTTACTGCTGGTCCATCTACAGCATTGATACAACCTACTGTGTCGTTCTGCCATGAGGTTATCAGCCAATTTAATGCTTACCATGCAGGCCATAGTTCAGCACAGCACAACTACAAGCTGCACACCATCGCTGTACTAGTAATGTGTGCCATACTGTACTTGCAGACTGACTCTCTCCCTCCCCCTCCCACCCAGAGCAACCCTGGCACCCAAAGCATTCCTGTAACATGCCAATTGTGGGGCTCAATTATATCCCCAATTGTCACAGCAGTGCTCTGCTTCTGTCCTGTGGTAGGAGACAAATGTTATCAGCCAAGGTTGCAGGACCCAACCCTATCCACTTCTTTTGACGTGCTTATAAAAACCTGTCTTTATCCCCCATTCTTCCAGCTCTTCAACTCCCGCATTCTGAAAAGGCTCATGGAATCATGTTAAAATGTTTGTGAAATGTAACCCGAAATATTCACGCCTGAACATCTGTAAAGAACCATTGTACTCTTGATTTAAAAGACTGAAGATGCACTCTAGCTTTGAACATGGCCAGATGTAAATATGGGCAGTCTCAATGTAATTCCCAGAGCATGGTCCCACAGCACTAAACTTACCCGGATTTAGCATGCTCAATCAGGCCCGCACAATGATTAATGTGGGAAATGGAAAAAATTGTCACACAGGTGCAATAATGTAGAGCTCTTCTGAGGTTATGGCTGGGACAAATTAGAATTAGCTTTACTCAGCATCTAAATATATGTATCTCTGCTATGTCTAACTTGGAAATATCTCATGCTGTCACTAGGTGACTGAAATAGGATATTTTCCACTTTCTAGCACTGATACTTTTAGCTCGAGTCCAAAATTCCCAAAAAGTTTTTTTTTTAAAAAACAGATGTTCTATTACCTGGACTTCACGAAACCCATTTTGTTACGGTGAATATAGTATTGGAACTTTAAGACACTGAGCATTTGATTTATAGTTTACTTCAGGAGTGAGTGAACTTATGCTGAGTAAATTAATTTGTGGATATTTTTATTGTGGAACTGATAATGGACTTGGAAATACTGCATTCTTTTATAATATTATTCTGGGCACATTTTTTTCTATTCTCTTTACTGTAGATTATGTTGGTTTTCATATCTCTCATTAGTCGATCCCAACTGTCCATACCTTCAAGAGTGTCTATCCTAGCCCTGAGATCTAGATAAGCTTTAATTAACATGCATGGAATAACAGTTAATTACATTTCGGTATTGGAGTAATCCTGTGTCTTCACAGGACGTCTCTTGTCTTCACCAAGCAAATACAGCACCAGACGATCGTTTTAAGATTGAGAGCAGTAAGAGATCTCTGTCCGCCTCCAATTCTGGATCATGCCCGATTTCCATCGCTCCACCATTGGCGGCCGTGCCTTCAGCTACCTAGGCCCTAAGTTCTGGAATTCACTCCCTAAACCTGTCCGTCTTTCTACTTCTCTCTCCTCCTTTAAGACTCTCCTTAAAACCTACCTCTTTCACCAAGCTTTTGGTCACCTGTCCTAATATCTCCGTATTTGGCTCAGTGTCAAATTGTGTCTGATAACGCTACTGTGAAGCCTCTTGTGACATTTTACTATGTTGAAGGCGCTATATAAATGCAAGTTGTTGTTTATAGAGAATGTATTCATTAAAAGGCAAGCAAGCAAATCAGTAACAGTAAGATAATAATTTTCAGCTGGAATTTCCGTGAGGGTTCTCCCAATCTCCTGCTATAACTTCAGCAGGGATTGGTGGTAACCTGGAGCAAATGGGCTTTTATACCCTTTCGGCAGGATTTCTGCTGATCTCCCGGCAAAGTTACAGCCCGAGATCGGGAGAAGCCCACAGAAACTCCCCCCTATAGATTTACAGTGGAAATCCTTCCATCTTAGTCCTCAAGTGAAAAAATAATCAAAGTATCCTTTGGGAATAACTGTCATAGGACACAGTCTTACTGCTGTGGGAGCCTGTTTTTTAATCTAAACTAGCTCTCAGAGCCATTCCTCTCCAAAAGATCTTCAGATTGTAGCTTTGTACAAACAGTATGGGGTTGATTCTAACTCGGCAAAAATGGCAGTAACCACTTGCCATTTCCACTGAATTCACTTACAAAGGTGCCGTTTATAACACATTAAGCGCGCCGGCTATTTCGAGCAACGATGGATCAGACTTGTCGTGTTACATACGTATCCCACGGAATCACTGTTACATTTAGAGATTCTACAACATCAAAGTTATTTCTAAATGTGAGCAGCAGAGATCCGGGGAGCATTGGTTTGGTCTGTTGGCCACAGCTGTCCAATTAGAATCAGCACCTTCAATCCTTTCCTCTTTTGAGAGGACATTTTCACTTAAAGGGACAGCTGCTTCCAAACCTGGATTAGTCCAAATGTAATATTTTTCCCCCTTGTTGGATTCGAGTTATCATTGTTACTATAACTGACAATACCAATCAGTCCATTGGAAACTTTAGATATTGTATAAATGTAAACACTACGGCCAAGCTTTTCAGGGGGAGGGGGGGGGATCAGCGGGCACGATCGGTGGCGGGATCGGATAGGAAAGTGTTTTTTTTCCCCCAGCGGGTTGGGACCCCGCTGTGAACCCTCACCGCGTGCCTTTCCCAACGTCGGGTCTGTCTCTGCAATCACCTGATGCTGCACAGGACAGAGGGCATCAGCACCCGACCACATTACTGCCCGGGAAGCCAGGGATGGCCTCATCGCGGCCAGATTTATTTCACTTGACGCTGTACACCCTGGCTGCCACATGACGCCCCAGGTTGGCGTCACCCCTCACCAACAGCATAAAGCATCCCTGCGATGCCCAAGCCATTCCTTTCACACTCATCACTATTGCAAGGGGTACCGTTATGTTTCACCATTCACTGCAACTCACTAAGCCACTTCCAAAGGTGCACACAAATCTGTCCAAGTACGCAAAGTGTTGAAAGTAAAAGATTTCAATGTTTGACGCCACATTAACAGAAACTTTACAAGAACATTGCATAAAACACCCAAGTACCTACCCTTGTGTGTTGTTAGTTGGTATGATTGTACTAGGATGAGGGTGAGTGTGATGGGTGGCTCGTGAGATGGGGAAGTGATAATGTAGATAGAGAGGAATGGGTGGAGGTGCAAGGTAAGTTGGTGTAAGTAAGGATGTGCAGGGGTAGGGTAGGGAAGGCAGAGTGATGGGGATGTGATGAGAGGCACAGCAGGATGAGGTTGATTATGGCTTTGTACAAATGCTTCATGATCTACTGAGGTCATTGAAACATTTGTGGCATTACATCCAGTCCTCCTGACGACATCCCTACTTGTGCCCTCCTGTGCAATGTGCAACCAGGCTGTGTTGATCTCCTGGGGAGGTCTCTTCCACTCATCGGAAGGGAAGAGAACCTCCCTACGTGCTGGGTCCACCTCCATACGCATCTGGCAGGAGTCACGGGAGAGCCTGTGTGCAGCCCTGAACCTCTGTGCAGTGTTTGTCAGTGTTTTCAGCACCTCAATGCTGTAGAACACTGACAACACAACTGTCAAATTTAAGTTGGCCATGGTCCCGTTAAGGAAACCGGATCATCAAGTGATGTCATCAGACTCGCTTCCTCTAATTGGCCAGGAAATGCGCTGGGCGAGTTTAACAAGCCCATTCTGGGGAAATACATTTCGCAGAGCGTGTGGAGCCAGCAGTGGGGCCGGGACCCGTCACCGACATTTCCTGGCACGGACCCGCCGAGGTCAGCAAAATCTCAGCCGCCCTGTTTCTTCAGAATTTCGCTAACAGGAACAAAACCCCATTCAATTAACAAGCGGAATGGTGGCGGAACACAAAAGCTGTTATGAAAGAGTTGGGCGGCTGAACTGCCCCAGGCTGGGTTTGGGGCAGTCATCTCACTAATGGAGATGTTTTTGGCATTGGTGCTGGATGCGCCAGCACCGGCGGTGATTTGGGCACTCTGTGCAAAATAAAATGTTGACTGCGTTAACCCAGTATTTCCCGGGCGTTTGCGCGGCGCGACCATTCAGTGGCATGCTGGTGACATCAGAGCGACGCTGACACATTGCAACGTCCATCCCCGTCTCTTAAAGGGGAGGGACACTGCGATCTGAGCAGCACATTCGGTGCCGTCCACTGGACCACCAGGGCAGGTGTCAGCCAGACCAGCGGCCTGGCACCCAAGAGGAGGTACCAGTCTGCCTGCTGGCCGCCCGGCCGAACCAGCGGTCGTCATTGCCAGGCTGACACAAAATAGATGGCGGCCGCTGCGGCATCACCTCCCCTTTAAGGGTAGCCGGGATGCCTCAGCCACCACAGCTTCGCGCACCAAGAAACTGTCGATGGCATCGCTTCACGTTGACCTTGCTCCCGCAGGGGCAATGTCCCTCGCAGGGCACAAAGATGTTGGTGTGGGGTAATAAGGGGTCGGCGCGCACGACGGTGATGTCATTGGCGTGTTTGCACCGTGCCGGTGCGCTAATCGATGGTCAATGTGGCCATCATGCCGACGCACTGACGTATGTTACGAGCCTCGCCGGTTCTAAGAATTGGAACTGTTTTACTCGTCTCTTAGATATGAACCATTAAAGTGTAATCATTTGTCACTGAGCTAGTTTAAACCTCTAACTCCCTGACTCACTGGGACCCTAAGTATGTAGATTGTGTAAAAACAACATTTTAACGGAGAAGCTAACTCTAGTATTAGATATTTTCAGTGTAACCCCTTTCTGTCCCTATTACCTTCATTCTTGTCACGGAAATTCTTGGCTGAAGGCCTTCTCATTGAATCAACACTTCGGTGATGAGGAGGTGAGGCAGGCGTTCAATGATAGACAGGGTCATCTCCACAGAGCTGGCCCTCGGGCAGCATCGATTAGAAACTCCGATTATGGAGCGACAGAGCTGTTTTTAGATTTTTACTCGTGTTTTAAAGCTTTTGCTGGTGGCGTTTGCTTCGATACTTCTCACTTATTTCGAACTCATTCAGAGTGTTGAATTGTGACCAGGTCGGTTAATGGACGGCATGGCGCTAGAGCGAGAGGCTTGAACTTTGAGATTCCCAGTCACTGAGTTCCCAACCCCAGCCGTAGATGTCGGATGGTCCAATCGGATGCTGAGTAGAGGTTACGAGCTCACTGTAAGGCAGGGAAGAAAAACATCCCAGCCATCTGCTGCACATGATCATCCACATGCCAGTGGACGACGTTTCTTAAGCTTCTGCTCAGCTTTTGTCAGATTCCTCCTTTCATCCACTGCTTTCCTTGTGCTCTGTGTCTCACTATGTTTCTCAGCTATGTTATCCATAAATCCACCCCACCACTGTTATGTATGCATGCTTGTATTGTTATATGATGTCTGTAACAGTGAATGTGCTTTACACTGTACACACCTTACCTGTACACCAGAGGGTGCTGCTGCTGGAGACCTAAGGGTTACCTGCACACTGCAGGTAACCCAGTATAAAAGGGAGCTCACCTCTCGGTATCCTCACTCGAGGAGCTGCATATAAAGGACTACAGTCTTCACAGTTTGAGTACCATACCCCTGCCTCGTGGAGTCATTAACAAGGTGCCGACATACATAATAACCACCACCATGTATGACTGTCTCTGGCCACTGAGCACAAGGGAGAGGGTCAATAACAGGCAGGTGAGTGGGCCCCAGTGTTGCCAGAGGTAGACGGAGATCGCAATCTCTTGGCCACCATCATCCTTCTCTAATGTTTCCTGGCTTACAAACTCTGGAGCTAAAAGCACTACTGTTAACTTGGGTCTGCATGACCAGCATGCTCTCTTAAACAGCTACTTTGTGGAAACTGGTTGGAGAAGTTAAAATCTACAAAAGTAATAAGGGAGTGAAGGGTTATGGGGAACAGGCAGGGAAGTGGAGCTGGGCCCAAGATCAGATCGGCCATGATCTTATTAAATGGCGGAGCAGGCTCGAGGGGCCAAATGGCCCACTCCTGCTCCTATTTCTTATGTTAAAAGAACATTGAGTAAGTTTATGACCATGTACCCACTGAAGGGACATTGATTGCCAGGCCAGAGCTGATGTAAGTGATTAACAGTGCCTCCATTTTATGATGAGTTAACGTGCCAATGTCTGTGCTTCTCCCCAAGGGACCGGCCAGTTCCTGGCATTGTGTGCTATCTTCTCCTTGGACGAGTTGTGTTCATTGGGTGTAACAGTCTCCTGATCCTTCAGTACTCAATCTACAAGGAATCGTGGAATGGGCGGTGGTAAGAGGAGGTGAAAGGGAACAAGGGGCTAGATTTTACACTTTTGTGCAGATCTCCCAAAAATGGGCGTTATTTCGGGCATGGATGGTAAAAATGGGTTTTCAGATCGCCGGCTTCTCGCCCATTCTCAAAGCTCCCAGTCTTTTTGAAATTGGGCTTTGCCGCGAGCGATATGAAATGGGTGTTGTCATGTATTCAACTATCATTGTAACCCATGTAGAAGCTGACCTAAGTTGTACACCTTGAGAACATTGACCACAGGGGGCGAACTTGTGGGAGATACTCCTAACCTGGACATTCCGGTATAAAAGGGGAAGTTCCACCCACCTTCAGTCTCTTGAGGTCTTGGTAATAAAGGTAACTGGTCACAGAGTGACCTTCTCTCAGTATGGGCCTCATGTGCATTTATACTGTATAGTAAGGACATATCATTGGCGACGAGAAACTGGGATTTAAACCACGCGAGCATGGCCACTAGCAGCACAGACGAGAGGTACTGTGTTGGTGATGATTGGGACGATTTTATTGAAAGACTACAGCAAAGTTTTGTCACTGAGGAATGGCTGGGACAGGATTCGGCCGACAAACGCAGGGCTCATCTCCTGATGGTTTGTGGATCCAGAACATATTCCCTGATGAAGGACCAGAGAAGCCGGCAGACAAGACGTTTGAAGAGCTCAGTAAGTTGATCGGGGAACACCTTAAACCGGCGAGCAGCATGCACATGGCGAGATACCGGTTTTACAAGCACCGGTGGCGAGAAGGGCAAAGCATTCCAGACTTCGTGGCAGATCTCCGACGACTGGCGAGCCTATGTAAGTTCCCAGATGCATGCAGAGCTGTGAGACTTTTTTATTGAGGGCATCGGGCACGCTGGGGTTTTCAGAAAACTGATTGAGACTAAAGGCTTGATCTTGGAAGCAGTGGCTCTGATAGCCCAGACATTTATCTCAGGGGAGAAAGAGACCAGAATGATTTATGGCAAAAATCTTGGCTCAAATGCGGCAAACGACCAGGAAGTCAACATTGTTAACACGGCACACAGTTCTCTAGGCAGACAAGGACAATCGGACATGCCCCAGCATGCAGTTGAACCCAAAGGGAGCAATTCAACAGAGAAAATGGCTAGCTGAACGGCGATTCATGCCATCGCAATGGACAATGCGGCCAGTAATGGGGTCATCAGCACCTGTTAATGGTGCGCTTAAGGACAGTTACAGAGACAGTCAGAGACGATCGACTGGTAATGGACCTTTTGTTTCCAACAATGGGGCCTTCAGCTCATGCTGGAGGTGTGGAGGCAAACACCTAGCCAGAGCTTGCAGGTATCAGCAATATACCTGCAGAAACTGCAACATCAGCAGTCACTTGGCGCATATGTGCTGCCAGGTTGATGTACAAGGAGGACAGGCCCGATGTAAGCCTTACGAGGCCAAATGTTATACTGGGGGAAATCGCTGGAAGCTGAAGTTCAGCGAGTTCATGTGGAGCACATATACAGTTCATATACCAGGACGCCACCGATAATGACGAAAGTGCTCCTCAATGGCATCCCAGTATTAATGGAGCAAGACACGGGGGCCAGCCAGTCCCTGATGAGTATCAAACAGTTCGAAAGGTTGTGGGTGTCCAAGGCCAGGAGGCCAAAATTATTGCCGATTGACGCACAGCTACGGACATATACAAAGGAGATCATTCTGGTGCTAGGCAGCAGCACGGTAGTCGTGACCCACAAAGATTCGGAGAACAGGTTGCCACTCTGGATTGTCCCGGGGGACGGTCCCGCACTACTGGGGAGGAGTTGGCTTGCTGTCATGAACATGGAAATGGGGCAATGTCAATGCAATTTCTTCTGCGGAGCGAGTATTATGCTCACAGGTCCTGGACAAATTTGACTCATTATTTCAACCCGGCATCGGCACTTTCATGGGGACCAAGGTAGTGATTCACATAAACCCGGACGCCAGGCCAGTACACCACAAGGCCAGAGCAGTGCCGTATGTGATGCGGGAAAAGATAGAATGCGAATTGGACCGCCTGCTGAGGGAAGGCATCATCTCGCCAGTCGAATTCAGTGACTGGGCGAGCCCGATCGTGCCGGTGCTCAAGGCGGACGGGTCAGTCAGGATACGTGGCGATTACAAGGCCACCATCAATCGGGTGTCACTCCAAGACCAGTACCCATTACCAAGAGCAGAGGACCTCTTTGCGACGCAATCCAATGGCAAACTTTTTTCAAAATTGGACCTGACCTCAGCTTACATGACCCAGGAGCTGGCGAGTGAGTCGAAGAAGCTGACCACCATCACGACACACAAGGGGTTGTTTGAGTATAACAGATGTCCGTTCGGGATTCGTTCGGCCGCCGCGATCTTTCAGCGAAATATGGAAAGCCTCCTCAAATCGATTCCAAGGATGGTGGTTTTTCAAAATGACATCCTCATCACGGGTCACGATACTGAAGAACACCCCCACAACCTGGAGGAGTTGCTACGCAGACTGGACCAGGTAGGGCTGTGACTGAAAAAGGCGAAGTGCATCTTCTTAGCTCCAGAGGTAGAATTACTGAGGAGGAAGGTAGCAGCAGACGGGATCAGACCTATTGATCCAGAGAGCACCCAAACCCCGTAACACGACGGAGCTGTGTTCATTCCTGGGGCTCCTGAACTATTTTGGCAACTTTCTTCCCAAATTTAGAGCTGCTACACGTGCTCCTATGCAAAGGTCGCGATTAGATCTGGGGGGACAGCCAGGAAAGGGCTTTTGATAGAGCACGCAATTTGTTATGCTCCAACAAACTGTTAACGCTATATGACCCATGTAAGAAACTTGTGTTAACGTGCGATGCGTCATCCTATGGGGTCGGGTGTGTGTTGCAGCATGTGAATGCCAATGGTCAGTTACAGCCGGTAGCTTATGCCTCCAGAAGTCTGTCCCAGGCAGAAAGGGGCAACGAGATGGTAGAAAAGGAAGCGCTAGCATGTGTGTATGCAGTAAAAAAAATGCACCTGTACCTGTTTGGCAGGTAATTTGAGCTGGAGACAGATCACAAACCCCTAACGTCCCTTTTGGCCAACAACAAGGTCATAAATGCGAATGCATCAGCCCCCATACAGAGGTGAGCACTTACATTAGCCGCCTATGACTACACAATTTGGAAAAGACCGGGCACTGAAAACTGCGCCGATGCACTCAGCAGGCTCCCACTAGCCACCACTGAGGGGGCAACTGAGCATGATGCTGAGTTGGTCATGGCTGTTGAAGCTTTCGAAAGCGAACGCTCACCTGTGACAGCCCGTCAGATTAAAGTCTGGACAAATAAAGACCCGCTGCTATCTTCAGTTAAGAAATGTGTCCTGAATGGGGACTGGGCAGCCACGTACGGTGCATGCCCTGAGGAGTTTAAACCGTTTCATAGGCGCAAGAATGAACTCTCGATTAGTAGTCATGCCACAGAAGGGCAGAGAGGTGTTTATCAGAGAACTTCACAATGAGCACCCGGGCATTGTCATGATGAAGGCAATTGCCAGGTCACACGTTTGGTGGCCAGGGATAGATGCAGACCTGGAACTTTGTGTTCGCTGGTGCAACACGTGCGCTCAGCTGGGCAACGCACCCGGGGAAGCCCCCCTTAGCCCCTGGTCCTGGTCCGCCAAGCCATAGTCACGCATCCATGTGGACTACGCAGGTCCTTTCATGGGAAAAATGTTTTTGGTTGCAGTAGACGCCTACTCCAAATGGATTGAGTGTGCCATTTCAAATTCAAGCACATCCTCTGCCACGGTAGAAATGTTCGCCGCCCATGGTCTACCGGACGTCTTGGTCAATGACAATGGCCCGTGCTTCACAGGCACTAAATTTCAGGACTTCATGGCAGGCAATGGAATCAACCATGTCAGAACGGCACCCTTCAAGATGGCCTCAAAAGGCCAGGCAGAACGAGCAGTGCAGATAATCAAACAGGGGATGCTCAGAATCCAAGGGGGTTCCCTACAAAGCCGCTTATCACGCCTCCTGTTGGCCAATAGATCCCGACCACACGCGCTCACAGGGGTTCCACCTAGCAGAGCTGCTAATGAAAACATAGAAACATAGAAACATAGAAAATAGGTGCAGGAGCAGGCCATTCAGCCCTTCTAGCCTGCACCGCCATTCAATGAGTTCATGGCTGAACATGAAACTTCAGTACCCCCTTCCTGCTTTCACGCCATACCCCTTGATCCCCCGAGTAGTAAGGACTTCATCTAACTCCCTTTTGAATATATTTAGTGAATTGGCCTCAACTACTTCCTGTGGTAGAGAATTCCACAGGTTCACCACTCTCTGGGTGAAGAAGTTTCTCCTTATCTCGGTCCTAAATGGCTTACCCCTTATCCTTAGACTGTGACCCCTGGTTCTGGACTTCCCCAACATTGGGAACATTCTTCCTGCATCCAACCTGTCCAAACCCGTCAGAATTTTAAACGTTTCTATGAGGTCCCCTCTCACTCTTCTGAACTCCAGTGAATACAAGCCCAGTTGATCCAGTCTTTCTTGATAGGTCAGTCCCACCATCCCGGGAATCAGTCTGGTGAATCTTCGCTGCACTCCCTCAATAGCAAGAATGTCCTTCCTCAAGTTAGGAGACCAAAACTGTACACAATACTCCAGGTGTGGCCTGCTCAAAACCAGGTTATCCCTTATACACCCTACTATGAAAGAAATCGTTGAGAGCAGGCATCAGTCACAATGTGACTACCATGACAGGAATGCGAGGGCGCCCTGTATTGATGTCAATGACCCTGTTTTTGTCCTTAATTACGCTGCAGAGCCCAAATGGCTTGCAGGCACTGTGATTGCTAAAGAGGGGGATAGGGTTTTGGTAGTTAAACTTACCAATGGACAAATCTGCCGCAAACACGTGGATCAAACTAAAAGGAGATTGAGCAACCCCATAGGAGAAGCAGAGGAAGAACACGACGTAGAGTTAACTCCACCACAGGTGACCGAACACCGGAACCAAGTGGAGGAGAGCCCAGTCACTGTGGGCAGTCCGGACAGGCCTGAGGCACCGCAAACAGCAGATACTCAGGCCAGCGGCCAACAACCGGAGCCCCAACTCAGCCGCTCTGTAAGGGAGCGTAAACCACCAGAGAGACTTAACCTGTGATCCCAATAAGACTTTGGCGGGGAGGTGATGTCATGTATTCAACTATCATTGTAACCCATGTATCAGCTGACCTAAGTTGTACACCTTGAGAACATTGACCACAGGGGGCGAACTTGTGGGAGACACTCCTAACCTGGACTTTCCGGTATAAAAGGGGAAGCTCCACCCACCTTCAGTCTCTTGAGATCTTGGTAATAAGGGTAACTGGTCACAGAGTGACCTTCTCTCAAGTATGGGCCTCGTGTGCATTTATACTTATAGTAAGGACATATCAGGCGTTAGCGTTAAATCTCTCTGACCTTCTGTCCTGAAGTCTTGCCATCCTTAGCAACAGCATGGCAATGCTCGATTCCCGCGATTCAGGAGGTCAAGGGTCATCATGACATGTGCATAAGAGGAGACAGGGAGAGAGGAAGCTGAGAGGGAGTGAAGGCGTGTGTGGGTGTGATGTGGCTGCTTTGGGAGGAAGGAGGGAGAGATTCGAGCTTTATAGCAAATTGGGGGAAAAAAATTAGCTGTTACCAGCCAGATATTTGCCCAAATTTGGTGCCTATAATGGAGGGAGAGGAGGAGGTGACATAGCACGCTGTGGAGACTGATGCTGGCGAGAGCAGTGAGCTGGGAGAGGAGCACATTGGAGGGCACAAAAGAGCAAGGAGGTTCTTGGATGAGGCAAATGTCTCCCTCCTGCAGGAGGTCGAGTTACGTTGAGATGATTTGGCACAGGGAGTGCGTGGGAAGCCCATCCCAAAGGCCTACCAGAAAATATGGACCGAGTTAGCAGTGGCGACCAATGAGGTGCATGAGGGCAACCAATGCCGCAAGCGATGGATCGACCTTGTGGGATCCGCAAGAGTAAGTATTACATTTATTTACATGTACTTATATATTTATATAATTTGATTTGTAAGAGTCATGAGTGACTATAATCAGATTTGAGGCCTTTCACTTTTACCAGGAATGTTATACTAAGCCTGCGTTCATGGTGTATGTCTTTCGGTAAAGAATGATAATTATCATAATAATCTTGATTACATCTGTCGGTTATATGTTGTATCAGTCTCTGTGACAGTACCTAGCAATGATCTCATGCAATGATCTCATGCCATGTCGTCCTGTTACCTTTTACAGAAGAAGCTATCAACAATGAGGTCCGTGCAGAGGCGAACGGATGGGGGGGCCACCAGTCATTAGCGACATCACTGACATGGAGGAGCGGGTGCTCACACTCATGGGGAAGCACCCCCGGACAGCCACGCAAGCAGCTGCAGAAGTGATGCCACGTGAGTAAAGTATACACCATTGTATGATGTAAGGACAATTGATGCCACACCCACTCATATCCGAACAATAACATATGACAGATGGGTTCCAAAATTGTACGATAAATAATGCTGGTCTAATGAAAATCATTGCAATGCACAATGTGTTGATGGTCATGAAATGTGATGTCTGTGATGATTTTGATAGCGGTGGTGCTTTTGTCGTGCATATGCTATGTGTAGCGCTGTACACATCTTGTGGCCCTAGCACCCCCTTCTCCTCTAATAACCTCATTTGTGTTTTGCTGCTCAGCCAGCAGCGCGTCCCAAGGTAAGACCACAGAGGCCAGAAGTTGGGGCGCGGGGCCGGACTCGCCAGACGATCCTTCATCTGGAGCTGAGGAGCTCCGATTCTCGCCCGTCAATCCGCTAGGTCTGTTCTCCACGGATGAGAGCGCGGACTTCGAGGAACCTGCATCGCCACGCTCCAGAAGGCATTCCACCCCAAGGCTATCTAGTGCTCCTCCGGCCATTCCTGCCTCCATGCTGGAGGGACCGGGCCCAAGCACCTCGCCACAAGGCACCCCATTTGTCCCCAGGACGGCGCCGACCCCGCGGAGGCCTCGTGGACGCGGCAGGTCTGCTCCACGAGCACCAGATGAAAGAGGAGAAATGGTTAAGTTGTCCAGGAGAACTGTAGACATTGGTGACTAGATCCTCAATGCACTGGGGGGCATATCCCGACAGCTAGCCAACATCTCCGGCACCATGACTGAGTATGTTCTGTGGATGGCGGAGGCCCTGGAGGCGATAGCCAGGAACACTGCTGGCACAGGCCTCCCAGTGGTCCCGGAGCGCGGCACTCCACCCCTAGGTTCCGCACCACCAGTGCCAACGACACATGAAAGGCAGGACCAAGATCCTGCTCCTGGATCCGAGAATGTTCCCACCTCGGCAACCCCTGCTCCCGATTGATGTCAATGGTCAAAAAAGTGGGGCGGGGGTGAGGTGTTTTTGCGTGTGATACTTATGATTTCAGACCATTGGTCGTATAAAATGTTTTTCATTCAACATAACCTTGTTGTGCATTGTCTCAGACAGCTGGACTGTTACACACTGGTGATTCCTTAACACGAAAGGGTTAAATAAAACTTAACTTGAATCAACTTAAACTTTAACTGGCACCAAGGTGATGCCCACCATTGATGTATGAGCTGCACACACACAGCAGTGTGTCAGCTTTGTAAATCACAGCAATGTTTTTTCAGGCAAATCGCTCATTTATGAGCTCCTGACATAAGAGTCTTGCAGCTATATAGCCACCACGGGCCCTTTCCTGTGGTCTGGAGGGGGGGCGTGGGCATGGTTGCATAGTCAGTCTGATTGTCTGGCCCTAGGTCAGCGTTCAGCCCCTCGTCCTCCTCTTCCTCTCTCTCCTGAGATGGACCATCAGTCCCTTCTGGCAATTCTTGTCCCCTCCTGATAGCCAGGTTCTGCAGCATGGAGCACACGACCACGAAATGAGCTACTTGCTCAGGGCTGTATGGTAGCTCCCCTCCTGGGTGCTCCAGGCATCTGTAGCGCTGCTTAAGCACAGTAATTGTTTTCTGGACCATGTTACATGGGTCTCTGTGGCTCTCGTTGTATCGCTTCTCAGCCTTGGTGTGGGTGTCACGCAGTGGGCTCATTAGCCAGGTGGCTAGGCCATATCGGTTGTCACCAAGCATCCAGCATTGTCCTTGTGGCTGACTCTTAAACATGTCAGAGACAGCGCTCTCACGCAGGATGTGAGCCTCATCGAAGTTGCCCAGACATTTGGCATTCACTGCCATTATTATCTGGTTGTGGTCAACAACTAGTTGGACCTTCATGGAGTGAAATCCATTTCTGTTACGAAAAAGCTCTGGGTTCTGAGAAAGTGCCCGCATGGCGATGTGGGTATGCTATATTGCTCCCTGCATCCTGGGGAACTTAGCAATGTGATAGAATGCTCCAGCCCTGTCAGTCTGAGCCTCCGTGGTCATGGGGAAGTTGATAAAGTCCATCCTGCGCGCGTACAGGACCTCTGTGACCTGTCTAATGCAGCGATGTGTGGCATGGAGAGACAGAGCAGAAATGTTGACCGTGGAGGCACGAAAGGAACCGGACGCGTAGAACGACAGTGCCATGGTGACCTTGACCTCGACCGACACTGATATCCTGATGGCAGGCTGCATATCTGGCCTGATGAGCTCGCATATTTCATTGATCACCACCTTGTGGAAGCGCAGTCTCCAAAGGTAGGTGTGCTCGGACACATCGAGGTAAGACCTCTTCTCCCTGTAAGTGCGGGGTGTACATGGTCTGGACCTCCTCCTCAATCTGGCACGTCTTAGATTGGGCACATAATGATGTGCATTAGATGTTGTGCCATTTGCACTCTGCAGCATTTGCGTATTAATCGATGCAGGCTGAGAAGTGGCTGGCCCCATTCCAATGAAAGTATAATAGCGATTGATCAGAAGCAATAATTTCCACAGACACCTACAGTAAAACCCAATCCTCCACAGTCTGAAAAGATGTCTGTTGAGATGGTCACTTCACCTGAGAAGAACTCCAGAGGCAATCCAAACTCCCCCGAAGTTGAAGCAGCCTTTTCAATGAAGCGACCTGCGATTTGAAAAATGGCGTCCACACCGTTGTGATTAGTTCAGAACAGATCCACTTTTTCTGAGTAGTGTTTTTGGCGAGCGATATTTTGGGCGAGATGTGTGCGATGTACTGGGCGTTAGTTTCGGCAACTTTGATCTTTACGACAAAAAAAAGTGGGTTGTCGGTATTATTGAATCTCAGCATTAGTTACGTGCCGAAAGTAACGCTGGGTGAGATTATGGGCGTTGATTTCGCCCATTCTGATGATTCCGCCCCAAAAAAGTGGGCGGGCGGTATTATTTTTTCCCAACGTTATGTACATGGTGAAAGTAACGCCCATATATCGCAGATTTTGGCACAAAATGGAAACTGACGGGCATTTTTAGGAAACTTATCGGCGAGCGTTACTTTCCCCATGTGCTTAATGCCGTGAAAAGATATTACTGCCCGCTCACTTTTTTTGGGCGGAATTATCAGAATGGACGAAATCAACGCCCATAATATCGCCCAGCGTTACTTTCTGCACGGAATTAACGGCGAGATTCAATAATACCGCCCGCCCACTTTTTTTTGTCATAAAGAACACATTTGGTGAAACTAACGCCCAGGAGATCGCCCGCCCACTGTCACTTTCACCACCTCGCACACATATCGGCCACAATATCGCTCATCCAAAATAAAACCCCAGAAAAAGTGGAACTGTTCTAAACAAACGCCAACGGTGTGGCTAGCATTGTTACAATTGCACTCTTACATGAGGAATTGATATCTGAATGATTTGCCTGAAAGAGCGTTGATGTGAGGGACAACGCTGACACACTGCTGTGTGTGTGCAGCTAAGACATCAATGGTGCCCATCAGCTTGGTGCCAGTTAAAGTTTACGTTGATTGATGTTAAGTTGTATTTAACCATTTCATGTTAAGGAATCACCAGTGTCTAACGGTGCAGCTATCTGAGACAATGCGCAGCAAGGTTATGTTCAAGAAAAAAATGTTTATACCAACATTGGTCTGAAATCATAAGTATCAGAGCCAATAACACCCAACCCCCGCCCACACCCCACTTTTTCCACCATTGACATCAATCAAATGTTCAACATGTCCAGCAACACAGAATACAAAGGCAAAGCAGGAGGGTGGTCCCCAGCCCCCATACATTACAACAAATTGCATACACCCAGATGGAGATATAACAACCATTACCTGCGGACATGCACCTCACTTTCCTTCCCCTCTCCCCTTCTTCTCCCCACCTCTACGCCTTCCCCTCCTCGCTCCATGGCGCCTGGCCGAGGAGCTCCTCAGGCGGTGCCTCATTGGGGGGGATGAAGGCAGATGCGGTTGTTGCACGGGGTACGGGAGCGGGGGGTGCCGAGGGGGCAACATTCTCTGATGCAGAAGCAGGATCTCGGTCCTTGCTCTCATCTGTCGTTCGCAGTGGTGGTGTGGAACCTAGGGGTGGAGTGCTGCACTCAGGGACCACTGGGAGCCTGTGCCAGCAGTGTTCCTAGCTATCGCATCCAGGGCCTCCGCTATCCGTGGAACGTACTCGGTCATGGTGGCCAGGTGTCGGGATATGCCCCCCCAATGCTTCGATGAGCTGATCACCAATGTCTACAGTCCTCCTGGACAACTGTACCATCTCTTCACTGTCATGTGGCGCTTGTGGAACAGACCTGCCATGTCCATGGAACCTCCGCAGGGTCGGCGCTGTCGTGGGGACAAATGGGGTGCCCTGTGGAGAGGTGCTTGGGGCCGGTACCTCCAGAGTGGAGGCAGGAATGACCGGAGGAGCACTAGATGGCCTTGGGGTGGAATGGCTTCTGAAGCATGGCGATGCAGGTTCCTCGAAGTCTGCACTCTCATCCGTGGAGAACAGACCCAGCGGATTGACGGGCGTGAATCGGAGCTCCTCAGCACCAGAGAGTCGTGCCCCGTGTCCCCAATTTCTGGCCTTGTGGTCTTGCCTTGGAACGCACTGCTGGCTGAGCTGAAACACACAAATGAGGTTATTAGAGGAGAAGGGGGTGCTAGGGTCACAAGATGAGTCCAGCACTCACACAGCATATACACAACAAAAGCACCATCGCTCTCAAAATCATCGCAGACATCACATTTCATGACCATCAACACATTGGCATTCCAACGATTTTCATTAGGCCATCATTATTTTTATGACAATTTTAGAAATCACCTATCTTACATGATTGTTCGGATATGAGTGGATGTGGCATCTATTGACTTTACATCACGCAATGGTGTAAGCTTTACTCACGTGGCATCACTTCAGGATCTGCAGATGCATCCGTGGCTGTCCGGGGGTGCTTCCCCATAAGTGCGAGCACACGCTCCTCCATCTCTGTAATGTCGCTGGGGACTGGTGGCCCCCCCCACCCGTTCGTCTCTGCACGGACCTCATCGTCGATAACTTCTTCTGTAAAAGGTGACAGGACGACATGGCATGTGATCATTGCATGATATCATTGCTAGGTACTGTCACAGAGACCGATACAACACATAACCGACAAATGTAATCATGATTATTATGAAAATTATCATTCTTTACCTAAAGACGTACACCATGATCGCAGGCTTTGAGTAAAACATTCCCGGTAAAAGTGCAAGACCTCACATCTGCTGATAGTCACTCATGACTGTTACAAATCAAATTATGTTAATACATAAGTACATGTAAATCAATGTAATACTTACTCTTGCGGATCCCACAAGGTCGTTCCATCGTTTGCGGCATTGGTTGCCCTTACGAACCTCGTTGGTCGGCGACGAGACAACCTCTGCTACCTCGATCCATATCCTCTGGTAGGCCTTTACGGTGGGCTTCCCACACCCTCCCTGTGTCAAATCACCCCAGCGTGACTCGACCTCCTGCAGGAGGGAGGCATTTGCCTCGTCCGAGAACCTCCTGGCTCTTTTACGGCCCCCAATGTGCTCCTCTCCCACCTCACTGCTCTCTCCTGCGTCAGTCTCCATTATAGGCCAAATTTGGGCAAATATGTGGCTGGTAACAGCTACTTTTTGGTTGCCTGCTTGCTGTGAAGCTCTAAATTCTCCCTCCTTCCTCCCAAAGCAGCCATACCACACCCAGCCACACCTTCAGTCTCTCTGAGCTCCCCTTCTCTCTGTCTCCTCTTCTGTGCACATCATGATGACCCTTGACCTCCTGAATCGCGGGAATCGAGCATTGCCATGCCGTTGCTAAGGATGGCAACACTTTCCGGCAGAAGGCAAAAAAAATTTAACGCTACCGCCCATTTTATATCGCTCACGGTAACGGCCATTTTCAAAAATGGAGATTTGGTGCTTTGAGACTGGGTGACAAGCCGCCGATCTGAAAACCCTTTTTTAACGCCCACGCCGGAAATATCACCCATTTTTGCGCGATAACCACACAAGTGGAGATTCTAGCCCATAGTGTAAATGGCACCTGTCTGTGAAATGCTGTAAATGGCACATATCTGTGAAATGGTGTAAATGACGCCTGTCAGTGAAATAATGTAAGTGACACACCAGTAAAATAGTGTAAATGTCACGTTAGTGAAATAGTGTAATTGGCACATCAGTGAAATAGTGTAAATGGCATATCAGTAAAATCGTGAAAAATGTAACCAGTCAGTGAGATATTGTAACTGACGCATCAGTGAAATAGTGAAAATGGCACTTCAGTGAAATCGTGTAAAAGACACCTGTCAGTGACATAGCGTAAACAACACAACAGTGAAATAGTGTAAATGACACCTGGCAGTGAAATAGTATAAATGATACCTGTTAGTGAAATAGTGTAAATGACACATCAGTGAAACAGTGTAAAATACACCTGTCAGTGAAATAGTGTAAATGACACACCAGTAAAATAGTGTAAATGTCATGTTAATGAAATAGTGTAAATGGCACATCAGTAAAATCGTGAAAAATATAACCAGTCAGTGAAATAGTGTAAATGGCACCTGTCAGTGAAATAGTGTAAATGACACGTCAGTGAATTAGTGTAAATAACACAACAGTAAAATAGTGTAAATGACACATCAGTGAAACATAGAAACATAGAAAATAGGTGCAGGAGTAGGCCATTCGGTCCTTCGAGCCTGCACCGCCATTCAATGAGTTCATGGCTGAACACGCAACTTAAGTAACCAATTCATGACTTCTCGTCATACCCCTTGATCCCCCTAGTAGTAAGGACTACATCTAATTCCTTTTTGAATATATTTAATGAATTGGCCTCAACAACTTTATGTGATAGAGAATTCCACAGGTTCACCACTCTCTGGGTAAAGAAGTTTCTCCTCATCTAGGTCCTAAATGGATTACACCTTATCCTTAGACTGTGAACCCTGGTTCTGGACTTAACCAACATTGGGAATATTCTTAATGCATCTAACCTGTCTAAACCCGTCAGAATTTTAAACATTTCTATGAGATCCCCTCTCATTCTTCTGAACTCCAGTGAATACAAGCCCAGTTGCTCCAGTCTTTCTTGATATGTCAGTCCCGCCATCCTGGGAATCAGTCTGGTGAACCTTCGCTGCACTCCCTCAATAGCAAGAATGTCCTTCCTCAAGTTAGGAGACCAAAAATGTACACAATACTCCAGGTGTGGCCTCACAACTGTAGTAACACCTCAATGCCAATGTACTTAAATCCCCTAGATATGAAGGACAACATGCCATTTGCTTTCTTAACCACCTGCTGTACCTGCATGCCAACCTTCAATGACTGATGTAACATGACACCCAGGTCTCGTTGCACCTCCCCTTTTCCTACTCTGTCACCATTCAGATAATAGTCTGTCTCTCTGTTTTTACCAACAAAGTGGATAACATCACATTTATCAACATTATACTTCATCTGCCATGCATTTGCCAAATAACCTAAATTATCAAAGTAACTCTGCAGCCTCATAGCATCCTCCTCGCAGCTCACACTGCCATCCAACTTAGTGTCATCTGCAAATTTGGAGATACTACATTTAATCCCTTCGTCTAAATCATTAATGTACAATGTAAACAGCTGGGTGAAATAGTGTAAATAACACAACAGTAAAATAGTGTAAATGGCACCTGTCAGTGAAATAGTGTAAATGGCACATCGGTGAAATAGTGTAAATAACACAACTGTAAAATAGTGTAAATGGCACCTGTATGTGAAATAGTGTAAATGACACATCAGTGAAATAGTGTAAATGGCGCCTCAGTGAAATAGTGTAAATAACATATCAGTGAAATCGTGAAAAATGTAACAAGTCAGTGAAATAGTGTAACTGACACATCAGTGAAATAGTGTAAATGGCACCCGTCAATGAAATTGTGTAAATGGCACACCAATAAAATAGTGTAAATGGAACATCAATGAAATCGTGAAAAATGTAACCAGTCAGTGAAATAGTGTAAATAACACATAAGTCAAATAGTGTAAATGATACGTCAGTGAAATAGTGTAAATGGCACCTGTCAGTGATATAGTGTAAATGACACATCGGTGAAATAGTGTAAATGACATGAGAGTGAAATAGTGTAAATGACACATCTGTGAAATAGTGTAAATGGCAGCTGTCAGTGAAATAGTGTAAATGGCACCTGCCAGTCAATAGTGTAAAGGACACATCAGTGAAATAGTGTAAATGGCACATGTCTGTGAAATAGTTTAAATGGCACCTGCCAGTCAATAGTGTAAAGGACACATCAGTGAAATAGTGTAAATGGCACATGTCTGTGAAATAGTGTAACTGACACATCAGTGAAATAATGTAAATGACACCTGCCAGTGAAATAGTGTAAATGGCACATCAGTGAAATAGTGTAAATGACGCCTGTCAGTGAAATAGTGAAAAATGTAAACTGTCAGTGAAATAGTGAAAATGATGCCTGTCAGTCAATAGTGTAAATGACACATCAGTGAACTAGTGTAAATGGCACTTCTCAGTGAAATAGTATAAATGACACATCAGTGAAATAATATAAATGACACGTTAGTGAAATAGTGTAACTGACACATCAGTGAAATAATGTAAATGGCATCTGTCAGTGAAATAGTGAAAAATGTAACCAGTCAGTGAAATAATGTAAATGACACCTGTCAGTCTATAGTGTAAATGACACATGAGTGAAATCGTGTAAATGAGACATCAGCGAAATAGTGTAAATGGCACATCAGTGAAATAGTGTAAATGGCACATCAGTGAAATAGTGTAAATGGCACATCAGTGAAATAATGGTCCTGAAATTACTATCGAGGTCTTCCCACGGGCAAACGACTGAAAAAGTCAAAAAAATTGCGCACCTACTTGTTCCTGCTGCGCCCGCACGAACTTTTGATCCTGAGGCCTTCACTCCTACGCATCGGAGCACGTGCATGTTGGGACGTGTGCAGGGCTGGAGCTGGAGTCACATGTCTCTGGGCAGCCAATCAAGATACAGTATTTTCTCATTCATAATAATGGGAACTCCGTAAGTTGGAGTTCCCATTATTATGAATAAGAACCCCCCCCCAAATGCAAAAAACACTAATAAAAAATAGAAAAATACAAGACATATTTAAGATTCATAAATTAAAGTTCTTATAAAAAAAAATATTTTCCTGACTTTAAAAAATTTTTTTTTCATTATGCCTTAGAATAAACTTACCATTGTGGGGAGGGTTTTTAACAATAAAATGTGTTTTTATAACTTTATTTTCAAATGTTTTTGTGTATTTTTAAACACTTGTGCCTGTAAAAGTAGGCAATAAGCCTGCTTTTCTCAGGCGCAAGATTTTTGAGGACATTTGCTGGGCAAGATATGCGTAAATATCGGAAATCTTGCCCTGCAAGTGTCCTTGCTCCCGATATGCGCAAGAGCTGTCAAGCCAGAAACTTGATAGATCGGAAAAGCCGGTTTTCAGCGCATGCGCACTGCTGACCTTGCCTCAACTTCACGTTCCTGCCTGTTCCCCATAACCCTTGGTTTCCCTATAGTCCAAGAACCTGTCTATCTCAGCCTTAAATATATTCAATGACTCAGCTTCCACAGCTCTCGGGGGTAGAGAATTCCAAAGATTCACATCAAGCCTCCTCAGAATCTTATATGCTTCAATACTTCTAAACTCCAATGAGTGTGTCATTTACACTATTTCATTGACAGGTGCCATTTACACTGTTTCACTGATGTGTCATTTACACTATTTTACTGATGTGTCATTTACACTATTTTACTGGCGTGCCATTTACACTATTTAACTGACAGGTGCTATTTACACAATTTCACTGATGTGTCATTTACACGATTTAACTGACAGGTGCCATTTACACTATTTCATTGATGTGCAATTTACACTATTCCACTGACAGGTGTCATTTAAACAATTTCACTGACATGTTATTTACACTATTGACTGACAGGTGCCATTTACACAATTTCATTGATGTGTCATTTACACGATTTAACTGACAGGTGCCATTTACACTATTTCATTGATGTGCCATTTACATTATTCCACTGACAGGTGTCATTTACACTATTTCACCATTCCAGTTTAATAATGTAAAAGGGACCTGTCAGTGAAATAGTGTAAATGGCACGTCAGTGCAATAGTGTAAATGGCACCTGTCAGTGAAATAGTGTAAATGGCACGTCAGTAAAATAGTGTAAATGACACATCAGTGAAACAGTGTAAATGGCACCTGTCAATGAAATAGTGTAAATGACACACTCATTGGAGTTTAGAAGAATTGAAGCATATACGATTCTGAGGGGGCTTGATGTGAATCTTTGGAATTCTCTACCCCAGAGAGCTGTGGAAGCTGAGTCATTGAATATATTCAAGGCTGAGATAGACAGGTTCTTGAACTATAGGGGAGTCAAGGGTTATGGGGAACAGGCAGACAAGTGAAGTTGAGGCAAGATCAGGCCAGCCATGATCTTATTGAATGGCGGAGCAGGCTCGAGGGGCCGTATTGTCTACTCCTGCTCCTATTCCTTATGCTTTTTTGTTCTTAATGGCTGATCTTCGACCTCAACACTTTCCCATCGGATCCCCCTATCCCTTGATTCCCTTCTTTTATTTTGTATTATTACTATTTTTTGTTATGCTGGGGATGGCTTTTTCAACTTGGAGTGCAGAGAGGTGGAGTTGATTGGAGCAGTGCAGCTTTTCTCTGGTATGGGCCTTGGAGCTGTGGGATGCAAAACTGAGGTACTCCAGCGCCATCACTGGTGTTGGAGTGTAATTACAGCAGGATGTTGGCAGAGGCAGTTTCCATTATAAAGATGGATGTGGATAACAGTAATGCTGGAAATAGTTTTCACAACAGTGTAACAACCGGAAGTACATAGCAGTAAGATTTTAAATACATTATATATAGGTCCTGGACTGCATGACCAAGGATCATGTATCATCATCATCATAGGCAGTCCCTCGGAGTCGAGGATGACTTGCTTCTACACTAGAAATGAGTTCCCAGGTGACTACAGTCTCTGTAACAGGTGGGGCAGACGGTGGTTGAAGGGACGGGTGGGTGGGGTGCTTGGGTTGCTGCATGCTCCTTCCGCTGTCGACGCTTGGCTTCAGCTTGCTCTCGGTGAAGAGGCTTGAGGTGTTCAGCGCCTTCCCAAATGCTTTTCCTCCACTTTGGATGGTCTTGGGCCAGGGATTCCCGGGTGTCGGTGGGAATGTTAAATTTTTTCAAGGAAGCTTTGAGGGTGTCCTTGAAACGTTTCCTCTGCCCACCTGAGACTCACTTGCCATGTTGGAGCTCCGAATAGAGCGCTTGTTTTGGGAGTCTCGTGTCAGGCATGCAGACGATGTGGTCCATCCAGCAGAGCTGATCAAGCGTGGTCAATGCTTCGATGCTGGAGGCATTGGCCTGAGCGAGAACACTGACGTTGGTGTGCCTATCCTGCCGATGGATTTGCAGGATCTTGTGGAGGCAGCGTTGGTGATACTTCTCCAGTGTTTCGAGGTGCCTGCTGTACATAGACACAGATTCTGTGAGTGCATTGTGCGAAAAAAAACTATGAGGCAATAAACCATTAGGAACTATAAGGCAGAAATTACTGTCAGTGACGTTATAGTACAAATGCTTCATGTATTGGCCTCAAATTCCTTTTTCCACTATTTAAACGAAGGCGGTAGCCCAGTGATTTTAAACTCCATTGTGACGCACTGAGTCACAGAGGTCAGGAAGTTCGTAGGTTAGATCTTGTTGTGTGTTGAGTGAAGCAAGACCAGGAGTAGTAGTCAGCTGATGAGCTGGTCTCAGAGTTTGGGCTAGGTAGGGGGATATGGAAAGGGTTCCCACTCGCGATTGCTGCTTTGTGACACCTGCTGACAGTGCAAACGTGTGGATGCAAAGCTTGAACATGACAGTCGCTACAATTAGAAATCCCATTGTAACTCACACTCACATGGGATATGGGGCTAGAACCTCCACTTTTGAGCTTATCACCCAAAAATGGGCATTATTTCCGGCATGGGCGGTAAAGAAGGGTTTTCAGATCGCCGGCTTCTCGCCCATTCTCAAAAAACCTAGTTTACATTTTTGAAAATGGGCATTACCGTGAGTGATATCAAATGGGCGGTAGCATTAAAGCTTTTTCTGCCGTAAAGTGTGGCCGTCCTTAGCAACGGCATGGCAACGCTCGATTCCCGCGATTCTGGAGGTCAAAGGTCACCATGACATGCGCAGAAGAGGAGACAGAGAGAAAGGGAGCTCAGAGGGACTGAAGGCGTGGCTGGGTGTGGTATGGCTACTTTGGGAGGAAGGAGGGAGACTTTAGAGCTTTACAGCAAGTAGGCAAACAAATATTAGCTGTTACCAGCCACATATTTGCCCGAATTTGGCCTATGATGGAGGGAGAGGAGGAGACATCACAGCACGCTGTGAAGACTGACGCAGGAGAGAACAGTGAGGTGGGAGAGGAGCACATTGGAGGCCGCAAAAGAGCCAGGAGGTTCTCGGACGAGGCAAATGCCTCCCTCCTGCAAGAGGTCAAGTCACTCTGGGGTGATTGACACAGGGAGAGCACGGGAAGCCCACCCCAAAGACGATATGGACCGAGATAGCAGAGGTGGTCTCATCGGCGACCAATGAGGCGCGTGAGGGCAACCAATGCCGCAAACGATGGAACGACCTTGTGGGATCCTCAAGAGTAAGTATTACATTGATTTACATGTATTTATGTATTTATATAATTTGATTTGTAACAGTCATGAGTGACTATGAGCAGATGTGAGGTCTTGCACTTTTACCGGGAATGTTTTACTCAAAGCCTGTAGTCACGGTGTACGTCTTTAAGTAAAGAATGATAATAATATTAATAATCATGATTACATCTGTCAGTTATGTGTTGTATCAGTCTCTGTGACAGTACCTAGCAATGATATCATGCAATGCCATGTCATCCTGTCACCTTTTACAGAAGAAGCTATCGATGGTGGGGTCCATGCAGAGGCAAACGAGTGGAGAGCCACCAGTTCCCAGCGACATCACAGAGATTGGGGAGCGCATGCTAACACTAGAGGGGAAGCATCCCCCGAACAGCCACGGAAACATCTGCAGACCCTGAAGTGATGCCACTTGAGTAAAGTTTACACCATTGCCTCATGTAAAGTCTATAGATGCCACACCATATCCGATCAATCATATATCATAGATTATTTCTAAAAGTGTCATAGAAATAATGCTGGCCTAATGAAAATCATTGCAATGCACAATGTGTTGATGGTCATGAAATGTGATGTCTGCGATGATTTTGAGAGCGGTGGTGCTTTTGTCGTGCATATGCTGTGTTTCAGGCTGGACTCACTTTGTGACCCTAGCACCCGCTTCTCCTCTAAAAACCTCATTTGTGTCTTGCAGCTTAGCCAGCAGCGCAGCCCTAGGCAAGGCCACAGAGGCCAGAAGGTGGGAGCATGGGGCAGGAGTCGGCAGATGACCCTACTATAACTGGTGCTGAGGAGCTCTGATTCTCGCCCGTCAATCCGCTGGGTCTGTTCTCCACGGATGAGAGCGCGGACTTCGAAGAACCGGCATCGCCACGCTCCGGAACCCATTCCACCCCAAGGCCATCTATTGGTCCTCCGGTCATTCCCGCCTCCACTCTGGAGGTACCGGCCCCAAGCACCTCGCCACAGGGCACCCCATTTGTCCCCAGGACAGCGCCGACCCCGCGGAGGTCTCGTGGACATGGCAGGTCTGTTCCACGAGCGCCACATGACAGCGGAGAGATGGTACAGTTGTCCAGGAGGACTGTAGACATTGGTGACCAGCTCATCGAAGCTTTGGGGGGCATATCCCGACACCTGGCCACCATGACCGAGTACATTCCACGCATGGTGGAGTCCTTGGATGTGATAGCCAGGAACACTGCTGCCACAGCCCTCCCAGTGGTCCCTGAGCGCAGCACTCCACCCCTAGGTTCAGCACCACCACTGCGAACGACAGATGAGAGCAAGGACCAAGATCCTGCTTCTGCATCAGAGAATATTGCCCTCTCGGCACCCCCTGCTCCCGTACCCGTGCAACAACCGCATCTGCCTTCAACCCCCCTCCCAATGAGGCACTGCCTGAGGAGCTCCTCGGCAGGCGCCGTGAAGCGAGGAGGGGAAGGGATAGAGGTGGGGAAAAGAATGAGGGGGGGAGGAAAGTGAGGTGCATGTGCGCAGGTGATGGCTGTGTTATATCTCCATCTGGGTGTATGCAATTTGTTGCAATGTATGGAGGCTTTGCCTTTGTATTCTGTGTTGCTGGACATGTTGAGCATGTGATTTATGTCAATGGTGGAAAAAGTGTGGTGTGGGCAGGGGTTGGGTGTTATTGGCTGTGATACTTATGATTTCAGACCAATGTTGGCATTAAACTTTTGTTATTGAACATAACCTTGTTGCGCATTGTCTCAGATAGCTGGACCGTTACACACTGGTGATTCCTCACCATGAAACGGTTTAATACAACTTAACATCAATCAACGTAAACTTTAACTGGCACCAAGGTGATGGGCACCATTGATGTCTGAGCAGCAGTGTGTCAGCGTTGTCACTCACATCAGCGCTCTTTCAGGCAAATCTTTCAGATATCAGCTCCTCACATAAGAGTGGGATTTAACAAATGCCAGCCACACCGCTGGCGTTCATTCCGGTTGGTTCCACATTTTGTGGGCGGTTTTTTGGGCGAGTGATATTGTGGGCGATATGTGTGCGAGGTGGTGAAATTGAAGATGGGTGATATCCATGGCCACTAATTTGGGTAAATATGCTCTTTACGACAAAAAACAGTCACCGGGCGTTAATATTGAATCTCGACGTTAATTCTGTTTGGAAAGTAACGCTGGTCGATATTATGGCCATTGAATTCACCCATTCTGCTGATTCCGCCCAAAAAAAGTGGGCGGGCGGTGATATTTTTTCTCGCCATTAAGCCCATTGGGAAAATAACGCTCAGCAATAAGTCTTCTAAAAAAGCCCGTCAGTTTCCATTTTATGCCAAAATGGGCGACATAAGGGCGTTATACGGCATTTCAGCGGTAAAGTGGGCATTAAGTGGGCGTTAAGCATGCAAAAAAAGTGGAGGTTCTAGCCCATAGTCACTTGGAAATAGAACTGGAGGATTGCTGGTGTCAGAGGGACCACAACCCAACACGAGTTCAGAAACAGTAAGGAAGTTAAAGGTATGCTTTATCAAGTGCACAACTCGAAGTGCTAATTAGCTGATGGAAATTAATACATGCAGCATGATGTTGCAGATAGTTCCAGGATTAATTTAACATTTCGCACTGAACAGATATACCATCCTCAGATTGTTATTTCATAGATTTCCTGTATTTGTATCATGATAACTATTTAGTTCATGGTGCTTAGAGTGAGCACAATCCATACCATGAAAGTGGCCCTTAGAGCCTGTTCCGCCATTCAATAAGATCATGGTTGATCTTCTACCTCAACTCAACTCTAGCTTTCTGCACTATCCCCATATCCCATAAGAATATATTGCACTTTACAATGCCCCATAGCATTAATGTTGATTTATTTAATCAATGTGAGTCTATTGTTAAACTGGAAAGAATCACAAAGGCACTTGACTACAAAAGCAAGTTACTTTGACTTTTCTGGGGACGTTAAATGCTATAAGAACTAAATAATGTACATAAAACTCGGTAAGATAACTGGAGGTATGGTAAACTCAGCCTGTTTAAAATGAGACAAGAAATGGAAGAGTTTTTTTTCACATAGTAGATTTATTGTTTGAGCTCCCATCAAAAGGTCACTGGCAATCCAATCCTACTGAGCTAGTTGCCATGTTCGCTGTGAAATGAAATCAAACAGGATTGAATAATATAGATTGCAGCAATAGATTGATATCCTATATTAGTTCTTCATTGTCTTCAGCAGTCGGGCATAAATTTCACAGACTTTTCTCCTCTTGGATGTTTTACTTGTGAATATTCACCTACCTCCTGCTTAAAATAGACAGGTCAAAAGCAAAGTTAAAATAGCACGCAAAGGCATTAGTCTGGTGGTGTTAAATGTTCTCACAGGATTAGCAGCAGTCAAAACATACACTAATTAATTTGGAGAAAATTGTAGATTTTATATGGCCTGCTGCAAGTGATAGACTTTTTAGGGTAAGTGTTATGTGACATTTGACCTCTAGTTCCATACCTTTGCAATGTCATATATCTGAATGCATCATAACCACTATTGAGTACTAATGTAGTATTATGAAAGCAAGTAACCATGTAAAATGCTTTTGAAACATTCAAGTAAATCATTTAACATGGTTTCAAGAATTGAGAAGGGACCAGTCAACAGAGCCCTGATTTCATGGTTCAATTGAACTATTGATTATTTGCCTAGGATTTGGAAACTGCTCCACTTGTTACCCAATCACAACTTGGTTGCCCATGACTTGAGGCCAGCTTATTAACAGAATAATTTCTGTATCCCACAGGAGACCATGCAGTATTATCTGGAAACAGAGAGAGAAAGAGAGAAAGAAAGAGAAAAAGAGAGAGAAAAAGAGAAAGAGAGAAAAAGAGAAAAAGAAAGAGAAAAAGAAAGAGAAAGGAAAGAGAAAGTGGCAAAGAGAGAAAGAGAAAAAGAAAGAGAGAGATTGAGGGAGAGAGGAAGGAACGAAAGAAAGAGAGGAAGGAAAGAAAGAAAGAGAGGAAGGAAAGAAAGAAAGAGAGGAAGGAAAGAAAGAAAGGAGAGAGAGAGGGGAAGGAGAAAAAGAAAGAGAGAGAGAGGATGGAAAAAAGAGAGGAAGGAAAAAAAGAAAAGAAAGAAAAAGGAGAGGAAGGAAAGAGAAGGAAAGAGAGAGAGTGAGAAAGAGAGCGAGAAAGAGAGCGAGAAAGAGAGCGAGAAAGAGAGCGAGAAAGAGAGCGAGAAGCAAGAGAGAAAGAGAGAAAGAAAGAAATCCCCAAATATTCACGATTAAATAAATGGAATCCGACTGTTTAATTAAAACAAAGCATCGCGAAGGCCGCAGGCGGGTGTTGACGCGATGTGATTTCTGCCCAGTGCATAATGATCATGAAACAATGATTATGATATTGCGCAATTGCATTAATCCGTTTATCCAAGATATTAAAGGGTCGAAATTCGGTACCATCATGTTGAGGCGGTGTCACCGCCTGAGTGCTGATTTTACCGCCGGGCTCCAATGGCCAAATTCAGTTTTTACGCCCAAAGATGAGAGAGCAGTGCTAAAAGTGGTGTTGCACACTCAGCCTTGGACGAGAGCTCAGGGGGCTGACTGAATTTCGCATTAGGAGACTGCCACCGTGCTAGGTGAGAAACGGGGAGAAAAGGGAAGAAAGAAAAAAACCTCAAACTTCTCCGACCCGAACACAAACTTCCCCACTGTTAAAACTAATGAAAAAATTAAAAAATAAGTAAAGAAAAAAAAACTTACAGCAACCATTACAAAGCAAATGTCACAACAGAGGCGTCAAAGAGGCATTGTACACTGGAATGCGTTACCGTGCGGATGGCGTTAGTCGGCGCAGCATTTCCTCTTGGCGCCTCTGCCAAAGAGTCGACTCAATTTCCGCCGGTGCATGGACACCGTTTACTGACAAAGGTCGACCTTTGCCGCCTGTTTGCTGCCTCCTGCGTGCGGTAACAGCTGGCGGTAGAAACTGAATTTCGACCCCTAAGGCTTTATCCTGAAAAGCACCCAGCCTGAGTTCGTTCAGTGGAGGAAGTGCTATGCAGAGCTAAAGCACTTCTTTATTGGGTGGGAAGTCGGGCAGTGAGTCAGCCCATAGCATTCTCACTAGTTGGCTGGGTACTGAGCAGAACAACTAGAGCTTTCATGTGTGTGACCATGCAGCGAGTGCCGAGGGCTAAAATAAGCAGGAGAATGCCGTCACTAACAACAGAAGTGAAAGTATTATCATATGAACTTGTTCAGCATTTGTACAGTAGATCATCCACAGTCATTTCCACATGGCAAATTCTAATTGGCTATGGGTACGAGTAGATCTTCTGCCCATCTTCTAAAAGGGAGGGGAGGAATCGTGTGTGAAGGGAGGAGCCGTTGGGAATGAAATTCTTCCTATTGATAATTTTAATGAAAAAGTCAGCATGAGCACAAAACTAAATTTTTCCCTTTGAGAGAAAGACAGAGAGATGGGAAATAAAAAAGTTAGAATATATAAATATATCATACCATATATTATTAAAAATGCATTACATTTTCCATAAATAATTTTCATTTCAAATAAAGATTGATCTGACTGTACTTTACCATTTCATCGACTATTCCCATGATTAGTTGCAGCATTTGAAAGTTCCAGAAATGAAAAAGAAACATAAAACATCTCTTTTTACACTGCAACAGCGATGATATGTGTGTGGGCCAATGACTGGCAACTATCCCTGAGTTTTGGCACATAATGCCTATCAACACTGCTTATTATAGTATTCCAAACTTATTATCAATGGCATATTAAGACCTGCATGACTAGACAAATGCATAGGTTCAGTCAAGAACACTTCACCATCTGTGTGGCATTCTGTCAATGAAGAATACAAGAAACAGATGCACTCCAATATAGATCAGGACAGGATTATTGAAAAAATGCAGATGAGTAATAAGCAAATTAACAAGAGCACCGGCTCAATGCAAAACTTTGTAGCTTATTGAGAGCGTTTCTAAATCTGGTGACATGAAGTGTAATTCCTCTGTGGGAGGAGAATATGTAGTGAGGGAGTTTAAAGAAAACGCAACAATCAATTAGACACTTGTGAATATATTTTAAAGTGTGACCGGCATCTTTGCCATTTCGCTGGTTTGGCTGGATTCCATTGTCCTTACAGGAGCCTTGCGCCTTTATTTGGCTTTATTAGTGGTGGAATCATCAATATTACAGTCAAACATCAACTTTTTTCCTTGTAAGTTAGTTAGTTATATTCCATAATAAAATGTAGAATTTAGAACTTTTAAAACTGTCTCATGCGGAAACTTAACTTACACATTTTGTTTTAAGTTGGAACTGAGGAGTAACAGTGACTCAGTACCATGGAGGCCAGAATATACATTCAGGGCTACAATTCCGCACTCAATAAATTTATATTCTTGGCCATGAGGTGGAGAGAGTGAGTAGCGTCCAAGGGGGAGAAATTGGGTGCACTTGTGCCTCCCGTTAGCGCCCCCCCCGGGGGGCACTAACGGGGCGCAAATTACTTTGCAACCGGGCGTGGCGCCACTAACGACTCCCGCTAAAATCAGCATTGCGCCCCGGTCTCCTGCGTCCAGAGATCGTGATGTCATCGCTGTGCGCATCACCTCGTTCGTGCTTAAATTGGGTTTCGCCCCCTACGCCGGGCGATGACAGCGACAGGTTCAGGGGGCGCGTACCGGGCGGCCGGCCGCTACCGGGGAGAAATTTAAAGAGGAGGTGTCCGGCTGCTGCTGGAAAAAAAATCTCCCGTTTCGCTTCCCGCTCCGGTGCCGCTTTGGGCGCGGGGTCGGTGCCGCGATCGCTCAGCCCGGCATGCCGCTCGAGTGTCGGGCTGATCGCGCGGCACCCCCATTCCCCGGTGCTCCAGGTAGGTGGGTTCCTATTACGCAGAGTGCGCAGCCTGGTCCCTTCCCTTTAATTCCGGGAAGAGCCCCTCGTGTGCGGCAGCGTTACACGGCCCAGTGCGGAGCGCTGCTGAGCCGTACGCCCCACCCCCACCCCAGGAAGGAAGTGGAGCGCGCGATTTAGCGCTGTGCTCCCTTTTGGGGGGTGGTAACCCTAATTTATCGTGAGAGGTGGGACTTCTCCGTCCGGCGCAAAGTCTCGAGCCTCACGAGTGTGGCCGCTACCAAACGGGACGGTGCCCAATTTCTAGGCCCAAGAGATTGACAATTATTTGTGGCTCTGCTGGGGATATGTTAAAACATGATATAAAGAACTGCACTGAACACAGCGAAGGCTATGTGGCTCGGCCATACTGCTGAATTCCTGTGAATCAGAGTTAACTGCCCTCCTAGCCAAGCTGTTCCAATACACCTATGATATGACACTGGCAACTATCCAACAATGTGGACGATCGCCCAGGTATGTCCTATACACAAAAAAAAGGATACATTTATCTCAGCCAATTACTGCCCGATCAGTCTCCTCCCAATTGTCATTAAAGCAATGGAAAAAGTGATCAATTGTGTCATCAAGCAGCACATACTCACCAATAACCTGCTCGACAATGCACAGTTTGGGTTCTACCAGAATCACTGATGCCGGACCTCATCACAGCCTTTGATCTGGACATGGACACAAGAGCTGACTGCCAGAGGAGAGATGATTTGCTGCCTTCAACTATCAAAGCAGATTTCGACCAAGTATGCCACCGAGGAGCCCCAACAAAAATGAAGTCAATGGAGGTCAAAGGTCAACCCCTCCCATGGTTGGATTCCATCTGACATAAAGGATGATGGTTGTGGTTGCTGGAGGTCAATCATCAAACTCACATCCCGAGCATAAATAAAACAAACATCATTGTAATTGAGAATCCCCAAAACCAACTTACTAAGAAAACCACACCGGTAGAGTTTTGGTTTTCTCAATATGGAGCGTGCATTCTCTCTCTGTAAGGACACACCCCAGATAGTCAAGTGCGGAGAGCTTAAACACAGGTGGCAACAGCCAAAGCTTAACTCCAATTAACTCTAATTGGACCAGCTCTCATTCTCCATCAAGGCTGTGATTGAGCCTGCATTACTAAGCAAGTGCGCCACCTAGTCTCCTGCATTATACTTTCTGCAAGTCTCCTCTTTTAAAAAATTACTATTCAGCATCATTAAATAGGAAATCCAAGCACCTAGTACAGAATCGTAGAAGAGCCATATTTACAGCAACGAATGGAAAAGGTGCTTTTTTTCACACATTTAAAAAAATAATAATATGTGCACATTTCTAGATTGTTGGACTGGCTGCACCTTTAACCATGTAATTTGCTTACACTTAACCACTCGATGGGAGTCATGAGAAAGGTTTTAATGTCTTTTACAACTCATCTGTTTAACAAAAGGATGCTTTTTGAGAATGACATTGTTGTAAAGCAATGTAAAATTACAATCTATAGCATTTTAATTTTTTCTTTCCACTCATGAAACATGCAACACAGGAGGACTTTCAGCCCATCTTGCCTTTTTGAAAGACTGACCAATTAGTCTCACTCTCCTGTTCTTTCCCCCTAGCCATGCAAATGTTACTGTTTCATGTATAATATCCAGTTCCCTTTTCAAACATACCATTGAATCTGCTTCCACTACCCATTCAGGCAACGCCTTCCAGATCCTAGCAACTCCCTGCATAAAAAAATGTTTTCTCATCTCAGTTCTCTTGACAATTATCTTAAAACTGTGACCCCCCCCCCGCCCCCCTGCCAGTGGAAAAAGTATCTCCTCATTTAGTATATCAAAATCCTTCCTAATTTTGAACACCTCTACTAAATCTCCCCTTCACCATCTCTGCTCTAAGGATAACAATCCCAATTTCTCTAGTCTTTCCATATAACTGAAGACCCTCATCCCTGGTATCATTCTTGTAAATCTCCTCTGTAACCTCTCCAAGGCCTTGATATCCTTTAATTGTCAGATGTTAAGGATGACATTTTCCAATGTGCCTCCCACAGCAAAAATCTTGGTGCATCGACAACATGATTTATTGAATCTTAAACAAGTTTAGGCTGAACCAGACTGTCTGACCCCATATCCTCACCATCACCAAGACCACCTACTTCAACCTTCATAGCATCACCCACCTCCGCCCCTGCCTCAGCTCACCTGCTGCTGAAACCCTCACCCATGCCTTTGTTAACTCTAGACTCGACTCTGACTCGGCTAATGCCCTCCTGACCATCCAGTCACCTTGCACCTCCATAAACTTGACCTCATCCACAAATCTGCTGCCTGTATCCTATCTCATGCCAAGTCTCATCACCCATCACCCCTGTGCTTGCTGACCTACATTGGCTCCCGTCTGGCAAAGCCTCGGTTTTAAATTTTGAATCCTTGTATACAAATCCCTCCATGGCCTCACCCTTCCCTATCTCTGTGACCCACTCCAGACCTGCAACCCTCCGAGATCTCTGCGCTCCTCCAACTCTGGCCTCTTGTGCATCCCTGATTTTCTCTGCTCCACCAATAGCAGTGTGCCTTCAGGTGCCTAAGCTCTGACATTCCCTTCCTAAAACTCTCCACCTTTCTTCTCATTTAAGACGTTCCTTAAAACCTACCCCTTTTGACCTTTTGTCCTAATATCTCCTTATCTGCCTCGATGTCAAATTTTGTTTGATAATCACTCCTGTGAGCGCCTGGTTAAAGGGTACTATATAAATATAAGTTGTTGTTGTTTGTTCAAGATCCTCCTGATAAAAAATGTTGTTAAGTGGTTATCTGTTGGAACTTAATTTTATCAGTTCTCGATCAGATATTCCACAACACCAAGGTAACTCCTGTCTCAATACTTCAAAAGGCTTTAAGAAGACTCTTTAAAGGCCTGCAACTACAAATCCCAATAAAATTGCACAGAATTTTGGCAGTGAAACTAAACAGTGAAGCAGTAAAACCTGACATAAACTTCAGAAAGATATGGCGTAACTGGCAGAGTGAAAGACAAAGCCATTGAGGCCTGCAGTGAGAGTGACCGCTTTTCCTTTAAGTACCTTACTGGCAGCCACACCGGCTGGCCAAGAGTGGAAACATGTGTGACCTCTACGCCCTACACGAGAATACAAACAACTCCTCACTCTCCAGTGAGTCTCCGACCCACTGGATAATTGGTGTTCTCTTAGGTTCTTTCCTATAGATAGCTTAAAGCGCCTGGTTAAAGGTACGATATAAATATAAGTTGTTGTTGTTTGTTCAAGATCTTCCTGATAAAAAATGTTGTTAAGTGGTTATCTGTTGGAACTTAATTTTATCAGTTCTAGATCAGATGGTCCACAACACCAAGGTAACTCCTGTCTCAATACTTCAAAAGGCTTTAAGAAGACTCTTTAAAGGCAACTACAAATCCCAATAGAATTGTAAAGAATTTTGGCAGTGAAACTAAACAGTGAAGCAGTAAAACCTGACATGAACTTCAGAAAGATATGGCCAAAATTCTTTGCAATTCTATTGGGATTTGTAGATGCAGGCCTTTAAAGAGTCTTCTTAAAGCCTTTTGTAAATCTGTGGAATTCTCTGCCCCAGAGAGTTGTGGAGGCTGGGCCATTGAATATATTTAAGGCGGAGATAGACAGATTTTTGAATGATAAGGGAATAAAGGGTTATGGGGAGTGGGCAGGGAAGTAGAGCTGAGACCATGATCAGATCAGCCATGATCTTAAAAATGGCGGAGCAGGCTCGAGGGGCCAGGTGGCCTACTCCTGTTCCTATTTCTCATGTTCTTATTAACCCTTTGAATGCCAAATGTACTTTGCAGCTTTCCAACTGCACGTTCTCTTATGACCACAGCTGAAGTTCTTCAATGTTTCTGTACTATACACTGGAAAGGAAAAACAGGCTGAAGAGGCCATAGAGTATTTCTTCATTCGAAGGCTTCACTGAATAAACCGAAAGAGAGTGCAGTCTTATTTTTATTTTATTTTAGCACAAAATATTACTTCATTAAGCCTTGGCAGACTTTCATAGAATCATCGAAAATTACAACACAGAAGGAGGCCATTCAGCCATCGTGACTATGTTGGAGGAAAAAGAGCTACCCAGCCTAAAATCAACTTCCAGCACTAGGTCCGTAGCCCTGTAGGTAACGGCTCTTTAAGTGCACATCCAAGTACTTTTTAAATGTGATGAGGGGTTTCTGCCTCTACCACCCTTTCAGGCAGTTAGTTCCAGACCCTCACCGCCCTCTGGTGAAGATTTTTTTTCCTCATCTCCCCTCTAATCCTTCGACCAACTCCTTTCAATCTCAAACTTTACGAACTCATTTTTTTTTAAAGAGGGCTTTAACCATCACGGCAGGTATATTTGATATTAACATATAAAATTGTATCCAATCTTGTGAGCATATCTGGGTAAGTATTCCCATTGCAAATCATTTAGTCAGCCATTATTACTGATGGGATACTCACAATGACCTGTGTTGACAATAATATTCATGCTCTGTTTCTGACTCATATGAGGTCATTTCCTTGCTAAACGTTTGTTCCGAGCTGATAGAAACCTGGTCTTGGCTGACACCATGCCTGGTTAATTGCCAATTGGCTGCAAAATTAATACATTTTTATTGTCTGATAATTTTGATTTTTGAGTTATATGCTTTTGCTACAATTTGGGGACGTTTCGGGACATTTCCTATTTCCTATTGTAATGTATTTGCTCCATGGGTTCTTTGCTTCAGAATTCATAGCAACACATTGCTATTAAAAACTAGTTGGTTTATTAACAAAGTTTTAACAATCACACTACACATTACCAGTTCATCCACTAAGCTCACAACTGCATACCTCATCGTGAATGATCGAGACCCAACTGACTGGGGTTTTATTGAGTCTTGTGAACATCACGTGACTGGCTAAGCCACTCACAATGCAACAGCTCCACAAACCTGTGAGCATACTCACAGGTGCACACATTACACCTATGTTTCTATGTTAAGTATACTGGGACGTTTTACGATGTTAAAGTGGCTATATCAATGCAAGTTGTTGTTGGGGTGCCCAGCACTCATTCAGCAGGTGTGGAATGCAGAGGGTATTTAGGAGGGGCAGGAGGGATGGAGATGGCTACTGGGCACATCTTGATATTGAAAAGCAAAAGTTTACTAACTTGGAGGGTCAGCGTAAAATAATTTTACCCAGATTTACAAATTCAGAAAGTTTATACCTAAAGAATTGTTCTACGATTTTATATACTTCATTTAATGTACATTCTACACTTGTACAGCAATTATAAATTAAAAATGTGCTTTAACATTTTAATGCAACTTCAAAAAGCAATTTATTTCTGACTGGAACATTAATTGTTCTGCATTCGAAGGTGAGGTAAGTTAGTTAAGTGCCACTTAATGGCCATTTCTGGTAAGTAATATTCCCTTGAGATTAAACTGCCTGATTCACATGTGACTCAAACCGTACCACTGAGAGGAGTCTATCACTTCCTTTCCCTGTGCTGCATTCAAAGCCCGTTCCCAGGAGGAAAAGGTTGTGACTAAGACCATGGGCCAAAAAACCTTTACCACTGACTGTTATCTTTTTTTTTTAATTGCAACTATTAGGTGGGATTGTGGGGCGGGGATGGTGAGGCATGTTGAATATTCACAGAACTGCCCAGAAAGTGCGTTGTGATTTTAGACATCACTCCCCACCCATCGTGCGGAGGTGGATTAACAATGTAAAATGTTGTAAGAAACATGTCAAACTGCAATATATGAAGAAACCTTGAAGAATGTTCCCAGGAAAGACATGAGCTATGATAACAAAATGCCAACCTCTTATTCAAAGTGCCTGAGGACAAACCTCCATCTCAACTGACATTCCAATTTCAGTAACAGATAGCTTTTTACTAGTTGGCGGCTGGGCTGCTAAATCATAGAATCATAGAAATTTACAGCACGGAAAGAGGCCATTTCGGCCCATCGTGTCTGTGCCGGCCGACCAAGAACTATTCAGCCTAATCCCACTTTCCAGCTCTTGGTCCATAGCTCTGTAGGTTACGGCACTTCAAGTGCACATCCAAGTACTTTTTAAAATGTGGTAAGGGTTTCTGCCTCTATCACCCTTTCAGGCAGTGAGTTCCAGACCCCCACCATCCTCTGGGTGAAAAATATCCCCCTCAAATCCCTTCTAAATCTCCTACCAATTACTTTAAATCTGTGCCCCCTGGTTGTTGACTCCTCTGCTGAGGAAAATAGGTCCTTCCTATTCTTTCTATCTGGGCCCTTCATAATTTTATACACCTCAATAAGGTCTCCCCTCAGCCTCCTCTGTTCCAAAGAAAACAAACCCAGCCTATCCAATCTTTCCTCATGGCTAAAATTCTCCAGTCCAGGCAACATCCTCGTAAATCTCCTCTGTACTCTCTGTAATGCAATCACATTTTTCCTATAATGAGGTGACCAGAACTGCACACAGTACTCTAGCTGCAGCCTAAGTCGTGTTTTATATAGTTCAAGCATAACCCCCTGCTCTTGTATTCTATACCTCGACTAATAAAGGCAAGTATTCCATCTGTCTTCTTAACCACCTTATCTACCTGGCCTGCTACCTTCAGGGATCTGTGGACATGCACTCCAAAGTCCCTTTGTTTCTCTACACTTCTCAGTGTCCTACCATTTAATGTGTATTCCCTTTCCTTGTTAGATGTGTTACTACATCTCACGGGGAACAGAGGAGAAAAGTCAACAGGACCAGACCCATAAAAAATGTGTTTCTGAAGCTACCTGCTATCAATTGAATCTTAGAAAACTACTAAAGAGACCTAGACAGTCATGAGAAAATGAACAATAACATTTTCATGCTTGTGCTTCACATGTTCAATCAATTACTTTCCAGAGATGTGGACTATATATAGCAGACGCCTCAAATCACTGGAGAAATATCACTAACGATGTCTCCGCAAGATCCTGCAAATCCCCTGGGAGGATAGACGCACCAACGCCAGTGTTCTCGATCAGGCCAACATCCCCAGCAACAAAGCACTGACCACACTCGACCAGCTCCGTTGGGTGGGCCACATTGTCCGCATGCCTGACACAAGACTCCCAAAGCAAGCGCTCTACTTGGAACTCCGACGTGGCAGGCGAGCCCTGGATGGGCAGAGGAAACGTTTCAAGGACACCCTCAAAGCCTCCTTGATAAAATGCTACATCCCCACCGACACCTGGGAATCCCTGGCCAAAGACAGCCCTAAGTGGAGGAAGAGCATCCGGGAGGACGCTGAGCACCTCGAGTCTCGTCGCCAAGAGCATGCAGAAAGCAAGCGCAGGCAGCGGAAGGAGCGTGCGGCAAACCAGACTCCCCACCCACCCTTTCCTTCAACCACTGTCTGTCCCACGAGTGACAGAGACTGTAATTCCCGTATTGGACTGTACAGTCACCTGAAAACTCACTTTTAGAGTGGAAGTGTAAGCATCGGCACAGGCCCCAGGAAGATATTAAAGGATATTGGACAAAGAGCTTACGCCAGTAGGTTTTTATTAAAGAACATGCTGGACACTGTACTGTTGCCCAAAGATTGGGAGTTTTGGACATATTGTGTTTCATTGATTGCTGAAAATGTCTGGAGCAGACCGAGGTCTCTGGGCAACAAGGGCCAGGAGTGTAAACTCATCCCAGGCGATTGGCAGGATTGTTCAGTAATGGGAAACCGCTTAGCCCAAGATCGGGTGCGAAGCAGAAACCCATCAATGACCATTTACGCCGTTACCTGGATGAGATAGCCCCGAAAGGTGGGAAACTGAACAAAGAACTGCCATTAATTCCCAGATCCAGTGGAAGCAAAAGCCATCAGGAGCCATCAACAGAATACATGAACGTAAGATCTGGGATGATGGGCCATTCAGACAATCCCCCCAGACAAAGGAAATACTCTATTTTTGCAGGAAGAAGCATGGACTGTAACATATAAGGGAAGGCAGTTTGCTGCCATTTCTCGCTCTTCTCTCTTCGCTTCAAGAACTGGACACTGTGTCCGGAACAGAGAGGAAACCCACCAACGAGGGACCAAGCGCCTTGCTACTCTATCTTCGGAAGGACCCTTGAGACCAGGACCTGAGTGCTGCAATGGCGGCACAGAATCAGAAGAGAAAGCTTTCCCCTAGGAAGAAGCGGCGAGTAAGCCAGCAGATAATCTGGGTGATCATTATCTAAGTCCACGCACCATTAAGACCACCGAATCGAGTGTGAGAGGGTGTCGTGTGTCCCAAACCAAGCCTTAGGGGTTTAATAGGGAGGTGCTGCATGTGATTATAGTGTGTGTAAGGTGGGATTTGTTGGACGAATCCAGTTATACCCTATACATTACCGTAGTGTGTTGTTTTCTTAGTCGTCTTAATTCGCAACAGCGGCCTGTTAGGATGGGCCAGTTTTTGTACTGTTGTACTGTTTTGTTTATGCCACTGGGTGTTACTTTTACTGGGTGTGTGTGTGTATGTGTGTGTGTGTGTGTGTGTGTGTGTGTGTGTGTGGAACCGAATAAAGTATTGTACGGTTAAGGCCGAAAGACCTGTCTCTGGTTCAGTTTCTTGTTCCCCCAAATAATTCCTGTGTCTAGAACCATAGGCTGGGGTGATTCGAAACCACCAAGGTAAACCACCTACAGAAGCAAGATTCCTTGACTTCGAGGGACTGCCTATGATGATGCCCCAGTGACAGCTATGTTATTGTAGTTAATTTTACTGTAGCACTAACATCGATTCAGAGCGGATAATATTTGGGGGTGCTGTACACAAGCCATCCCTCTGTGCTTGCCTTTTAGCACAGCATTCTTCTGTTATCGGAGTATATCGGAGCTGAATCACTCCAGCGTGACCATCATCAGATAACACTGGATACATACGGCAGGATGCAAAGTTGCCTTATTCCAGGAATACAAGCTTTGACTGCCCACCTGTTCCCGCTTTGTTGGCCAATAGTTTCTTCAGGATGCAATAATTATTGGGGAAGACAAAAGCAGAATACTGTGGATGCTGGAAATCTGAAATAAAAACAGAAAATGCTGGAAATACTCAGCAGGTCAGGCAGCATCTGTGGAGAGAGACAGAGTTAACGTTTCAGATTGATGCGCTTCGTTAGAACTAGAAAAAGTTAGAGATGTAACAGGTTTTTAAGCAAGTGTAGAGGCAGGAAAGGGTGGGGGGGAGGGGAGGAAAGAACAAAAGGGAAGGTCTGGGATAGGGTGGAAGGCAGAAGAGATTAAGAGACCAAAGGGATGATGGTGCAAGGCAAAAGGAGATGGTAATGGGGCAAGTTAAGAAACAAAAGATGAGTCTAGATAGGGTGTAAATGGAAACGGCAGATTCATCAACAGCTGCCACGGGGTGGGGGTGGGGAATAAGAGCAGGGGTTATAGTCTGGGGAAGATTTCCTTTGATCACTATTGATAAATTATATTGGAAACATAGTGGGGAAGTTTCCTACATTTACTAATTCAAGAGAAATAGTCAATCGATCCGGCAAAAAAGCTTATATTTTTACTATGAATACTGACCGTATCCACGAATAAATAAGAAGACATGTGTATGTTGGAGTTTTACAGCAGTCGTGGTTAATTTGAAATTAGGTTAACTCCAGTGAGATGATGGACACAGGTGTGATTACACTTTGTATATATGCACCCTTCAAGTTCATTGTTGGCATGAATGCAAATAAGATTAGGAGCAGGTTTATATGGACCAAATGGCCTTTTCTCTTTGTATGCTTTCTTATGTGAGTTAAATCTCCAACCGCTGGATACATGTTGTGCCTCACATCTGTGCAATTGCCTTTCCTCAACTCCTCTCCCTACCACTCAATTGCAATCCACTCTGGATTGTTGTGTGTGCAACTGTAAAAAAACAAGTTCAAAGATAGATCTGCACACCATAGGAACAATGAAAAAAATATATATATACAGTGATATTACTACTTCCTGGTAATATTATAAACACTAGGGTGTGAAATTGGGCTCAATAGCGCCCATTTTCTGGGCGCTACGAGGCCCCTTAAAGTTCCAAAATGGTGTCTGCAGTATGCTGCACACTTCTGATGAGCAGTGCTCCGGACGCCATATTGGTAAAGGGGTTAGTGTGCGCATACTTAACGTCTGCTGCAAGTATGCAGAGCAGGGAGATCATGACGTCAATCAGTGTGCAATGCTGATTTGATACCAGCGCTGCCATTTTGGACCTCACGCTCCAGCCTACACCCTGTCTTAACCTCGCACAGCTGAACACGACAAGCAGCAGAAAAGACACCCCATCAGTGCTATTTAAAGGGATCATCAACTACTTACTGGTTAGTTGCTGGTTTATTTCCTCTGGCTGTTAGTGTAATTCTACACACTTTTGGTGCTTTCCATAGTTGTTTCAGGTTTCAAACGTCCACAGGGAGTGGGATGGCAGATGCTGAAGTACTTTTTGCTGACTTCAGAGCTTCTGTACAAACCAGTAGCTCCAAGACATGGGTCCATAGGAGAACATCCTCTTGACTGTGAAAATGAGCAGAGGCCATGCAGAACAGGTCAAGCTGCTAGAAGAGGGAGGAGGAGGAGGAGGGCTCTCAGCAGATGACCATATTTACCCGGGGCATTCAGGGAGCAACTCTCCGACCTGAACTTCAACGACGGCCAATGTTTGAGACGTCTGCACTTCACTAAGGAGGTCGTCACTGAAATCTGCCGCCTGCTGCAGCCACAACTCCACCCTCAGAGCAGGGCGAGGCCCTCATTGCCAGTAGCTGTGAAGGTGACCATGGCTCTGAACTTTTATGCATCTGGCTCCTTCCAGGCTGCTGCCAGAGATATTAGCAACATCTCAAAGTTTGCAGTTCACTGCTGCATAAGGAAGGCCACTGAGGCTCTCTATGCAAAGAGAGATAGCTTCATTTCATTCCCTCTTGCCAGGGAGAAGCAGACCAAGTGAGCACGGGGGATTGAACATAAGAACATAATAAATAGGAGCAGGATTAGGACGTTTGGCCCCTCGAGCCTGCTCCACCATCCAATAAGATCACGGCTGATCTGATCATGGACTCAGCTCCACTTCCCTGCCTGCTCCCCATAACCTTTTACTCCCTTATCACTCAAATTTCAGTCTATCTCCGCCCTTAAATGTATTCGATGACCCAGCCTCCACAGTTCCTCTAGGTGCAGGTTACCATTGACTTCGTGTACATTGCTTTGCGGCACCTCATGTGAACTCTGCCATGCACCTGAACCGAAACGGATTCCACTCCCTCAACATGGAGCTGGTGTGCGACCATCGGCAGCACATCATGCAAGTTAGGGTCCGGTATCCTGGCGGCAGCCATGATGCACTCATACAGCAGCAGTCCTCCGTGCCAGCTGTATTTCAGGCAGCCCAGCAAACCAAAAGGTGGATACTAGGCGACAACAGATATCTGCTGACGACATGGCTCGTGACTCCAGTGCGCAATGACAGTGAGAGCCATGCTGCCACAGGAAGTCTGCCAGAGCAGACCATTGGTGTGCTGACGCAAGGAATCCACTGCCTGGACCGTTCTGCAGGAGCCCCGCAGTACTCAGCATGAGCGGGTCTCAGGATTTGTGGTGGTCTGCTTGCATGCTGAACAACCTTGCCATCTTGAGGGAACAGCCCTTGCCACCACCACTCAGGCGAGAAGCTGAGGAGCAAGAGGACGAGGAGGGTGAGAGAGAGGAGGAAGAGGAGGAGGTGGAAGAGGAGGAAGAGGAAGGGAGGCTGCAACTTGCGCAGCCCCTTTCTACCCGTGCTGTACGTGAAGAACTAATTCAAGTGTGATACCCCAATTCGCCATTCACCACACTCCTTATCTTCCCTCTGTCACTGACCATCACATCACTGTCACATCCTCTCGGCAATAATGCAAAAATAAAAGCCAACACAAAATACAAAGAAAGAAAGACTTGGATTTATGTAGCACCTTTCACGACCACCAGACGTCGCGACACATTACAATCCAAATTTATAAATTAAAACATGTCATATTGCATAAAAAAATTAAACGAATCACCGTTGTACATTCCCTTGGCGCCTGTCTTCCATATGCCTTTGCCTGTCCTAGTGCTCCTACGCAGTGCTACCCCAGTAGCTGCAGATGGCCTTGGAGTGTGACCGCGAGCAGCTCTGGACCTAGAAGGCCTGGCTTCAGAGACTGCACCATCTCGGTCTTGGCGGCAGCAGTCTAAGCTGGCTGGCTGACAGGCAACAGTAAGGGCGTTGGCGGAGTGGCAGGTGTGGGAGCAGGAATGCAGCATCCTGAGCGAGGACGGCAGGTTTGTGCTCCATGGAGCCACTGCCACTCCCCCGGGGTGGCACCTCGGCAATCCTAGTAATCTGTTGGAGGACAGAATACTGAAGTTCTGTGACTCTCTGGAAGCCCCTTTGAACACTGGTAGCCAGAGACATGATAGCAGCAGTCTGCAGCACTCAGACATTGGGTTTCTTCTGCTTGTGCTGCAATGGAATCTGAGACATCAGCCATCAGGCGCTGCATCATGGCTGGTTCCACAAGTGCATTGATGGGGTTGGCCCCCAATTCCATGCTGGAAAGGATGGTCTCCAAGCTCTGCGCAGAGCCCTGTACAAAGTTATAAGAACATAAGAAATAGGAGCAGGAGTAGGCCCCTCGAGCCTGCTCCGCCATTCAATAAGATCATGGACTCAGCTCCGTTTCCCCGCCCGCTCCCCATAACCCCTTATCCCCTTATCGTTTAAGAAACTGTCTATTTCTGTCTTAAATTTATTCAATGTCCCAGCTTCCACAGCTCTCTGAGGCAGCGAATTCCACAGATTTACAACCCTCTGAGAGAAGAAATTTCTCATCATCTCTGTTTTAAATGGGCGGCCCCTTATTCTAAGATCGTGCCCTCTAGTTCTAGTCTCCCCCATCAGTGGAAACATCCTCTCTGCATCCACCTTGTCAAGCCCCCTCATAATCTTATATGTTTCAATAAGATCACCTCTCATTCTTCTGAATTCCAGTGAGTAGAGGCCCAAACTACTCAACCTTTCCTCACAAATCAACCCCCTCATCCCCGGAATTAGCCTAGTGAACCTTCTCTGAACTGTCTCCAAAGCAAGTATATCCTTTCATAAATATGGAAAACAAAACTGCACACAGTATTCCAGGTGTGGCCTCACCAATACCTTATATAGCAGTAGCAAGACTTCCCTGCTTTTATACTTCATCCCCTTTGCAATAAATGCCAAGATACAATTGGCCTTCCTGATCACTTGCTGTACCTGCACACTAACCTTTTGTGTTTCATGCACAAGTATCCCCAGGTCCCGCTGTACTGCGGCACTTTGCAATCTTTCTCCATTTAAATAATAACTTGCTCTTTGATTTTTTTTTCTGCCAAAGTGCATGACCTCACACTTTCCAACATTATACTCCATCTGCCAGATTTTTGCCCACTCACTTAGCCTGTCTATGTCCTTTTGCAGAGTTTTTGAGTCCTCCTCACACATTGCTTTTCCTCCCATCTTTGTATCATCAACAAACTTGGCTACGTTACACTCAGTCCCTTCTTCTAAGTCGTTAATATAGATTGTAAATAGTTGATGCGGGACTCCACCATGCTCCTTGACATTGAACGCAGGCTTTCTGGCAGGCTTCCCAACGCACCAAGCATTTCAGTGTGCACACCCATCAGCCTTTTTCTGCAACCTAGCACATTGAAGTCCTCATCTGAATTCTCTGAGCAGAACTAGTGTGTCACCTCGCCCCCTAGTGAGCTGGCACGTGCGCTAACATTGCCCCTTGCCCTGGCTGCAGCTCACTAGTGCCTGGTGTCTCAGCACGTGTAGATCCCACCTCCACGCTATCCTCTAAGTATCTGAGCTGGTGGCTGCGAGTGTGAAATGGAGTGATTGTGCGTCTTCATCGTCACTGTTTTCCTGCTCTTCCACCACTGCAGGCATCAGTTCTTGGGTATCTGAAATAAAAAAGGGACAAAGGTTGGGTTGTGATGAGAGGAGGGGAGAAAGTAAGAAGTGTCCGCTTACACCATCTGCAGCTTGTAAGTCAGAAGAGAGTTAGGGACGAGGGGGAAGTAGGATGTGAGAAGGAGGATTCAGTGTCAGGATACCGTCCTCTTCAATGGATTCAGCCCTGCCCCCGGCCACAGCCTCAGCAGACAATGGCCAGCACCGTCTCCTCCATGGGAGTTAGAGCACGTAGGCGTGCCTTGAAGCAGGTGCAAAATTCACAAGAAACCCCCCCCCCCCCCCGCCCCCTGTGTTTGGGCTCATTCGAAAGGAAATTTAATTTGGGACTATCTAACGAAAAGTTTGGAACTCTAAAGTGCTAATGAAAGAAATGACAAAATTTAATAGAATTTTGGATTTTAAAAGACAAACTCAAGACTGTGGGTGGACCTATGGAACAGTCCAATTAAGTGAAGCTACCTGGGTGTGAGGACTAAGTTAACCTGTATGGAGGGGTGAGTATTCGAAAATCCTTTCCCACAAGAAATATTTACATCACAAACTCACCCAGAGGTAACTACCCATCAACATGGGTCTGGACAACCATTTCAGCATATACATCACAAAGAGGCCCAATCCAGCCTGTATGCAAAAGACTAAGCACAAAAGGACATTGCAATTACCAAACTAATATTTCCATCAGGAAACAGTTTTTGAACATCAACTCACCCAAAACATATCAACTTTAACGAGCCCACCAAAATATTACAACGAAGAACCAAGCCCGCCAAAATTATACAAAGAATTTTGAACAGATTTGGCGCCAAGATTAGAACACTGAAATCGTATAACTGGCCCCCTATTTCAACAGAGAGTATGCCATACTACACCAGGTTGCTAGGTAGTTACAAGGCTGCTACTACCTCAGATGACACTTTGACTGACAGACTAGTAACACACTACGCCGTGTCATCACGACAAGGAGAGAAACCAACGCGTCAGTTGTAAACTAACTTCTCCAGCCTCGAAGTCCTGAAGGCCTGAAGGAAGGAAGAACATCACCATCGCGACAGCGACCGACTACAGTCAACGTGGTATCAGCAGAAAACCAACTGCGATCTACCGTTAACTGTCAAAAGGATTGGTAAGCATAAATCCCTGCCTGCCTGGAGTCCAACCTAGCTAGAATTAGGTACTGGGAGGTGGGAGGTATAATTTTACTGTAACCCCCTTTGAATATGTAGTGTATGGTTCTTTATTAGAGTGATTATAAGTTTAACCATGTACCTTTCCTTGTATTGTTCTTTATTAGAGTGATTGTAAGTTTGACCTTGTATTCTCTCACTAGAGTAATAAGCTTGTATTACCTTGACTGTAATAAAACCAAAGTTCTTTTACATCAAACCAGTGTCCTTTGCACTTTTGTCACCCCCCCCAAATAAATCCAGAGTACAGAACCCAAGGGAGTGGGAGCGATTCGAACCGTTCAAGTTGGTCAGAAGGGAACCTGACCCCCCTCATAGACACCACCCCCTTTACAGCCTCTCCCCCTCCAGTTAGTTCCTACTGCCTCAAGTCCTGCTCCACTTTCTCCTACAAGAGAGAGGGAAGTGCGTCAGTGAGTGTCGGGCAATACGTTTGGGTGATGTGGCTGTCATGGTTGAATAGATACAGTATGTGCGAGATGTGAGATGTGGGTGTGATGCTTGCAACAGCACTGAGTGTGTGAGGGAGAGGTGAAGAATATGAAGATCAGGTATGATTAATAGAGATTGTTGGTAGGTGAGTGATGGGGGGTGTGGTGAGCTGAGCAGTAGCTGAGGCTTGTGGTGTAGTCGGTCGGATACGGCATTTGAAGATGCCTTCACTGACCGTGACCACTCGTGTGAGGTTATTCAACTTCTTGCGACACTGCATTCAGGTCCGTGGGACTAAACTCATGGCAGTGCCCTCTGCGACAACTGCTCCCTCTGCCTTCTCATCGTGTGTCTGGAGGGCCTCGTGTTCTCCCCCACCCCCTCCCACCCGAAGATTCTGGACATCTTTCCTCCTTTCCAACTGCTCTACATAGACCTCCAGTGCAGCATTCGAAAACCTGGGTGCCTGCTCTCTCTCATGGTCAGCCATTCTTCACTCTTTCCCAGCTCAGATTCAGTTGCAGAATGACTCGCTGCATTTGCTTAAGCCACAATGCGCCTCCTCTTTAAGAGGTGCAGGATAGCTTTAAGTAGTGCAAGTTACTAATGATATTGGGCCCCTTGCTGATACGTGCAGCCAATGAACATCACAGGCTGCATGCAGAAATCATTATAATGAACCACAGCACAAAGTTAACATACTGCCTTCATTACACTGAACAGGTTTCGGATAGCCCCCAAGCTGTACAAATTTGCAGTAATTATGTCCCAATGATGAATCCTTCAATCTGGATGTTTTCACACATCAACTGTAGATTCATTTACACAAGGACTAAAGGACTCATTCCATGATTGGGTACTCCCCGGGTGTAGTAGTGTTCGAAGGTATTGCAGGTAAAAAAAGACTTGCAATTATATAGCGCCTTTCATGACCACCGAACATCTCAAAGCGCTTTACAGCCAATGAATTAGTTTTTTTGGAATGTGTCACTGTTGTAATGTGGGAAACGTGGCAGTCAACTTGCGCACTGCAAACTCCTACAAGCAGCAATGTGATAATGACCGGATAATCTGTTTTTGTTATGTTGATTGAGGAATAAATATTGGCTGAGACACCGGGGATAACTCCCCTGCTCTTCTTCGAAATAGTGCTATGGGATCTTTTATGTCCACCTGAGAGAACAGACAGGGCCTCGATTTAAAGTCTCATCTGAAAGACGGCACCTCCGACAGTGCAGCACTCCCTCAGCACTGCACTGGAGTGTCAGCCTAGATTTATGTGCTCACGACTGGACTGGACTGGAATAATGGGGCAGAAATCCCGGCCTCCCCAGGTCCGTACGGAGTGTGTATGAACCCGGCAAAGCCTTGCAGAAGCCGGCTTTTGGCATGCAATGCACATGCGCCGAAAACCGGCTTTTCCGATCTGTCAAGCTCTGGCTCCCCACAGCCAGGACATTCGCATGGATGGGCAAGATTGCAGTATTTACCCATCTCTTGCCCAGCGAATGTCCTGAAAACTCTTGTGCCTGGTAAAGGCAGGCGCGTAGTTTACTTTTACCAGTGTAAGAGTTTAAAAACAATCAAAAACATATAAAAATAAAATTTTTAAAACACATTTTAATGTTAAAAACCCTGCCCACTAAGGTAAGATTATTTTTAACCTTAATTACAAAACTTTTTTAAAAATCGGGAAAAAATTTTATTCTCTTAAGATATTTATTAACTTTAATTTAAATTAATTTTAATTATATGAGGTGTGTTTTTTATTTTTTATTATGGTGTTTAGTGTGTTTGTTTTTTCTCATTAATAGCAATGAGAACTCGTAGATATGGAGTTCCCATTGCTATTAATGAGAATACAGTACCTGATTGGTTGAGCAGTCACACGTGACTGCACCTTCTGCGTGGGAACCTGGAGGACGGGAGCGCGCTCCGAAGTGCGGGAAGAGAAGCCTCCCCACCGGAATCCCAGGCGTCTCCGGGACCACCAGGTAAATCTGTAAAAATTCTCCAGTCGGAGGCGTTCATTCGAAAGAAGCCCCTGACCAGAATTTCAGGGCCAATAGGTCTCGATTCCATGAGCTGTGCTCCTTGCGAGCATTACTCATTCCTGGGAGCATTTGAAAGCAGGATCCAGTCTTATCGCTCCACAGTGATATAAAACGGTAAGAATTCTCTGCTGGAAAATTGATATTGCTACCAGTCATCATCATCATCATATCATCATGGGCAGTCCCTCGAAATCGACTTGCTTCCACTCTAAAAGTGAGTTCTCAGGTGACTGTACAGTCCAATACCGGAATTACAGTCTCTGTCACAGGTGGGACAGACAGTGGTTGAAGGAAGGGGAAGGTGGGGAGTCTGGTTTTCCGCACGCTCTTTCCGTTGTCTGCGTTTAGTTTCTGCATACTCTCGGCGACGAGACTTAAGGTGCTCAGTGCCCTCCCAGATGCTCTTCCTCCACTTAGACCAGTCTTGGGCCAGGGATTCCCAGATGCCGGTGGGGATGTTGCACTTTATCAAGGAGGCTTTGAGGGTGTCCTTGAAACGTTTCCTCTGCCCACCTGGGGCTCACTTGCCGTGTCAGAGCTCTGAGTAGAGTGCTTGCTTTGGGAGTCTCGTGTCGGGCATGCGGATGATGTGGCCCGCCCAACGGAGCTGGTCGAGTGTGGTCAGTGCTTCGATGCTGGGGATGTTGGCCTGAGTCTATCCTCCCAGGGGATTTGCAGGATCTTGTGGAGATAGCACCGGTGGTATTTCTCCATCACTTTGAAGTATCTACTGTATATGGTCCACGTCTCTGAGCCATATATGAGGGCGGGTATCACTACTGCCCTGTAGATATAAGCTTGGTGCCAGATTTGAGATCCTGGTCTTCAAACACTCTTTTCCTCAGGTGACCGAAGGCTGCGCTGTCGCACTGGAGGTAGTGTTGGACTTTGTCGTCGATGTCTGCCCTTGCTGATAGTAGGCTTCCGAGGTATGGAAAATGGTCCACATTGTCCAAGGTTGCGCCGTGGATTTTGATGACCGGGGGGCAGTGCTGTGTGGCAGAGTCAGGTTGGTGGAGGACCTTTATCTTATGGCTGTTTAGTGTAAGGCCCATGCTTTTGTATGCCTCGGTGAAGATGTTGACGATGGTTTGGAGTTGGGCCACTGATTGTACGCAGATGCAAGCGTCGTCCGCGTACTGTGGTTCGATGATAGATGTTAGGCCACCAGTCATAGTAACTGGTGACTTAACCAAGTGATTGTAGGATGCTCTAATCAGTAAAAATTAGAACGATCCAAACACTTGTTACTAAGTTTCAGAGAAAAGTTATGACAACAATAACTTCACTGGCTTAGATTCCTCTTTAATATTAATAGTGGAAATAAGTCATGTTTGTGTATCAGCTTTTCTGCTTCATCCCTTGGCCTGTGCAAAGTGCTTGATTGTGAGTCCAGTGGTCTGCCCTCACCCATTACCCTTCTCATGTTTTACAGCGGTCGGGTTCAGCTCGGGCTAACCCGAATCACCATTTGCTTGTATAATACTGTAGCACAGCAGTGCAGAATTAGGAGCACCCTGCTGCCAAGTCTGTAAATAGAAAAGTGAGCAACAGTCACGAAAATTCCACCCCTGTCCCCCTTTTGTGGAAATCATTCAACAAGTAGGAAAAATATGATGAGAAGTAAAGTGAACACTGACATGCAAATATTATAAAGTAAGAATCTACTGTTGCAAACCTTCGCAGAAGGCTTTGTTTGTCTTTTGGAATGCACACTATCATCCGACAAATATTGTATCCTATTTACTCTTCAAACAAACTAAAGTAAAAAGATTCAGGTTACTCGGTTAATAATGCATAACAACACAAAGACATGTGCTGGCTAAGTTGTGTTCTAACCAGAAATTGCAGATAGCAAAGGGCACGCACGGAGGGAATCAGGCTCCAAGAGGGTTCATTTATCATCACAGGACTCCTGACCAGTGAGGCACACCACAAACAGATTGCCCCGTCACAGCTCCCAAATTGCAGACACCTGGTTTTGAACAACTCGATTTCAGGGAAAGCAGCAGACAGCCACTACAGCATATTCTGCTGCCCAGCAGTTTATGGATTACATCGGATATACAACACAGAAACAGGCCATTCAGCCCAACCAGTCCATACTGGCGTTTATGCTCGCTCCACTTGAGCCTCCTCCCATCATTCCTCATCTAAATCTATTAGCATAACCCTCTATTCCCTTCTCTCTTATATCCAGCCCCACCTGTGACAGAGATTGTGGCTCTCGTATTGGACTGTTCAGCCACCTAAGGACTCACTTTAAGAGTGGAAGCAAGTCTTCCTCGATTTCGAGGGACTGCCTATGATGATGATATGCTTGTCTAGCCTCCCCTTAAATGCATCTAAACGATCTGCTTCAACCTCTCCCTGTGGTAGCGAGTTCCACATTCTCACCACTCTCTGGGTAAAGAATTCCCTATTGGATTTCTTGGTGACTATCTTATATTGATGGCCTCTAGTTATGCTCTTCCCCACAAGTAGAAACATTCTGTATCCACTCTATCAAAATCTTTCATAATTTTAAAGACCTCTTTTAGGTCACCCCTCAGTCAGCTGTTTTTCTTTTTTGGGTGGAACTTCCTGTGCGATTGTAATCGTGATATTACGCCTATTTAAGCAATTATTTTGCCAATGTCTAAGTTACAACCAAATTTCTTGCCAATCTCATTCGTGTACACCGGAAGGTGAAAATGGGTGCAAACAAACAGAAATGAGCATAGACGATCGGTGCCAGAGGGAAGCGCTGAACTCACCCCATATATTGTATCTTTCGGTATGAAAATTAAACCATCGTTCATGCTCAGTGGGGTAGAGTCCCCGCTCTGTTCTGCTGGTTTTTTTCAGCACAATTTGCCCCAAATCGACGCAAAAGATCCCGGAATTTTAAGCGACAATTACAATCTGCCAAATCAAGTTTCCGCGATCTTCAGCATTAGTTTAAAAATCATCGCACTAGAAGCTGGTCCCGCCCACAAAACTGGCCACACCCCCCAGATCAAATTAATCACCATGGCAAGTTTCCAGTGATTGCACCCGTTTGCAGGCTTTCAAGGAGGCTGTAAAAGGAAGCTTGTTCCTTTGGGCGCAAGGTCACTAATACACGTTTTAAAAGATTTTGACTTTTTTTTTAAATTTATGACTACTGTACCCTAATATAACTAGTAAATGGTTCACTATATTTTTTTTTAAGTCATTTTCAGTCATTTAAAATAGGGTTACTCACAGGTGATCGGCCCCCGGCCTGCGAGCACCATCGGAGCAGGCTGGGAAGCGGAAGGAGCAGCATGGCATCATACCACTCCAGTGAGCAGCACGTGCTGGAGCAGGAGAGCAACAGCAGCGAAGAGAGACATCACCAAGATCTAGGTCGCTGATTGGAGCGTGGGCAGATATAGCAGGAGCGGCGAGGTCGGGGTGAAGGAGTGGCGAGAGGTTTTGGAGGCGCGAGTTCGGGGCCCAGAAGAGGCGAGGGCCCAGGGGCATCACGGGCCCAGCCCACACTGCGATATGTGGGCGCACTAGGTCTGTGCAGCAGCGCTGGTCTCCAGTCGTCTTGGTTAATCCTTGCTACTGGACCAAGACCTAGCTCTGTCAAGCCCGTGTGGTGGCTGGTGTGCAACGGTCACCACATGTTAAAAAAATCCACGCACAGGCATCTTCCACCCTTCGACATATAGGTCAGCACCTGGAATTTTAGGTCCTTCATTGAAACGCCTATGAACTTTTCGATGTGGAAGCAAGTCATCCTCGCTTCGAGGGGACTGCCTATGATGATGATGATGACTCACAGGTGATGGACTGGACACTCTGATTAAATGAATATTTTTGGTGATAAACTCATTCTCAGTTGTATTCATCAAACTGCACCAAGTTACCACTCTTAAATATATCAAGGATTATTTGGTAAACCGAATTTTTAAAGCCTGCCCGATTGAGTTAGTTCAAGGCAGATTGTGCAATTGACGATATGTATACTCAAGGGGAAAAAAACATTTCTCCAAGCGGGCTCAATGCTGGGTGCAATTTGCGGCCAGATCGCTACCGTGCCCAAAAGGAAACTCGACCAATTGTGGAAGCTTTTCAATTTTTAATCTGACTGATACTGGTGCCATAAAAGTGTATTCAAAGAAACAAAGGATACAGAGCCAGTCTCAGTGAGGATAATTCTTTTTTTTAAATCGCTCCAAAAATCACAATACAACATCAGAAAAATTGTTTTGTTTTCTGCTCCGCCAAAAATTTTCTGGGTTTAACTTTGCATCCGTTTTGAGCTCGTGTGATTGCGGGAAGATTGCGTGTGCGGCTCGATAGCCTGGCAGCAACGTTCCCGCGTGACTATACGACGGTCCGGAGGTCCCACACAGCCCGGGACCTGCTTTTCAAATGTGTGGCTTTGCACACAATCTGAATTGGCAGTGCAGCCCATTAAAGGGACCCTGCGTACCCCACCCCCCGCCCTCTTCCCCAAAATATTTAGAGGGCACATTTGCTCACAGGGATCGGTAGAAGGGCATAAAAGAGCAAGGTATTTCGGGTGCAGCGAGATAGAGTGCGTTACGCATTTGCGCCCGAGTATCCTCGATCTTTTACATTAGGTTTTTGTCTTTCACTTGTCTTTGGGCACAAATATGCTGCAAATTCCAGCCCACTATCTCAACAGCCAAGGGTTCAAAAATGTTTCACTCTTTGTTTTGACTGGAGCTGCATGGTGACAAAATCATTTTCAGATCTTAAAATCACTGGGCTGAGTGTGCGAATTTATAACAAATTCATTTGTAGAGCACAAAAGGAGGTTATTCAGTGCATCATGTCTGTGTAGGTTCTTTGCCAGAACTAATCCCACTGCCCCACTTTCCCTGCACAACTCGATATCTTCCTCTGCTTCAGATATTCATCCACCTTTCCCTTAGAAGATGCAATAACCTCGCCTTTCCCCTGTAGCAAAGCATCTCCTGCTCCAATGACTCTCCATGTCACGACATTGTTCCGAACCTCACTCCTTGAACGACAGTCTTAAATTGACCGCCCCTTGTCACTGACTCACAACCAAAGAGAATAATTGTTTCCTTATTCACCCTATCAAAAGCCTTCATAATATAAAAACCTTTCTTAAATCTGAACAGTCAGCTGTGGCTCAATGGGGAGCACACTCGCTTCCGTGTTAGAAGGTTGTGGGTTCAGGTCCTGCTCCAGGAGCTTGAGCACATAAATCTAAGCTGACATTCCTGTGCAGTGCTGAGGGAGTCAGAGGTGCTGTCTTTCAGATGAGACATTAAACTGAGGCCCTGTCTGTCCTCTCAGGTGGATGTAAAAGATCCCATGGCACTATTTCGAAGAAGAGCAGGCGAGTTATCCCGGTGTCTCAGCCAATATTTATCCCTCAATCAACATAACAAAAGCAGATTATCGGATCATTATCACGTTGCTGTGCGCCAATTGGCTGCTGCGTTTCCCACATTACAACAGTGACTACACTCCAGAAGTACTTCATTGGCTGTAAAGTGTTTTGAGATGTCTGGTGGTCATTAAAGGTGCGTAATAAATGCAAATCTTTTTTTCTTTAATCATAGCCCTCCATGCACCAGTGGAAGCAGTCCTAATGATGTTTAGTTAATCTCTAATAAAAATCAACAAATCAAATCTTACACGAGTACATTCCCAGCGTCTAATGCCAGTTGTTTCCCTATGTGTTATTTACTTCTCTTGGTATCTTTTCTCTGCACACCGAGGGGATATTTTCAAGCAATGGTCACTTCTCCCATTCGATTTAGCAAGGAGACATCTTCTCCCTGCATGCACATTTTTCAGCTAATAATAAAACCTTCCCAGGTAGATCAGCAAAATGATCTCCATATCTTGGAACCCCAAGCTCAATTCAACATTCTCAAAATTAGCTTACTTACCAGAGAGAGTGATGTACTTCCCATGACTATAGTGCTTGTAAATTATTCTATTGTGGATGTTCTATCATTAGTGCCATCAGTTCTTGGCCTCGTTTTTGCACATTTGTCTTTTGATAGGACACTGGGTAATAGAAACTTAGATTTAGTGAGCAGAGCAATCCAAACATCCAAATGACTTCATGTGCAGGTACACCCTTCCCCGTCCGATTAACATTACTTCCACTGCAGTGATTACACTTCCAAAAGTACTTCATTGGCTGTAAAGCACTTTGGGACGTCCACTGTTCGTGAAAGGCATTGTATAAATGCAAGTCTTTCTTTTCTTTCTTATTATCCCAGGCAAATTCATCATCATCATCATGCTGCAGGCATGTGTGACCTGCCCTATGTGTTACGATTCGAAAACAACATCACTTTGTTCACTGTACTTGTAGCAGCATTTGTGTGCTGAGAGATTTGCTTAGTATTGTCACTGGTGGCCTGGGCTATCGCTATGGCCTTACTCAAGGTTGGAGTCTCTACAGTTAAAAGTTTGCGAAATATGGTTTCGTGGCCAATGCCAAGTACGAAAAAGTCTCTGAGCATATGCTCCAAATGTCCTTCAAATTCGCAATGTCCTGCAAGGCGTCTTAGCTCGGCGACATAACTCGCCACTTCCTGGCCTTCAGATCTTTTGTATGTGTAGAACTGGTACCTCGCCATCAGAACCCTTTCCTTCGGGTTCAAATGCTCTCGGACCAGTGTGCACAAATCATCGTACGATTTCTCTGTGGGTTTCGCTGGAGTGAGCAGATTCTTCATGAGCCCATACATTGGTGCCCCACAGACGGTGAGGAGAATCGCCCTTCATTTGGCAGCGCTCTCTTCCCCATCTAGCTCGTTGGCCACAAAGTATTGGTCAAGTCGCTCCACAAAACTTTCCCAATCACCTCCCTCCAAGAATTTCTCCAGGATGCCCACTGTTCTCTGCATCTTTGGGTTCGCTATCTGTATCTTGTCGCCAGTTGTTATGTATGGAGAAAGAATCAGACTGAACACTGTGAGCTCAAAGTAACTTGTGACCTTAGTCTTTTATTGCCGATCTCCATAGTGCCTCTCCAACATGTGAGGCCTCCTTAAATACCTGTGCTCCCAAGGGATTATGGGGTCTCTTGGGACTCCAGGGGATCAGCCCTCTGGTGGCTGTACAGAGTAAATACAAGTTTACATATTTAATAATTAGACTCTAAAGCACAGTCCTCTTTACATAGTGGTACAAAGGCCCTTTGCCCCAGTACTAAGATATTCCCATCCTGCCAGTCATAGTATCAAGTGGAGAATTTGTGCTGCTGCGCACATCCATAGAATTTTCCCATTATTTACCTGTGTTAAGAAAGAGGAAGCTGCACTCTGTCTACGCCCACGTTTAAGTGCGATAGAGGCAGGGAGAATTGATAATATTTGTGCCCTGCCATCTTAATTTTTCACAGCAACATTTGATCCAAGCACCACACAGAAGGGATCAATAGAAAGTTGTCAGAGAATGGTTAGAATGTTTTTTTTTAATTCATAAGAACAAAAGAACATAAGAAATAGGAGCAGGAGTAGGCCATACGGCTCCTCGAGCCTGCTCTGCCATTTAATACGATCATGGCTGATCCGATCATGGACTCGGGTCCACTTCCCTGCCCACTCCCCATAACCCCTTATTCCCTTATCGGTTAAGAAACTGTCTATCTCTGTCTTAAATTTATTCAATGACCCAGCTTCCACAGCTCTCTGAGGCAGTGAATTCCACAGATTTACAACCCTCTGAGAAGAAATTCCTCTTCATCTCAGTTTTAAATAGGTAGCCTCTTATTCTAAGATTATGCCCCCTAGTTCTAGTTTCCCCCATCAGTGGAAACATCCTCTCTGCATCCACCTTGTCAAGCCCCCTCATAATCATACGTTTTGATCAGATCATCTCTCATTCTTCTGAATTCCAGTGAGTAGAGGCCCAACCTCCTCAACCTTTCCTCATAAGTCAACCCCCTCATCTCTGGAATCAACCTAGTGAACCTTCTCTGAACAAGGCAAGTATATCCTTTCTTAAATATGGAAACCAATATTCCAGGTGTAGCCTCACCAATATCCTGTACAGCTGTAGCAAGACTTCCCTGCTTTTATACTCCATCCCCTTTGCAATAAAGGCCAAGATTCCATTGGCCTTCCTGATCACTTGCTGTACCAGCATACTATCCTTTTGTGTTTCATGCACATTCGTTCTGGGATGTGGGTGTCGCTGGCAAGGCCAGCACTTATTGCCCATCCCTAATTACCCTCGAGAAAGTGGTGGTGGGCCGCTTCTCCTAGTGACTTATTCACAATTATTCACAGATTGAATTTCCACAATAATATGAATGCATTGTGATTTGTGCTGACTCTATCAATTGTGTCTTTTCTTGCTCATTTGACTATCAGATATTTATAAACAAGTTCACTGGTTTATGATGACTGAAGAAGTCAAATATAATTTTTATTATCAGGGATTCTGGTCTTTTGGGGATCTCATTCTGTAACTGCCTCAGTGTATAATTTGGCCCACTGGTTTTTGTCACATGGTTTTGTGGGATTTTCCAGGATTATCATCAGTGTTTTTCAGATCATATTCTGTGATTTCATCCGCTTTTCTTTGACATTCACAAATCATTGGTTTTGATTATAACAAAGCGCCAACCAGTCTAATCAGATTGAACTCCCGGTATGTAAATATCCTTCTCTAGTCTCCTTTCCCTTTCATGCCCTAGTGGCACAGGAACACACGACAATGATGGACTGAAAAAGACCCACTGGACCATCCAGCCCGTCCCACACAACTGCGATGCCTTGTGCATCGTGATACAGACACTCCCCACGCCGCTTAAAAGTCATGCGATCTGCTTGGAGAGGCATAAAATGGATTTTTTTTTTTCAACGGACCCATTAGGGGGGAAAAAAGGTGGAAAATTCTTCTCTGGTCCCAACAAGGCAATCCATTTCATCCATCGCTTTAACATCCAACAGATTATGCTCTGGATTGTTTCGATGATGAAGGCCCATTTTCCATGTGGCCGGGCTGTTAGCCAGACCTCGGGTGGTGAGGAACCAGTACGATGCGTATGGAGGGAGGGGTGGGTGAGGTCGCCACTATTGGGCGTAAGCACCCCGCTGGATGTCGACTCAGTATTCAGAGATCATAACTCTCGTCTCCTTCACCAGAAGGTGAATGGCGTTATGTTTGAAGGATCAGATCTCCTGCGTCTTGAAATAAACGCCACCTTTGAAGAAGAAAAAAATTCGAATTGAAGGGCGATGTGGATTTATTCCCAGGCCTTTAATTAACATGTCACCTAAAAAAAAATTACACCCTATATGAGAATGAATGGGAATTCCTGTGTTGAATGAGTTCATGAGGAAACTCGGAAAGATATCCTGATTTTAATCTGTGTTTAAATTCACTCTTTGTACATCTAATGAAAGCACTTCCACCCTGGCTGCCTTCCACGGGGCTGAATCGTTAGTGAGTCAGAGCCTGAGCTGCAATGAAATCACGGTGACACTCAACTTGGTTTTTCAACCAGCCTTTTTTATATTAAGAACATTTCATATCAATTCCTGTCACGTGCGTTGTAAAAGCGGCCGTCGAGAGCTGAGCCTGAGTTGTGTTCAGATTGAATATTGAGCTTTATAATATAACTCCTGATGTTCAGTTGACCCCAGTGATAGTATTAGTCACTGGAGGGTCATATCCGGGCACGGACCTGTCAGTGTTGCACTGACACACACGTGATTGTTGGCCAGGATATCGTTCGGAGTTTTCTCATGAGCTCATTCAATAGAAGAATTTCCAGTCATTTGCACACAGGGTGTAAATAGGATATTTGCACTCGGGGTTGGTATTAAGTGTCTGAATTGTTTGACAGCTCCGGCTCTCCCATAACCACAGGGGTGCCTGTATTTTATCGGAAATGTTGATAAGAAGGAAAATTGACCGTGTGCATAAGAGAAAGACAATCGTGGTGTTCCCTTAATAGTCCGGAACCAGTTTGAGGTTGATGGCTCGAGAATGTGTTTAATCCAGACCTCTGAAAAAATCTCAATTTAACCCGTTAGCCTTTGTAGGTTCTTAGACACTATCCCGGCCTGACATTACAGAATTAATATTAATTGTACCATTGAAGTGCACAGCAACAGAGACCTTTCAGAAGGCTAAACTATTTCACTTCAGACTCTCAGCATTAATCACACAGTGGAAATCCATCTGACAGCTATCTGACAAGATTCCATTCCCATATGGGAAATTAAAAAATTCCAGTGAATGTGCTACCCAGTTATACATATAACGTATGCAAACCAATAGTTTACAATGTCGTAACATTTGGTGTTAAATTTTATGATTTTGGGGTCGCAGGAAATAATCCCAGAAAGCAGTTCACTTTTACACCATTCTCCAGAAAAACAACATCAAAATACTGCCTGGGAACCATGTTTCACAAATGCTTCTTTAGTTTTATTAATTGTGCCAGCTCTTTTGAATTTAGGAGGAGCAGATGCAAGACAGGTCAGACCCAGTGTCTGACTCAACAAAGGACCTGAAGCAATCCAACTCTCAAAATCCTAAACACCGCTTCCCTTCCCAAAAACTTTCAATATCATTTAACATTGTACTGAACTTTCTCCCCAAACAAAAAACAGTCTGGAAATTACATCAGTGCGTAGTCCGAGAGTTTATATCTAACTGAAGTGCATAAAATCAAATTAACAATGCTATTTGATAGACAGATTTTTTTCGGTCAACCAGGTATCTGACACAAGTGAAAACTTATCACCGTGACTAAGCATCTCCAAACCAAATGTCTAGGAAATCCATTTTCCCAACATGGAATGCACACTCTCTCCATATGGACCCCATTGACCTAAGCCCAGAGAATGTAGGCTTGGCTTGGCAAGAGCCTCATTACGAGGTTTGGGACCGGTTTCTCCAACCCCCTCCCCCCCCTCCCACACACACATACCCCCACACCCCACCCTCAATTGTGTGCAGGATACCCGCTAAAACTGCCCAGCTTACGAGCACAGAGTTTCCTACTGCTTGTCCAGCTAAGGCAACCCCACCAGCTCGGGCATTCGTTCTCGGGACTATTTGGAGTCGAGAAGGAACAGGTCTGAACAGGTCTACCCATCTATCTCACATTAATAAGCCAGGATGGCCCGTCAATCAACAGCAGCTGCCTGGCCCAGGTATTGGATTGCTGAATACACCAAATGATCTATTTGGTGCCAATCTCTTACTGCCAAGTGTATTCTCCTCAGGAGGATAGTCACTATGATTTTATTTCTTGGATGCGGCATTTCAAAGAAAAAAAAAGCCTGGGCAATTTAAAATTCACAAAATGTCTTTATAGTTGGAAATCTTAATGTATAACAGAGCGAAGATGTCTGAATTTTGTAAATAAATCTCTTTTATTAAAAAGGATAACTGAGCTGTTGAAGTTCACATTTAAAAAAAATTGGAAACTGTTTTTTTTCCAAAATTCAAAACAGCAACAACTTCCAGATGAGGCACACAACAACTTTCTTAGGTTGTAATCACCCACGTATCTTTCCATTGTTCGCTCGCAGATGTTGAGCTTATTCTAAAGTTAGTTTGGGTTCTGCTAGGCAGCTTTTGATCCATCCTGAGAGGCAGAATCATCTTGACTTCCATCAAGACTGCCCGTGGCCAATGGTGTGCCGAGCAGGGCAGCAGAATCTTTAATGTTAATCTGTAATCTGCTTCTCTGTTGATCTGCAATCATCATTATCATCATAGGTGGTCCCTCGAACGAGGATCACTTACTTCCACATGTTTCAATGAAGGACCCGATGTTCCAGTCCTGAACTCCAATTGAGGGGGTGGAAGATGCCTGTGCGTGGATTGTTTTAACGTGTGGTGAGCGTTGCACACCAGCCACCACACGGGCTTGACAGAGCTAGGCCTTTATCCAGTGGCAAGGATTAACCAAGACGACTGGAGACCTGCTCTGCTGCACGGACCGAGCGCGCTCACATATCGCAGTGTGGGCTGGTCCGTGCTGCCCCTGGGCCCTCGGCTCTTCTGGGCCCCGTACCCTCAATCGCCGCACCTCCGCCACGACCTTTGGCCACTTCTCCGCCACAAACTAGCATGATAATCACATGTCAACACATTCTGGTTATTTTAATTCATGTGTAGCACATTCTAAATTATGTAATCCTCTTTAGTGCGTCTGCGCAACTCTATCATTGCTTTTCCCACGGTTTGTACCTTACTACCTCACCTTTTCTCACATCTTCTCTGTTAGTCTACTGTATTCAGACAGTCTTCAGTTCATTGCTTGGCTCAGTGCCTAGAACACACCATGTCTGTCCTTGCAGATTACTAGTCCATTAATGTCTGTTCACAAGTTCTAATCTTGTCCTAAATATGACCACTTAAAACCAGTTTATAGTGCAGATTCTTGGCAATAGGTTTCAAGTGTCAGCTGTGGCTCAGTGGGTAGCACACTTGCCTCTGAGTCAGAAGATTGTGGGCTCAAGTCCCACTCTAGGGACTTTCAGCACATAAATCTAAGCTGACACTCCAGTGCAATGCTATGGGAGTGCTGCACTGTCGGAGGTGTCGTCTTTCAGATGAGATGTTAAACCCGGGCCCCGTCTGCCCTCTCAGGTGAATGTAAAAGATCCCGTGGCACTATTTCGAAGAAGAGCAGGGGAGTTAACCCTGGTGTCCTGGCCAATATTTATCCCTCAATCAGCATAACAAAAACAGATTCATCTAGTCATTATCACATTGCTGTTTGTGGGACTTTGCTGGGTGCAAATTAACTGCCGTGTTTCCCACTTTACAACAGTGACTACACTCCAAATAGTACTCATTGGCTGTAAAGCACTTTGAGATGTCCGGTGGTCATGATAGGCGCTATATAAATGCAAGTCTTTCTTTTCTTTTAAATGTTAATCATTCTCTTTTGCCGGTTCTGTACTTGCTGTCTCTGATGCTGAGGCCATTGATGTCCTCTTGGGGAACTAGCCTGGACAAAACAGATACCATGGGGTTGTCTTTAACTCTCAGAAGCTTTGGGGCAGTCTGGGACAAGGGAGGCCTAAATTTTCCTTGTGGGACCCAATAGAGCGTTCGTGTTCCTCCTTGCTCCGCAAAGAAAAGTTTAAAAACGTACCTCCTCCAGCAGAACCCACCGTCCTCTTCTGACAGGACTTCGCCTGGTGAGGAAAACCAGAGCTGTTTCCCTGCTTAAGCCACAGTTAAAATTGCATCCATGGAATGATATAATATAAATGCAGTAATTCAGTGAGCTGTATTATTTGACTAATCACTAGACCCCGATCTGCATATTTAAAGAAGGACCCCCCCTCTCCATGCCCCCCCACCCCCCATTCTGGGTTCAGGCAAAGTGTCAGTATAATTGTGGGATCCAGGTGGGATATCAGCAGGAGAGTCAACCAGCGGATTTTAACTGCTTGCTGGCCCAGGCAGTTAAAATCAGTTCATGTTAGAATTTTCCTAAATGCTTTCTGTGGCTGATGTTTGTATCGTATTTTATTTTATTACACAGGATTACATCGGATACACAACACAGAAACAGGCCGTTCGGCCCAACCAGTCCATGCCGGTGTTTATGCTCCACTCGAGCCTCCTCCCATCTTTCCTCATCTAAATCTATCAGCATAACCCTCTATTCCCTTCTTCCTCATACGCTTGTCTAGCCTCCCCTTAAATGCATCTATACTAGTCGCTTCAACCACTCCCTGTGGTAGCGAGTTCCACATTCTAACCACTCTTTGGGTAAAGAAGTTTCTTCTGAATTCCCTATTGGATTTCTTGGTGACTATCTTATATTGATGGCATCTAGTTATGCTCTTCCCCACAAGTGGAAACATTCTCTCTGTATCCACTCTATCAAAACCTTTCCTAATTTTAAAGACCTCTTTTAGTTCATCCCTCAGCCTTCTTTTTTCAGGCTGTTCATCCTTTCCTGATATGTATACCCTCTGTTATCAATTCTGCAATTCTGTTATCATCCCTGTACATCCTCTCCAGTGCCTCTGTATTCTTTTTATAATATGGTGACCAAAACTGTCGCAATACTCTGTGATCTAACCAAGGTTCGATGCCGGTCTGGCTTAACGGCCCTACTTTTCAATTCTTTGGGGCCGCAATTCATCACCTCACCACCCACTGCCGCCTCTGCCACCGACATTCCTCCTGAAGATCCGCCCGGTGCCGCTTTGGAGATGGCCTGGAGGGGAGATCCACCGGGAACCGCCTGCTGACACTCAGCGGGCGGCTGAGTGGTGCGACTGAGCTCCTGCCCGCCGAGCTCCCAGATTCCTGCGGGTGGGCCGTTGGCTGGGGGCTGGTCTGTCCCCGACGGTGATTATGAAGAACCTGAAAAAAAAGGTAAGTGAGCATTTTAGCATTGTTTTTTCTTCAGCGACTTACCTGGATGGGGTCCCTGAAGGTCTTCGGATACTTTTAACATTTTTTATTGGTGATTTTTTTTTTTTCAGGTCTTCCACCCTCCGTGGGCCCGACTCCATCTTCGGCGACACTTGGGGCGGCAAGCGCCTCTGTCACCGAGAATGCGGCCTCCCGCCCGCTACCGCCCAGATTGTGGGCGTACGTCGTCCATTTGCTGCCCGCCGACCTTCGAGGGACCTCGGCGATGAATATCCCGCCCAAAGTACCGTCCGGTACCTCGGCGGCCATCGGCGGCACTTTGGGCGGCACTTGGGCGGGCAGAGGCCTTGCTGAAAATCGGACCCTATATCTCTAGAAATAAACCCGAGTGCTTGTTTTGCATTTCGTCATGGCTTTGCTAACCTGAATCGCAACTTTTAGTGATTTGTGTATTTGTAAAAGAAAAGAAAGACTTGGATTTATATAACGCCTTTCACGGCCACCGGATGTCTCAAAGCACTCCGAGATACACAGCACTTGGTTATAATGAAGAACCACTTACGGACATATTGAGGGTGATTTTGACTTTGTGCGATAGTATAAAATGGGCAATATCGGATCTGCCGCCCAGTGCTCCTCTCTCCCAATTGTCATTCCCATTAACTACAATGGAAATAAACAGCTGGACGGATGTGAAATGGGTTGCTGATTCGCTAGCCCCCATTTTTCAACATCGCACAAAGTCAAAATCTTCCCCATTATGTAATATAGGTTCAATGACCTGTATTATTTGGATGGTTTTATAAAAAGTGGCATGTTGTATTGGCAAACGATCATCTGAAAGACACCATGCAGAATCTTTGTCTATTTCTGTCAATTACAGCTTGAATCTAATTAGTGTTGTATAACATACAGCTCTTTGTGGGTTGTCTATAGATTTTCAACACACAATCGCAGCGCCATTTTGATTTTTGAATACACTCAGTGCCAAAATCAATTAGCAGATTGATTTTTTTTCATCGAAAGCTGCTTGAAGCTAACTGCCAGAAGGAGTTATTTGAGTTTACATAGTGACGTGTGTCGACCCAGCCAATTAAATAATACTCTAATATTTAGAAATGAACAAACATGTTTCCTTGGTACTGAATTGAATTAAAGTTTCTAGAATCACCTTATGACCAATTGTCAAGGACAATGATAGTCCAATATCCCATCTCGCTTCAAGTCACGCTCATCTATCACACTGTTCTCGCTGACTGATATTGGCTCCCGGTCTCCCAACGCTTCCAATTCAAGATTATCATCCTTGTGCTTAAAACCTTCCCCAGCCTTGCCCCTCCCTATCTCTGTAGCCTCCTCCAGCCCTAAAATCGCTACCCAGAACTCTCCATTCCTCTGCCTCTGGTCTCTGTGCATCCTGCACTCCCTTCACACCATCGCCAGGGGCCGTGCCTTCAGCCACCTAGGCCTCATGCTCTGCAATTCCATCCCTAACTCCACCACCCCTCCACAAAATGGGAATTCTTCTTACACTATGCAGGTTATTCGTATTGTCTACCATTATTTCCTTCTTTTAGCTCTATGAACGTCTCTGCACTAAAGGCACAATCCATTATTGATCTTCAAAAATCTGGAATGGAGCTTATATTGCTAACAATGCATCAAGTAATCTTGGGCTTGATGTCTTTTGATGCAGATCACAGGAATTAAGATGACATCATCCTTAAACCTCAATGTTTATTTAATAAGAAAATCTCCTCAGAATAATGTTGAATGATCTTTTGAACAAATTTAATCAATATTTCTGCTAACAAATTACATTTAACAATATTTTTCTGATTTTATTGTTTCTATAAAGCCCAGCCCTTCAGTATCTGGTTTAAGTATTATCTGAGAAATTTTGCTGCAGAAAAAGTGTGGGATACATTTACAATTTTGGTAAAAGTAACAATCAGATGACGTCTTACAGCTTTGTTTACGACCTCATATCGAAATACGTATAATTATTTTTTATCTAGATGTTCCCTTACTACAGTAAGTGTCAAGAGTTCATATTGACTTAGGAATTTGGAGACATTCCCTTAGCAATCTCTGCATGGCAATCTATCAAATTGGTAACCAACCTAGAAAAAGACTGAAGATGGTGTTTGTAAGCAACGTCTGAAGTTCTGACATGCAGTGAGTAGAACTTCTACCCGCTGTTACAACCTTGCTGTGATCTCATCCCAAAGCTTGGAGATAGGCTCATTTAATAGGAAAGGCAGGCACCCACACCTGTAGATGCACAACAGGAATATCCGAATCTTGAGGCAGCACCTTGCCACTCTGAGAGGGGGCAATCACAGACCAACGACCTCAATGACTGCCAAAGCTCTCAACTAGTTTGCCCGCCAGCAGGTCTACAACCTCAAGCCATAGCTCCTCAAAGTCCCCTGGCTCTGATTCCACTGAGCCAGATGAATGTTCAAAATGTTGCGCTGGTGCAAACTTGCAGCACAGAACGGTACCCACACGCCTCTCAGCAGAAGTACATACTGCTGGGCAAATCAGAAGCGTATCTCGCATGATTCCTGGGGTAGCCCAGGCTTGGCTCCAGCACGCACTAAACTATTGCCAGGATGTAAGTTTAACAGACAGAAGCACTGCTCCTCCCCCTGCCCCCCACCCCCATCCCCACTCCCATACCCCCCAACCCTCACCTTCCAACCCACCCCAATCGGGATTTGTTTGACCTTTGTTAATGGGTGGAAATCTGACAGATCAGGATTCTGCCACGTTTTTTGACCCCTTACTGCCAAGATGCCTCCTTTTCAGCACAAATCTTAGCGCACGTTCTAGGCTATAGGGTTTAAATCTTAATAACGTTATTTTGTTTTTGTTCAATATTGAATAACAATGAACCCCAAAGCAAGTTAAATATAAGAAGATTACTATTGTGACCAGAGAAAATCTTTACTCGTGACCGCTCCCATTTCTTTACCTCCAAATTGCATTTGTTTTTCAAAGAATGGGTAATTGTATAGCAAATCTCCAAGCAGAGGAACTTTCTACATTAGTAAATATGTAGATGAATCAAATCCAAGAATTAGTTTTCTCAGGAGCTAAAGTGGCTGAACATGTCAGGCAAATTGTTGAAGTTTAGCTGGTGAGACCATCACCTCGGCAGAGATGGGATTTGCTAAATCATTTACTTGGGACTGAATGTGCCACCACGGCACCAAGCCCTCGCTATCTTCCTCTGGATGCCCATCTGTTGCTGATCTGCTTCCACATCTGTCCAAGGCTGTGGAGTGAGTGGACACATTCTGGCACTCAAGCAGTTTGTCCCAATCCATGACCTCACCAGAAAAAAAGGAAAGCAAGTTTTCATGCGGATAGGAACTTTCAGGATTTTTTTTTTATCAAGTGACAAGTACTGTTTCTTTAGGAATAAATACATATTGATGTAGTACTCTAAACAAACAGTGATTCCATACTTTCCCTTCCTCTTTGATCAAGTGATAGCCAATGTAACTTGCAGCACTCTATGCTGATTTATTGATACTCATTGTCACTCACCCTAACGTACTGTTTTGCATTGTGAGGACATTAAACAGAGTGTGTGGGCCACGTTCCAGAGGATTTCTATCAGGTGATATCAGACCATTCTTCTTCCACCAAGTCCTTTTCAGATGAAGGGATATGCAGTCCTAGATTGCCTGGTGACCCTAATCCTTCAAATTCCTTTGGCCTTCTCCTCCTAAAAAATGGAGGAGAAACAACAGATGATCATCCTACATGACTATATCTCTAGACATGGCAGTAAGTCCCTGAAGCAAATATTCAATGGATAGCATTCCTCCGAAAACACTCCTTCCTCCTCTCCAACATCCTCTTATGTTTCTGGTGATAAATCCTGTTCTGAATTGCCTTCCACAGAAGAGGAACCTTCATACTAAGTATTCAGAGCTCCACAACATTCTTCCTCTCCTTCCCTTCTTATCTCAGGATTCACCCCTCAAGTGCTTTGAAGCACCAGATGAAATTGTCAATTTATCTCATTCATTGCTTCAGATGCTAAAGTGGCAGTAAACTCATTGGCCCCAATAATAACAGGGAAGGAGCGAGGGAGAAGGGTGGGAGGTTTAGTGGCTGGGAGACGCAGATGTATGGGTTTCCCGCAGGTCCTGCCATCAAATTGTTTTAAATGTTTTCAATCGGTTTCCCGCTCGTGGCCAGCCAGAGTGATAGGCTGCCTGGCTCTGGCTGACAGGAGGTAGGCCTGTGGCACCTGGCGGTCGGACATCGTGGGGGGAGGGGAGTTGGAAATGGGGGCCGGGAGTCGGACATCACGGGAGACACGGACATCGGCAGTCAGTGATTGGGTGGGAAGTAGGACGTCGAGGGGGACCCGATCACGTGGATGGAAGCAGGTTAGCATGGGGCCTTCCCCCTGCCCCCCCACCAACCCATCATTGGGAGTTAAAACTCACTCCCACATCTGTGAACTCATCCTTTTTTGGCACAGAAGCAAGTCATCCTGGTTTCAAGGATTATGGAGTTCAGTATTGACCACCAACCAGTTGCTTATTAATAGAAGTTCAGTACCAGGCAATAGCATAATTGTAGATATACACGTTTTTATAAAAATTTAATTTAATTGAATATTTTAATATAATTATTTTTTTTCTCTCATTTAACAGGAATCCACATTGGAGCAAAATATGTTCTAATGCTAAGTATTTTTAGACCAGTTGTAAGTGATAGGTCATGTATTGAGTTTGTCTTAAGTTTGACCTGATTTTCCACGCCGTTTATCTGGGGTTTCTGCCCTCCAGCCGAAGTTACCGCAGACAAACGGGAAAATCCCCACAGAAATTCACCCCCAATGTTCGGCCAGAGTGTTACTGCAGCTGCTGAGCCGGTGTGCACTGTGATCATCCAGTGTGCCTCTGAGCCATAAAAGTCTCTGTTTATTTCACTGGTCCATGCTGGGTGGCTGATCTTAACCAGAGCAGCGTTTAGGGTGCTGCGATTCATCTGGCGAGGGAGGGGGGGAAATGAGTCAGGACACTGGGTAAGGACTAATTCAGGCTGGGCTGTACTGTCCTCCCTCTCTTCACGGACCAGTGGCCTGCCAAACACTCACTGCCTGGCCTCACACATGAAGACCGGCTGCCTTGGGTGAGGTTCTGGAAACCAGCCAGTACCTGTGGAGCCAGAATCCCAGCAGGAGTTAGTGCCTCAGAAAACCGAAGGGGGAGAGAAAAAAAATGTGTTCAATTAATCACAGATTAATATCCGGATTGGAATCAGAAATAACTGTTTACCACAGCCAATTTGATTTTCACAAAATTGCCATACAATCCAACAATCCGTTTTTATTTTATTGCTCAAGGCAGAAAGAAAGAGTTGGATTTGTTTGTGCCTGACCATGTCCTCAGGGCACCTCAAAGTTCGAAGTAACCAGCAAATTGCATTTTGTAGCCCATTTACTGGTGTTATGCCAATCTGCACACAGCAAGTTCCGACGAACAGCAAACATGATGAATAATCGGTAGAAGTCACTTATCTGAAACGCGGTGTGTTCAGTTGGTGCTAGGGCTAACACAAGCTGTTCCATGGGAAATACATGCCAACAGCTCCCTCTACACACATAATCTGGAATTTACCTCAATGTACAAACACCAAACACTAAGCAGCCAATCTAATTATTGTTGGGCAAAGAATGACACACATTCCAAAACCAATCAATGCAAAAATCATGAAGCAAGGCCCAGGTAAGGTAATTTAACCATGTTTTTAAATAGCGAAACTGGCTCTTACATAATCAGCTTTTCAACGTGGACATCATAGTAAACAAGCAGTGGGGGAGGTCTGGAGCACAAAGCCATCTTCAGGGAAGCTATGGTTCAGGAAAGAACAGACAATGTTATGTATAACTGTTGATAGCAGGGGTATCCATGGTATTACTAGGCCCTATTGCATCATCATAGGCAGTCCCTCGGGATTGAGGAAGACTTGCTTCCACTCTTAGCATGAGTTCTTAGGTGGCTGTACAGTCCAATACGAGAACCACAGTTGCTGTCACAGGTGGGACAGATAGACATTGAGGGAAAGGGTGGGCAGGGAGCCTGGTTTGCCGTACGCTCCTTCCGCTGCCTGCGCTTGATTTCTGCATGCTCTCGGTGACGATACTCGAGGAGCTCAGCGCCCTCCCGAATGCACCTCCTCCACTTAGGGCGGTCTTTGGCCAGGGACTCCCAGGTGTCAGTGGGGATGTCACACTTTATCAGGGAGGCTTTGAGGGTGTCCTTGTAGCGTTTCCTCTGCCCGCCTTTGGCTCGTTTGCCGTGGACGAGTTCCGAGTAGAGCACTTGCTTTGGGAGTCTCGTGTCTGGCATGCAAACAATGTGGCCCGCCCAGCGGAGCTGATCAAGTGTGGTCAGTGCTTCAATGCTGGGGATGTCGGCCTGGACGAGGACGCTAATGTTTGTGCGTCTGTCCTCCCAGGGGATTTGCAGGATCCTGCTGAGACATCGCTGGTGGTATTTCTCCAGCGACTTGAGGTGCTTAATTGTACATGGTCCACCCTATTGTATAAGATAATATATGCACTATTTGTTGTTAGTTTATGCATACTTTAATATTAGCAAAATGACCATCGTCAAGAACGAGGATTGCTGTGGCCCAGAACGTGCTTCCCAATGTTTGTTGCTTTGCAATGAATTGAACTTTGTCTGAATGTTGTTGGAACAAAACCCACAGCTGATTTTAAAGAGTTTAGTTGAAAATTGCAGAATCATGCGTAACTATACACAATATTCTCCAGGAACATTAGAAACACGAATAAGCCGTCAGACTCATTGAGGGAAGTTTTAAGCCCTAAAAATGGCTGGGTTTTGGGTCAGGTGGGAAGTAAAAATGTAAAAGAAAATCTCAAACACGGACCCAACCCACCTCAAACCCGCCATCTTACGGGTTTAACGGAGGCGGGACATGCAAATAACCAACCTGCTGCCAGGAAGCGGGTCGCTCATTTAAATGTTTTAATGAGGCCGTGTGCCTCAGATTTTACCTGTGTTTTCGGCTTAACGTTGGCCAGACGGGTTTCACGGGAAACCCAGCAGCTAAAAAGGGGGCAAGGGCCTCTGTATGGAAGAGGTAAGTGCTTTTCCAGCACTGCTTGTGGGCTGGGATGAGGAGGACTGCTTCCCCCAGCCCACAAAGCAAACCTGTCAACCTCCTCAGCAATCGGACCCCCTCCCCTGTAATCAACACCACCCCCGCTCCCCCCCGCCCCGCAACGCTCACTGACACTCTCCCCACGATCACCGACACCCCCACGCTTACTGACCCCTCCCCGTGATCACTGACACCCCCCACGCTCACTGACCCCTCCCCGTGATCATCAACACCTCCCCCCCCCCCACGCTCACTGACACTCTCCCCACGATCACCGACACCTCCCACACTCACTGACACTCTCCCCACGATCACCAACCCACCTCACGCTCACCGACGCTCACCGATCCCTCCCCGCGATCACCGATACCTCCCATGCTCACCGACCCCTCCCCGCGATCACCGACACCCCCCACGCTTACCGACCCCCCCCCCTCCCCACGATCACCGACACCCCCCACCATGCTCACTGACCACCACCCCCCCATGCTCACTGACCACCACCCCCCCATGCTCACCGACTCCGCCTCGTAATCACCAACACCCCGTGACCACGCTCACCCGATCACCGATTTTCCCCCGCGATCACTGACAGTCAAGGGACAGAGTTTATGGTGGTGGCCGAACACAGTGAAAAAATGTATTGTTACTTCGGGACTATATATGTATAGTAACGTGGGGTTTGGTTCACAGGAGAGTTGAGACCTGATTTTAACATCAGGCATCAAACAGGCGGGCAGTGGGCGGGGTGCTCACTTCTTTCTGCTGACAGGTGGCCCAAGTCATAAATATATATGCTTAAGTTGGTAACTAATGTACATTAGTCATCGTAACCTTAAACTGAGATGCATGGCAGCGTGATGATAGTGGGTAGGATTTTTAAAAAGCTTTTTGTAAACTATTTTCAAATGCAGTAATATAGGTTTTGTAAAGAGCTGTGACCTGTTAGAGATTAAATTAAACCACTCATTGGTTTATGCTTGGGGAAAAAAAGCAACTCATGATCAAATCTCAATCTTTGTAAGATTGCATGATTTATGAGGCGGTGGGGTTGGCATTACTGTAACAGACCTTTCATGATCTGTCTGGCTTTCTAAGGCAGCAGCGGAACAAACTTATACTCTGAATCTAGTAACCTGAGGGAACCAGTTATGGTGCAAATTGTTGGTACAGCCACTAAAGAAAACCAAGAGGCCGAAATTGCCACTTTTTATAACCCTGTGAATGCCTCTGGGGGGCGCTATAGGGGCACAATGGTGTTTTCTACCGGGGGAGGGCGTCTGCGGGGGAAGTTGCTCCGGACGTTGGGGGTGGGGGGGCGTTGTCCTGGCAGCACCGCGCCCCGCGATTAATGTCCTGGGATGGCACGCAACCCATCGCATGCGCACCGACCTCTCACACCCGCGCGCCGACCCCTTTGCGCCCGCGGAGGAAATTGCCCGGGCTGGCTCGTGTGGATGTCAATATCAGCTTTGCGGGTCGTGAAGCTGGCGGGCATCCGTCGCCAAGGCACCCCTTATAGGGGAGGCCTTCAGCGCACCGGGCCGTCATTTTTATTTGTCGGCCAACTCTCACGTCGACCGAGCCGCCGTTGTGCAGCCCGGCGCGCTGCTTTGGGTGCTGGGATGCTGGGGCTGGTCGATCGCCGCCCCCCGTGATGGCCCAGTGGCGGGAAGGGGAGGGGCGTTGTCGCGCGTTAACGCTACGCGGAACATCCCGCAGCGCTGGCCTCCTCGACGCGGCACTGGACTCAGCCTTGTGCTGCCGCTGCGGGAGCGCCTCTCCAAGGAGGTGGCGTGCCGGAGACAGCACCCGCGCCCCCCCCCCCCACTTCCTTCGAGGGGCGCATGGCCAAATTCCGCATCGGAGGCGGGACTTCAGGGCCAGGCACAGGAGGTCCCGGGCCCCGGAAGGTCACCGCCCCCAATCGGTGCGAAAGGCAATTTCCAGCCTCAAGTGTGCAAATCCAAAAGCTTAGACCAACCACTGAGAAAAACTGTCTTATCTTTGCAGGAGTTTGAAATGGCCGTTTGAGGCCCTAAAAGATGCATCATGGCAAAGATGAACATTAGATTAAACAATCAGTGGGAGAGTCTAGTGCCTAAAGTCATGTTTAGGGAAAATAGGGATAAAAAAAGGGTAGATCTTTTTGTTTATAATTGTTGATAGCAGGGATATTAACTGGGGTATGGCTTGGCCCTATTTTAATTAAAAAGAAAGACTTAGATTTATATAGCTCTTTTAACGACCTCAGGACGTTCCAAGGTGCTCTACGGCAAATGAAGTACTTTTGGAAGTGTAGTCACTGTGGTAATGTAGGAAATGCAGCAGCCAATTTGCGCACAGCAAGCTCCCACAAAAAGCCATATTTGTATGAGACTATATGCAGTGCATGTTATCTAATGCATTAGGAACATTGGCCCAGAACCTGCTGTCAAAATAACAGTGAGGCTAATGGCACTTGCCGTTATTGATGTGCAAATGCTGCAGCAACTTCAGGTGAGGAGCAGATGTGTGGTCAAACGTGGAAATGCAAAAGTTGCTGTCCGAGATGCGCCGCCCCGCAGTTAGCTTCACGAAAGCAGCATCATGCTGTCTGGCTCAAACTGAACAGTGTGAGCTTGTTGTATTTGCACATTAAATACAAACTAAACTCAGCACAGAAAGTTAAGAACATAAGAACATAAGAAATAGGAGCAGGGGTAGGCCATACGGCCCCTCGAGCCTGCCCCGCCATTCAATAAGATCATGGTTGATCCAATCATGGACTCAGCTCCACTTCGCTGCCCGCTCCCCATAACCCCTTATCCCCTTATCATTTAAGAAACTGTCTATTTCAGTCTTAAATTTATTCAATGTCCCAGCTTCCACAGCTCTCTGAGGCAGTGAATTCCACAGATCGAAAACCCTCTGAGAGAAGAAATTTCTCCTCATCTCAGTTTTAAATGGGCGGCCCCTTATTCTAAGATCATGCCCTCTAGTTCTAGTCTCCCCCATCAGTGGAAGAATCCTCTCTGCATCCACCCCGTCAAGCCCCTCAATTTTATAGGTTTCGATAAGATCACCTCTCATTCTTCTGAATTCCAATGAGTAGAGGCCCAACCTACTTAACCTTTCCTGATAAGTCAACCCCCTCATCTCTGGAATCAACCTTGTGAACCTTCTCTGAACTGCCTCCAAAACAAGTATATCCTTTCATAAATATGGAAACCAAAACTGCACGCAGTATTCCAGGTATGGCCTCACCAATACCCTGTATAACTGTCGCAAGATTTCCCTGCTTTTATACTCCATCCCCTTTGCAATAAAGGCCAAGATTCCATTGGCCTTCCTGATCACCTTGTCAAATGCCTTCTGGAAGTCCAAATATATCACATCCACTGGTTCCCCTTTATCCACCCTGTTCATTACATTCTCAAAGAATTCTAACAAATTTGTCAAACATGACTTCCTCTTCATAAATCCATGCTGACTCTGCCTGACCGAATTTTGCTTTTCCAAATGTCCAGCTACTGCTTCTTTAATAATGGGCTCCAACATTTTACCAACCACAGATGTTAGGCTAACTGGTCTATAGTTTCCTGCTTTTTATCTGCCTCCTTTTTTAAATAGGGGCGTTACATTTGCAGTTTTCCAATCTGCTGGGACCTCCCCAGAATCCAGGGAATTTTGGTAAATTTTAACCAATATATCCACTATCCCTGACTCTACTTCTCGTAAGACCCTAGGATGCAAGCCACCAGGTCCAGGGGATTTATTCGCCTTTAGTCCCACTATCTTACTGAGTCTTGTCATTTCAAGTCAAAGTACGCTGTTAATGATGTATAAGTGTTAATTACTTCCAGTTAACCCCTCTGTCATTGATAATTGACTATTACAGGTGTGGACTCTCATTATTTCAGGTATTAATTGTTGTTGGAGATTTAAAAAATTTAAAATTTAAAATCTTTTAAAAAATTACTTTTCCTTTCTGTCTCTTTCTCTCTCTCTCTTAACCCAATCTTTCATTGCCTCTCTTTATTTCTCTTTCTGTACCTGATTTGACAATGAATTTACCCCCTCTAATTTACACTCCCTTCTCAGTCCTTGCACTGTTAATTTCACAATCCCTCAATCTGATTGGTTAAGGAGATACACAGTTGCTTGCTCTGTTTACTCGGGTCCCAGATGCCCGATTTTCCTCGCTGCCCCGTTATTAGTTTGCACTTTCAGCAACTTGCCACTCAAAATTTTTTTTTTAAATCCTAAAACTGCAAAGGGCAAGTCTAATTAACGACAGACAGTGATAGATGTCTGCGACAGCAAATTATGGCCCGTGAAAATTATCAGGTACTTTAGGCAACAGCAGCAGTAGGGACAGAATCAAACATTTTAGTTTGGTCTTGAGCGTGGTAGGTTTTGCGTATTGAACTTGATGTGAACCAGTTAAGCTTGTTCAAACGTAACCAGTCAACTATTTTTCTCCACCTGGAACCATTTGGATCCATCCATGTGGGACTCTGTTTCAGGAGCAGCCTCAGGGCCTGAGTACATGTAATTCTTCACTGCTTTAAGTAGTTAGGAGCTGCACTGTGGAGGCATTTATTTAGTCATCCATTTGGTTAAAGAGCTATTTTTCCATATGATTACACAATTCATATATTTACTTTATTCGTTCCTGGGATGTGGGCATCGCGGGTAAGGCCATCATTTATTGCCCATCCCTAATTGCCCTTGAGGAGGTGGTGGTGAGCCACCTTCTTGAACCGCTGCAGTCTGTGTGGTGAAGGTACTCCCACAGTGCTGTTAGGGAGGGAGTTCCAGGATTTTGACCCAGCGATGATGAAGGAACGGCGATATATTTCCACGTCAGGATGGTGTGTGATTTGGAGGGGAACATGCAGGTGATGGTGCTCCCATGTGTCTGCTGCCCTTGTCCTTCCAGGTGGTGGAGGTCGCAGGTTTGAGAGGTGCTGTTGAACAAGCCTTGGTGAATTCATAGAATCATAGAATCATTAATGAAGTAGGACTCGGTAAAATAATGGGACTAAAGGCGGACAAGTCCCCTGGACCTGATGGCTTACATCCTCAGGTCTTAAAAGAAGTGGCTGCAGAGATAGTGGATGCATTGGTTGTAATCTATCAACATTTCTTTGATTCTAGGACGGTCCCATTCGATACGGTGCCACATAAAAGGTTACTGCACATGATAAAAGTTCACGGAGTTGGGGGTAATATATTAGCAATGAAAGAGGATTGGCTAACTAACAGAAAACAGAGAGTCAGGATAAATGGGTCATTTTCCGGTTGGCAAACAGTAAATAGTGGGGTGCCGCAGGGATTAGTGCTGGGACCCCAACTATTTACAATCTATATTAATGACTTGGATGAAGAGACCGAGTGTAATGTTGTCAAGTTTGCTGATGATACAAAGATGGGTGGGAAAGCAAATTGTGAGGATGACACAAAAAATCTGCAAAGGGATATAGACAGGCTAAGTGAGTGGGCAAAAATTTGGCAGATGGAGTATAATGTGGGAAAATGTGAGGTTATCCACTTTGCCAGAAAAAATAAAAAAGCAAATTATAATTTAAATGGAGAAAAATTGCAAAGTGCTGCAGTACAGAGGGACCTGGGGGTCCTGGTGCATGAAACACAAACAGTTAGTATGCAGGTACAGCAAGTAATCAGGAAGGCAAATGGAATGTTGGCCTTTATTGCAAGGGGGATAGGACCCGAACTTAGTGAGAGTTCCGCCCGCAGCCGCTGAGATTCCGCCCCAAATTTCTTTTTTACATATTCCTCAGGTACCGCCCATCTGTCGCCCAGATCCCACCCAGCAGGAGATTCCTCGGTGAAGTACCACAGGCACAACTTCCTGCCTCCCGCCCATGCCGGAGGCTCAAAAACAGGGATATTCCTCGTGCACGATCCTCTAAGGTCGTGTTCCAACTCGCCAGAAGGACCATTGGCAAAAAGGTGCCTAAGCTAGCTGTGAATCAGGCGGCAGGGAGAATCGCTCAGAGTGCTGCAACGCTGCACATCCCGGGTAGTGTCTATATGCTGCACCATTATCAGAGGCTCAGAATTAGTTATCTGATCGACCTTAAGCTGCACAGATTGAGTTTAGACATGTAAATGAGAAGCACTCTGTTGAAGGAAGGATGTGGTGGAGGAAGTGGCAATGAGTTCCGAGAGATGGTTAAGGCTCCATGAAGAGGCCCTACAAGAGTTTTTAGACCATTGCAGGCAGAACAGAGTTATTGATAGAATGTGAGAACAGAGATGGGATGAGCTTATGTCAGAGTAAATAGGCGAAAATGTGACTATGTGATGCTCTGGCAGGTCGCAGCATGTGATAGTGAGAACAGCATGACCTCAAGGATAGAAGACGGAAAAAGATATATCATGGACTGCAGGGTGACTGAGGAACATGTCATATCAGGGGTGGGACTCCGCGATGGTGGACCTAAGAAAAAGTGGACTGAAGTGCAAGCCTTAATGTGTGTCCTGCAAGTAGCGCGACTGTCTCCCATTGAATGGCAGCTTCCTGCATTGATGACCCTTGTCGTATCGCAGTCGCCTGATGACAGGACCCATTAAACAATCGCATCATATGTGGAGGGCAAGAGATTCCTCATACAGCAGTACACCTGAAGGAGATTTGTAATTTTCTCAGAACGCACTCCAGATAATGTAAAAATGAGACAATGACCAACAGTGGGTGAACAATGTGACTGTATTGGTTACCTGATCGACCTTAAGCTGCACAGAATGAGTTTAGACATATAAATGAGAAGCACTCTGTTGAAGGGGAGATATGGTGGAGGAAGCGGCAATGAGTTCCGAGAGATGGTTAAGACTCCATGGAGATGCCCGACAAGAACAGGGTGGATAAAGGGGAACCAGTGGATGTGGTGCATTTGGACTTCCAGGAGGCATTTGGCAAGGTGCCACATAGAAGGTTACTGCACAAGATAAAAGTTCATGGGGTTGGGGGTAATATATTAGCATGGATAGAGGATTGGCTAACTAACAGAAAACAGAGAGTCGGGATAAATGGTTCATTCTCTGGTTAGCAATCAGTAACTAGTGGGGTGCCGCAGGGATCAGTGCTGGGACCCCAACTATTTACAATCTATATAAACAACTTGGAAGAAGGGACTGAGTGTAACGTAGCCAAGTTTGCTGGCGATACAAAGATGGGAGGAAAAGTAATGTGTGCGGAGGAGCGAAGAATATATCCACCACCAACACCCACCGCTCTACCCACTACTACCACCTCTCTTCCGCCCCCTCCCTCGATGTGAGGCCCATCGTCCTCTTCATGGGTCCGCCTTCATCACGGCGACCCAGACCCCTGCCCCTCACTGCCCCTGCTCCATCACATTGTGCAGGAGAGCAGCCAGAGCACTGCTGACGTGTTCGTCTTGGAGAGAAAGTAGGGGGCATGATTGAAGATGCCGGCATCTCCGGCTCCTTGGGGTCTGTCGGCCTCGATGGTGTGGGCTCAGGGGGGGTTGCATGATATGGTCAGAAGCCATCGCTTGCCTCATCGCCTCAACAGAGTCGGTGTTGCGCCCCACCGCACTAATGAGCTGCTCCATACTGGCAGTATGCTGCTGAGCAAAGGTGGCAGGCGATGCTGGCAGCTATCCCAGCCATGGTCTGCAGCACATCTCGACCTAGTTCTACACTCGTCCTCAACAGCTGGACCATTTCCTGAACTGCTGCGAGCCGCCCTCCATCCTCATGGGATTGTTGCGTCATCCTGGGTGCTTGCAGCTCGGTGGATTTTCCGGCACGGCCTCTGCGCCTCCCAGCACTTGTTCCTGCTTCATCCGACTCGAATCCTAAGAAGTCGGACACTGACACCCATGTGGGCCGGACAGGTGGCACATGGCAGGAGGCTGGAGTCCGCCTCTTCCACCTCCTCGACCTCAAGTGGTTCGAAGACTGGTACTTCTCCCTCCTGGTCTTCGTAACTCTGGGTGGCGAAGGTGGATGTGATGGATATGGGTGATCTTGGCGGTGGGGGGGGGTGGTGGAGGAAGGAGCTGGTGTATTGGGCTGCTGACAACGTCGGGGTGGGAGACGTTGGTGTCACACTCGGCATTTGTATGCCAGAGGTGGATGGGGTGCATTGCTTGGTGCTGTCCAATTCAACATCTGCAAGTAGAGGACAACATTAGGTGTCGAGCTGAGGGGTGGGGTTGGTCAAGCTGACATGTGAGCCATTACACTTCACATTCTTACTTCAAGGAGTTCTATTGCTACATGATCACACCATTAATGGTCGACACACTGTGCGTTAAAAGGCATTTGACTTAACATTGCATGACCTTTCATGACATGAGCATGGTGCAGACCGGAGTTTAGTATAAGCTTACTCTCATGTATATACATTATGCTTGTAGCCTCATGTTGGAGGCCATTATGCAGCACGCAAATGGTGCTGCTCAGGTATAAAAGGCCAGCTATTTTGAGAGTCAGGTACTTTGGACCTAAATAAAGCAGAGCCAAGGTTGTACCTTGCTTAGTTAAACAGTACTCAGTTAGAACCTTTATTGCATACATAACATTTGGCGACGAGAATACAAGAACCTTTGTCTACAAAATGAGTACGATTGGATTTTTAGAGCGATTTGTGGAGGGAGAAGATTGGGCAGACCTTGTGAGCCATTTGAACCAGTGCTTCGTGGCCAACAAAATGAAGGGGGCCGACGATGCAGATCGGTGCCGGGCCGTGTTCCTCACTGTGTGCGGTTCAAAGATCTACGGTCTGAGAAAGAATCTACTCATGCCTAGTGATCCAACAGACAAAACGTACGAGGAGTTGTGTACATTGATAAGGGAGCATCTCAAGCCAGACAACGGCATCATAATCTCGTGATACAGGTTTTATACACACGTTCGATCGAAGGGCCAGAGCGCGGCGGAATTCATTGCTGACCTGAGACGTCTAGCGAGACCGTGCAAGTTTGGGACGGGGTTGGCAGACATGCTGCAGGACTTCTTTGTTATCGCTATCAACCACGAGGTGATCCTGCGCAAACTTCTGGCAGTGGAGGAGTTGGATTTAAAAAGGGCCATCCAGATCGCTCAATCATGTACAACGACGGACAGGAGTCTAAAGCAAATAGCGGTGAAGAACCGAATTTCGGCAAGTACTGTAAATGCGACTGATTCGGTGTTCAGCAGAGCGGCACATGGCAGGGCCGATCCGGCTGCGTTCGTGAAAACTGTGGCTGCCCAAAGTCCGGCAGCAGGAATGTATCCGAATGTATTGGCACCAGCAGTGCCGATTTAAGCAATATAGCTGCAAAGGCTGTCTGAGAGTGGTGCATCTCCAGCCAAGTGTCCGCAGATGAGCAAGCGAGCTGCGACACACCACGTGGAGGATGAGAGTCAGACTAGCGCGGATCCGGATACGCAATTCGAGATGCCAGAGGAGGAAGTGTATGGGCTGTACTCCTTCATAACCAAGAGTAAACCAATTTTGACTAATGTGAAGTTTAACGGGATACCGGTATCGATGGAACTGGACACAGGGACGAGCCAATCGATCATGAACGAGAGGGCATTTTATAAGCTGAGGGATACTAAGACTGTGAGGTCCAGGCTGAGCCCTGTTAATGCCAAGCTGCGCACGTACACCAAAGAACTGATAAAGGCGATTGGCAGTGCACAAATTAATGTGTCGTATAACGGTGCTGGTCACGAGTTACCGCTGTGGATTGTTCCAGGCAATGGCCCAACGCTGCTCGGCAGGAGCTGGTTGGAGAAAATCAGATGCGACTGGAATGACATAAAGGCGTTGTCATCGGAGGAAGATACGTGTACCCAAGTATTGAGCAAGTTCCCCTCGCTGTTCGAACCGGGTATCGGCAACTTCACAGGAGCCAAGGTGCAGATCCACATGGACTCAGATGCAAGACCTGTCCATCATAAAGCTCGGGCAGTGTCTTTTATGTTGAGGGAGAAGGTCGAAATTGAACTGGACAGACTCCAGCGTGAAGGGATCATATCACCGGTCGAATTTAATGAATGGGTCAGCCCCATTGTTCCTGTGCTGAAAAGTGATGGCACAGTCAGAATCTGTGGAGACTACAAGGCTACGATCAAGAGGGTTTCGAAACAAGATCAGTACCCGTTAGGAGGGAAGTCGTTCACAAAACTGGAATTGACGCCGGCCTATATGACACAGGAGTTGGTCGAGGCGTCGAAGAGACTTACGTGCATTATCACACACAAAGGATTGTTTATTTACCACAGGTGCCCTTTTGGAATTCGCTCGGCTGCGGCAATACTCCAGAGGAATAAGGAAAGTCTACTGAAGTCTGTTCCCAGAACCGGCGTGTTCCAAGATGACATCCTGATCACCGGTCGTAACTCCAAGGAACATCTGAACAACCTGGAAGAGGTTCTACAGCGTTTGGACAGAGTGGGACTCAGACTTAAACGCTCGAAGTGCGTCTTCATGGCACCGGAGGTCGAATTCCTCGGGAGGAAAATCGCCGCTGATGGCATCAGGCCTACTGACGTGAAAACCAAGGCCATCAAGAATGCACCCAAGCTGCAGAATGTGACGGAGCTGCGTTCGTTCCTTTGGTAACTTCCGACCTAAGTTGAGCACCTTACTAGAACCACTGCACATGTTATTGAGAAAAGGTGACAACTGGGTGTGGGTCGCATCGCAAGACAGAGCTTTCGAGAAAGCCACCAATCTGCTTTGCTCGAACAAGCTGCTGGTACATTATGACCCATGTAAACGTTTAATTTTGGCCTGTGTCGCATCGTCATATGGAATTGGTTGCCTACTCCAACAAACCAATGAGTCGGGGAAACTTCAACCTGTCACGTATGCATCCAAACGTTTGTCTAAAGTGGAAAAAGCCTACAGCATGGTAGAAAAATAAGCTTTAGCTTGTGTGTACAGTGTTAAAAAGATGGATCAATATCTGTTCGGTCTGAGGTTCGAATTAGAGGCTGATCACAAGCCGCTCATTTCATTGCTTTCCGAGAGCAAAGGTATCAATACCAATGTTTCATCCCGCATCCAAAGGTGGGCGCTGACATTATCTGCCTATGATTATGTCATTCGCCACAGACCTGGCACAGAGAATTGTGCCGATGCTTTAAGCCAGTTGCCATTGCCCACACCGGAGGTGGAAACACCATAACCGACAGATCTAATATTAATCATGGATGCTTTTGAGAGTGAAGGAACCCCTGTCACGCTCAACAAGTTAAGACCTGGACCAGCTAGGACCCGATTTTATCGGTGGTAAAGGGTTGCATCCTCAAAGGGGATTGGTCTGCCATACCTAAGCAAATGTGCGAGGAGGCCAAATGGTACATTCATCATAAGGACGAACTGTCTATTCAAGCAGATTGCATATTGTGGGGCAATCGCGTTGTAATGCCCAAGAAAGGGAGAGAGAAGTTCGTGCTTGAGTTACACAGCACACATCCGGGTATAGTGATGATGAAGGCCATCGCCAGGTCCCACGTATGGTGGCCAGGAATTGATTCTGAGCTGGAAGCATGCGTGCATCAGTGCAACACCTGCATGCAGCTCAGCAAAGCACCAGCAGAATCGCCCCTGAGTCTGTGGTCATGGCCATCCAAACCTTGGTCCAGGATCCATGTAGATTTTGCAGGTCCCTTCCTGAGCAAGATGTTTTTCGTGATGGTGAATGCTTATTCGAAGTGGATAGAATGCATAATCATGTCATCCACCATGTCCACGGCAACCATAGAGAATCACAATGTCATGTTCGCGATACATGGTCTGCCTGACATAGTGGTGAGCGACAATGGGTCATGCTTCACCAGTCAGGAGTTTCAGGAATTTGTAAAACTTAACGGCATAAAACATGTAAGGTCAGCACCGTTCAAGCCTGCTTCCAACGGGCAAGCTGAACGTGCAGTACAAATTATTAAGCAAAGCATGAGGAGAATAACCCACTTGTCCTGCATACTGCTGAGTTACAAGACAAGACCCCACATACTCACAGGGTCTCGCCTGCTGAACTCATGATGAAAAGAGGTCTAAAGACCATGCTATCTCTGGTACACCTGGATTTAAATAATCATGTTGAATACAGAAGACAAAGTCAACAAGGGTACCACGATCGCGCGACTGTGTCACATGAGATTTCTGTTAATGATCCTGTATATGTGTTGAACTATGATCAGGGTCCCAAATGGATCTCTGGTACAGTCATGGCCAAGGAGGGCAACAGAGTATTCATTATTAAGCTCAAGAATGGGCAAACTTGCAGGAAACGCATGGATCAAACAAAGCTGAGGCACACAGACGAGCCAGAGCAGTCAGACGAAGAAACCGTCGACGACCAATCAACCTACCAGCAGTCTTCAGTGGACTCAAGGGTCATCAGTGAACCCGGAATTTCCAGCACGGACCTGTTCAATAAAATGGACTTGCAATTCCTGACATGGCCGCTGCCACCCCCAACAAGTCAGCCATCCAGCCACCAGCCACAACAGACCCCGCACACTCACCCAAGGCCGGAATCGAACTGAGACGGTCAACCCAGGAACGTAAAGCACCGGACCGTCTCAACCTGTGAAAGTCTGTGATAAGATCTCAGAGGAGGGTATTGTCATGTACCTACATGCTGTTTGTAGCCACCAGATCGCGTGACTGTTGGAGGCCACTGAGCAGCACGTACATGGTGCTGCTCAGGTATAAAAGGCCAGCCATTTTGAGAGTCAGGCACTAAATAAAGCCTAAATAAAGCAGAGCCAAGGTTGTGCCTTGCTAAGTTAAACAGTACTCAGTTTGAACCTTTATTGCATACATAACACTTATGTTCTAGCAAGGGATCTGCATCACCCTCATGGTGGCATGGCGGTGGTCACCCAGCAATGCCAAGACACGCTTCTTCTAGGTTGCTCAACTCGATGACCACTGCTGGGCCCCCTCCTGTGGCACTCAGGCTTCCTGCCTTGGATGTTCTTTTCTTCTGCAGAATGAAACATTGCAGCCTTTGCCCTGTTTGCTCATGCAGCTCACACACAAACACTCACACACACACACAGACACACAGGCACTCACACACACACACTCACTCACACACACACAGGCACTCACACACACACACTCACTCACTCACACAAACACACACACTCACACACACACTCACACACACACAGACACTCACAAACACAGACACTCACACACACAGACACACAGACACTCACACTCGCACACACACACTGACACATATTCACACACACAGACACACTCACACACATACACTCACACACTCACACACTCACTCAGACACACTGAGACACAGACACACACACAGACAAACTCACACACAGACACTCACACACACTCACACACACACAGACACTCACACAAACACAGACACACACACAGACACGCACACTCACACACAGACACATATTCACACACACAGACACACACACAGACACACATACACTCACACTCACACACAGACACATATTCACACACACAGACACACACACACACAGACACACTCACACACTCACTCACTCAGACACACTGAGACACACACACACAGACACACACAAACTCACACTCACACACACCCAAACTCACACACTCACACACACAACTGATATAGAACCTTATGGAGTTGCGCGGGAGTGGCCCAATAAATGTTTACTCACTCTTGCTGACGCCACCACATTGTTCCATCGTTTCCGACACTGGCCTCCATCCCGCACAGTGTTGCCCACTGAGGACACAGAGAGACCTGGTGAAGGTGGCTGGGCAGGTTGGGAAAGCGGTTAAAAAAAGCTTACGGGACCCTGGGCTACATAAATAGAGGCTCAGAGCTGTATTTTCCGGTCCTTTGCGTTCCGGGTTTTGCCCCGGAGCGGCGTGAAAGGCGGCGTTCAGGTCTTCTGCGCCCCGCCACGATCCTCCGGTCCGGTTTGGCGGTGGTAGAGCTGCGCTGAGTGTGCCAACTTTAGAATTGTACCCTTTAATTTATATTGCCGCTCACCAATCTCCCTACAAATGGCCGATATTGGGGCGGTGCAGGCTTTCCACAACCATCCTGGGTGAGGTCTTTATACCGGCGCTTCACCTCACATACCAGCTCCTCCAGCTCGCCATCATTTAACCAGGGGGCTCTGGGCTTGGCTCCATCAGACTTCTTGGAAGTTTTTTTTGCACTCATTATCACTTTCCTTGATGGATGGCTGATGATTAATTTGTTCCTCTCTCTCCAAAACTGACCCCTCTCCAGCTGGCAGGTGCAATACTCTAGTTGAGGCCGAACCTGTGTTTCACAAAGGTTCATCACAGCTTCTTTGCATTTGTACTCTATGGGCTAGATTTTAGGCTTGTCTGTTTTCGGGGTGAAAACGGAGACGGGGTGTGAAAGTTAGCGGCTGGGAATAGTTTGCGCTTTGGTAAGGAAGTTTCGGCATCTGGGCCCTGTGTCAGGGGGCGCAGCACGAAGGGAGGCGTTGTACACTTTTCGTGGACCAAGGCTGGGAAACTCGCGAACTAAAGAGCCGGGTCGTGTGCGTCCGAGAGAGGCCTGGGGACGGGGGGGGGCAGGGGCAGGGGGGAGGGGGGCAGAGGCGTGGGGGGGGTGGTAACCTTAAAAATAACAACAGAAAAACATTCCCGAAACATTGCCGATGCCACCACAACATGAATCACTGAAACAATGAAAAGAACAAACACTCGCACTTACCTTCGGAGCACTTTATCTTCCTCACCGCCGTTGGCTATGCCGGACTGCACTGATTTCCCAGGCGGTCATTGCGGGCACACTTCCGGGTGGACGGATTGGGAAAAAGTTCAAACTCCCGGCAGAGGCGTTGCACACCTGGCGCAGCTCTTCCCGGCGGTGCTGCTCGGCACCACCACAAGACTGGACTGGAGGATCGCGACGGGGCGCAGAACACCTGAATCTCCTCGAATTTTTTGAGGATGCAACTAGTACAGTGGACAAGAGAGAACCAGTGGATGTGGTGTATTTGGACTTTCAAAAGGTTTTTGACAAGGTCCCACACAAGAGATTGGTGTGCAAAATCAGAGCACATGGTATTGGGGGTAATGTACTCACGTGGATAGAGAACTGGTTGGCAGACAGGAAGCAGAGAGTCGGAATAAACGGATCCTTTTCAGAATGGCAAGCAGTGACCAGTGGGTTGTTGCAGGGTTCAGTGCTGGGACCCCAGCTATTTACAATATACATCAATGATTTAGATGAAGGAATTGAATGTAATATCTCCAAATTTGCAGATGACACTAAGCTGGGTGGTGGTGTGAGCTGTGAGGAGGATGCTAAGAGACTGCAGGATGACTTGGACAGGTTAGGTGAGTGGGCAAATGCATGGCAGATGCAGTATAATGTGGATAAATGTGAGGTTATTCACTTTGGTGGCAAAAACAGGAAGACAGAATATTATCTGAATGGTGACAGATTAGGAAAAGGGGAGGTGCAACAAGACCTGGGTGTCATGGGACATCAGTCATTGAAGTTTGGCATGCAGGTACAGCAGGCGATGAAGAAGGCAAATGCATGTTGACCTCCTTAGCTAGAGGATTTGAGTATAGATGCAGGGAAGTCTTACTGCAGTTGTACATAGCCTTGGTGAGGCCACACCTGGAATATTGTGTTCAGTTTTGGTCTCCTAATCTGAGGAAGGACATTCTTGCTATTGAGGGAGTACAGCGAAGGTTCACCAGATTGATTCCCGGGATGGCAGGACTGACATGTGAGGAGAGACTGGATCAACTGGGCTTGTATCTACTGGAGTTTAGAAGAATGAGAGGGGATCTCATAGAAACATATAAAATTCTGACGGGATTGGACAGGTTAGAGGCAGGAAGAATGTTCCCGTTGCTGGGGAGTTCCAGAACCAGGGGTCACAGTCTAAGAATAAGGGGTAAGCCATTTAGGACCGAGATGAGAAGAAACTTCTTCACTCAGAAAGTGGTGAACCTGTGGAATTCTCCACCGCAGAAAGTTGTTGAGACCAGTTCGTTAGATATATTCAAAAGGGATTTAGATATGGACCTTACAGCCAAAGAGATCAAGGGGTATGGAGAGAAAGCAGGAAAGGGGTACTGAGGTTGAATGATCAGCCATGATCTTATTGAATGGCCGTGCAGGCTCGAAGGGCCGAATGGCCTACTCCTGCACCTAATTTCTATGTTTCTATGTTTCTATGAACGCCGCCTTTCACGCCGCTCTGGGGCAAAACCCGGAGCACAAAGAACCGGAAAATCCAGCCCTGAGCCTCTATGAAACCCAAGATCCCATAAACTTTTTTAACCACTTTCCCAACCTGCCCTGCCACCTTCAACAATTTGTGCACATATTTCCCCAGGTCTTTCTGTTCAGGCACCCACTTTAGAATTGTACCCTTTAGTTTATATTGCCACAGTGCATCTTGTAAATGGTACACACTGCAGTAATGTGGTGCCAATCAAGCAAAAATTAAATGTACATATTAAATGCACCCATCCACTGAGAAAATATCATTGCAATGATGTTATTGCAGCACATATGTGGACAATTGATATGCACTGTCCATGTCGGTGAGGATATTCCTCTCATTTCATTGGGTAGAAATGTGATGGCTTTGTGACAATTTTTCGGAGGGGGAGGGGGGTAAATGGGCACCTAAATTTCCAACACGACGGGCAGAAAGCGCACTCGTTACGAGCTGGAAATGTGCCGCCCGCCATATTGGTGTAGGCACAGAAATTACTTGTCCAGGGCCCTTGTCTTAAACAGTCGTTACTTCCTCTACATATGCAAATAAGGCCCCCTCTGCAATATTGGTTTGCCCTGAGGCAGCCAGTGCAGGCAGCATCCAGGAAAACCAGGCTTGCATGCGACCTGACAGGTCGTACCTAAAAGCCACGCCCAAAAAGATCATTTTGTTCAAAGTATTTACCTGAACGAGGAGACAGGAGAAACAGCAGAGCTCCTACCAACCCCATGTTAAAACCATGAGCCGCTGCTGGCCACCTCTCACCTCTGCCCTCTGACCTCCACCCCCATCACGACCTTGACTCCCTCCCCCCGCCTCACCACCGACACCCTCCCCACCACCCCCACCACTGCATTCCCCCACCCCCGATCGCTGATGCCCTCCCTCCCGATCACCGACACTCTCCCCCCTGGCTACTGAGAGCCTTTCGAATTTCATGCCCATTATCTTAGCTTTTTTCTTAAGATGCGGCAACAATTAGTCAGTTGGTACCTTGCATGCCATGGCCGTCAGACCTAAACAAGACAGTGATAAAATCTATAACAAACCGTGCAAAGGAGCTAGGAGGTAATGCAAAAAATACTGGTCTCAGTAAATATCTGAAGAATTTGGCTGTATTGGACCAGAATATTTGGTAAATTTCCATTGGAAAATAAAAGTGATGTAATAGCATTAGGTGATCTGAAGTATTCTTTTTTTTAACAAAATCTAACATGATGTTTTGTGTTAATATTGTCTTGATGTGAAGAAATGGCAAACTGTTGTGCGTGCCAGTCATAAATAAAAAAAACACTTCTATGTTGTAATCTGGCCTGGCTGCTCCTACTCTGGTCTAACGTGCGCCAGACTGAAGATTAAAATGCAGTCACGACGCACATTAATAATAGCAGTGAGGGATGGGTTGAGTCAATCAACCACAAAACAGCTTGTTTTCAGTCAACTCAACCACCCGAAGCTCAGTTAGTTTGTTTATATTTCTGCTGTGAATGGAATAAAGTTGTAAGACCTGTTACCGTTTAGTAGGTGTCCCAATAGAAGCTGTTTGTAATGTGAGATACATCACTAAAGACATCAAAGTTTGGCTTTGACTGATACTAGAATTTGTTTGGCTTTCCTGCTTGACCTTTCTGCTCATAGACACAAGATTTGCTTTGGAAAATAAAACTGAACATATAATCTGCTGGAAATCGCCCAGTATAAACGTATTCTTTTTGGTAATTGTTTAACAACAAAAACAATTTGTATTTAAATAGCGCCTTTAACATAGTAAAACATCCCAAGACATTTCACAGGAGTACTTTCAAATAAAATTTGACACCGAGCCACATAAGGAGATGTTAGGACAGGAGCTTGTTCAAAGAGGCAGGTTTTAATGAGCGTCTTAAAAGAGAAGAGGCTCAGGGAGGGAATGCCAGAGCCTAGGGCCCAGGCAGCTGAAGGCATGGTCGCCATTGGTGGAGCAATGAAAATTGGGGATGGGCAAGAGGCCAGAATTGGAGGAGCGCAGAGATCTTGGAGTATTGTAGGACTAAAAGAGGTTAGAGAAATAGGGAGGAGCGAGGCCATGGAGAGATTTGAAATCAAGGATGAGAAATTTCTGCTATCATTAGGTAAGACACTGGTACAGGAAGAAAGAGCAAATTATTGGATGATAGGCACAAAATGGCATACAATTCAACTTTAGCAGGGCAACAAAATAGGCAATAGTGTTATATACGCTGCAAGATTTTTCTTTCCTGTCTGTGTGACTCTTATTTCTTGTAACTCTCTGCTCATCACACTTTGTTGATAATACCCCAATTGTTATTTAAAAAAAAACCCTGTACCCTCCATGATTCAGTGTGAGAAAACAGCATGGAAGATCTGGTGGTATATGAATAAAAATACAATTTTCAGACCGATGCCAGGTCACAGCCATTTGCTACATATTCAGAGAAAAGAAGAGAGGAATTTTTGTCAAGATTTTCACTCTCATGCTATCAGGAGGCTCTGTTTTAACCAGATACATAGTCACAATAACGGAAACCTTGTCAAAATAATTTGGTGAGACACGGCTCCAAAAAAAAGATATATGCAATAAAAATAAGAGCTTGTGGTTTGGTTTTGAAGGGCTTTAGTAAACAGACTAGTGTCGTAAAGTTGACCCCCCCTTGCTAAGGGGAAGAATGCCATCTGCTACAGTTCGAATGTCACCCAAGAGATTTTTGCAACAGCTGTAATGTATTTGCTTCATGGGTACTTTGCTTAAGAATTCATAGCAACACATTGCTATTAAGAACTAGTTGGTTTATTGACAAAGGTTTAACAATCACACTACACATTACCAGTTCATCACTAGGCTCACAACTGAATACCTCATTGTGGATGACCTAGACCCAACTGACTGGGGTTTTATTGAGTCTTGTGAACATCACGTCACTGGCTGAGCCACTCTCAATGCAACAGCTCTACAAACGTATTTCCAACACATTCCACCAGAAACCTGATATGCCCAGTGTGGGCAACTTTCTGTCCTTCTGGGTTCATGATGTACAGACATGGGCAAACAATACTCAGCCATGCTCAAAAAAAATGGCTTATTAGATTGCACTTTGGCCACCATGTGTCCAGTTTTGGACTGGGATTTTTTTCTTAAACAGGTGGTTTGGAAATTTCTAAAATGTAAACCAGGTACACCGCAATCTGCTTTTTAAAATAGATACCCGTTTTTTCACTTTCCCTCTGCGCTTCTTAATGTTGGAGGGATTCATTCTTAATGTTATTATGGGTTTTATTGAATTTTCTTTATTGGCTTAAACAAAGGTCAGAGCTCAAGTCAAGGTCTTGTCCATTACACAATCCGTATCTGGCTGCAGTTTGGTGAATATTGGCAACCCAACAACCAGTTAATGCTCAACAGTCCTATAAATGAAATCGGTATGTGCTGAGACGCACTTTGCACTCAGTGTCAGGAAACAGGAGGAATTAGATGCATATGGACCCAGTAAAGCAACCATCCCTCCTGGTTGTAATTACACTTTTTAGGATCGAAATTCCCTTTATAACGCCGCCCATTAGCACCGGTGCTAGGCGGATAACGGCGGCTAACGGGCGGCAAAGGCCTACCGTCGGTGTTAAGCGCCGTCCACGGCTCGGGGGAAATTCGGTAGGCTCTTTGGCAGTGGCGCCAAGAGATAACGTTGTGCCGTCTAATGCCACCCACGTGGTGACTTCATCCAGCGTGTAACAGTCCCTTGGCGCCGCTCCCGCGATATTTGGTTTGTACGGACGCCTAACGGCAAGCCGTCCGTACAGCTTGGAAAAAGTGGAGGGAGCATGGCGGTCCTCGGGCGTATTTGCCCAGAGATCAAGGTAAGTTTATATCTTTATTTAATTCATCTTCTTTTCATTAGTTGTAATAGTGGGGAGACTTGTGGGGCCGAAATTCAGGGTCTCAGGAAGACCCGTTACTGACCGTTTGCGGCGGCCATTCGGCGAAATCCCATGGCCGCCGCTTTGTGGTCAACTGGCCGAGCCGACCCAAATTCAGGTTGGGGATTTTTCGGCCTGGTCACGATTCCGCCTGATCCTGATGACCGCCGCACGCGCGTCATCAGAATGTGTACGGCCACTTTACCTCACCTGGAAAATTCACCGACTGAAATTTTGGTCAAAAAATCGCGGTGCCCCCTTTCTGTGTCGGTGCAACTTAACCGGAGTGAGTGCGGCCCGACAGCACGGCAGCCCTTCAAGTAATAATTTTTGCCGGCCGACTTCCCGATCGGCCGGCAAGGTAGTGCCCACGGGTTCGGCCGGGCCGCCAATGGGCAGCCTGGCACCCCATATTGGGCGCCAGGCCGCTGACCCGGCCGAAACCCTCCCCGGTGGCCCAGTGGCCGAAGATGAAAACTGACCGATTCTCTCCCCTTTAACGGAGGGGAGAGAGCGCGGTGACGCACACGCGCTGTGACGTCACCACTACTCCACCGCTGATTGACAGCAGCGGAGCCCTGGTCCCGACCCAAATTTAGCCTCTCAGCCTGGCTTCCTGTCGACGTCCTGCCCCCACTATGACCAACTTCAAAGTCCTGAAAATTGATCATCCGACCGCTTCATGAATCCGTGCGGTAAGAACATAAAACAAATTACAGGTGCGCCAGCTTGCTTGCGCTACTACAGTTTGGCCCCTGCGTGTCGGTCGGAGAAGTTTGAGGGGTTTTTTTCTTTCTTTTCTCCCTTTTCTTCCCATTTTTCAGCCAGCAAATCGGCAACCTCCTGTTGCAAAATTTAGTCGGCCTCCTCAGCTCCCGCCCGAGGGTGAGTGTACAACGCCACTTTTTAGCGTTGCTCTCTCATCTTTGGGCGTAGAAACTAAATTTGTCAGTTGGAGCCTGCACCTAACACCTGGAGGTAAAACCAGCACGCAGGCTGAGACAGCGCCTCAAAAAACGGCGGTACAGAATTTTGATCCCTTAATCTTTCGTTTTCATAAGGTGCCTCATTGTGTTAAAAGCGGGAGAAAAATAGTATGAGCAAGCAGAGGTGCCATTGCGCTCTAATTGTCCATAAAATGCGCTATCATTTGTTCATCTCCGCTCTGCTGGGCAGACCAGGGTTCAATAATCAAACAGCGTGGCCATGGAAGCATATAAAAAAAAAAGTTTGCATGTGTAGGAAGCAATATTTTAAATTGTGCCTGTACGCACTGCAAATGGACAAATATTAGCCCCCGTGGCGAACTTTGAAAGATGTTGCAGATTCTAGTAAGCTGTAGTTTCTGGGAAGTGGGTGAATATTTGTGTCCATGTCCATGTGGCAGCAGTCAGTCAGTCAGATGCTCCATTTACAGGGCAGTTACTGATTTACTTCTGTAGCACGTTAACAGCTGCTGCGAATTAGCTGAGGCCATATAAACATTGTGATGTTGCTCTGAAACAACCTAGTGGTGGAGCAAACTGAGTTTAGCCATGGCACAGAGCTCCGTGTGCTCCACAGCAAAGGTTGTGCGCACAGCCCGTCACAGCTGAATGCAACTTCGCCGCTCAGAATGCATGTGGCAAATCAAGCTGTTAAGCTGCGTCTTGTAACGATGCCATTCTGTACACAACCTCATGATTACCTACACTTAAGCGCAAAGCTTCACATTGACATTTCTCAGCTGCTGTCTCACCGTGTATGTAAACACACAGCGTAGTGATTTGTAGCAGAAGAATTTAATTCAACCAGCAGGGCACACATTGAATCCCTGCTGGTTATGCAACCAGGGTAAAAGACTGATCCGACCTGGTTCCCTTTGAAAACTCCTTTTACACTTGTTTTTTTGTGAGGGTATGAATTCTTTAACTTTCTTCCCAGGGAATGCGTTACCTATGAGAATAGATCCCTGCCATTGTCACTTTGAGTTGATTCATTCCAGGAGCACAACTGGGGCCTAGGGGTGACTATCCTCTTGATTTATATTTCCTCCGATTGGAGACATCTGAGGCGCATTCACCTCTGCTTTACGCTCGGATGCACCCAACGTTTTTCCTGGGTGCAAAGCAGAGGTAAAATGGGTGGAGATCCACGATGTCGAGGTCCAGCCCTCTTTGCGTCTCGCCCGTCTTTCCAAGGGAATCTCCAAGCGGGAGCAGAAAGCTTCCGCCTGGATTAGCATTCTGGGTGCCCATCAGGTAACGGCCCAAATTTTGAAGCGCGCACTGAAAGCAGGCCGAGGAAGCTGTGCCCAACCCTCTCAGATTGGAGAATCTGAGAAGGGGCTTCCAGCAACCCTCCTTGCAGCTTCACACAAACAAGTACTTCCTCTTCAGGGCCAACAAGAAGGATGAGTGGGGCTGGAGAATTTCTGGTCTGCTGTTTTTTGGTCAGCAATACAAAATCCCTGAAGCTGGAGGCCAATTTTTTTATATATTCGTTCCTGAGATGTGGGCGTCACTGGCAAGGCCAGCATTTATTGCCCATTCCTAATTGCCCTTGAGAAGGTGGTGGTGAGCCGCCTTCTTGAACCGCTGCAGTCCGTGTGGTGAAGGTTCTCCCACAGTGCTGTTGGGGAGGGAGTTCCAGGATTTTGACCAGCGACGATGAAGGAACGGCGATATACTTCCAAGTGAGGATGGTGCGTGACTTGGAGGGGAACTTGCAGGTAATGGTGCTCCCATGCGCCTGCTGCCCTTGTCCTTCTAGGTGGTAGCGGTCAATACATCTGCTGCAGGTTTCTTGGGTCAGCAGTGGCAGTCGGCTTGCTTACCCCACCTGTTGGCATACGCTGAGGGCACATTGCAGCTAAGCTACTGACTTGAACCAGGAATTATGGGCAGGTTCGGTTCCATTCAGGTACACTGCACTTTGGGTGTGCTCTACCTGGCATGTGTGCGCATGCAGAGGGAAGATGGAAGATTGGCCTTTTCCCACACCACCAGAGCTGAGATCAGCAACTCCGTACTGTGGGGGAATTAAACTATATCCCTCCACCAATCTGACACCATGGGTGAGATAACAGTGGGGAAAATCAGGTGGCGAGTCCAACCACCCTAGCCTTAATTTCACATTCCTCAACCCCGCTGGCACTAGCACTAGCTGTCCCTTCCCACCCACTGCATGCAAATACTAACGGGGAGCCAGGGTGTGAAGAACCGGGGTGTGGATTCCCACCCCCATCCCCAGTTGTCCCCAAGGTGAACGTCCCTGGGATAGCGGTGAGTAAGGTCCAAAGGTTTCCTGATGGAAGAAGAGGATCTAGTAGCCTCTCTCTCCATGTCCCCTGGTGGCCTCGGCTTTGGCCAAGGCCTTCGATTAAAGATCTGTTGCAGACTTTGAGGCTCTTTTGCCCCCTTCAAGTGGCCTCCTTCTTCTTGTGTTGCACTGGCAGCACCATCTGGAATTGTCCTCAGGATCACAGGCAGGCTCCCACTTGTTGGAAGGAAAGAAAGGAAGGAAGGAAGGAAGGAAGAAAGGAAGGAAGGAAGGAAGGAAGGAAGACTTGCATTTATATAGCGCCTTTCACAACCACCAGCAGTCTCAAAGCACATTACAGCCAATGAAGTAATTTTGGAGGGATATAGACAGGCTAAGTGAGTGGGCAAAAATCTGGCAGATGGAGTATAATGTGGGAAAATGTGAGGTTATCCACTTTGCCAGAAAAAATAGAAAAGCAAATTATTATTTAAATGGAGAAAAATTGCAAAGAGCTGCAGTACAGAGGGACCCAGGGGTCCTTGTGCATGAAACACAAAAAGTTAGTACGCAGGCACAGCAGGTAATCAGGAAGGTAAATGGAATATTGGCCTTTATTGCAAGGAGGATAGCATATAAAAGCAGAGAAGTCCTGCTACAACTGTACAGGGTATTGGTGAGGCCACACCTGGAGTACTGCTTACAGTTCTGGTCTCCGTATTTAAGGAAGGATATACTTGTAGTGGAGGCTGTTCAGAGAAAGTTCACTAGGTTGATTCCAGAGATGAGGGGGTTGACTTGTGAAGACAGGTTGGGTAGGTTGGGCCTCTACTCATTGGAGTTCAGAAGAATGAGAGGTGATCTTATTGAAACATATAAGATAATGAGGGGGCTCGACAAGGTGGATGCAGAGAGGATATTTCCACTCATAGGAGAAACTAAAACTAGGGGACATAGTCTCAGAATAAGGGACTGCCCATTTAAAACTGAAATGAGGAGTAATTTCTTCTCTCAGAGTGTTGTAAATCTATGGAATTCTCTGTCCCAGAGAGCTGTGGAGGCTGGGTCATTGAATATATTTAAGGTGGTGATAGAGAGATTTTTGAGCGATAAGGGAGTGAAGGGTTATGGGAAGTAGGCAGGAAAGTGGAGCTGAGTCCATGATCAGATTAACCATGATATTAAATGGCGGAGCAGGCTCGAGGGTCCAGGTGGCCTACTCCTGCTCCTTTTTCTTAAGTACTTTTGGAGTGTAGTCACTGTTATAATGTGGGAAATGCGGCAGCCAATTTGCGCAAAAATAAGCTCCCACAAACAGCAATATGATAATGACCAGATAATCTGGGTTTTTTTAATGTTGATTGAGGGATAAATATTGGCCGAGACACTGGGATAACTCCCCTGCTCTTCTTCGAAGTAGTGCCATGGGATCTTTTACGTCCCCCCAAGAGAGCAGATGGACCCTGGTTTTAACGTCCCATTGGAAAGACGGTGAATGTATAATAATCCCTGATGCAGGAAACTGGGCTGGGGTCATGACGAAACTAGGGCAGCAGGAGAAAGTCCCACCCCAGCCCTGTAGCGGGTGAGAAAAGATGATCCAGCCCTACGTGTCTGTGCTCGAATGTACCATGTATCATGCACCTGGACTTGGGGCGTTGAGAATGGTGAATGGTGCCCAGTTACTGATTTTCCACTCCTGGCGCATTTCGGTAGTGACGTATCATGAAATTCCGCCCTGCCAGACCGTGAATTTCCTTCCATAGAAACATAGAAACATAGAAAATAGGTGCAGGAGTAGGCCATTCGGCCCTTCTAGCTTGCACCGCCATTCAATGAGTTCATGGCTGAACATGCAACTTCAGTACCCCATTCCTGCTTTCTCACCATACCCCTTGATTCCCCTAGTAGTAAGGACTTCATCTAACTCCTTTTTGAATATATTTAGTGAATTGGCCTCAACAACTTTCTGTGGTCGAGAATTCCACAGGTTCACCACTCTCTGGGTGAAGAAATTCCTCCTCATCTCGGTCCTAAATGGCTTCCCCCTTATCCTTAGACTGTGTCCCCTGGTTCTGGACTTCCCCAACATTGGGAACATTCTTCCTGCATCTAACCTGTCTAACCCCGTCAGAATTTTAAACGTTTCTATGAGGTCCCCTCTCATTCTTCTGAACTCCAGTGGGGTCCTTAGGGGTCTGGAGTGGAGTCTTTACCCCTAAAGGCTATGCAGTTTTGGAACTACAGCTGACAAGCACGCCAGAAACCCTGAACTTTATGCATATTCACTTTACATTTTTCAGACTTTGATGCTTAAATCCCCAAAATCCCAAAGTTATTTGTAAAAATTTGTAGAAATTTCTAGTGGGGTTACACAGCCAGTAGTGTAATGATTCCAGCACGGACTTGCCAACCAGATGGTCGCAAGTTTGGATCCCAGTGCTGCTTTCACTCAATCCACCTGCCACAGCTGGGTTGAGTTTTGCTCCTGGTATGCACTCGCTATATTTAAAATGTAAGGCCATGTAAAAGTGGCATTATAAAGACCTTTCTCTTCTCTTAAAGGAGAGGAAGGTTTCCAAACACAAAATCTATGATTGGTGTTACCAGGATTTTATCTTCCTGTTGTCACTAATTCTATCAGAATTGTTCAGTAGTGACATGCCACTTTATTTTTAAACATGCTAACCTATGGTGCTTCGTGCAGTACATTTTAAACCACAAAAGATGATACATCATAACATAAGACAGCATGGAGGTAGAAAATGCTATTCAACCCATCAAGCCCACTCCCTCCAAGTACGATCCATCACACCAACAACAACAATGACTTGCATTTATATAGTGCCTTTAACACAGCAAAATGCCCCAAGGCGCTTCGCAGAAGAGTTAACAGACAAGAATTTGACACCGAGCCACATAAGGAGCTATTAGGAGAGATGATCAAAAGTTTGGTCAAAGAGGTAAGTTTTAAGGAGCATTTTAAAGGAGGAGGAGCGAGGTAGAGAGGCAGAAAGGTTTGACGAGTGAATTCCTGCGTTTAAGGCATAGGCAGCTGAAGGCACGTCTACCAATGGTGAAGCGGTTAAGGTCAGGGATGCACAAGAGACCAATTGGAGGAGCGCAGAGATCTCGGAGGGTTAAAGGCAATGTTCCTATTCATTTTTTTGGGCTGCTCAGCCCATTCAAAATGTTGCGCGTGCGTGGTTTTTCCCTTAAAGGGAACATTAGTTGTAAGGCTGGTGCAGGTTACGGTTATAACGAGGGACGAGGCCATGGAGGGATTTAACAACAAGGATAAGGATTTTAAGATTGAGGTGTTGCTGGACCGGGAGCCAGGATAGGTCAATGAGCACAGGGGTTATGGGTGAACGGAACTTGGTGTGAGTTAGGATACGGGCAGCTGAGTTTTAAATGAGCTCAAGTTTATGGAGGGTGGAATTTGGGAGGCCAGCCTGGAATGCATAGGAATAGTCAAGTCTAGATGTAACAATGGCATGGATGAGTATTTCGGCAGCAGATCAGCTAAGGTGGGGGTGGAATCGGTCGATGTTATGCAGGTGGAAATAGGCGGTCTTAGTGATAGCGTGGATACATGGTTGGAAACTCATCAAATACGACACCAAGGTTGCAAACAGTCGGATTCAGCCTCAAATAGTTGCCGGGGAGAGGGTTGGAGTCGGTGGCTAGGGAACAGAATTTGTGGCAGGGACCGAAAACAATGGCTTCAGTCTTCCCAACATTTAGTTGGAGGAAATATCTGCTCATCCAGTACTGGATGTCGGACAAGCAGTCTGACAATTTAGAGACCATGGAGAAGTCAAGAGAGATGGTTGTGAGGTATAGCTAGCTGTCGTCAGCGTACATGTTAAAACTGACGCTGTGTTTTTGGATGATGTCGCCAAGGGGAATTATGTAGATGAGAAACAGGAGGGGGCCAAGGATAGATCCTTGGGGGACACCAGAGGCAATGGTGTGGGAACATAGAAACATGGAAACATAGAAACATAGAAAATAGGTGCAGGAGTAGGCCATTCGGCCCTTCTAGTCTGCACCGCTATTCAGTGAGTTCATGGCTGAACATGCAACTTCAGTAACCCATTCCTGCTTTTTCACCATACCCCTTGATCCCCCTAGTAGTAAGGACTTCATCTAACTCCTTTTTGAATATATTTAGTGAATTGGCCTCAACAACTTTCTGTGGTAGAGAATTCCACAGGTTCACCACTCTCTGGGTGAAGAAATTCCTCCTCATCTCGGTCCTAAATGGCTTCCCCCTTATCCTTAGACTGTGTCCCCTGGTTCTGGACTTCCCCAACATTGGGAACATTCTTCCTGCATCTAACCTGTCTAACCCCGTCAGAATTTTAAACGTTTCCATGAGGTCCCCTCTCATTCTTCTGAACTCCAGTGAATACAAGCCCAGTTGATCCAGTCTTTCTTGATAGGTCAGTCCCGCCATCCCGGGAATCAGTCTGGTGAACCTTCGCTGCACTCCCTCAATAGCAAGAATGTCCTTCCTCAGGTTAGGAGACCAAAACTGTACACAATACTCCAGGTGTGGCCTCACCAAGGCCCTGTACAACTGTAGCAACACCTCCCTGCCCCTGTACTCAAATCCCCTCGCTATGAAGGCCAACATGCCATTTGCTTTCTTAACCGCCTGCTGTACCTGCATGCCAACCTTCAAAGACTGATGTACCATGACACTCAGGTCTCTTTGCACCTCCCCTTTTCCTAATCTGTCACCATTCAGATAATAGTCTGTCTCTCTGTTTTTACCACCAAAGTAGATAACCTCACATTTATCCACATTATACTTCATCTGCCATGCATTTGCCCACTCACCTAACCTATCCAAGTCGCTCTGCAGCCTCATAGCATCCTCCTCGCAGCTCACACTGCCACCCAACTTAGTGTCATCCGCAAATTTGGAGATACTACATTTAATCCCCTCGTCTAAATCATTAATGTACAGTGTAAACAGCTGGGGCCCCAGCACAGAACCTTGCGGTACCCCACTAGTCACTGCCTGCCATTCTGAAAAGTCCCCATTTACTCCTACTCTTTGCTTCCTGTCTGACAACCAGTTCTCAATCCATGTCAGCACACTACCCCCAATCTCATGTGCTTTAACTTTGCACATTAATCTCTTGTGTGGGACCTTGTCGAAAGCCATCTGAAAGTCCAAATATACCACATCAACTGATTCTCCCTTGTCCACTCTACTGAAAACATCCTCAAAAAATTCCAGAAGATTTGTCAAGCATGATTTCCCTTTCACAAATCCATGCTGACTTGGACCTATCATATCACCTCTTTCCAAATGCACTGCTATGACATCCTTAATAATTGGTTCCATCATTTTACCCACTACCGATGTCAGGCTGACCGGTCTATAATTCCCTGTTATCTCTCTCCCTCCTTTTTTAAAAAGTGGGGTTACATTGGCTACCCTCCACTCCATAGGAACTGATCCAGAGTCAATGGAATGTTGGAAAATGACTGTCAATGCATCCACTATTTCCAAGGCCACCTCCTTAAGTACTCTGGAATGCAGTCCATCAGGCCCTAGGGATTTATCGGGCTTCAATCCCATCAATTTCCCCAACACAATTTCCCGACTAATAAGGATTTCCCTCAGTTCCTCCTCCTTACTAGACCCTCCGACCCCTTTTATATCCGGAAGGTTGTTTGTGTCCTCCTTAGTGAATACCGAACCAAAGTACTTGTTCAATTGGTCCGCCATTTCTTTGTTCCCTGTTATGACTTCCCCTGATTCTGACTGCAGGGGACCTACGTTTGTCTTTACTAACCTTTTTCTCTTTACATATCTATAGAAACTTTTGCAATCCGTCTTAATGTTCCCTGCAAGCTTCTTCTCATACTCCATTTTCCCTGCCCTAATCAAACCCTTTGTCCTCCTCTGCTGAGTTCTAAATTTCTCCCAGTCCCCGGGTTCGCTGCTATTTCTGGCCAATTTGTATGCCACTTCCTTGGCTTTAATACTATCCCTGATTTCCCTTGATAGCCACGGTTGAGCCACCTTCCCTTTTTTATTTTTACGCCAGATAGGAATGTACAATTGTTGTAGTTCATCCATGCGGTCTCTAAATGTCTGCCATTGCCCATCCACAGTCAACCCCTTCAGTATCATTCGCCAATCTATCCTAGCCAATTCACGCCTCATACCTTCAAAGTTACCCTTCTTTAAGTTCTGGACCATGGTCTCTGAATTAACTGTTTCATTCTCCATCCTAATGCAGAATTCCACCATATTATGGTCACTCTTCCCCAAGGGGCCTCGCACAACGAGATTGCTAATTAATCTTCTCTCATTACACAACACCCAGTCTAAGATGGCCTCCCCCCTAGTTGGTTCCTCGACATATTGGTCTAAAAAACCATCCCTTATGCACTCCAGGAAATCCTCCTCCACCGTATTGCTTCCAGTTTGGTTAGCCCAATCTATGTGCATATTAAAGCCACCCATTATAACTGCTGCACCTTTATTGCACGCACCCCTAATTTCCTGTTTGATGCCCTCCCCAACATCACTACTACTGTTTGGAGGTCTGTACACAACTCCCACTAACGTTTTTTGCCCTTTGGTGTTCTGCAGCTCTACCCATATAGATTCCACATCATCCAAGCTAATGTCCTTCCGAACTATTGCCTTAATTACCTCCTTAACCAGCAATGCTACCCCACCTCCTTTTCCTTTTATTCTATCTTTCCTGAATGTTGAATACCCCTGGATGTTGAGTTCCCAGCCCTGATCATCCTGGAGCCACGTCTCCGTAATCCCAATCACATCATATTTGTTAACATCTATTTGCACAGTTAATTCATCCAGCTTATTACGGATACTCCTTGCATTAATACACAAAGCCTTCAGGCTTTTTTTTTTAACACCCTTTGTCCTTTTAGAATTTTGCTGTACAATGGCCCTTTTTGTTCTTTGCCTTCTCTGCCCTCCACTTTTCCTCACCTCCTTTCTGTCTTTTGCTTTTGCCTCCTTTTTGTTTCCCTCTGTCTCCCTGCATTGGTTCCCATCCCCCTGCCATATTAGTTTAACTCCTCCCCAACAGCACTAGCAAACACTCCCCCTAGGACATTGGTTCCGGTCCTGCCCAGGTGCAGACCGTCCGGTTTGTACTGGTCCCACCTCCCCCAGAACCGGTTCCAATGCCCCATGAATTTGAATCCCTCCCTGCTGCACCACTGCTCAAGCCACGTATTCATTTGCGCTATCCTGCGATTCCTACTCTGACTATCACGTGGCACTGGTAGCAATCCCAAGATTACTACTTTTGAGGTCCTACTTTTTAATTTAGCTCCTAGCTCCTTAAATTCGTTTCGTAGGACCTCATCCCTTTTTTTACCTATGTCGTTGGTCCCAATGTGCACCACGACAACTGGCTGTTCACCCTCCCTTTTTAGAACGGGAAGAAAAGCCATCATGCACTGTACTCCAAATATTTAATTTCCTGAGCAAGACTCTAGGATTTTCATCCATCCTTACTATTCAAGCTGGGTTTCATGTTATGCAAAGACAACCTCCCCTCCCCCAGCAGCACAAATGCCACCATATCCCATGGACTATTTAATGAAGCCAATGGAAGTTAAGCAGGGTGTTTAACGAGCTGATACAGAACCCCCAATAATTATTTATCCAGCACAGAGGAGTTGATTGACACAGTATCACTTACTTTCACTGAGAGGCTGCTTCATATATCCAGTGCTCTGTGTAAAATAGGTTTCTGAAGAACTCTAGTCTTGCTTGAGATGTAGTAATTTTAAACTTCTTTCCTGTGATTCTGAATTCATAGTTTAAATCAAAGAGCTTTGATCAATGCCTCTCAGAATTTGAAGGAGATGGATCAGATCCCCATCAACCTTCTTTTCTCCAAGTTCAGCTTTGCAAATCTTCCCTCATAAACCATGTCTCAGAATCATCCTTCTATTCTTCTCTGTCCCTTCTCCATTGCGCCAACCATCATTTGAATGTAGGATGTCCAATATTGCACCCAATATGCCAAATGTGGTCTCACCAATTGTAATATATGCACCTGTGAGTAGGTTTGTAGAGCTGTTGAGTTCAGCCCGACTGCCTGCCTCTCTTCCGTGCTTACATCAGGGCCAGGGTGTCCCTAGAGATGGAGCACGCGGTGTCCACCGGTACGCTCGCAGCCTTCCGCGAGAGGTGGGCGCCCGAGGGACTGGAGTGCATCATTACCCCCAGCAACCAAATTTTAATTTGATTTTATATGTTTTAAAGTTCAATTTGTATTTTATTGCCGGTTTTAGTGCCCCCGAGTCAGGGGGCACTAGTATAATTTGCCTCTCGGTGCCCTAAAAAAACCCACAAAAAAAACAAAAAAAAAGGGCACCTGAAAAGTTTTTGGAGTGTCGCACCGCCCCCCCCCCCACCCCCCTTTAATGAGGGGGCACTTGGATTAACTGTCTATTTATTTGCAACAAAGGAGCTGTAGAGCTGTTGAAAAAAAACACAAAAATCACCAAAAATAAACAAAAAAAACCCACAAAAAAAGGGCACGTGAAAAGTGTTTGGAGTGTCCCCCAGATCGGGGGGCACTTGATTTAAATGTTTAATTTTGCTTCCCAAAAAGAGTTGTAGAGCTGTTGCGGGGGGCACTTGATTTAATGTTTATTTTGTCTCCAAAAAGAGTTGTAGAGCTGTTGAGTTCAGCCCGACTGCCTGCCTCTCTTCTGCGCTTACATCCGAGCCAGGGTGTCCCTGGAGATGGAGCACAGCCAGGGTGTCCCTGGAGATGGAGCACGCGGTGTCCACCAGTACGCTCGCGGCCTTCCGCGAGAGGTGGGCACCGGAGGGACTGGAGTGCATCATTTCAACAGGGAATAACATTTTAATTTAATTTGATTTGTCAAGGTTCCCTTTAATGTTTATTCATTAATTTGTGGTTTTTTGAGCCCTTACAAAAGGGGGCACTTGAATTAACGTTCTACCAAAATAGTTTGTAGCGCTGTTGAGTTGGGCGTGGCATAGTCAGTCACGTGATGTTAACAAGACTCAATAAAACCCCAGCCAATTGGCTTCGGGGGATCCACGATGGGGCAGGTGGCTGTGAGCCTGGTGGATGAACTGGTAATGTGTAGTGTGATTGTTAAACCTTTTGCTAATAAACCTACTAGTTCTTAATAGCAATGTGTTGCTATGAATTCTTAAGCAAAGAAGCCATGAAGCAAATACATTACACCAATGATCTACATAAGGTCAGGGTAACTTGTTTCAACTTATGGAATCAAGATGTAACCTGGTACTTGACGGGCCTTATTAAATATAAATTGTTGTTGTTGTACATGTTGTAGTTTTATTGAGGACAGTTTCACATTGAATGATCACTATCCAGAGCTAAATTCTTATTGTTCTTCACTTTTTCTTTTGAACACCCTTTTTACCGTCTACACAGTTGCTGCTTCCTGTTTTAATATGCATTACCTTATGCTTATCGGCATTAAAATCTATCTGTCTGTACCATCTGCTTAATTGTACTGGGCTCTACAAAAGCTCTTCTTCTCCCCTGTGTATGTTGCACAGCCAAGTATTAACATCAAATTTATAATATAATGGTAAGATTTACTACCCTTTAATGTAGACTGAACTGCAGAGAAATCCGAACAGAGCCCTCTGGGACATTGCTCATCAGAGCAGCCCAGACTGAGTTTCTTCAAATGATCATCACTTATTATTTTATTACCAAGCCAATGCTCAATCCAGCTAGTTAATTTTCCATTGAGTCAATGGCTCATTACCTTCTCTGAAAATATCAATGTAGAATTTCATGTCTTCTGCAAATTGGATACTGCTCATTTTCCACCAGCTTTGGTTTAAACTCCATGCAGTTTACTCCATATAGCTGTATAATTCTCTGAAGCATTTATTCCACTTCTCTTCTAGCTAGGCAGTCCCTCGGAGTCGAGGATGACTTGCTTCCACACTCATATAAGTTCTCAGGTGACTGATGAGTCCAATGCGGGACCTACAGTCTCTGTCACAGGTGGGGCAGACGGTGGTTGGAGGGACAGGTGGGTGGGGGGCTTGGGTTGCCGTGTGCTCCTTCCGCTGTTTGCACTTGGCTTCTGCGTGCTCCTGGCGAAGAGACTCGAAGTGTGCGGCACCTTCCCTGATGCTTCTCCTCCACTTTGGGCGGTCTTGAGCCAGGGATTCCCAGCTGTCGATGGGGATGTTGCACTTTTTCAAGGAGGCTTTGAGGGTGTCCTTGAAGCGTTTCCACTGCCCACCCGGGGCTCGATCGTCGTGTCGGAGTTCTGAGTAGAGCGCTTGCTTTGGGAGGCTAGTATCGGGCATGCGGACAATGTGGCCTGTCCATCGGAGCTGATCGAGCGTGATCAATGCTTCGATGCGGGGGATGTTAGCCTGAGCGAGAACACTGACGTTGGTGCGCCTATGCTGCCAACGGAGGCAGCATTGGTGGTACTTCTCCAGTGCTTTGAGATGACTGCTGTACATAGTCCATGTCTCTGAAGCACATAGGAAGGTGGGTATCACTACTACTCTGTCGACCATGAGCTTTGGTGCTGCGTTTGAGGTCTTCAAATACCCTCTTCCTCAGGCCACCCAAGGCTGCACTGACACACTGAAGGTGGTGTTGGACTTCATCATCGACATCTGCCCTTGTTGACAGTAGGCTCCCGAGGTATGGAAAATGGTGCACGTTGTCCAAGGCCTCGTCATGGATCTTGATAAGCGGGGAGCAGTACTGTGTGATGGGAGCAGGTTGGCAGAGGACCTTTGTCTTATGGATGTTTAATGTAAGGCCCATACTCTCGTGAGCTTTGGTGAAGGTGTTGACACTGGTTTGGAGTTCGACCTCCGAGTGTGCGCAAACGCAAGCGTCGTCTGCATACCGTAATTCAATGACAATGAAGACCTTGGATTTGGACTGGAGACGAAGGAGATTGAACAATTTCCCATTTGTTCTGTAGATTAGCACCACTCCAGCAGGGGAGGGTGAGATGGAGCATTGCAGCAAGGAAGATCGAGAAGAGCGTTGGTGTGATGACACAGCCTTGCTTGACCCCGGTCCGCACGGGTATTGGGTCTGTGGTGGATCCATTGGTCAGGATCACAGCTTGCATATCATCATGAAGCAGGTGGAGGATGCTGATGAACTTCTGAGGGCAGTTACTCCACTAAAGTTAGAATAAATGCACAACAACTCTATTTTTGAATCTTAGGCCAACATTTGCTATTCAATAAGGTACCACACAAGACACTGTTAGCACAAATTAAAACACATGGAATTGGAGGCAACATTGGTTGGGAGTTGGTTAGGAGAGAGGAAACAAAGAATAGTCCATCCACCACCTTAAACATTCACTCCCTCCACCGTAACGTACCATGGCTGCAGTGTGTACCCTCCACAAGATGCACTGCAGCAACTCACCAAGGCTTTTTCGGCAGCATCTCCCAAACCCGCGACCTCTACTAGCTAGATGGATAAGGGCAGCAGGCTCATGGGAACACCATCACCTCTAAGTCACACACCATCCTGACTTGAAAGTATATTGCCGTTCCTTCATCGTCGCTGGGTCAAATTCTGGAACTCGCTCCCTAACAGGACTGTGGGGTACCTTCACCACACGGACTACAGCGGTTCAAGAAGACGGCTCACCACCACCTTCTCAAGGGCAATGAGGGATGGGCAATAAATGCTGGCCTTGCCAGAAACAAACACATCTCATGAACGAATACAAAAAAATAATGGGTTATGTACTCCAATTTACAGTGATGTCACCCAGGGATCTGTTCTGAGGAGTCAGCTCTTCACTATGTTTATCAATGACTTCGATGAAGGAATAGAGAGCTGTATATCCAATTTATTGCCGACACCAAGTTAGGTGGCACAATAAGTAGTGTAGATGGGAGCAGAAAGTCATGAAAGAACATTGATCGATTAAGTGAGAAGGCAAAACAAAGGAAGATGAAGTTCAAGTGAGGTCACCCACTTTAGACCTACGAAAGAGAGATCAGAACATTTTCTAACTGGTGAGAAGCTAGGAACTGTGGAGGAGCAGATAGTTTATAGGGTCCACATACAAAAGTCCCTAAAAACTAGTGGACGGGTACAAAAAGTAATTTGAAAATCTAAAGGAATGTTAGTATTTATTTCAAGGGGCTGAAATTCAAAGGGATGGAAGTTATGGTACTGTTGTGTAAAGCTCTGGTTAGACCACACCTGGAGTACTCCTCTGGGTACCGCACCTCAGGCAAAACGTTCAATTAAGATGATAAGTTGCATCGATGAGCCTTGTATTCCCTTTAATGTAAAACATTAAGGGGTGAACTAATTAAGGTGTTTAAGATGATTAAAGAATTTGATAGGGAGATAGAAAACTATTTCCTCTGATGGGGGAGTCCAGAACAAGAGAAAATAACCTTAAAGTTAGAGCTAGACTGTTCAGGGATGAAGTCAGGAAGCACTTCTTCACACAAAGGGTAGTGAATATCTGGAACTCTCCCCCTCAAAAACCTGTTGAGGCTAGATCTATTGAAAATTTCAAAACTGAGATTGATAGAATTCTGTTAGGTAAGGAATTAAGCTGCGTAACTGGAATTCAGACACAGATCAGCCATGATCTATTTGAATGGTGGAACTGGCTCAAAGGGCCGAATAGCCTACTCCTGTTCCTTTGTTCCTATCCTCCAGCTTTCAGGTACAGCTCCTGTAGTGATGGAGCTACAAAAAAATGACCAAAGCTTCACGTATTTCCTCCATTGCATATTCTTTTGGTTATGCTTTCTGGTCAGGTACCTTGTAAACATTTATCACAAGAATGAAAAAAAGAAAGACTTGGATTTCTATAGCATCTTTCACGACCACCAGACATCTCAAAGCGCTTTACAGCCAATGAAGTACTTTTAGAGTGCAGTCACTGTTGTAATGTGGGTAACGCGGCAGGCAACTTGCGCACAAGCAAGCTCCCACAAACAGCAATGTGATAATGACCAGAGAATCTGGTTTTCTTTGTTATGTTGATTGAGGGATAAATATTGGCCAGGACACCGGGGATAAATCCCCATCTCTTCTTTTACGTCCACTTGAGGGAGCAGATGGGACCTCGGTTTTAACATCTCATCCAAAAGACGGCACCTCTGACAGTGCAGCTCTCCCTCAGCACTCCACTGGAGTGTCAGCCTGGATTTTTTGTACTCAAATCCCTGGGGGGGGACTTGAACCACACAACCTTCTGACTCACAGGCAAGTGTGTTACCCACTGAGCCACAGCTGACACAAGATGAAGAAGGCCTTTCAACCGATTTGTATTTCCTTTTAGAAAACAAGCCTTACAGTCTTCCCATTACAGCATCTAGCTATTTCTTTAATAAGTCTCTGTCCTCGACTGAGCCAGCCTTCCTGGTAACTCATTCATCTGTTTACTACCATCTGTGTAAAGAATGCTCCTATATTTGCTCATCGCAGCTCTGAGTTTGTTCTGCCCTGTCCTGTTGCCCTGGCATATCGAATCATACAAATTACAGCACAGTAGGAGGCTATTTGTCCAATTGTACCTACACTGATGCAAGCTTTCTACATTAGCCCCATTTCTCTACCTTTTCCCCATATCCTTTTATAGACTTCCTTTTCAAATACTTCATCAAAGTACGCAGAGTCTTTGCTTCAATGGGCATTTGATGTAAAGCAATCCTTGCTTTAATCATCCTCTATGAAAATATTAATCTTAACTTCCCTCCTTATTTTTGTAGTGAAAACACTGAGGGGCCGAAATTGCCCACCGCCGGAAATGAGAAACACCTACTGTTTTCATTGTGTTCTGGCCGCCCCATGCATTGGGGCAACCTAACCATCGAAATTCAGCGCTTCGGGGATTTTTTTCAAACGGGGCGTTAGTGTCATCATGATGGGGCGGAAATGTGGGGGCGAGGCGGAGTGGCCAAGCCTGTCAGTCATCGCGCTGGCTCGTCACAACATCTCTCCCCGTCAGTTAAAGGGGAGGGCCGCTGCGAACTCTGCAGCCATTTTAGTGGCAAACACTGGGCCACCAGGGAGGGTTTCAGTCGAGCCTGCAGCCTGGCACCCAAGAGGGAATGGCAGGCTGCCTGTTGGCAGTCTGGCCCAACCCGTGGCCATAATTGTCAGCCTGACCTGACAGTCGGCTGACAAAAGAAATTAACATGGCAGTCGCGGCAGTGCGCCCTCCCCCCCCCCCCATGGCACAGAGAGTGCCATTTGCACCGATTGGCAGTGGGATCGCTCCCGCGGGGCAATTTTGAAAAGGGGCAATTTCCAGAGAGGGTCCCCGCCAGTCGGTAAGGGGTCGGTGTGTGCACGCCATGGCGGGAAAACGGGTGGAGCGGTCCTGGACGCCACTCCAAACCTGAGAAAGGGCAATTTCCAAAATGGCATCCCCCCGCAGAGAGTTGACGGCTATTTTTTTTATTATTTTTTTAATTCGTAGCCAATCGTTCCAATTCTTTGTCAAATCACAAACGCCAGAGGTCACCTTGCACACGCCAAGGATCACTCTGCGCCAATGCTCTTAGCCAAAAGGCCTAGAGCCACTGCACCGTTCCTGGAAGTACTGCAATACCAGGTTCGTGCCATGGAGGTGGATGGGTCAGGTCCCCCACACACCTCCGTGGAGGTGGATGGGTCAAACCACCCCACCCACCTCCTGTCGGCTATGCTGTGCCATCCTGTGGCCTTATCGGAAGGGGCAATTTCAGCCCCTGTGTTCCTGATTCATCAACCAGTGAAGCCACCTTTCACTCTTGCCGACTCAAAGCATCTCATAATTTTGGAAACCTTGATCGCATTCCTCCCTTTACCTTCTCAGTTCCGGCGAATAAAATCTCCAATCGGATCTGGGCGGCCACAAGCGTGCTCAGCCGCCAGTTAAAATGGCACTGATGTTCTAATGATGTCGTAGGACCCTAACTTGCATGTAGTAAGAAATTAGACGAGTACATGAGAGGAAAGGATTACATGCATAGGATATACGACACAGAAACAGGCCATTCGGCCCAACCAGTCCATGCCGGCGTTTATGCTCCACTCGAGCCTCCTCCCGTCTTTCCTCATCTAAATCTATCAGCAGAACCCTCTATTCCCTTCTCCCTCATATGCTTGTCTAGCCTCCCCTTAAATGCATTTTTACTATTTGCCTCAACCACTCCCTGTGGTAGCGAGTTCCACATTCTCACCACTCTTTGGATAAAGAAGTTTCTTCTGAATTCCCTATTGGATTTCTTGGTGAATAGAAAGGGAATAAAAAGGAAGAAGAGCCGAAAGGCAGGGGATGGGAGGAGACTGATGTGGAGGATAAACACCAGCAAAGACTAGTTGGGCTGAACGGCTTGTTTCTGTGCTGTATATTCTATGTAATTCTATGAATGAGGTGGGCACCTTGGCCCCCTAAAAAAATGGCCCCAGTTGAGATATCTGCAGGTGGGAATGGAGTGGGAGTGATTTTAACTGCATGGCCACCCTGTTCCTGTTGGGTAAAATCGCCCATTATGTCGGGTGGGGTGGGGTGCAGTGGGGTGGAGGCGGGGAACAGTCTGACGATACTGGATTGGGTGAAGTGAGTGTTTTATTTGCATATAGGATCCTCTATTCGAAACACCTGAATGTAAGCAAAGCATTCTGATGGCAATGTCCATTGAAGCCTAATTTACTGTGAGCTGATCGCATCTCGCCTGCAAACAGACTGAATTGTATTTTGCATCCTCATTAAAATGAAAAACAATTAAACCTGCTTCTCTTTATCATTTAAGAAAGATTGCGTTCTTCTGGTTTTATGATCTGCAGTTTTATGTCATTACCTGATAATTGATCTTGAAACAATTTAACCAATCAAACATTAATTCTAAGTGTTCCATAAAATCTGTGAGCTGTGTGCTTGGCGTTGAGTAAATCTGAAACAGCTGATCATTTGACTCCAGCCTGGAAACGAAGTCACATTGAACACACTCCTGTAAATAATTACATTGTTGGCAGTAAAACTGCAGCTTGGTGGTAGGTCTAGGAGGTTAAAGCAGAAGCTCGGAAGGCCTTTAATGCTCTTTATTTCAAGCTTTACTACTTCTTATGCAGCCTGCACCAAGTACATCACACCTCACTGTGGGCATGCTAGGTTTTGTACAACTGAGTGTCTCGCTCAGCCACTTCAGAGTCAATCACATTGCTGTGGGTCTGGAGTCACCTATAGGCCAAACCAGGTAAGGGTGGCAGATTTCCTTCCCTAAAGGACATTAGTGAACCAGAAGTGTTTTTATGACAATCCAGTAGTTTCATGGTCACCATTACTGATACTAGCTTTTTATTCCAGATTTATTTAATTAACTGAATTTAAATTTCTCAGCTGCCATGGTGGGATTTGAACTCACATCTCACAGATTATCAGGCCACTGGAATACTAGTCCAGTAACAGAACCACTATGCTACCGTTCCCACAGTTTATGAAGGCTGCTTATCTTCTCATTAGGGATGGGCAATAAATTGCTGGCCTTGCCAGCGACGCCCATATCCCATGAATGATTTTTTTTTAAGTTGCAAGCAGTTTAAAATTGATAGGCATGAGGCAACAATAGTGTGGATTGCTCCAATGAACAGCAACAATGCTGGCATGTGACAGATGACACAGGATCCTCAGCCTGCAAAGGAAGAGGTTCCTGCTGGAGACCAAAGGCTGGGTTTTCCAATCAACATTATTTTAACATCAGTAAGCCAATTTCTTCCAGAAGATGCATTTCCCAGTGAGGATTTGGACCAGTTTGATGTAAGATTGAACAGAAAACCTTCCCAAGGTCTGTCCCTACACCACTCCCAGCAGCAGGGTATTGATAGCAGAGGATGTTCAATCCTCTAATGAGATGAGGACAATGGGAGATAACTTAGAGGCAAATAGGGGGCGATTTGCGACGCTAGAGCAAACTCCGGTGGGCGGTGGTTGGGGCACGTGTCACACCTGCCTGTTGGCTCCAGTAGGACGCCAGGCCTTTTTAACGGTGGGGCCTCATCTACGTAATGGCGATGAGCTACCAATGCTCAACAATCACTGGCAGGTCACGGACTCTGACAGCTCCTGCATGAAGTTTTGCCAGAAGTGTATGCTTAAAGACGGAGTGGGGGTGGGTGGTGGGGAGAGACAAGCCTGCAGGGGTAGGGAGGAGGGGGTGATGGTTGTAATGTATTCACTTCATGGGTTCTTTGCTTAAGAATTCATAGCAACACATTGCTATCAAGAACTAGTTGGTTTATTAACAAAGGTTTAACAATCACACTACACATTGCCAGTTCATTCACTCGGCTCACAACTGCATACCTCATCGTGGGTGACACAAACCCAACTGACTGGGGTTTTATTGAGTCTTGTGAACATCACGTGATGGGCTAAGCCACTCACAATGCAACAGCTCCACAAACCTGTGAGCATATTCGCAGGTGCGTACATTACAATGGTCATGGAAGGATCATCAGAAGACTGGAAGAATTTGTGTGACCATGAGGAGCAGTCTTGTACCTCCTGCCCCCCACAAAAATCATTTAGAAAACCGACTCATGCTGTTTCCGAATCAGGCAAGAAACACAAAATAATCACCTCCCTCCCACATAGTTTGGATTTTTCTGACTGACAGGATCAGTCCTGTATACAAGAGGCAGGAAATCAAATGGAGATCCATTTTGTCAATTCCCTCTCAATTCGAGCTATTCACTTTCATCCGGCCAGCCTAGTAAGCTCACACAAGAGCTTGATTATAATATGTTAATGAATGTAAATGATCCCTCTCATGATTGGCCAGCTGTTTAGGAAACAATCACATTCTGTGTACTGGTCTCCTATCTGGAATGGGTGTAAAAGGAACCTACATTATCAACGCAACTCTTAAAGAGGCACAAGATTTTTTGCAGTACATCTATTCTAACTTTAATTATTTCAGTGGCATTTTAGTGCATTTGGGGTTTTTTTTAGCTTCGGGCCATGTTGGGAACATTTATGTGACAATAAAAATAGGCAAATTCGCAGAAAGATGACTGTAATTGGGTCGTTACAAGGGTTCAACAAAACAGGAAGATCATAAAGAAGAATGGATACAAAAAGCAGCTCTTAAAATGTAAGCTTTCACTGGAATCAGTGAGTGATTAGAGCACCTAACTGCAAGCTACAGAATCCGTGCTGGTTAGTAAATCAATGTAAGTTTAATTCTCAGTAATTCATTGTTAAATTGGTACAAAATCAAAGAAATGCCAGAGTGTCACCAAACCTTTTCTGTAGGTCCTTGCACACCTACCTGGCAATAGCCAAGGCCAACTGCCCCCTCCAGGAGAGGCTGGTGAGAATCTCTGGGGCAGGGGCAGGAGGTTGTAGGTTCCTATTTTGGAAAGCGAGAGCCCAGTAGCCCAGCCAGCCCATTCTGCAGAGACATTAGGAAACATTTCTTCACGCAAAGGATAGTAGAAGTGTCCCCCAAAAAGCAGTAGGTGCTAGCTCAATCAATAATTTTAAGTCTGAGATCGATAGATTTTTGCTAGCCAAGGGTATAAAATGATATGGAGCCAAGGAGGGTGAATGGAGTTAGGATACGGATCAGCCATGGACTGGTTGGGCCGAATGGCCTGTTTCTATGCCGTATATCCTATGTAAGCTCATTGAATGGCAGAACAGGGTCGAGGTTGAAAGGCCTACTCCTGTTCTTATCTCTCCCTTCTATTGATCTTAGGGCTTCACCTTTAAGGCCTTGCAAAATCTGAGGTCTATAAACACAGCGGGGTCGAAATTCGGTACTGCCGTTTTTCAGGCGGTGTCACCGGCTGAGTACTGATTTTACCGCTGGCCCAGGCTGATTTTGTCATCTGTTAGCCGCCTCCCGCATGTGGTAACTGGTTGTGGTATAAACTGACTTTCAACCCCGCATCTTTATAACTTCTTCTGCCCTTGTAAATGATCCCACCTCTTCAAGGACCGTAGCATCAACCCCACTGCAGTACTGCCAGAATGTTCCTCTTCAGCGGTGCCAGGCTAGGCTTCCCAAGAAAGTTCCACCCTGCCAAGAGATGGAGAATTCAGCCCTTATCTCAATTCTCCAAAGTCTCTCCTTGTAACTATAACGTCCCATGCCTGGTGGATCTATGCTATTGGTCCATCTCTCGCCCTGAAATTACGCAAGGGTTTCACCAGTTTGGGGTGGTAAGCTGTCGTCTGCTCAGAAGAGCAGCTTAAATTCAAGATGGCGGTAATCATGTGCGAGACATGTGGCCGATTTTAGCTGCACACCCACCCACCCGGTTTCCGCGGGCAGATAGCGTTAAAATCGCCCCTTATGTCTCTATTTATAAAAATCCAAAATGTTATGGGAACTTTTTATGATTTAATGTACCTACACTTGCACTTTCAGGGAATTTGAACCCTAGGTCTCTCTTCATCCACACCTTTCAGTATCTTTCCATTGACCTCTCAAAATGTATTAGTTCGCAATTCGCCACATTAAATTGCATCCGCCATCTGCCTATTTATGGACTCCTAGAGGGTAAATTTAGCCTAAACCTCGGGTTAGATGGAAAAACCATCGGGTGCAACACAGGTTTTACACCCCGCCCAATATTACTCTCCATTGAATCCAGCATTGCACTAGATTTCGTCAGTTTCCAGATTTGGCTAATATTGCCTCCCTAATGTTTTACAGTACTCCTCACTGCTTTGCCAAACCACCCACTTTTTGTCATCAGCAGATTTTGATATTGTGATCCCTACGCCTAAGTCCGAATCATCAATATATATATATATAAAACGAGAACAAAAATTGACCCAACCTGTGCCATGCTCCTTCTAACCTTTCTACAATTTGAGCAGCAGCCTTTTACTCTAATCCTTTATTTCCTGTCCATCAATCAACTTTCTATCCATGCTGCTACATAATCTTCATTTGCCTACATTTATGTAACAAACCACCTGTGAGATAACTTATTAAAGTTCGTCTGGGAGCCCATGTAATATGCATCCGCTGCAATTGGGTACTCTACAAAAAAAAACACACCTTTGTCAAATGACTCGCTTTTAACAAACCCATATTGGTTGCCCTTGGTTAACCCTTGCACTTATAAAAAGTTTCTAACTTTATCTCAGATTATGAATTTTAGTTTACCCATTTGACCCATCACCCTTTTTGAGGTGTGGTATTGGCAACCTATCAGTTTGCTGTGCAGCCACCTAGCAATGTCTCATCTTCAGTCATCTTCTAATTGCACATATTGATAACTAACATGAAGCATTTCAATACATAAAAAAGATAAACATGGAAGAAAAACTTAAACCCTTATATCTTGCCGTCTTTCATTGTCCAGAAAAGGAACCATCAGTTGTGCAAGAGCCAAAAATAAAGGCTGACTCCAGATGTTCGAAGTGGATTGCTGGAATGATCGCTGTAGAATAAAAGGTTAAGGGCAGTGGGGACCTTCTCTGCCATTGGTGGAGCACAGAAGATGACTGAGCTTTGGGTGCATCCAATTTCACACTTCTGTCACAGGTTGTACGCTGAGGCTAGGCCTCCTCATGCACTCTTCCATGCCAAGCTGGCTGAGTCTGTTGCAGTACACCTGCTGTCTGCTGCATTACCCACACTAAGACATCCACCTCCTATGCCTTCTGCATTTGATGCCCTTTTCTCCTGCTGCACTGCACCATGCACGTCAATGGCCACTCCCAAAAACTCCCCCAGTGATGATGTTTCAAAATCTTCCCCTTTGTGAGAGGTAACATGTACAACATTATTGCAAAATGTTACCGAGACACTTTTCCATTTGACTGCGCCGCAAATTCATCGTTAATGGCCTGAAACAAGCCAAAAATAATTTCTTTCCTTTTTTTCATCAATGTTCATTAATCCATTTTTGCTGGGGTAGAAATCCATAGCTCAGGAAAAATAAAGACGCTTTCTAATGCCATTACACCACTTTTTGTTAAAATTAGCCAGAAGGGGAAAATATGTCTCTATGTTCAATGGTAACACTAATGACATTTAAGAAATAAAAGTCAATAAGGAGAGATTCTCCTTCGGAACATAAATAACATCTTAATAATTAATACTGGAATGAATTCCAGGCATTCTTACACAATCGCAGAAGACTTTCATAACTTGCTCGTGCCTGTGGTTCTCATGAGTTATGAGCTATGTTACGTTTATAAAAGATCTGCCATAACTAAGCATCACCATGTCACGCAATCCATGTGCACTTGTGTTTAATAAAGAGATGGAGTGCTAAAGGGCTTTGTTTTTTGAACTCGCTCTACCATTTCAGATTTACTATGCCAGTTGGAGTAAGGGGAAGTTTAGCAGATGTTCCAGCTTGCCGGCCAAACACGGAACAGCTTTGGCGATGGACGTAGACCACCCGAGCTGAAGGAGGCAGCATGGGAATGGGGGGCCTGCAGGGAGGTGAACGGGGAGTAGGGGGGGAGGGGGAGGGGAGTTGGGGAAAGAGGGGCGGGGGGCTAATCAGCCAGAACACTGGATTCCTCTTGCCGTTTTTCCATTTGCTGGCCAGGAAAATGACACCAAGTGAGAAGTGACAAGAACAGTATCTCACTGCAATACAATGCTGAGTTCCTCAGAGACACAAGCATGAACCACTTTGCAGAAACAAACCACTGCAAAATAAATCACTTTTCCTAGTTTGTGCTACTACACTTTTGTTTCCACTTAAAGATTTTATTTTCAATACTTGAAAGAAAAATAAATATGCAGCAGACATCACAAAATACGTCAAACGGCATTTGAAGGGAATAGTAAGACCGCACTTAATATCAATAACAGCCAGTATAAAGCAGATACGACCACATTACAATACAAGTTACAACCGTACACCTGGCTATCCACAACAGACAAGCCAGCCAAAGGCCCTAAGTCATATAAACATTATCCTGCTGGTTCAAACTTCTAATACATAGGTTCAGCTTCAGTCAATAACCAAGATGATTAATGAGTGTTGGCCTCTTAGCCCGTGAGGCTAGAGGAACATTAAAAGAAGCTTGCAATTATTCCCTCCCAGTCAATCACCTCCACATCAAAGAAACAAAATTCTGCAGCCCAAAAGCTCACGCAGTTTTCCGTTGATCTCCAGTGCGAAGTCGGGGAAAGTAGCGTGTCTGGCTTGAAGATTAGGGCAGAATCCTTGTCTGTTGGTCTTCCCAACCAAAATCGATGTCCCAAGTTTCCCAGCATAATTTGGCCCTTCCCATGAACCACCTGCTGAGCCGCCATGCACCTAACTAAAATACACGAGGGCCTATGGCACGGAATTCCCGACTCTCCTGTATTTACTCACCCAATGCAAGGCCATTCAGAAAGAGAGATATAAAGCCAAAGTTGATGTCAGGATCAACTGAGACTGACAGAACTGAGGGGTTTCTGAGCCTGAAGACTGCTACAATTTGAGTAGCAGTTACTTCAACTTTTCAGGGTATTTTTGTGGCATTCAGTCCAGACAGTCTTGGAGTTTCAGCTGAGGGAGTGTGAGACCATGCACCCACAGTGAGGGTTTCTCATAAGCTAACGTGACATTCCCTATGACAATAGCTTTGGAGGTCATTATTATGATGGAGGATGAGCGGAAGAGGATGGAGAAAACGAGAATGAGACAACCTTCAAGAAGGATATAGTCCACCAGATATTAACCCCTACTGCCCCGCTCCTCCCCCACCACCCTCGACCCAAAATCCGCTGCAAAGAATAAACAGGAAAGGTAAGTCCTATGAAGACCTTAGAGAGAAGCTGTGTATTAGAAAAGTGCGTTTCTCAATTGCTATTGCCGAAGGACCTCCAGTTGCGCTCATTCACCTGGATTGCTACGCCTGTTACTATGAAGGTCACAACTGCACTCAACTGTTACGACACAGGGTAATTTCAGACAGCCAATGGAAATCTCTATAATATCAGCCAGGGTGCCAAACAGGCATGCACTCATCAGGTGACTGATGTGGTCTTCAAGTGAGCTGAAGAGTTCTTCCTTGGCATTACAGCAAGGCAGCAGCTGGATAAGGCCATAGATTCATGAGGTTGTTGTTCCAAGTTGCAATCGATGGCTTTGTGAGCTCTGACAGTGTACCCTCTCAATTCTTTCATGTTGAAAAATTTCACTCACTCCCTGAATTTTTTTTTTTTACATTCAGTCTCAGGATATGGACATCGCTGGCAAGGCCGACATTCATTGCCTATCTCCAGTTGCCCTTGAGAAGGTGGCATGAGCCTTCTTCTTGAACCGTTCTGTTCGTATAGTGAAAGTACTGCCACAATGCTGTTAGAGAGGGAGTTTGAGGATTTACACCCGGTGACGTTGAAGGAATGGTGCTCTATGTCCAACTCAGGATGGTGTGTGACTTGGAGGGAAACTTGGCAGTGATTGTGTTCCCATGCACCTGTTGCCCTTGCCCTTCTAGGTGGCAGAGGTCGCAGGTTTGGGAGGTGCTATCGAAGAAGCCTTGGCGAGTTGCTGCAGCGCATCTTGTAGATGGTACACACAGTGCAGCCACGGTATGCCGCTGGTGAACAAATTGGATGTTCAAGCTATGAATGTACAGAATGTGTTTGACAACATTCAAAGAATCCTACACGCAAATGTAAGATGTTCTGGAAGTTATGATAGAGGGGTCAACAACCAGGGGCATAAATTTAAAGTAATTGGTAGAAGGTTTAGAGGGGATTTGAGGAGAAATTTCTTCACACGGTGGGTTGTGGGGGTTTGGAACTCATTGCCTGAAAGGGTGTTAGAGGCAGAAACCCTCACCACATTTAAAAAGTACTTGGATGTGCACCTGAAGTGCTGTAACCTACAGGGCTACGGACCTAGGGCTGGAAAGTGGTATTAAGCTGGATAGCCTCTTGTTTGCTGGCACGGACACGATGGGCCAAATGGCCTCCTTCCATGCTGTAAATTTCTACGATTCTATTATTACAATGCATTCATCCATCAGAATTTGTCACGCCCTCAGCTCTTGAACAAAGAAAATCACGTCAATGTTGGCTTGTGGGTAACATGGCAGATCCGTTGCTCCCATGGATAATGACCGCCCACTAAGAATGGCCTGAACAACAGCAGCGTACTGCTGTAATAAGGCACATGTCTCTGCAAGAGTTGTCACTGAGGGGTTTTGAAGGGTTGCTTTCATTGCCTTGACAGGTCAGGGAGGGCTCTACAGAATGCGCCAGCCCATGTGTCTAAAATAGTTGTAGCCTACTCTTCTGTACACAACTTCACCATTCTAAAGGCATGAGGAGATGATCCGAACTGTTTTGGAGGCAGAAAGACATCAGGACGGTCTTCATTCCAAGCACTTCTCAATGACTGCTGCAAGGGACGTCCATGATTCGTTTCTCCTCTGCAGGATTTGCAGGATGCTCTCACTGAAATTGCCGGCTCTTCTTCGCTTCCTCCTTGCACTGCTCTTATCCCTTCTTTGGCTGTGCGAGATCCTCCAGCGGGCTACCAACTTTGAAAATTGAGACAAAATCACACCTGAGCATCCAGTGCAGCTACCCAACAGTGATCCAAACACTTTCCTACCCAGCACTTCTAGGCTTCTGCAATCTTCAGCCAGACTTCATTTTTGAAAGGCTGCAGGCAAATCTCCAAGAACCCCCAGCACACTGCTCCTGTTTTACACGGGATTTGCGCTGGAGATCCTCCAATGGATGTGCAAATGGGTTGAAATTCTGGTGGATTCGACTCTACAAAGCATTGGAAGGTCCAGATTCATTGACACAAATCTGGGGCAGCTCAGCAAGTGGAATTTCGGGCCCAGTGTCTGAGTCTTGGACAGACCTGGGCTTTATAGAGAGTTGAGTGCATATTGCGCCTTTAGATCAAAGGAAGCGGCTTATAATGTTGCCAAAAATAGCAGTAAGCCTGAGGATTGGAAGGATTTTAGAATTCAGCAAAGCAGGACTAAGAAATTGATAAAAGAAAGGGAAAATAGAATATGAGAGTAAACTAGCGAGAGACATAAAACCAGATGGTAAATGCTTCTATAGGTAGGTTAAAAAGGGAAAGATTAGCGAGAGTAAATGTGGGTCCCTTACAGGCTGAGACAGGAGAAATTATAATGGGGAATAAGGAAATGGCAGAGAAATTAAACAAATACTTTGGGGCAAAATTGCCACTCACTGGGATTAGGGCGCATAATTTGAATGATCAGATTTTTTTAATCGCCCATCAGCAGCAGCACGCAAGAGCGCCAGAATTGGGCACTTGAGATTTCAAAAATGATGCTAGCGCTCTCAGGGCGCTCTCGGGCGGGAGAGAGGCGGGAACGCGATGCTATGAGTCAGCGCCGCACTGATGTATCGCAACACCCCTCTCCCGCTCTTACAGGCGAGGAACGCTGTGAAGCCTAGGGCCGGCTCTGTGGCGCACACTGGGCCATAAGGGAGAGTTTCGGCTGGGCCAGCGGCCCGGCACGCAAGATATGGTGCTGGGCTCGCTGAACAGCGGCCGCCATTGTCGGGCTGACTCCAGACTCAGCCAACAATTAAATTAAGATGGCGGCCGCGGCACTAAGCCCTCCTCTTTAAGGGAAGCCACAGCGCCCTGTGAAGCTGTCGATGGCATCGTCCGGCAACTACCACACTCCCGCAGGGCAATTTCCCCCGCGGAGTGCAAAAGGGTCACGTGGGGCGATAAGGGGTCGGCGCCTACGGCGATGACGTCATCGCTGTGTGCGCTGGCAACAACAGGACGTGGCACAAAGCCATTTTCGCCCGTGGCATCCCGGGTCAATTCCGGTCAGGTCGCTTTCGCCGCCTGCCCCCGGGTGCAAACCACTTATTGTTTTGTTAGCACTGGCCAGAGGCGCTAACGGGCCATACCCAAAGGGGCAATTTCGTCTCTTTGTGTCTGTCTTCACGGAAGAAGATGCAAAAAACCTCCCGGAAATAGTGGAGAACCAAGGGTCTAGTGAGAATGAGGAACTGAAAGAAATTAGTAAAAAAATAATACTGGAGAAATGAATGGGACTGAAAGCTGATAAAACCCCTGGACCTGATGTCCTACATCCTAGGGTTTTGAAAGAGGTGGCTATAAAGATATTGGATGCATTGGTTGTCATCTTCCAAAATTCCATAGATTCTAGAATGGTTCTCACGGATTGGAAGGTAGCAAATGTAACCCTGCTATTTAAGAAAGGAGTGAGAGAGAAAACAGGGAACTACAGACCAGTTAGCCTGATATCAGTAGTAGGGTAAATGCTACAATCTATTATTAAGGACGTGGTATCAGGGCACTTAGAAAAGAATAATAGGATTGGGCAGAGTCAACACGGATTTATGAGAGGGAAATCATGTTTGACAAATCTGTTAAGAGTTTTTTGAGGTTGTAACGAGCAGAATAGATAAGGGGGAACCAGTGGATATGGTGCATTTGGATTTTCAGAGGGCATTCAGTAAGATGCCACACAAGAGGTTATTAAATAAAATTAAGGCTCATGTGATTGGGGGTAATATACTAGCATGGATTGAGGATTGGTTAACGGACATAAAACAGAGAGTAGGAATAAACGGGTAATTTTTGAGTTGGCAGACTGTAACTAGCGGGGTACTGCAAGGATCGGTGCTTGGGTCTCAACTATTCACAATCTAAATCAATGATTTGGATGAGGGGACCAAATGTAATATATCCAAGTTTGTTGCTGATACAAAGCTAGGTGGGAATGTAAGTTGTGAGGAGGATGCAAAGAGACTTCAAGGCTAAGTGAGTGGGTAAGAACATGGCAAATGGAATATAATGTGGAGAAATGTGAAGTTATCCACTTTGGTAGGAAAAGTAGAAAAGCAGAGTATTTTTAAATGAGGAGAGATTGGGAAATGTGCTGATCGTTAACATGCAGGTACAGCAAGCAATTGCGAAAGCAAATGGTATGTTGGCATTTATTGCAAGGGGATTTGAATATAAGAGTAAAGGGGGCCGAAATTGCCCTCCACCTGAAACGGGACATATGCACCCCGTTTCCAGTGTTTTCACCGCCGCGGTGGTTGAGGTGGCCTCTTGAGCGAAATTCCACTCTTTGTTTTTTTCAGGTAGACCATAAGTCGCTCATAATGGGGGCGGTAGTGCGGCATTGAGCACACTAGTGGGGCGGAAGTTGGGGGGATGTAGTGACCGCGGCTATCAGTCATCAGCGTGGCGCTGATGAGGTCATCACGCGCCACGTCACCATGGCTCTCCCCTTCACTTAAAGGGAGAGCCTGCGCGATTTTTAAAGTTCCGTCTACTGGGTCCCAAGACCCGGGGGAATAATTGTCGTCCCAACATGGCAGTCGGCCGACAAAACAAACATGGCGGCAGTGGCAGTGCCCTTTCAGTCCTCCCCTTTCATGGGAGCTGCACCACCATTGCAGAAGGCCTCAGCCTCACTGCACCGCCGGGGAAAAGCAGCTTTAGGCACCGCCTGGCGGAAGGAATATTTTCTGGGCGGAATTTCGCCGTCGGAGGGGGATATCGGCGGTGCGCACTATGATGCCGCATTTAGGACGGATTGGCTGCGACGGATTGGCTGCAGCGGAGCGGGGGGGGGAGCGGGGTTAGCGGGTCACGACCGGGATACCGCAGGAGCGGAATTTTGATAATGGCGGCCATTACACGAAAGGCTGGCAGCCATTGCACTCCGCAGCGTGGCCGGCGATTTCCGATGTTAAGAGGCCTTAAGGGAAGGGGCAATTTCAGCCCCAAGATGTCTTACTGCAATTATACAGGGCCTTGACGAGACCACACCCGGAGTGTTGTGTACAGTTTTGTTCTCCTTAATCTAAGGAAGGATATACTTGCCATAGCGGGAGTGCTACAAAGGACCACCAGACTGATTCCTGGGATGTGGGGATTGTCCTATGAGAAGAGATTGAGTAGACTAGGCCGATGTTCCCTCGAGTTTAGAAGAATGAGAGGTGATCTCATTGACATACAAAATTCTTACAGGGTTTGATAGGGTGGATGCAGGGAGGATGTTTCCCCCTGGCTGGGGAATCGAGATCCAGGGGTCACAGTTTCAGAATAAGGGGTCAGCCATTTCGGACTGAGATGAGGAGAAATATCTTCACTCAGAGGGAGGTGAATCTTTGGAGTTCTCCACCCTAGATGGCTGTGTATGCTCAGTCATTGAGTATATTCAAGGCTGAGATCGATAGATATTTGGATATTAAGGGAATCAAGGGATATGGGCATTGTCCAGGAAAGGGGAGTTGAGGTAAAAGATCAGCCATGATCTTATTGAATGGCGGAGCAAGCTCGAAGGGCTGAATGGCCTACTGCTGCTCCTATTTCTTATGTTCTCATGTTCTTACGCTTAACGTCACAAAATGTCCCAAGGAGCTTTACAAGTGTATTAACCAAGGAGATAGTAGGACAGGTGACCAAAAGCTTGGTCAAAGAAGTAGCCTTAAAGGAGGAGACAGAGGTAGACAGACGGAGAGGTTTAGGGAGAGAATTCCAGAGCTGAGGGCCTAGGTGGCTGAAGGCACAACCGCCAATAATGGAGCAAAGAAAATCGCGGATGCGCAAGAGACCAGAATTGGAGGGTTGGAGGATGTTACAAAGATAGACGGGGACAAGGCCATGGAGGGATTTTAAAACAAGGATGAGAATTTTAAAATCAGGGGAAAAGAAGTGTTTGACAGAGAGGGGAAACCAAGTTTTCTGGAGCCAGCGAGAGCAATTGTTTCCTGACTTCTTTGCCCACACTTTCACTGTGGCTCACTTCTGCACGTACATGAAAACTGGTGGACTTTCTTGTTTGAGCACTACGTACTCATGCTGTTTGAGTAATATATATCCGACTTCTCTGGGTATGTGAAATCAATTGAAAATGAGCAGCCAATCAGGGCTAGAAATTCAACTCATTTGCGCCTCCGATTAGCGCCCCCCCCAGAGGATGCTAATATGACGCTAATGAGTTTGCGACCGGGCGCAGCGCTGTTAACGACTCCCGCCGGCGGGAGTTTAGCAGCGGCGCTACGGCTTTGCGCCCCAATCTCCTGCGGCCCGGAGATCGTGACGTCATCGACCGCGCACTTCGCCCCGTTGCACCCGGCCCCAAAATTGACTTTCGGTGAAAACACCAACAGCTGCAGGGGGCGCGGAGCGGGCGGCTGGCCGTTACCGGGGCGACATTTAAAGGCGAGGTGGCCGAGTCAAAAATGTAAACAAAAACCTTACCTTTGTTTTCCCGCACCTGATCCAGCTTCTTTGCGCGGTCCTGGCCGCAATCACTCAGTCCGACGCTCTGCTTGTGCGCCGGGCTGATCGCGTGACACCCCTGCTCCCCGGTGGTCCAGGTAGGACCCTTTGTCTTATGCAGGGTCGGCTGCGTGGGCCCTTCCCTTTAAATGAGGGACGGGCCCCTCGGACGCGGCAACGGTGCACGGCCCAGTGTGCAGCGATGCTGAGGAGTCTGCCCCGTTAGCGCCCCAGGAAGGAAACGGAGTGCTTGGTTTAAGTAAAGTGACCCGAATTTCTGGAGATGGCGGAGACTTCAGTGATACTGAATTTTTTTTCCCGTGAATGTATCCCTTCCCATCCAACCTGGACCTGTGCAGCATCCCTAGTCCAAATCCAAAGCGATGTAATAACATTCACAGCTGGGGCAAATGTTTCAACTCTGAACAGCTATTATTAACCAAACATGTGTTGCTTTGCTTAGTTACAATCTGATTTCATCCAGCAATTATTCTGCTCCAGGGCAGGGCTCCTTGTGCACCCGAGCCTTTACAGAGCATGTCACTGCCACCAGCCAGCCATGTCACAATTCAGCGGTGCACAACTACCAATGTATTGCGTGTATACAAACAGGTATCGCCGGAACAACTGATCACAGATCTGTAATTTACCTAAGAATTACTACTGTTCAAGTGATGCCATCTGTTGTTTCAGCAATATTGGCCTTCACATCATGCTGGAATACCACCAGGAGTTAAAATACATCTTATTACATCAAGTTCAAAAACTATTATAATGCACAAAGCCAACCATTTACAATGTATTGATCAACAAGGCACATTGCACAGGTTCTTCTGTGTGCATAATAGAGCATAGAGTAACTTCATTTAGATTTTGAAATATATCTTCGAGTGTGTCATAAAACAGTAACGCATTGAGGGGTTCAAATTGCTATCTAAACCATCAGGATGATTGATGCCATCTCTACATAAAGCCTTGTACCCAGCCATTTTATTTCACCCACAATGATACTGCACTGTTATTTGACCTGCAGAGGGATTGGAAACAAAACTAAACTTACTTTCACCCATTTGTCAGGGGTAAAATCATCTTTGGCCTGTGAATTTCGGTTGTAATCACCCGCATCCAATCAACCCCCAGAAATGCATCGGTTGCCATAATGGATCAGGTGATTTTTAATTGTCCAAAGTGGCCACCTGAAAGCCTGAATATTTAACAATTAGGGTCTTGCTCTGTAGTGATGTTGCTCGATGAATTGTCCCGCAGTGATATTGCTCTGTTTGCCCTGTAGTGATATTACTCTGTGGTTTGCTCTGTGGTGCTATTTGTAGCGTATAGAAGAACTCCACGAGGCTGAGTAATGTGAGCTAAACTTAGTGTGACCTTAGTCTTCTTTATTACAACTCCAGAGTGCCTCCAAACAACATGGCAGCCAACCTTTTATACTGGCCCTGCACGTGTGTGCAGGTGACCATTAGGACTCCAACAGTCGCGCCCTCTGGTGGCAAGTATTACATAGTTACATACATAATATCACACCTACCAAAGTCTTCGGTACAAGTTATTTACAAATTGAGGCGATCCGGAGCCCTTCGCTCCCTGGTTGATCGTCTAAGTTCAAACCCTGGCGTGTGTGAGCAGGTGACCATTGCTGCACTGCACCGCGGCTGGTCTGACCGGACTGTCAGGAACGGTGGATTCATCCTCGTGACTGACAGCGAGGTCGATTGCTGGTTGGGTGTGTGTTGGTGGATCGTCGATGATGATGTCCTCTTCAAGTCGTTCCTGGTTGTAAATGCAATTTGGTCTGATCTAAATGCTTTCTGCACATTTGGCCATTTAACAGTTTGATTAGAAACACCCTTTTCCCTTCCTTGGCCAAAACAGTGCCAGCAACCCACTTGGGACCATGACCGTAATTCAGGACAAACACAGGGTCGTTAACATCAATGTCACATGAAACAGCCGCGTGATCGTGGTACATGTTCTGCCGGTGTCGCCGGGTTTCCACGTGATCATTAAGACCCGGGTGGACGAGGGAGAGCCTGGTTTTGAGGGCTCTCTTCATTAACAATTCTGCCGGGGGAACCCCGGTGAGCGAGTGGGGGCGCGTCCGGTAACTGAGCAGAATGCGAGACAAGCGGGTCTGCAGGGAGCTGTCCATCACGCGTTTCATGCTCTGCTTGATTGTTTGGACTGCCCGCTCCGCTTGACCGTTAGATGCGGGCTTAAACGGAGCAGACCTGACATGCTTGATGCCATTGTGGGTCATAAACTCGTTGAATTCCGAGCTGGTGAAACACGGTCCATTGTCGCTGACAAGGACGTCGGGCAAGCCATGGGTGGTGAACATGGCCCTGAGGCTTTCAATGGTGGCAGTGGACGTGCTGGATGACATGATTATGCATTCAATCCATAAGCGTCCACAACTACTAAAAACATCTTTCCTGGAAAGGGGCCGACAAAATCTACGTGGATCTTGGACCACGGTTTGGAGAGCCATAACCATAGACTCAGTGGAGCCTACCTTGGTGCATTGCTCAGTTGCGAGCAAGTGTTGCACTGATGCATGCATGACTCCAAGTTCGAGTCAATGCTGGGCCACCAAACATGCGACCTGGCAATTGCCTTCATCATGACAATGCCTGGGTGGGTACTGTGTAGGTCGTGTATAAACGCTTCCCTGCCTTTTTTTTACCAAAACCACGCGATTACCCCATAAGAGACAATCCGACTGGATGGATATTTCATCTTTGCGTCGGTGAAACGGCTTAATTTCATCTTGCATTTCCCTGGGAACGGCCGACCAGTACGCATTTAGGACGCAACTCTTTACTAATGATAGCACAGAATCCTGACTGGTCCAGGTCCTGATCTGGCGAGCTGTGATGGGTGACCCCTTGCTCTCAAAAGCATCCATGACCCATAGCTGCGCCATTTCAACCCAAGTGGTGGGTAATGGTAGCCAGCTGAGAGCATCGGCACAGTTTTCAGTGCCTGGTCTGTGGCGGATAACATAGTCATAAGCGGATAATGTTAGTGCCCATCTTTGGATGCGGGACGAAGCATTGGTGTTTATACCTTTGCTCTCTGAAAACAGCGAAATGAGCGGCTTGTGGTCAGTTTCAAGCTCAAACCGACGTTCAACTAGGTATTGGTGCATTTTCTTAACCCCATATACACATGTTAATGCCTCTTTCTCGACCATACTATAGGCTCTGTCAGCCTTAGACAGACCTCTTGATACGTATGCAACCGGTTGGAGGTTGCCCGATACATTGTTTTGCTGTAACACACAGCTGACCCCGTACAATGAGGCATCACAAGCTAGCACTAAACATTTACATGGGTCATAGTGTACAAGTAACTTATTTGAACATAGCAGGTTCTTGGTCTTCTCAAAGGCTGTGTCTTGAGACTTGCCCCAAACCCAGTCGTCACTGATGTCCGAGGGGTAACATTTGCGAAAGCAGTTCGGGAGTGTTTAAACTAATATGACAGGGGGATGGGAGCCTATGCAGTGAGGCAGGGCAAAGTAATATGGAGTCAGAAACAGAGGGTAGAAAGGTAAAAAGCAATAGTGGAAGGCCGAGTAAACAAAGGCAAGAAACAAAAAGGGCCACACTACATCATAATTCTAAAAGGACAAAGGGTGTTAAAAAAACAAGCCTGAAGGCTTTGTGTCTTAATGCAAGGAGTATCCGTAATAAGGTGGATGAATTAACTGTGCAAATAGGTGTTAACAGATATGATGTGGTTGGGATTACAGAGACGTGGCTCCAGGATCATTAGAGCTGGGAACTCAACATCCAAGGGTATTCAACATTCAGGAAGGATAGAATAAAAGGAAAAGGAGGTGGGGTAGCATTTCTGGTTAAAGAGGAGATTAATGCAATAGTTAGGAAGGACATTAGCTTGGATGATGTGGAATCTATATGGGTGGAGCTGCAGAACACCAAAGGGCAAAAAACGTTAGTGGGAGTTGTGTACAGACCTCCAAACAGTAGTAGTGATGTTGGGGAGGGCATCAAACAGGAAATTAGGGGTGCATGCAATAAAGGTGCAGCAGTTATCATGGATGACTTTAATATGCATATAGATTGGGCTAACCAAACTAGAAGCAATACGGTGGAGGAGGATTTCCTGGAGTGCATAAGGGATGGTTTTCTAGACCAATATATCGAGAAGCCAACTAGGGGGGAGGCCATCTTAGACTGGGTGTTGTGTAATGAGAGAGGATTAATTAGCAATCTCGTTGTGTGAGGCCCCTTGGGGAAGAATGACCATAATATGGTGGAATTCTACATTAGGAGGGAGAATGAAACAGTTAATTCAGAGACCATGGTCCAGAACTTAAAGAAGGGTAACTTTGAAAGTATGAGGCGTGAATTGGCTAGGATAGATTGGCGAATGATACTGAAGGGATTGACTGTGGATGGACAATGGCAGACATTTAGAGACCGCATGGATGAACTACAACAATTGTACGTCCCTGTCTGGCGTAAAAATAAAAAAGGGAAGGTGGCTCAACCGTGGCTATCAAGGGAAATCAGGGATAGTATTAAAGCCAAGGAAGTGGCATACAAATTGGCCAGAAATAGCAGCGAACCCGGGGACTGGGAGAAATTTAGAACTCAGCAGAGGAGGACAAAGGGTTTGATTAGGGCAGGGAAAATAGAGTATGAGAGGAAGCTTGCAGGGAACATTAAGGCGGATTGCAAAAGCTTCTATAGATAAGTAAAGAGAAAAAGGTTAGTAAAGACAAATGTAGGTCCCCTGCAGTCAGAATCAGGGGAAGTCATAACGGGGAACAAAGAAATGGCAGACCAATTGAACAAGTACTTTGGTTCGGTATTCACTAAGGAGGACACAAACAACTTTCCGGATACAAAAGGGGTCAGAGGGTCTAGTAAGGAGAAGGAACTGAGGGAAATCCTTATCAGTCGGGAAATTGTGTTGGGGAAATTGATGGGATTGAAGGCCAATAATCCCCAGGGTCTGATGGACTGTATCCCAGGGTACTTAAAGAGATGGCCTTGGAAATAGCGGATGCATTGACAGTCATTTTCCAACATTCCATAGACTCTGGATCAGTTCCTATGGAGTGGAGGGTAGCCAATGTAACCCCACTTTTTAAAAAAAGGAGGGAGAGAGAAAACAGGGAATTATAGACCGGTCAGCCTGACATCGGTAGTGGGAAAAATGATAGACTCAATTATTAAGGATGTCATAGCAGCACATTTGGAAAGAGGTGACATGATAGATCCAAGTCAGCATGGATTTGTGAAAGGGAAATCATGCTTGACAAATCTTCTGGAATTTTTTGAGGATGTTTCCAGTAGAGTGGACAAGGGAGAACCAGTTGATGTGGTGTGTTTGGACTTTCAGAAGGCTTTCGACAAGGTCCCACATAAGAGATTAATGTGCAAAGTTAAAGCACATGGGATTGGGGGTAGTGTGCTGACATGGATTGAGAACTGGTTGTCAGACAGGAAGCAAAGAGTAGGAGTAAATGGGTACTTTACAGAATGGCAGGCAATGACTAATGGGGTACCGCAAGGTTCTGTGCTGGGGCCCCAGCTGTTTACATTGTACATTAATGACTTAGACGAGGTAGTATCTCCAAATTTGCGGATGACACTAAGTTGAGTGGCAGTGTGAGCTGCGAGGAGGATGCTATGAGGCTGCAGAGCGACTTGGATAGGTTAGGTGAGTGGGCAAATGCATGGCAGATGAAGTATAATGTGGATAAATGTGAGGTTATCCACTTTGGTGGTAAAAACAGAGAGACAGACTATTATCTGAATGGTGACAGATTAGGAAAAGGGGAGGTGCAACGAGACCTGGGTGTCATGGTACATCAGTCATTGAAGGTTGGCATGCAGGTACAGCAGGCAGTTAAGAAAGCAAATGGCATGTTGGCCTTCATAGCAAGGGGATTTGAGTACAGAGGCAGGGAGGTGTTACTACAGTTGTACAGGGCCTTGGTGAGGCCACACCTGGAGTATTGTGTACAGTTTTGGTCTCCTAACTTGAGGAAGGACATTCTTGCTATTGAGGGAGTGCAGCGAAGGTTCACCAGACTGATTCCCGGGATGGCGGGACTGACATATCAAGAAAGACTGGATCAACTGGGCTTGTATTCACTGGAGTTCAGAAGAATGAAAGGGGATCTCATAGAAATGTTTAAAATTCTGACGGGTTTAGACAGGTTAGATGCAGGAAGAATGTTCCCAATGTTGGGGAAGTCCAGAACCAGGGGACACAGTCTAAGGATAAGGGGTAAGCCATTTAGGACCGAGATGAGGAGAAACGTCTTCGCCTAGAGAGTGGTGAACCTGTGGAATTCTCTACCACAGAAAGTTGTTGAGGCCAATTCACGAAATATATTCAAAAAGGAGTTAGATGTAGTCCTTACGACTAGGGGGATCAAGGGGTATGGCGAGAAAGCAGGAATGGGGTACTGAAGTTGCATGTTCAGCCGTGAACTCATTGAATGGCGGTGCAGGCTCGAAGGGCCGAATGGCCTACTCCTGCACCTATTTTCTATGTTTCTATGTTTCTATGTTTCACCCTTACGTAGCAACATGTGCAAAGGCTCTAACAATGTGCTCAACCTGGGTGGAAAGTCATCAAAATAGTTGAGGAGTCCCAGGAACAGACCCAGCTCCGTCACATTTTGTGGTCTGGGTGCATGCTTGCTGGCCTCAGTCTTTGAGTCCGTGGGCCTGATGCTATCTGCTGCAATCTTACTCCCCAAAAATTCAATTTCTGGCACCAGGAAAACACACTTGGAGCGTTTCAGCCTGAGACCCATTCTGTCTAGGCAACTTCGAACCTCTTCCAGGTTGTATAGGTGTTCGATGGTGTCATGACCAGTGATCAGGATATCGTCTTGAAACTCAACGGTGCGCTGAACAGATTTCAACAAACTCTCCATGTTTCTCTGGAAAATGGCTGCAGCTGAGCGAATCCCAAAAGGGCACCTGTGGTATACAAACAGTCCTTTGTGTGTGTTGATGCACGTCAGTCTTTTCGAAGATTCAGCCAGCTCCTGTGTCATGTAGGTGGAGGTTAGGTCCAACTTGGTGAATGACTTCCCCCCCGCTAACATTACGAACAGATCATCCGCCTTGCGCAGTGGGTACTGGTCCTGTAGTGAGACTCGGTTAATCGTTATCTTGTAGTCTCCGCAGATTCTGACCATGCCATCGCTTTACAACACCGGAACAATTGGACTGGCCCACTCGTTGAATTCGACTGGCGATATGATTCCTTCGCGTTGGAGTCTGTCCAGTTCGATCTCAACTTTCTCCCTCATCATGTACGGAACCGCCTGAGCCTTGTGATGGACGGGCCGGGCATCGGAGCCGAGGTGGATCTGTACCTTGACGCCTGTGAAGTTGCCGATGCCTGGTTCGAATAGCGAGGGAAACTTGCTCAGCACTTGAGCACACGAGGCGTCATCCACTGAAGATAGTGTTTTGATGTCGTTCCAATTCCACTGAATCTTTTCTAGCCAGCTTCTGCCGAACAGCGTTGGGCCATTGCCTGGAACAATCCACAATGATAGGTCACACACAGCTCCATCATACGATACCTTCACTGCCGCACTTCCAATGACTGGTATGAGCTCTTTGGTGTAGGTACGCAGCTTTGCATTAATCGGGCTCAGTTTGGGCCTTTGTGTTTTATTGCCCCACAATTTCTCGAAAGCCTTCTGGCTCATTATTGACTCGTACCCGTGTCCAACTCCATGGATACTGGAACTCTATTTAATTTGACTTTCAGCATTATAGGAGGGCTCTTGGTGGTAAAGGTATGTACCCCATACACTTGTTCCTCGGGTTGAGTTGCCTATGCTGTGTGATCCGCGTCGGATCGATCATCCTCTACCACGTGGTATGTCGCAGAACGTTTGCACATTCGCTGGAGGTGCCCCATCATTCCGCAGCCTTAGCACACGTAGTGCTTGAATCGACATTGATGGGTCCGATGATTACCCCCGCATCGCCAACACGGTGCTAATGGATTCACATTCACCCCCGATGGCGAACTCTGAGTCATCACAGGTCTTGCAGCCGCAGACGTACAGGCCCTGCCATACGCAGTTCGGCCTGCTAGTGACGTCATTTTATGCACGGCACTTGTTGGTGAGCCTCGATGTTGAGAAGATATCTGTTTGGTGTTATTGTCCGTGGCCATGCATGCCTGGGCGATCGCGATGGCTCTGCTCAGGTCTAGGATTTCGGCAGCCAGCAGCTTTCGAAGAATGACCTCGTGGCTGATGCCCATCACAAAAAAGTCCTGCAGCATTTACCGCAATGCAACTCCAAAATCACACGGTCCCGCAAGGCATCTCAGGTTGACGACATAATTCGCCACGTCCTGGCCCCCGGAGCGATGATGCGTGTAAAAACGATACCTGGCCATGAGGATACTCTCCTTCGGCTTAAGGTGGTCCTGAACCAGCGTGCACAGCTCTGTATATTCCTTCTCCATTGGTTTTGTCGGTGCGAGCAGATTCTTGATGAGGCGTATATTTTAGGCCCACAGACAGTGAGGAGAACTGTCCTGCATTTGACCACGTTAGTGTCTCCTTCCAGCTCGTTGGCCATGACGTACTGGTCGAGACGCTCGACGAAGGCTTCCCAATCATCACCCTCTACGAATCTCTCGAATATTCCAACGACAGCCATGTTTGCATGAAGGTTCGCATTCTGTTACTCATCGCCAGTTGTTGTGTATAGAAGAACTCCACGAGGCTGAGTACTGTGAGCTAAACTTAGTGTGACCTTAGTCTTCTTTATTACAACTCCAGAGTGCCTAAACAACATGGCAGCCAACCTTTTATACTGGCCCTGCACGTGTGTGCAGGTGACCATTAGGACTCCAACAGTCGCACCCTCTGGTGGCAAGTATTACATAGTTACATACATAACAATATTGCTCTGTGATTTGTCCTGTGGTGATATTGCTGTTTGATTTGTTCCGTAGTGATATTGCTCTGTGAATAGACACACCAACGTCGGTGTTCTCGCTCAGAACAACATTCCCAGCATCGAAGCATTGACCACACACGACCAGCTCCATTGGGCGGGCCACATCGTCCGCATGCTCGGCACGAGACTCCCTAAACAAGCGCTCTACTCGGAACTCCTACACGGCAAGCGAGCCCCAGGTGGGCAGAGGAAATACTTCAAGGACATCCTCAAACTCTCCTTAATAAAATGTAACATCCCCACCAGCACCTTGGAGTCCCTGGCCAAAGACAGCCCAAAGTGGAGGAAGAGCATCCGGGAGGGCGCTGAGCACCTCGAGTCTCGTCGCCGAGAGCATGCAGAAAACAAGCGCAGGCAGCGGAAGGAGCGTGCGGCAAACCAGACTCCCCACCCACCCTTTCCTTCAACCACTCTCTGCCCCACCTGTGGTAGAGACTGTAATTCCCGTATTGACCTGAGAACACACTTTTAAAGTGGAAGCAAGTCTTCCTCGATTTCAAGGGATTACCTATGATGATGAGTGATATTGCTCTGCGAATTGTCCTGTGGTGATATTGCTCTGTGATTTGTCCTGTGGTGATAATGCTCTGTGAATTGTCCTGTGGTGATAATGCTCTGTAAATTGCCCTGTGGTGATATTGCTCTGTGAATTGCCCTGTGGTGAGAATGCTCTGTGAATTGCCCTGTGGTGATATTGCTCTGTGAATTGTCCTGTGGTGATATTGCTCTGTGAATTGTCCTGTGGTGATATTGCTCTGTGAATTGTCCTGTGGTGATATTGTTCTGTGAATTGTCCTGTGGTGATATTGTTCTGTGAATTGCCCTGTGGTGATATTGCTCTGTGAATTGTCCTGTGGTGATAATGCTCTGTGAATTGTCCTGTGGTGATAATGCTCTGTGAATTGTCCTGTGGTGATATTGCTCTGTGAATTGTCCTGTGGTGATAATGCTCTGTGAATTGCCCTGTGGTGATAATGCTCTGTGAATTGCCCTGTGGTGATAATGCTCTGTGAATTGTCCTGTGGTGATATTGTTCTGTGAATTGTCCTGTGGTGATATTGCTCTGTGAATTGCCCTGTGGTGATAATGCTCTGTGAATTGTCCTGTGGTGATAATGCTCTGTGAATTGCCCTGTGGTGATAATGCTCTGTGAATTGTCCTGTGGTGATATTGCTCTGTGAATTGTCCTGTACTGATATTGCTCTGTGAATTGTCCTGTGCTGATATTGTTCTGTGAATTGCCCTGTGGTGATAATGCTCTGTGAATTGCCCTGTGGTGATAATGCTCTGTGAATTGCCCTGTGGTGATGATGCTCTGTGAATTGCCCTGTGGTGATAATGCTCTGTGAATTGTCCTGTGGTGATAATGCTCTGTGAATTGTCCTGTGGTGATATTGCTCTGTGAATTGTCCTGTGGTGATAATGCTCTGTGAATTGCCCTGTGGTGATAATGCTCTGTAAATTGCCCTGTGGTGATATTGCTCTGTGAATTGTCCTGTGGTGATAATGCTCTGTGAATTGTCCTGTGGTGATAATGCTCTGTGAATTGTCCTGTGGTGATATTGCTCTGTGATTTGTCCTGTGGTGATAATGCTCTGTGAATTGTCCTGTGGTGATAATGCTCTGTGAATTGTCCTGTGGTGATATTGCTCTGTGAATTGTCCTGTGGTGATAATGCTCTGTGAATTGCCCTGTGGTGATAATGCTCTGTGAATTGTCCTGTGGTGATAATGCTCTGTGAATTGCCCTGTGGTGATAATGCTCTGTGAATTGCCCTGTGGTGATAATGCTCTGTGAATTGCCCTGTGGTGATAATGCTCTGTGAATTGTCCTGTGCTGATATTGTTCTGTGAATTGCCCTGTGGTGATAATGCTCTGTGAATTGCCCTGTGGTGATAATGCTCTGTGAATTGTCCTGTGCTGATATTGTTCTGTGAATTGTCCTGTGGTGATAATGCTCTGTGAATTGCCCTGTGGTGATAATGCTCTGTGAATTGTCCTGTGGTGATATTGCTCTGTGAATTGTCCTGTGGTGATATTGCTCTGTGAATTGTCCTGTGGTGATATTGAATTAGAAGTTAAAAGGAAAAAAGGATACTCATTTCATCCTTTTATCGAGATAGACAATCAGGCTGCTTCAAACAAAATGCCCGCACCCGATCGTTGCTTCCTGGTCCCAAAACTCAATAGGCAGAGCTGCACATGCAATGTCATGTACTTCATCCACTGCGATTTTCTTTGGATGTAAAACACAATCCATTGACTAGTGTATGGAAAAGAGCCAAAGACCGTTAGCCTGCTGTCTGGATAGTAATCTATTCGGGGGGAAAAAAAAGCTGTGTAATTTTGTTAAGCATTTAAAAACTAATAAATGTAAACTGAGAACATTTGTACTTAAACGTTTCATTGGATTTTATGACCATATTTAATTCTATGGCAAAATAAACGTACACAGTGTTCCTGCCCAAAAATGCAGAAGGCTCATGCAACGTGCTTGCCTGCCTTCCCTTAGCAACTTTATTTACACGGCTGGAGTTCGTGAATTGTTACAACGACAAATAGCTACTTAGCAGAATATTTTTGGACCATTAAGTTCACTAGCCTCAGGTCACAGCTGGACTGCATCCAATGTGTTTCTAATCCACTACTTAGTTTATGGACTTTTTAAGATCATTTGAAAGAATCCATTTTTATGTGGCATGGACTGTATGCGCTGGAAAACAGAAAGGCTTGTGTGATGTCCCAGAGGTACAGCTCCCCACTGTTTTATCTGCAAGGGCTGTGGCCATGGTAGCAGTGGGATGAAGCATTCTGTTCAATGTGCTGGTCGAAAGTCACTCACAGGGTCCCTCACCATCTATTTAAATTAAAAGGAAAGAACTTGCATTTATATAGTACCTTTCACAACCAATTAATTTCTCCTGAAGTGTGGTCGCTGCTTGTTTTGTAGGTAAACGCAGCAGCCAATTGTCACACAGCAAAGAGCCACGAGATGAAGGACCAGTTCATTTGTTTTGGTGGTGTTGGTTGAGGGATGAAGGTTCATCTCCGCTGCTCTTCAAGTAGTACTGCTTTAAACGTTCACCTGAGCAGGTAGGTCCACAGTTTAACAGCTCATCCCGTAGACAGCAGCTCCAACCACGCTGGACTCCCTCACTACTGCAGTAAATGGTCAGCCCAGACACAATGCTCAAACCCTGGAGTGGGCTTGAGCCCATGACCTACTGGCACTTGGGTGAGATTTTAAGCGGCTGTGGATTTTGGGCCTTCCCAAGTCAGGTGCGCTCTTTGGCTGCCTAAAAAAAAGGACCAGTTAAAGTGGCAACAGGTGGGAATTGAGCAGGAACGGAGCAGTAAGATTCCTGAGGCAATTTTAACTGTGCAACTGCACCAGTCCCGCCAGGCAGGGCGGATTAAAATTGCCCCCTTGATTGTCTGGGCACATGCCCAGTCTCAGTTAAAAGAGTTAAAATAATATCCTAATAAAGTGTAATCACCATCATAGGCAGTCCCTCGAAGCGAGGATGACTTGCTTCCATGCCAAAAAGGGATGAGTTCACAGGTGTTTCAATGAAGGACCTAATCTTCCAGATCCCGAACTACATCATAAAGGGTGGAAGATGCCTGTGCGTGGATTTTTTTAACGTGTGGTGGCCGTTGCACACCAGCCACCACACGGGCTTGACAGAGTTAGGTCTTGGTCCAGTGGCAGGGATTACCCAAGACTAACTGGAGACCAGCTCTGCTGCACAGACCGAGCGCGCACACATATCGCAGTGTGAGCTGGCCCGTGCTGCCCCTGGACCCTTGCCTCTTCTGGGCCCCAGATTCACGCCTCTCCTGGGCCCCGGTCACTTCTCTCTACGGACTCTTGCCGCTCCTTCGCCCCTCCTGTTGTACCTGCCCGCACTGCAATCAGCGACCTGGCTCCGTCGCCCTCCTGCAGCAGCACGCGCTGCTCCCTGCAGTGGTATGCCGCCGTACGCTGCTCTCTTCAATGTCCCCGGCCTGCGGCCAGTGGAGGGAGCAGCATGCGGCGGCCCAGCCCGGAAAACGGCATGGTCCCGGCCTGCAAGACCATCCTAATAAAGTGTAATCCAATGGGTCTGGAGACTGAAACCATTATATAAATACATCGGCCCTCAACTTACATGGGGCCCTCCCCAATCTGCTGCCATAAATTCAGCAGAAACTCAGTGAAAACCCTGGAGAAAATGCGCAAACAACCGTTTATAGCCGTTTGCACTGTTTCTTCAGGGGTTCTGCTGATCTGCTACAGGGCAATCCCCACCGAGGTGACAGGCGATCATATCCAACTGTAACCTGGTTGTCACATAACTGCATCTCCAGCAAGCTAGATATCTTCACCAGAATGGCAAAGCCCATCAGTGCTCACCAAAACTCTCTGCTAGAAGGAATGTAGAAAATGTCTTGGAAACCTTTTAGCAAAAGAAATCCATATGAATATGATGATTGCAAACCAATATTTACATGGAAATAACATTGTAAATATGATAGATTGAGGACTTTACCACATGCATGGTGTGGGTTCCAGGGTGCCTCATGGTTTCCCCTTGGCATATGCTACAACCATTTTAATGCAAACCCGTTCCACCAACAAAAAGGCCACATGTTGCTTACAACTGTCCAGTTGAAAACACCAGGGCGGCAGAGGACTAACACCAGCTGTACCATTTTTCTCACTTGCCCCAGCTTTCTTCCAGGATTGTGTTCTTGCCGTGCAAGAATAGCGTGAGAAATGTCCGAAGTACATGACACAGCACAGAATCAGGCAATTCAGCCCAACTTGTCTTTATCTGTGTTTATGCTCCACACGAGGCTCCTTCCACTACAATTACCTCTCCCCCCACCCTGCCTCCCCCCCATCTCTCTCTATTCCCTTCTCCCTCCCATCCATGGTATCAGCTTCAACCACTCAATGTGGCAGTGAGTTCCACATTCTCACCATTCTCTAAAAGAATTTAGGAGGAGATTCTTTACACAGTCAATTTATTACTTGTTGAACTTCAACCAAAAGGACAAAAATGCGTAATATTTACATGGGATTACATTACAACAGTGACTCCACTCCAAAAGTACTTCATTGACTGTAAAGCGCTTTGCGATGTCCGGTGATCGTGAAAGGCACTATAGAAATCCAAGTCTTTCTTTCTTTACATCGGATATACAGCACAGAAACAGGCCATTTAGCCCAACCAGTCCATGCCGGCGTTTATGTTCCACTCAAGCCTCCTCCCGTCTTTCCTCATCTAACTCTATCAGCATAACCCTCTATTTCCTTCTCCCTCATATGCTTGTCTAGCCTCCCCTTAAATGCATCTATACTAGTCGCTTCAACCACTCCCTGTGGTAGCGAGTTCCACATTCTCACCACTCTGGGTAAAGACCTTTCTTCTGAATTCCCGACTTGATTTCTTGGTGACTATCTTATATTGATGGCCTCTAGTTTTGCTCTTCCCCACCAGGGAGCTCTCGTCTAATTGTATTCCTAGCATGCTAAGGAATGAAGTAGTTGTCTGAGGCAGTGAAGCCATGCATTGACACAGTGACTGTGCATCTACTTTATAGTGTGTATTCCACCCTGTAGCTAACGGCCAAGCCAGCTGCCAGACAGTCAGCACAGTTGCACTGACTGGCTGTTATTTTAGTATCAGCCTTCTTTTATAGCTGCTGCAAATCACCAATGAAACATTTGCAAATCATAATGCAAAAAAATAAATTGCACGCAAGGACCACAACAAAAACATGTGGTACAAATGGAACACATGTGGGTCCAGAGGTGAATCATGAAAAATAAATCGCTCATGAAACAAGGCAGAATAAGTCTTGCAATAGTTTATTTTTCCTAATCCATTGGGGGCCAGCATGTATACTTTCAATTTTTACTGTGTGAGCTAGTAAGAATCATTAGACACAGCAAGGCTGGTTCCTCCGATGTCTCAGTGGGTTTATCCAGTGATCAGGAGAATCGCACCCACTCTGAAGGTGCACCCACCTCAGTCTCTGCTGGGGTGAACCGATCACGGCCGGGGCAGCGAGTAGGCGCGCTGCGCCTGGTCTCAGCGCCCCTAGGTTAGGGATGGCAAATCTGCTCCACGACTCCTGCTCCTGACCACTGCCCAGTCACCGTTGCTAAAAGCGCACGTGTGCGGACATCGGAGGAGAGCGGGATCAGGCTGAGCATGAACGCAGTCAGGTAGTTTGTTGGCACTCACGTTTAAAAAATGGAGGCTTGGATAAGGTGCCTGAGGCTGAACAGCACATCATGGGACGCCATCCCACTCCAGGGACTTGAGCACATAAATCCAGGCTGACACTCCAGTGCATGTGCTGAGGGAGCACTGCACTGTCGGAGGTGCCGTCTTTCGGATGAGACGTTAAACCGAGGCCCCGCCTGCTCTCTCAGGTAGATGTAAAAGATCCAATGGCAAGAAAAGCAGGGGAGTTATCCCCGGTGTCCTGGTCAATATTTATCCCTCAATCAACATAACAAAAACAGATTGTCTGATCATTATCACATTGCTGTTTGTGGGAGCTTGCTGTGCACAAATTGGCTGCCACGATTCCCACATTACAACAGTGACTACACTCCAAAAGTACTTCATTGGCTGTAAAGAGCTTTGAAACGTCCGGTGGTCGTGAAAGGCGCTATATAAATGTAAGTCTTTCTTTCTTTTTATGGAACTGGATGGTTCAATGGGCTGACGCGGTAGAAACAAACATTTTTTTTTTTTAAATCATTTTTGGTGTTTATATAGAAGATAGATGATGGGACTTTGGCAAAAGAACCAAAGGCGACACGAGAAAAAGCTTTTTTACGCAGCAAGTGGTTGGGATCCGGATTGCACTGGCTGAAAGGCTGGCGGAGGCACTCAATCATATCATTCAAAAGGCAGTTAGATAAGTATCTGAAGGGAAAAAAATTGCAGGGCCACGGGGAAAGGGTAGGGGGAGTGGGACTAGCTGAGAGCCGGTACGACAGGCCGAATGGCCTTCTTCCTTGCTGCAATTATTCTATGATTCTATTCTATGACCGAGTGGCTTAACAAGAAAATAACCAATAACCACATGGTGTTGGGGTTAAGGCCCTTAAGACTGAAGGTGTTATGTATGTAACTATATAATACTTGCCACCAGAGGGCACTACTGTTGGAGTCCTAATGGTCACCTGCACACACGTGCAGGGCCAGTATAAAAGGTTGGCTGCCATGTTGTTTAGGCACTCTGGAGTTGTAATGAGGAAGACTAAGGTCACACTAAGTTTAGCTCACAGTACTCAGTTTCGTGGAGTTCTTCTATACATAATAGAAGGCAGGTGTGATATGCAGAATTAGCGATTCATTCCTCCATTTATTTCCAGTCCCCACTGTGCTTATTTATGTTGTACATCCGACTAATTTCACAAGGTTGTTATACCTTAAAGACCAAAGTGTAATGGCTTTATCCTTGGGGAGTTCTCATTGTGGCAGGGTCAGCAACGGGGCCTATCCTCGGGTGGGCAACCCACCTGCCTGATTCAGGTAACAGGCCCCTTTTCATTTGGAAGTGAGGGTGTTCTAGGACCCCCCTCGATTGCTATTTTGGGTAGGAGCTGGTCAGAGCCAGCCCAGGGCAAGCTTCAATCAGTCCCCACTGGCGACGGAAGGGAAGAGGCCCCAGTGGAGGCGAGTCTTGAATTATTTCTGTGGGCTTCAGAGGATCAGGAGTGCAGCTCCCGGGGGGAGCACAAAAATAACCTGGACCCCCGCCCTCTGCCACCGCGGCCCGTTTCCCTTTGCCAAATCTGCCGAGCCGGGTCGGAATGCCTGCTGGCGCCCTGCAGCTCGCCTTGTGAATGTAAATGAAGCCGAAGCCACAAGATCACTGACTGACTGACCCTCACTGACTGACCATCCCTGACTGGCCCATTGCCGCCCGAGTGTCAAAATAGGACCTATTGTGTGATATCATATTGCTGCAGTGACGTCCTAACTGTAGATCTAATGCTTTGATTTCCAGTGTAACTGTCCCACACAAGTGTTAAATGCACATTAATGGATTAAGCAAAGAGAGCTGAAGTTCGCAGCTTCATAAGTGTAAAAGTAAACCACTCAAAAAAAAATCAGGCAGGAAAAGTGCTTAAGTCAGCAAAGCAGCTTTAAATAAACATTCTGCACAGAAAACACTTTGCTGGACAAATGTAAAACAATACTCTGTTTGCACAGTTTAAATCCAATGATCCCAAATTAATTTGATCTCCCTCCGCGTTTGCAGAGCACCCCAGCACCACAGCAGTACAACTTATTGGCCCATATTATTTTGCAGTCCCATGCATACATTGTGCTCAACATGTGAGACAGAACACCAGCAGAGGTTCAAATAAGGCCGCTTGTCAATGTGCCAGCACAGGGTTGGCACTGCAGGCTGTGCTTTTGTTCTCGGCAGAGAACGGAGCAAACAGTTGTACCATTCGATGATGCAATGTAGTTCAGCAGCAGCTACAGGGCTGCCATAAATCGGAGCTTTCAGGTGTCAAGTAACTGGGACACCACGGGGGGCGAAATTGCGTGTCGACACCGATTGGGGGCGGTAACCGTTCCGAGACCGGACATTCTGCACCCCGGCGCACAAGTCCCGCCCCGGAAGCAGAAGTGTGGTTACCGGCTCTGACAGGAAGTGGAGCGCAATGACGCGCGCTCTCGGAGCGGGATGTGGGGGGGGTGCGCTATGCAGGCACATCGCGGAGCGCTGATGCGTTTCAACACCCCTCACCTTCCGTTAAAGGGGAGGGACGCTGCGAGCTCTGCAGGCTTTTTGATGGGCCACCGGGGATGCCGCAGCCCGGCATCGAAACGGAATGCTGGGCTGCACAAACGCGGCCCGGCCAACGCAACATCGGTGGACAAAGGACCGACCGGTGAGTCGGAGAAAATAAATGGCACAGCGCCCCTTTAACTTTTTCCCCGCGAGCGGATACCAGCCCGGCTCGTGACCCATGAGGTTGGCGCTGACTTCGCCCACGGCAGCCTCATGGGATGCTGCCCAATTTCTGCCGCGGGACGGAAATGGGTTGCCGTGATCGGCGATGGGGTGCTACCAGTGGGGGCACGGTCCTTTCCTTCAGAGACTTATCCAATTCCGATTTGAGGTGTCTATTGTATATGGTCCACGTCTCTGAGCCATACAGGAGGGCGGGGATCACTACAGCCCTGTAGACCATGAGCTTGGTGCCAGATTTGAAGGCCCGATATTCGAACACGCTCTTCCTCAGGCGGCCGAAGGCTGCGCTGGCGCACTGGAGGCGGTGTTGAACATCATCATCGAAGTCTGCCCTTGCGGATAATAGGTGGGTGGGTGGACACCTCAAATCGCTGGAGAAATACCACCAACGATGTCTCCGCAAGATCCTGCAAATCCCCTGGGAGGACAGACACACCAAGGTTAGTGTCCTCGATCAGGCCAACATCCCCAGCATCAAAGCACTGACCACAGTCGTTGGGCTCCGTTGGGCGGGCCACATTGTTCACATGCCCGACACAAGACTCCCAAGGCAAGCGCTCTACTCGGAACTCCTACACGGCAAGCGAGTCCCAGGTGGGCAGAGGAAACATTTCAAGCACACCCTCAAAGCTTCCTTGATAAAGTGCAACATCCCCACCGACATTTGGGGGCCCCTGGCCAAAGATAGCCCTAAGTGGAGGAAGAGCATCCGGGAGGGCGCTGAGCACCTCGAGTCTCGTCGCCGAGAGCATGCAGAAAGCAAGCGCAGGCAGCGGAAGGAGCGTGCGGCAAACCAGACACCCCACCCTTTCCTCCAACCACTGTCTGTCTCACCTGTGACAGAGACTGTAATTCCCATATTGGACTGTTCAGTCACCTAAGAACTCATTTTTAGAGTGGAAGCAAGTCTTCCTCGATTTCGAGGAACTGCCTATGATGGTGATATCTAATTCCCTTTTGAAAGACACAACTGAATCTACCTCCACCACCCTTTCAGGCATTACATTCCAGATCATAACTACTTGCTACGTAAAAAGTTTTTCCTCATGTCGCCTTTGAATCTTCTGCTAATCACTTTATCTCTAGGTCCTCTGGTTCTCAATTGGCCTCAAATATGATTATTAAGAGCATTTACAAAGTTGTTACAGCACAGAAACAGGCTTTTCGGCCCAACAGGTCCTTGCTGGTGTTTATGCTCCACACGAGCCTCCTCCCACCCACCTTCATCTTAACCCAACGACATATCCTTCGATTCCTTTCTCTCTCATGTATTTATCTGGCTTCCCCTTGAATGCATCTACACTATTCACCTCAACTGCACCCTGTGGTAGCGAGTTCTACATTCTGACCACTCTCCGTGTAAAGAAGTTTCTCCTGAATTCCCTATTGTGACAATCTTACATTTATGGCCACGAGTTCTGGTCTCGGCCGCAAGTGGAAACATCCGCTCTACGTCTACCCTATCCCCAGGGCATGATAGTCTGCATCCCAGAGTACTTAAGGAAGTGGCCCTAGAAATAGTAGATGCATTAGTGGTCATTTTCCAACAGTCTATCGACTCGGGATCAGTTATTATGGATTGGAGGGTAGCTAGTGTAAACCCACTTTTTAAAAAAGGAGGGAGAGAGAAAACAAGGAACTATAGACCGGTTAGCCTGACATTGTTGGTGGGGAAAATGCTGGAATCAATTATAAAGATGTAATAGCAACGCATCTGGAAAATAGTGACAGGATCGGTCCAAGTCAGCATGGATTTATGAAAGAGAAATCATGCTTGGCAAATCTTCTAAAGTTTTTTGAGGATGTAACTAGTAGAGTGGATAAGGGAGAACCAGTGGATGAGGTGTATTTGGACTTTCAAAAGGCTTTGACAAGGTCCCACACAAGAGATTGGTGTGCAAAATTAAGACACATGGTATTGGGGGCAATGTATTGACGTGGATAGAGAACTGGTTGGCAGACAGGAAGCAAAGAGTGGGAGTAAATGGGTTCTTTTCAGAATGGCAGGCAGTCACTAGTGGGGTGCTGTAGGGTTCAGTGTTGGGACCCCAGCTATTTACAATATACATTAATGATTTAGACGAAGGAATTGAAGGTAATATCTCCAAGTTTGCAGATGACACTAAGCTGGGTGGCAGTACAAGCTGCGAGGATGATGCTAAGAGGCTGCAGGGTGACTTGGACAGGTTCGGTGAAAGGGAAAATGCATGGCAGATGCAATACAATGTGGATAAATGTGAGGTGATCCACTCTGTTGGCAAAAACAGGAAGGCAGATTATTATCATGTCATGTATTTCACCATCTTGCAATGACTATAACTCATGCATACTGTACCTGTACCTTTGTAATGCACACCCTGACCACAGGGAGTGAGCTCCTCACCTGGGCTTCCAGGTATAAAAGGGGAGGTTCCACCCAGGATCAAGACTCTTCAGTCCTGGAAATAAAGTGAAGGTCACAGAGTGGCCGTGTCTGATATATCCATGCCTCGTGTGAGTTTGTAACAAGGTGCAGAGACATTACATCTGGTGACGAGAATCGGGAATCACCGAACCACGAGGATGGTCACTCGTGGCACAGAGGAACGCTACTGTGTGGGTGAGGACTGGGACGACTTTGTGGAAAGACTCCAGCAGAGCTTTGTCACAAAGGACTGGCTGGAGGAGGCAGCGGCTGACAAGCGGAGGGCGCATCTACTGACCAGCTGTGGTCCACAGACATATGTGCTGATGAAAGACCTGCTCGCACCCCAAAAGCCAGCAGACAAGTCCTTCGAAGAGCTCAGCCAGCTGAGCATCTCAAGCCGGCAAGTAGCGTACACATGGCCCGGCACCAGTTCTACTCTCACCGGCGTCGGGAGGGTCAAAACATCTCGGACTTCGTGGCGGAACTGCGGCGTCTGGCCAGTCTCTGTAAGTTCTCCGCTGCCTGCAGAGGGGAGATGTTAAGGGACTTTTTCATCAAGGGCATTAATCATGCCGGCATTTTCAGGAAACTCATAAAGACTAAGGATTTGACTTTAGAAGGGGCAGCGTTGATAGCTCAGACCTTTATAGCCGGGGAAGAGGAGACCAAGCTAATTTATGCACACAGCCCTGGTTTCAATGTTGCAATGAACCAGGGAGTTAATGTTGTAAAAAGGACACAGAACCCAACAGCCAGACAAGGGCAATTCAACACCGTCCAGGCAGACAGGCAAGGGCAATTTGACACCGTCCAGACAGCTAGGGTGGGCCTCCAACATGGACAATGGAAAGGGGATCGGCAATTCACGCCATCACGAGGAACAATGCATCCTGTGATGGGACAATTAACACCCTCCATCAGAGTGATTAGAAACAGCCAAATGGGCCATCAGAGAGGAATGCCTGGGAATAGCCCTTTTGTTAACAGCAATCTCAGCTCATGGAGGAGATGTGGGGGCAGACACACTGCAAAAATATGCAGATTCCAACTTTACACCTGTAGGATTTGTAATGTCAAGAGACACCTGACCAGGATGTGCAAAAGGCAGTAGCAAGGCTAGCCTGCGAGACAGATGAACCAGACGAGGGGTCTGAAATGCAGGATGAGGCCTGGGGAACTACCATGGAGGCTGAAGTTCAGAGAGTTCATGTGTCCGACGTCCACAGCTCATACACCAAAACGCCAACCATGACGATGAAAGTCTTACTGAATGGCATTCCGGTGCACATAGAGCTGGATACTGGAGCTAGCCAGTCCCTCATGAGCGCCCAACAATTTGAGAGACTATGGCCACACAGAGCTAGCAGGCCCAAATTGGAACGCATTGAGACGCAGCTACGTACGTACACCAAAGATATCATCCCAGTGCTGGGCAGTACAAACTTGGTGGTAACGCGTAATGGATCACAGAACCAGCTGCCACTCTGGATTGTTCCAGGAAATGGCCCCGCGTTCTTGGGGAGGAGTTGGCTAGCTGAGATGAATTGGAAATGGGGGGATGTGCACGCCATTTCATCCGTGGAGTGAAGTTCATGCTCGCAGGTATTGCAAAAATTCGAGTCACTCTTTCAACCCGGTGTCGGAACATTCAAGGGCACCAAAGTAGTGATACGCATCACTCCGGACACCAGACCAGTGCACCACAAAGCCAGAGCGGTGCCGTACGTGATGCGTGAGAAAATTGAAAGTGAACTGGACAGGCTGCTCAGAGAGGGCATAATTTCGCCCGTTGAATTCAGCGACTGGGCAAGTCCCATTGTTCCCGTCCTCAAAGCAGATGGCTCGGTTAGGATTTGTGGCGACTACAAAGCCACCATCAACCAAGTGTCGCTGCAAGACCAATACCCGCTCCCGAGAGCGGAAGACCTTTTTGCCACGCTGGCAGGTGGTAAGCTGTTCACGAAGCTGGACCTCACTTCGGCCTACATGACTCAGGAACTGGCTGAAGAATCCAAGTTTCTGACCACCATCATGACACACAAAGGATTATTTGTCTACAACAGGTGCCCATTTGGCATTCGTTCGGCAGCAGCTATCTTTCAGCGAAACATGGAAAGCTTGCTCAAGTCCATCCCTGGAACGATCGTGTTCCAAGACGGCATCCTTATAACGGGTCGAGACACTGAGGAACACCTCCGCAACCTGGAGGATGTGCTACACCGATTGGAACGGGTAGGCCTGCGGCTGAAAAAGGCCAAGTGCGTGTTTTTGGCCCCAGAGGTCGAGTTCCTGGGCAGGAGGGTTGCCGCAGACGGGATCCGGCCCACGAAATCAAAAACTGAGGCGATTCGCCGGGCGCCCAGACCCGGCAACACATCGAAGTTGCGATCATTCCTGGGACTTTTGAACTATTTTGGGAACTTCCTGCCGAACTTAAGCACATTGTTGGAGCTGTCACACATGCTCCTCCGTAAAGGTTGTGAATGGTGTTGGGGGGGGATTGTCAAGAACGGGCTTTCAATAAGGCGAGGAACCTGCTGTGTTCCAACAAACTGTTGACTTTGTATGACCCCTGTAAAAACTGGTTTTAACATGCGATGCGTCATCCTACTGGGTTGGGTGTGTTTTGCAGCAGGGTAACGATGACGGCCGACTCCAACTGGTGGCTTACGCCTCCAGGTCGCTCTCCCAGGCAGAGCGTGGATACGGCATGGTCGAGAAGGAGGCACTCGCGTGTGTTTACGGTGTGAAAGAGATGCACCAGTACCTTTTCGGTAGACGGTTCGAGCTAGAGACGGACCACAAGCCGTTAACATCCCTGTTGTCCGACAGCAAGGCTGTCAGCGCTAATGCGTTAGCTCACATACAGCGATGGGCTCTCACGCTGGCTGCGTATGACTACACCATACGTCACCGGCCAGGCACTGAAAATTGCGCTGACGCGCTCAGCAGGCTCCCACTGGCCACCACCGAGTGGGCGTCGGAGCAGAGCGCCGAGATGGTCATGGCCGTTGAGGCTTTTGACACTGCGGGCTCCCCCATCACAGCCCGCCAGATCAAACTCTGGACCAACAGGGACCCCCTCCTATCCATGATAAAGAAATGTGTCCTGACTGGGGACTGGGCGCCCGCACACAGGGCGTGCCCCGAGGAAGTCAGGCCGTTTCAGAGACGGATGGATGAACTCTCCGTCCAAGCCGACTGCCTGTTATGGGGCAGCCGGGTAGTCATGCCCCAGAAAGGAAGGGAAGCGTTCATCAGGGAGCTCCACAGCAAGCACCCTGGCATTGTGTTAATGAAAGCCATTGCCCGGTCACACATGTAGTGGCCGGGGATTGACTCAGACCTGGAACACTGGGTTCGCAGGTGCACAACATGTGCCCATCTAGGTAATGCCCCCAGGGAGGCCCCACTCAGCCCGTGGCCCTGGCCCACCAGGCTATGGTCACGTATTCACATGGACTATGCGGGCCCGTTCATGGGAAAAATGTTCCTGATTGTTGTCGATGCATACTCGAAGTGGATAGAGTGCATCATATTGAATCACTGTGGAGAGTCTGCGTACGGTTTTCGTAACCCATGGCTTGCCGGACATCCTGGTCAGCGATAATGGCCCGTGTTTTACCAGCCATGAATTCCAGGAGTTTATGTCGGGCAATGGGATCAAGCACGTCCGGACAGTGCCGTTCAAGCCGGCCTCCAATGGCCAGGTGAGGTGAAACGGGAGGTCCAAGTCATAAAGCAGGGCATGCTACACATCCAAAGACCCTCCCTTTAGTACCGCCTATCGCGCCTCCTGCTGGCCTACAGGTCCCGGCCGCACTCGCTCACGGGACTTCCGCCAGCAGAACTCCTCATGAAATGCACGCTCAAGACGCGGCTGTCCCTCATTCACTCAGACCTGGCAGACATTGTTAAGGGCAAGCGCCAGTCCCAAACCGAGTTCCATGATCGAGGCTCAAGGGGGAGGTGTATAGAAATAGATGACCCGGTATTTGTTCTTAACCATGCTTTGGGACCCAAATGGCTTGAGGGCACCGTAATTAGCAAAGAAGGAAACAGGATCATGGTGGTCAGACTAAACAGTGGGCAGATATGCCGCAAACACTTGGACCAAGTAAAGACAAGGTTCAGTGCAGGCATGGAGGAACCAGAAGAAGAGCATGATGAGATAGCACCCACACCACTGCCAGCGCACGAGCAACAAAGACAGCCCTCATCATGCACAGTCCCTGCGGCCAGCCCGGACAGGCCGGAATCACCTCAAGTGACAGAGACGCGTGCCGAGGCTCAGCCACCAGAGCCACAACTGCGGCGCTCCACGAGAGAGCGTCAACCACCCGATAGACTTAACCTCTGAAACTAAAAGACCTAAGGGGGGAGGTGATATCATGTATTTCACCATCTTTCAATGACTATAATATGTAACTGTAACTCATGCATACTGTACCTGTACCCTTGTAATGCACACCCTGACCACAGGGGGCGAGCTCTTCACCTGGGCTTCCAGGTATAAAAGGGGAGGTCCCACCCAGGATCAAGACTCTTCAGTCCTGGAAATAAAGTGAAGGTCACAGAGTGACCGTGTCTGATATATGCATGCCTCGTGTGAGTTTGTAACAAGGTGCAGAGACATTACAATCTGAATGGTGACAGATTAGTAAAAGGGGAGGTGCAAAGAGACCTGGGTGTCATGGTACATCAGTCATTGAAGGTAAGCATGCAGGTACAGCAGGCAGTAAAGAAAGCAAATGGCATGCTGGCCTTCATAGCGAGGGGATTTGAGTATAGGAACAGGGAGGTCTTACTGCAGTTGTACAGGACCTTGGTGAGAACACATCTTAAGTATTGTGTGCAGTTTTGGTCTCCTAATCTGAGGAAAGACGTGCTTGCTATTGAGGGAGTACAGCGAAGGTTCAGCAGACTGATTCCTGGGATGGCAGGACTGACATATGAGTAAAGACTGGATCGGCTAGGCTTATACTCACTGGAATTTAGAAGAATGAGATGGGATCTCATAGAAACGTATAAAATTCTGACGAGACTGGACAGGTTAGATGCAGGTAGAATGTTCCCGATGTTGGGGAAGTCACAGTCTAAGGATAAGGGGTACGCCAGTTAGGACCGAGATGAGGAGAAACTTTTGCACCCAGAGAATTGTGAACGTGTGGAATTCTCTGCCACAGAAAGTTGTTGAGGCCAGTTCGTTGGACATATTCAAAAGGGAGTTAGATGTGGCCCTTACAGCCAAAGGGATCAGGGGGTATGGAGAGAAGGCAGGGGTGGGGTACTGAGGTTGCATGATCAGCCATGATCATATTGAATGATGGTGCAGGCTCGAAGGGCCAAATGGTCGACTCCTGCACCTATTTTCTATGTTTCTAAGTTTCTATGAACCCTTTCATAATCTTGAAGACCTCGATCAGATCGCCCCACAGTCTGCTCTTCTCTAGAGAATAGAGCCTTAAGTCTTTGCAGCCTTTTCCGACTAGTGCAACCTCTTCATTCTGGTATCAGGTTCTCTGCAGATTTTGTTATCCTAAATAGACAGGCCAGTTAAACACATCACATCAAGAGCAGCCAACATTCCTCAAGACAGTCCCTTTGCACAGATTAGGAACTGAGTATTAAGATGCAGCTCTGTTGTTATATGATGCATCATTTGTTATATACCATGCTGCTGGTGTTATAAAACAGAAAATCCGCTGCCTTGCTGTGAGTCAAATATATGCACCGGACATAATGGAGAGTTCAGTGATGTGGCAAGCAAGGATATTCTGAATAAATTATGTCAGCGATTTAATGGACAAGCAAAGTAATGGACCTGAGAAATCAGTCTTGGGACCTTTACCATTGTTCATGCCTTTGCAATGCTACATAGTGAATTAAATCTGCAAATATAAGCAACTTGCAAGGCTCACAAGCGTGAAGGCAGATTAAGGAAATGCTGGAAATCTCAGCGGGTCAACCAGTTTCTGGTGGAGAGAGAGAGAAACAGAGTGACCGTTTCATCAGAACTCACGAAGGGTCATCGACCTGAAATGTCAAATCTGTCTCTCCACAGATGCTGCCTGACCCGCTGAGATTTCCAGCATTTTCTGTTTTTATTTCAGATTCCAGCATCTGCAGTATTTTGCTTCTGTGTTATGTGAAGGCAGATTTGGTTCTTTTAAGTAACTGGGTTAATAGGTAGCAGCTACAATTCAAACTAATTAGGGCAAGAGCCAGGAAAAGAAAGAGTATTGCGTGCTGACCATGGAAGTGAGGTTATAAACGACAATGTTTAGCAACAGTTCAAAAAAAGGCAAAAGTGCTACAGGGTCCATTAGCAGAAGGATAGAGTAGAAATATGCAGAGGTTGTGTTGTGAGCTCATCCAAAACTCTGTATCTTAACTCGCAGCAAGTCCCGCTCACCCATCACTCCTGTGCTCGCTGACCTACACTGGCTCCCTTTCCAGCAATGCCCCAATTTAACATTTCTCATCCTCGTCATCAAATCCCTCAATGGACTCGCCCCTCCCCACCTCTGTAACCTCCTCCAGCCCCACAACCCTCGGAGATCTCTGTGCTCCTCCACTCCTGGCCCCTTGCGCATCGTTGATTTTAATCGCTCCACCATTAGCGGCCGTGCCTTCAGCTGCCTAGGCCCCAAGCTCTGGAACGCACTGCCTAAATCTCTCCACCTCTCTATCCTCCTTTAAGACACTGCTTAGAATTTATCTCTTTGTCATCTGTCCTAATATCTCCTTATTTGGCTCAGTGTCAAATTTTGTTTGATGATGCTCCTGTGAAACGCCTTGGGACGTTTTACTATGTAAAAGGTGCTATATAAGTACAGGTTGTTGTTGCTGTAACAGCTTAGTTCTGACCCCATCTGAAATATTGCTGAACTAATGAGATTGCTGTTGGATAAGCAACAAAACTTCCAAGTTTCAGACAATTGAACTATGTGGAAAAGTTAGTGGACTGGATTTTCCGGTCCTTTGCGCTCCGGGTCTCGCCCCGGAGCGGCGTGAAACGGGGCAGCGAGGTCGCCTGCGTCCTGTCGCAAGCTTCCTGTCAGGTTTTGTGGCGGCGCTTAGCGGCACCGCCGGGAAGAGTGGCTCCGGGTGTGCAACGCCTCTCATTGCCACACTGTCCAAGTTTTGACTCGAACCTGACCGGTCCGCCTGGAATCGCGCCTCGCAACAACCGCCTGGGAAACCAGAGCAGTCCGGCCATGCCAGCGGCAGTGAGGACGGTAAAGTGCTGTAACGGTAAGTGTGAGTGTTTGTTCTTTTAATTTTTTAACGATTTGTGTTGTGGTGGCGTGGGCAATCTTTTGGGAATGTTTTTGTGCTTTTTTTAAAGGTTTCTTTCCCCCTCCCCAGGCCTCTCTGGGAGCACACATGGCCCGGCTCTTTAGTTCGCGGGTTTCCCATTTGTGCGGCTCGAAAGTTGTGCAACGCCCCATGACACAGGGCCAAGGTGGTGAAAATTCATTAATAAAGCGCAACCTATACCTGGCTGGTAACTTGCCCGCCCCGCCTCTGTTTTTGCCCCGAAAACAGAAAAGCCTAAAATCCAGCCCATTGAAGTTAACATAAGAACATAACAACATAAGAAATAGGAACAGGAGTAGGCCATATGGCCCCTCGAGCCTGCTTCGCCATTCAATAAGATCATGGCTGATCTGATCATGTACTCAGCTCCACTTCCCCGCCCGCTCCCCATAACCCCTTATCCCTTTATTGTTTAAGAAACTGTCTATTTCTGTCTTAAATTTATTCAATGTCCCAGCTTCCACATCTCTGAGGCAGCGAATTCCACAAATTCACAACCCTCTGGGAGAAGAAATTTCTCCTCATCTCTGTTTTAAATGGGCGGACCCTTTGAAGCAGGTGCAAAATTGACAAGAAACCACCTCCCCCACCCGTGTTTGGGCTTATTCAAAAGGAAATTTAATTTGGAACTATCTACCGAAAAGTTTGAATCTCTAAAGTGCTTATGGAAGAAACTATGAACATTCATAGAATTTTGGATTTTAAAAGATAAACTCAAGGCTGTGGGCGGACCTACGGAACTAGCAGAGACAGACTGATTAAGTGAAGCTAGCTGGGTGTGAGGACCAAGTTAACCTGTCTGGAAGAATGAGTATTTGAAAATCCTTCCCCCACAAGAGACAGTAACATCACAAAATTACCCAGAGGTAGCTACCCATCAACATGGGTCTGAACAACCATTTCAGCATATACATCACAAAGAGGCCCAAATCCAGCCTGTATGCGAAAAACTAAGCACAAAAGGACATTGCAATTACCAAACTAATATTTCCATCAGGAAACAGTTTTCAAACATCAACTCACCCAAAACATATCAACTTTTAATCAGCCCGACAAAATATTACAAAGAAGAACCAAGCCCGCCAAAATTATACAAAGGATTTTGAAGAGATTTGGTGGCAAGATTAGAACACTGAAATCATATAACTGGCCCCTGTTTTCAACAGAGGTTAGGTGGTTGCTAGGTAGCTACAAGGCTGCTATTACCTCAGATGCCATACTACACCAGGTGCTATACTGCGAGTATGTCATCACGACAAGGAGAGAAACCAACACGACAGTTGTAAACGAACTTCTCCAGCCTCGACGTCCTGAAGTCCTGAAGGAAGGAAGAACATCACCATCGCAGCAGCGACCGACCACAGTCAACGTGGTATCAAGGGAAAAACAACCGCGATCTGCCGTTAACTATCAAAAGGATTAGTAAGCATAGTCCCTGCCTGCCCTGGAGTCTAACCTAACTAGAATTAGGTATTGGGAGGTGGGAGGTATAATTTTACTGCAGGCCCCTTTGAATGTGTAGTGTATTGTTCTCTTTAGAGTGATTTTAAGTTTGGCCTTGTATTTTCTTACTAGAGTAATAAGCTTGTATTACCCTGACTGTAATAAAACTAAAGTTCTTTGCATCAAACCAGTGTCCTTTGCACTTTTGTCACACCCCCCAAATAAATCCAGAGTACAGAACCCAAGGGAGTGGGAGCGATTCGAACCACTCAAGTTGGTCAGAAGGGAACCTGACCCCCTCATAGAGACCACCCCCTTACAAAATGGCAACCGCGGCAGGACTCTGGTAGACGGGGTGTGATGTGGAGAGTGCTGGTTTGGGGCAAAGAACCAAAATGGAAGAGAGGATTTCCTTCTATGTGTATAAGAAAGTGAATGTAACTAAGGAATGGGTGCTTAGTCTGTTGCGCGCTGAGCGTCCAGCCGATGCTGCAGCCCAGTGGACAGCAAGCAAAGATCACAAAGAAGCAGTAGAAAAGGTAATTTGATTGGTCTGTCTACAGCGACAGGTCCAACTCTTAGACAGAATGAATGAAACATTACAGGCAGTTTTATGGGAATGCGCAGAGAACTATCAGAAAAGGGTTATGTCAGAAGAAAGATTATCAGGAGAACTCCGTAAGCTAAAACAGGAAAGGACCCAAATAATGGAAAGGTTTAAAAACAGTCAGGACTATTTTCAATGTCAGGTTACCGAGATCAAAAGTAATGAAAAGTCACTGAGGGAGGAAAGCACTCGCCTCACTCTACAAGTAAAAGAGCTCCAGGAAAGATTAAAAGATGTGCAAGCAGCGTATAAAGTAGCTAGCACTAACGGTCCCTGCCAGCAACAAATTAAAAGTTTGAACCTTGCTCTATCCAAGGCAAAAGGCATGGTATGCCTAATAAGCCCGGGTACGCCCCAGGTAAACCTGGAAGAGAAGGAGGAAACTACACAGCCACCACCTGTGGCACCGGTGACTACACCGGTGCAGCAGCAGGAGGGGCCAATCAGTTGCTGGGCGGACAGGGATAGTGAACTACCATCACCTGTGGCACCGAGTTTCAGCTCGGCTTGGCCGCAGGGAAGAGAGGGAGGCAAGCCAGAACAGGGAGAGCCAGAACCAGGGCCAATGTGCCCGGTCCGCCAACAGTCGTTTGGCCCGTCCACCCTTAACGGGGGTCCAGGGCCCCTGGAAAGTCAGTTTGTGGTTCCCCCACACTCCCCACCAGCTTAGGGCTATGATAAGCCACCTGGGAAAGCTAACTCCAGAGGGAGACCCCTTGGTTCACTTTGTGGAAGTGGAACAGGCAGGGGATATTAATGGGTGCGATGATGCAAAAATGACAAAGATGCTTCTCCTATCCCTAGACAGCAAACTATACCAGTCCCTCTCTACTGAGAGCAAAAGAGGACAGAAAACACTTGCTGCCATTCAGAAAGACATTTTAGAAACCATGGGCTGCAATGACGGGAGTCCCTTCTCTAGAGTAGAGAAAACGGTGCAGCTCAAAGGAGAAACCCCACAGGCTTTCGCAGACCGACTGTGACCGGTGTACAAAAGCGCCTGTAGTGGGGACATAGACAGGGATCATTTAAACGCAGACGAATTAGCACACTGGCTCTGAAGCCTAGTAGCTAACAGTTTACCCAGAATAAGAACCAAGGCTGAGGCCTGGTTCGACCCCAGAGATCCCCAAGCCACAGAACAGGGAGTGCTTAGGCAGCTGACCCTAGCTTACAGAAACGGTAGAGAGACAGAAGAGCACCCACAAAAGGGAAGGGTTCACGAAATCCGACCTAACCAAGATAAGAGAGAATGGCGCTACGAGGGGGGCAACTCTTTCGATACAAAACGTACCTGCTTCGGGTGCGGAAAGAGTGGGCACTGGAGAAGGGATTGTAAAAATCCTTGGAAGAATAGCGCAGGAAATAATTCTCCAGCCCCTGCCCAAAAGACCGAGACAGATAAGCCAGTCCCTCCCCACTCGTTTGAGACCTTTTTAACTGCGCTCCAAGCCATGTTAGATGGCCCTGGAAAGGTAGTCACCACCACCGGTACCGAAATCCCATCTACCTGCTCCCAATCAAAACCGTGACTAGGATAGGCGCAGCCTGTCCACCTGTGTGCCCTTGAGTATGATGCGTGGGAGTGACCGACCGTGCAGATGGAGGTGGAAAAGGTGAAAGGGACTTACCTGCTGGACACCGGTGCATCAAGCACCCTTGTCTATGCAGCTAACCCCACCGCCTCACCTCTGTCTAACGGGGTCCCCTACAGCTTGGTGGGTTTCACAGGCACTGATAAAACTGGCTCATTCTCCGTTCCGTTCTCCATTCATTTAGGTACACTCCACACTAAGTGGACTTGTGTCCTAATGAAGTGGGAGCAGCAAGGGAGAGGGATCCTGGGGGCTGACTTCATCCTAGGCCACGGGATCCTAGTGGATTTAAGAAACCACTGTCTTTGGGGGTCAGCCTGTACGGGACAGGAGAGTGAGGTGATGGTTATCCCGGGAAAACAGGGAAAAGGAACGGTGTGCACCATGAAGCCAAAGGAGGGTTACGACCTTGAATCACAGGTCAGTAACACTCCGATAGAATACCAAGAGTATGTGAGGATAAAGCTTGCAGCTTTTGCCACTCACAAACACAACTGCGGGAGAATAAATGGGGTCGAGGTTAGCATAGATGGGGACCCCATGACCCGATCACAGAAACAGTACAACTTCCCCAGGGAGGCGGAGGCAGACATGGAAACAGCCTTGGGTTCGCTGGTTAAACAGGGGATATTGAGACCAATAGCTACCTATGTGAACTCTCCATTGTGGCCAGTTAAGAAACCAGACAACTCCTGGAGAGCCACGGTGGACTATTGAGTACTCAACCGTAACATCCCCGCCTGTGCACCCACCGTTGCTGCTGTCGCCGACCTCATTGGAAGTATCCCAGCCTCCGCGACCACCTTCACGGTGCTGGATATTTCCAACAGGTTCTGGCCCATACCTTTAAGAAAGGAAGATCAGTACAAGTTTGCTTTTACCTTTAAAGGGCAGCGATATACTTGGAACTGTCTCCCTCAGGGCTTTCACAACAGCCCCAGTATTTTCTATCAGTGTATGGCCAACTGTTTAAAGAGTTTCAGCAGACCCCAGCAGCTGGTACAGTATGTGGATGACCTGCTCCTGTTCACCGATGAGGGAGAGGAGCATGGCCCACTGCTGGCTGAACTGCTGGAGCTGCTGAGAGAAGAGGGACTTAAAGTAAATGCCAAGAAGGCACAGATCGGCCTGAAGGAAGTAAAATTCCTGGGACTGGCTGTGCGCGCTGGGGAAAGAGCCATTGACAAAGCTAGAAGGGAAGCAGCACAGAAGTTACCCGCCCCCAACACAGTAACAGGAGTAAGATCTTTTCTAGGCCTGACCAGGTACTGCAGAGATTTCATTGAGGATTATGCAGCCATCGCAGCCCCTCTGCTCCGACTCCTACACAAGGGAGTGGAATGGGAATGGGACAAAGGTTGCGAGGCAGCATTTATCCAACTCAAGAAAGACCTGCAGACCGCACCAGCTCTAGGGGCTATCGATGGGGGGTAAAGAGTTTTTCCTGGAGGTAGCAGCCAGTGGAGACAGCCTGAGTGCAGTACTGCTCCAAGAGCGGCACGGCCGGCTGAGACCAGTGGTCTACTCCTCCAGGATACTCACGGACGTGGAAAAGGGATACTCCAACTGTGAGCGGCACCTCCGAGCCACTCACTGGGCTGTGAAAAGATCACTGATCTTCACAGGGAGGTCCCCTATCACACTTGTTACCCACCATACACCCACCCAAATGCTCCTGGAGTGGGAGAATTAAGGACGGGACAGTGAGCAGTGCCCACATTGCTCGCTGGACACTGCTCCTCTCTCAAATGGACCTAAGGGTAAAGGGACTCTGCAAGCCAAGATTCACAGCCAACATGATTTATCCAGGGACAGCCCACCGGTGTTCCATAGAAGGGATATGGGAAATTGACATAGGCTTTCAGGCTGGGTTACACCCCACAGGCCGAGAGGCCTATGGGGATGGTTCAAGCACAGTATCTGCAGGTGAACGACTCACAGGCTGTGGAGTTTATGACCGCGAGGCAGGCATTGCCCTGGCGATTAAACTCCCCAGTACTATGAGCACCCAGCACGCTGAACTGTCTGCGGTGGTGTATGTAGTCACACACCCCGAAGAATTCCCTACCCCATACACGATTTGCTCGGACAGTATGTTCACATCCAATTTGTGTATGGAGTACCTGGCTATCTGGTCCCGCCGCAGATACACATCCGCAGACGGGAGACCCCTGGCAATTAAGCCCCTACTGGAAAAGATCATGAAAGCCGTAGGGGAGGAAGGGAATATCTACATACATAAGGTGAAGGCACATTCCACCACTGAACCCCGTGGTGAGGGAAACCAGCAGGCTGACATGTTAGCCAAGCAAGGGGCCCACACGGGCAAGCTCTGGGATCAGTATAACTCAGGACCCATAGCAGCAGTCAGGGGCAGGATGGGGATGGCAGGGAAGGCAGGGATAGCTTTGCCCCCGGACCTAAAAATGGTTCAGACCCAAGACTCCGTCCTCAAAACTGTCCTGAACACGCTAGCTAAAGGGGAAAGGATAGACGGCCCGTACGGCTCCGCAGCAATTGCCATTAAAGAAGGCATGCTGTTCACGGGGGAGCAATGGGTAGTACCGTAACAACACCAGAGAGAATTCCTCCAGCTGGCCCACGAGGGTCCAGGAGCAGGACACTCCGGACCTGAGACCACTTGGCAACAAGTGGAACAGGCAGGGTGGTGGCCAGGACTCAGGGAAGACATCTGCGAGTTCTGTGCTAGCTGTCTGGTGTGCGCGGCCAACAACCCCGACCCCCAGAAAAGAAAGGTGTCTATGGGACATATCAGGAGGGTAGAGGGACCCTGGCAGTCGATCCAAATCGATTACATTGGGCCTCTACCCACTGCCCAGGGAGGTTACAAGTACTAACTAGTATTGGTGTATGTATTCACCAAATGGGTGGAAGCCTTCACATGCCGAACAGCCACTGCCCTGGGAACAGCCAGGATCCTGGTCAGAGAAGTGTTCTCTCGATGGGGACTACCACAACACGTGGAGTCCAACCAAGGGAATCACTTCACTGGGCAGGTGATGCAGGAGACCCTTAAGGTACTCGGCATCAAAGGAAAATGGCATGTCGCCCACAACTCGCAGTCATCCGGGCCTGTGGGGCGTTTAAACTGCACTATCAAGGAAAGGTTGCGCAAAGAGACAGGGGACTCACCCAAAGGGTGGGTAGAGGTCCGACCACTAGTCCTCATGGGGATCCGGGCCAGCCAGTCAAAGAGCACGGGGTACTCCCCGTACAAGCTCATGACCGGCAGATGCGAACCCCCACCCATCTGTTAGCCCCGGGACTCACGGAAGGTCAGCTTAGGGAAGCGAACCGGGACAGCTTTGTCAGGAATCTGTTTGAACACCTTAAACAGATTCACTGGCAGGCTGCTAACAACATGGGAAAACAGCATCGGAGCAACCGACTGCTGCTAGAACCCCGCAAACACCACGAGTGGGAGATAGGGGACCAGGTTATGATAAGGAACTACGCTAGCGTAGGGATCTTTGAGGCACTGTATATGGTACCACACTGTCGACAAGGCAAGCCCCATGGTCTATGCCATAAAATTGCCCCGCAAAACAAAGGGGTTCCACATAAATCAGTGCAATCTTTTCAACCCAGGGGCAGCAGCTAAACGTAAAGAACAGCCAAAAACTGTAAACCGTACTAAAGACAGGAAATCCCACAGGGGACGTGGCAGACCTACAGACTGCACCTAGAGGGGCGGTGGACTGTGTTACTGGAGGAACTGTCCCCCCAATCATTTGGGATTCGGACGCACCTCCAGCAGCCAGAGCCTTAAGAAGGACTCCCCGCACACCACGGCCAAAGACACCATGGCCACCAACGTTCCAATTTGAATGGTTCACCCCCGGGAAAGGGACCAGCCGCAAAAGGGTACCTAAGGTCAGAGACCAGCCTGAGAGCAGGGACGCCCAGCCAGTAGCCTCGGGAAACAAGGGGCCCCCAGAAGAGATAGCGGTGGAGCAGCCACCAAGTGAGAGTCCCCAGCCCGTAGCCCTCGACCAGGCAGAACCCCCAGGGGAAGAGAGGAACCAGGCAGCCAACCCCAAAGGAGCGGTGTGCTGCAGCTCGGGAGGGGACGTTCCCCCGATAGTGTGGGACTCAAACCCACGTCCAGTCAGGGTACTTAGGGTTAGGCAGTGCAGACCGACCTATCACCTACCTCGCTGGACACCCAGCGGGACAAGAAGAAAGAGAAAAGGCAGGAATTAACCTGGCCACCCGGAGACGGGTGGCAGATGTACATATATAGTGCCATATGAATTTAAGAATATTTAGTAATAAGTTAAAGCAGTGTAAGATTATCTGTGTAATGATAAGTATATATGTATTAGTTATTGTGCCCCCTAGTTCTAGTCGGAGAGACTAGAACTAGGGGGCACAGCCTCAAAATATGGGGGAGCCAATTTAAAACCGAGTTGAGAAGGAATTTCTTCTCCCAGAGGGTTGTGAATCTGTGGAATTCTCTGCCCAAGGAAGCAGTTGAGGCTAGCTCATTGAATGTATTCAAGTCACAGATAGATAGATTTTTAACCAATAAGGGAATTAAGGGTTATGGGGAGCGGGCGGGTAACTGGAGCTAAGTCCACGGCCAGATCAGCCATGATCTTGTTGAATGGCGGAGCAGGCTCGAGGGGCTAGATGGCCTACTCCTGTTCCTAATTCTTATGTTCTTATGTTCTTATGTAACACAGATGAGACTGCACTAAGCGAGGTTAAAGTAACAGTGACCTCAGCCTTTAATAAGACACTCCAGAGTCAGGAACAGGCCAAAGGGGCTGGCTTATATACAGTGCTCCCAAGGGATGCTGGGATCCCTTGAGACTTCAGGGGATGAGCTCCCTGGTGGCGGAACATAGGAGTGCATGCTTTACAGCAACATTAGTTAACTGGGGTAAGGAAAGAATCTACCTGTGCAGCTATTAAAAGAGGCACAGGCCAGGTAATGTCCGGGAGTAAGAAGAATCTACTGGTATGGCTATTAAGGAAGCACCGGTAAGATAACAAGCAAAACAGCTATGAGACAAAAGTAAAAGCAGAATTCAGTCCACAAGGAACTGAATAAGACAGCCAGTCAATTAATGACTATGAGCCCAATTTGGAACTCAGTCGCCTTTGTCAAGCCAGAGAGCTTTCTCAGGGCTAGACAATCTGTTTTATGTGCCCCTACAGGAAAGAGATCAGCATGAGAAGGATCCTGTTCCTGCACGCCCTGATAAGGATGAGCAGCAGCGACCGAGGAGACGTGGAAGAATCCCTCATCTACGGGTGTTCAGGAGGAAGAGCACCGATCGTAACCGCCGGGGGTGGCCCCCGAGATGTGGAAGAACTCGCGTTTACGCCCACGAGAGAAGATGGCCAGGGTGACTGGGATCTAACTCTACCTGCTACTCCAGCCAGGAAGGTTTTACCTACGGGGAGACCTCACTTCCGTGCCCCCGGATACGGATCATCGCTGCCCGAGTCAGTGTTACAGAGGGAAAACGTGTGTGCTTGACTTGTAAAGGAAATATTCCCCTGGGAACATGGTGATGGCTCAGAAAACTCAGCAAGGACGCATGCGACCAGGAATCGGACTGGAAAAGACTCGGTAATGGTACATACCGCACCATCACGGGGACACGTTGAGGAGTAAAAGTGTGTTGGGACAAATGGTGAGAATCCGAACAAGGAATTTATGTTTGCATGTGGGGATCAGAGAGTATTTGTCCCGCAGGCATATCGATTGCCTTTGCCAGGCAATGACATGATGAAGGGGAAGGGATGGGGTGGGATTCTAGCCTACACGGGTGCGCGGTCCCACACTCCCCACTCCCAATTAATGCCACCAAACTAAGAGCACACATCAAGAAACCCCTACCCACAACCCCGCCAATACGCACAGTAATAGAAAGGTGTCCTACCAGCACCAAGGGACCTGGAAATGGATTAGTATTGATACTGACCGAAAAGGTGTTATATCAGGGGGTACATTATGCGGTAGCTTCAGTAATATTAAACCTTACCAAGGTATACCTACCTGCATGGTGTCCGAAGGAAACAGAGCTGCTATACCAGGCCCTACTTAGAGACATGTTTAAGAAATTTTATGAGTTAGACTTTGGAAATGTAGACAAAGCAGACCTATACACGCTAAACGCTAGGGATACCATGGGCTCAGGGAGATCTAGAAGGGGAATCATAAATGACGTTTTCACTACCTACAATACAGCTTCCTCTGTAATAAATAGCCTAGATGACATAGAACTGCGAATACAGATAAACAGTTTAACGACCCAATTGAGAAAAATCCTGAAACAGGAGAACACAGCAATAGGATCAGAACTACACAAGGGCCACGCTATGATTGTCCATTTAAAAGAAATAGTGGCTGAGCTGGAAAAACATGCACAGACAGTGAATGCAGTCATATGGGAGGATAGAAACATAGAAACATAGAAAATAGGTGCAGGAGTAGGCCATTCGGCCCTTCGAGCCTGCACCACCATTCGATAAGATCATGACAGATCATTCCCTCAGTACCTCTTTCCTGCTTTCTCTCCATATCCCTTGATCACCTTTGCAGTAAGGGCCATATCTAACTCCATCTTGAATATATCTAATCAACTGGCATCAACAACTCTCTGCGGTAGGGAATTCCACAGGTTAACAACTCTCTGAGTGAAGAAGTTTCTCCTCATCTCAGTTCTAAATGGCCTACCCCTTATCCTAAGACTGTGTCCCCTGGTTCTGGACTTCCCCAACATCGGGAACAATCTACCCGCATCCAACCTGTCCCGTCCCGTCAGAATCTTACATGTTTCTATGAGATTCCCTCTCATCCTTCTAAACTCCAATGTATAAAGGCCCAGTTGATCTAGTCTCTCTTAATATGTCAGTCCAGCCATCCCGGGAATCAGTCTGGTGAACCTTCACTGCACTCCCTCAATAGCAAGAACATCCTTCCTCAGATTAGGAGACCAAAACTGAACACAATATTCCAAGTGAGGCCTCACCAAGGCCCTGTACAACTGCAGTAAGACCTCTCTGCTCCTATACTCAAATCCTCTAGTTATGAAGGCCAACATTCCATTTGCCTTCTTTACCGCCTGCTGTACCTGCATGCCAACTTTCAATGACTGATGAACCATGACACCCAGGTCTCGTTGCACCTCCCCTTTTCCTAATCTGCCACCATTCAGATAATATTCTGTCTTTACGGTTTTGCCCCCAAAGTGGATAACCTCACATTTATCCACATTATACTGCATCTGCCATGCATTTGCCCACTCACCTAACCTGTCCAAGTCACCCTGCAGCCTCTTAGCGTCCCCCTCACAGCTCACACCGCCACCCAGTTTAGTGTCATCTGCAAACTTGGAGATATTACACTCAATTCCTTCATCTAAATCATTGATGTATATTGTAAAGACCTGGGGTCCCAGCACTGAGCCCTGCGGCACTTCACTAGTTACTGCCTGCCATTCTGAAAAGGACCCGTTTATCCCGACTCTCTGCTTTCTGTCTGCCAACCAGTTCTCTATCCACATCAGTATATTACCCCCAATACCATGTGCTTTGATTTTGCACACCAATCTCTTGTGTGGGACCTTGTCAAAAGCCTTTTGAAAGTCCAAATACACCACATCCACTGGTTCTCCCTTGTCCACTCTATTAGTTACATCCTCAAAAAATTCCAGAAGATTTGTCAAGCATGATTTCCCTTTCATAAATCCATGCTGACTTGGACCGATCCTGTCACTGCTTTCCAAATGCGCTGCTATTTCATCCTTAATAATTGATTTCAACATTTTCCCCACCACTGATGTCAGGCTAACCGGTCTATAATTACCCGTTTTCTCTCTCCCTCCCTTTTTTAAAAGTGGTGTTACATTAGCTACCCTCCAGTCCATAGGAACTGATCCCGAGTCGATAGACTGTTGGAAAATGATCACCAATGCATCCACTATTTCTAGGGCCACTTCCTTAAGTACTCTGGGATGCAGACTATCAGGCCCCGGGGATTTATCGGCCTTCAATCCCATCAATTTCCCTAACACAATTTCCCGCCTAATAAGGATATTCTTCAGTTCCTCCTTCGCACTAGACCCTCAGTTCCCTTGTACTTCCAGAAGGCTATTTGTGTCTTTCTTTGTGAAGACAGAACCAAAGTATTTGTTCAATTGGTCTGCCATTTCTTTGTTCCCCATTATAAATTCACCTGAATCCGACTACAAGGGACCTACATTTGTCTTCACTAATCTTTTTCTCTTCACATATCTATAGAAGCTTTTGCAGTCAGTTTTTATGTTCCCGGCAAGCTTCTTCTCGTATTCTATTTTCCCCCTTTTAATTAAACCCTTTGTCCTCCTCTGATGAATTCTAAATTTCTCCCAGTCCTCAGGTCTGCTGCTTTTTCTGGCCAATTTATATGCCTCTTCCTTGGATTTTACACTATCCTTAATTTCCCTTGTTAGCCACGGTTGAGCCACCTTCCCCGTTTTATTTTTATTCCAGACAGGGATGCTTCGGAGCAGGCTGCACAGAACAAGGTGTGCGTACTATATGGGGCATGGTTGTTGGGCGAGGGCCACAACAACCTGGAGGATTTAAAAGAAGGCGTAGTCCCCTCTTGGATCAGGAACAAACACCTCGCAGCCCTCTACCCGTACAGTAACTCGCTAAGCCCGTGCCAGCTCCGCCTAGCCCCTGAAGCCTACCCTGTCCCAGTAGACTGTGGGAAATCTAACCACACCATTATGGGAATAGTATTAAGGATGCCGGTCATGGGTGGGACAGCCTGACCCGCACCGGTATACCGGGTGGAAAACATTGGAGTTATTCAGGGAGGTGCACACATTCGTTTCGCAGCGGTCCCACCCTATGTCATAAATTGGGAGCACGCTGTAACGGGTACTGACCTCTCCGGGTGCCGGAGCCGGGGTGCACACGTAATATTGTGTCCCCAGTACTTGAGTGCCTATTCAAAGTCACAGTGTGGGTTTAAAGCTGCTGGTGCACAGCCTATTAACTGCACCATGGAGGTGATGGCACCTCCACAGGTAGCATACATAGGGGGTGGGACATATTGAATCATCACCAGTGCGCCCCACTACCAACATGGGCACTTCTGGTGTCCGGTAAGTGACAGCAGTTTTTGCTTCAAACCTGAGGTATCAGTTCAAGTGGCCCAGGAACGGATTGTCCCCATTCATGAACCCTCCACTGCCCACCTCACTGTGAAGGAAAACATTGCAAACCTGCAGGATTATGTTGTACATTTTGGCTATGCAATTCCCCCTCTACCTGAACATCTTACCGCTCTGCTAAAAGCTGTAATTATCTCACAAAAACACTTCTATACTCTCGAACAAAAAACAATTGAGATAGGGAAAAAGATTCTCGAGATCACCATTCCGCCTTGGTGGGACCTTTTCAGAAATATAGAGGTCCCAGTCTGGATCAGAATCGCTTCCTATACTTTAGTTATTTGTCAACTCGCGATTATACTTTACTTATGGTGTCTCACTTGCCGAGTGAAACGCAGAGGCCGTCAGGTCGGGCACCAAAGGGTGTGGAGTGTCAACAGACGGAATGAAGGAATGCAAACTTCACAAGAAACCCCCCCCGTCCTGTGTTTTGGCTCATTTGAAAGGAAATTTAATTTGGGACTATCTACCGAAAAGTGTGGAACTCTAAAGTACTTATGGAAGAAACTACGAACTTCCATAGAATTTTGGATTTTAAAAGACAAACTCACGGCCTACGGAACTAACAGAGACAGACTGATTAAGTGAAGCTAGCTGGGTGTGAGGACCAAGTTAACCTGTCTGGAAGAATGAGTATTTGAAAATCCTTCCCCCACAAGAGACAGTAACATCACAAAATTACCCAGAGGTAGCTACCCATCAACATGGATCTGGACAACCATTTCAGCATATACATCACAAAGAGGCCCAATCCAGCCTGTATGCGAAAAACTAAGCACGAAAGTACATTGCAATTACCAAACTAATATTTCCATCAGGAAACAGTTTTCGAACATCAACTCACCCAAAACATGTCAACTTTTAACAAGCCCAACAAAATATTACAAAGAAGAACCAAGCCCGCCAAAATTATACAAAGGATTTTGAAGAGATTTGGCGTCAAGATTAGAACACTGAAATTGTATAACTGGCCCCTGTTTTCTTGGCCCCTGTTTTCAACAGAGATTAGGTGGTTGCTAGGTAGCTACAAGGCTGCTATTACCTCAGATGCCATACTACACCAGGTGCTATACTGCGAGTATGTCATCACGACAAGGAGAGAAACCAACGCGACAGTTGTAAACTAACTTCTCCAGCCTCGAAGTCCTGAAGTCCTGAAGGAAGGAAGAACATCACCATCGCAGCAGCGACCGACCACAGTCAATGTGGTATCAAGGGAAAAACAACCGCGATCTGCCGTTAACTATCAAAAGGATTAGTAAGCATAGTTCCTGCCTGCCCTGGAGTCTAATCTAGCTAGAATTAGGTATTGGGAGGTGGGAGGCATAATTTTACTGCAACTCCCTTTGAATGTGTAGTGTATGGTACTATTAGAGTGATTATAAGTTTGACCTTGTACCTTTCCTTGTATTGTCCTTTATTAGAGTGATTATAAGTTTGACCTTGTATTCTCTCACTAGAGTAATAAGCCTGTATTACCTTGACTGTAATAAAACCAAAGTTCTTTGCATCAAACCAGTGTCATACCCCCCAAATAAATCCAGAGTACAGAACCCAAGGGAGTGGGAGCAATTCGAACTGCTCAAGTTGGTCAGAAGGGAGCCTGACCCCCTCATAGTGACCACCGCCCCCCCTTACACCTTATTCTAAGATCGTGCCCTCTAGGTCTAGTCTCCACCATCAGTGGAAACATCCTCTCTGCATGCACTTTGTCAAGCCTCCTCATAATCTTATACAGTTCGATAAGATCATCTCTCATTCTTCTGAATTCCAATGAGTAGAGGCCCAACCTACTCAACCTTTCCTCATATGTCAACCCCCTCATCCCCAGATTCAACCTAGTGAACCTTCTCTGAACTGCCTCCAAAGCAAGTATATTCTTTCATAAATATGGAAACCAAAATTCCAGGTGTGGCCTCACCAATACTCTGTATAGCTGGAGCAAGACTTCTCTGCTTTTATACTCCATCCCCTTTGCAATAAAGGCTAAAACACCATTGGCCTTCCTGATCACTTGCTGTACCTGCATACAATCCTTTTGTGTTTCATGCACAAGTACCCCCAGGTCCCACTGTACTGCGGCACTTTGCAATCTTTCTCCATTTAAATAATAACTTGCTCTTTGATTTTTTTTCTGCCAAAGTGCATGACCTCACACTTTCCGACATTATACTCCATCTGCCAAATTTTTGCCCACTCACTTAGCCTGTCTATGTCCTTTTGCAGATTTTTTGTGTCCTCCTCACACATTGCTTTTTCTCCCATCTTTGTATCGTCAGCAAACTTGGCTACGTTACACTCAGTCCCTTCTTCCAAGTCATTAATATAGATTGTAAATAGTTGGGGTCCCAGCACTGATCCCTGCAGCACCCCAATAGTTACTGGTTGCCAACCAGAGAATAAATCATTTATCCCGACTCTCTGTTCTCTGTTAGTTAGCCAATCCTCTATCCATGCTAACATATTACCCCCAACCCCGTGAACCTTTATCTTGTACAGTAACTTTTATGTGGCACATTGTCAAATGCCTTCTGGAAGTCCAAATACACCACATCCACTGGTTCCCCTTTATCCACCCTGTTCGTTACACCCTCAAAGAATTTCAACAAATTTGTCAATCATGACTTCCCCTTCATAAATCCATGCTGACACTGCATGACCGAATTTTGCTTTTCTAAATGTCCTGCTACTGCTTCTTTAATAATGGACTCCAACATCTTCCCAACCACAGATGTTAGGCTAACTGGTCTATAGTTTCCTGCTTTTTGTCTGCCTCCTTTTTTAAAAAAGGGGTGTTACATTTACAGTTTTCCAATCTGCTGGGACCTTCCCAGAATCCAAGGAATTCTTGGCCACCTTTTCTTTGGAAAAGGTGATCGGCAACAAGGATTGGCAAAAGCAGCTACACTAGGTTTAGGAAAAAGAACCTTTCTTCTTTAATAATATGACCTGTATGAATGTTATGAACATGGCCTTAGCTATCCCCACCTGCATTATTAAACGCATATTCTGACATTCTCAGAACAGCAGTAACTCCTCTAAATATTCAAGAGGGAGTTAGATGTGGTCCTTACGGCTAAAGGGATCAAGGGGTATGGAGAGAAAGCAGGAAAGTGGTACTGAGGTGAATGATCAGCCATGATCATATTAAATGGTGGTGCAGGCTTGAAGGGCCGAATGGCCTACTCCTGAACCTATTTTCTATGTTTCTATGTTTCTAAAGTAGCTCTGAGCTCCAATAGAAGTCAGTTTAGCATCTGAAACTGCACTTGGAAGTCTAAGTTAACTGATCACTTACTGATTAGCTGTAGATGTGTGAATTACTGTCTGAGAAAAGCCATCTTGATTGGCCAAGAGTGTCTGTGGCGAAAGCACATATTTAAAGACACTCATGCCCATTAACCCCCACCCCCCACACACCACAAAATGTGTTGGTTACATTCGGCATGATAGGAGGTAGCTTAAAGCAACAGTCAGCCACTGCAGCCCTGATATGGCTGGCACATAAGCTAAGCCCTGCCAAGGCATAGCCCAGCGAAGTCAAGGGTCATCTTATCCCAACAAGTTCCCAGTGCACCCTTGCAGTCAGTCAACACATTGGCCCTGAAATTCCGTTCTGGCCTTCCCGCAGGCATTTTTGAGAAAAAATACGTACCTACCTTAAGCTGCTGCCCTCGTTCGACTTTCCGATGCTGAGGCCTCTCCTGACGGCCAGTCGCAGCGCATGCACATCGACGCGTGCGCAGGCCTACAGCTGGAGTCACATGACTCTGGGCAACCAATCAGGTGAAGTATCATAGCAATAGAAGTTCCGCAGGGTCCTAAACTTCTATTACTATGAGTGTAACAGAGCCCGAAACATCCAAAACACAGCACCAAACACCCAAAACACGAAAAAAAATAGAAAATAATTACACTACATTCATTTAAATTAAAGTTGTTAACGTCTTAAAAAAAATAATTTCCCGATTTTTAAAACAGTTTTTTTAAATAAACTTACTTGTTGTGGGGAGGGTTTTTAATGATAAAAAATGTTTTAATAACTTTATTTTTAAATGTTTTTGTGTTTTTTTAAAACACTTGCGCCTGTAAAAGTAGGCTATGTGCCTGCTTTTTCAGGCGCAAGATTTTTGAGCACATTTGTAAGTGTAAATATCGGAAATTTCCACTTACAGTGTCCTCGCTCCCGAATGCAACCATCTGTCAAGCCAGAAACTTGATAGATCGGAAATGACGGTTTCCAGCACATGCGCATTGCGCGCTGGAAACCCGCATTTCCGATGCCTTCCCGGGTCCATAGGAACTCCGTACAGACCCGGGGAGGTCGGAATTGTTTGGTCTATTATCTCCTTCTGCAAGGGAAACATTTAGAAGGAGTGGTGGATTTGGTATCACACTTTCGAAACCCAGAAGTGCAAAGAAGCAGCACTCAAGCTGCCAACATTTACACAGTATATAAAGAAAAAGTAAATACCCGACATTTGACTTGAACATTGTTCTGAATATTTATTAGGCAGTAGTTAAAATATAGCAGGAACCTGGCATCGGATAACAATAAGTGGTTGTCATGTTTTGGTATTTTCAACTATTTGGCCTAGAAGTGATTTTTGGTTCAAGCTATTATATGGTTTAGATCTGAAGTCTAAGAATTATTTCCCAAAAACTACTTGACAGTGGAAAAAGAAGTCTGGATGTGCTGTCCCAATGAGCTCTCGCGAAAGAAGATGAGCCGGCAGTGGAAACTTATCTTTATCAGTTTGGGACATCATAGACAGTCCCTCGAACAATGACTTGCTTCCACATGAGCTCACAGATGTTTCAATGAAGGACCCGATGTTCCAGTCCTGAACTCCAATTGAGGGGGTGGAAGATGCCTGTGCGTGGATTTTTTTTAACGTGGGGTGGCCATTGCACACCAGCCACCACACGGGCTCGACAGAGCTAGTCCTTTATCCAGTGGCAAGGGTTGAACCAGGACGACTGGAGACCGGCTCTGCTGCACGGACCTAACACACACATGTCACAGTGTGGGCTGGCCCGTGCTGCCCCAAAGGGGACTTACGCTTGTAATGAATAGACGTAACTGTCGGAGCCGAGTTTATGGGCATTTAATGAGCAAATACAGCAAGTTCCTAAAAATAACACACGGGTCGGGGGGTGCTAAGGGCAGGATGCAGTTTTTGCGGAGCAGAGCAACTCGGACAGCGCAGCTGTTCGTCGCCTGACATTGCTGTGCCATTTACACATAAATAATGCTGTTAGACAGAGAGCACATTCTGACCCTTTATGCACAGCAGCTCCCAAAAAATAATGATTAGTGGAAATGTCCAGCAAACGGCTTCTGCAGAGTTCATAATGTTGAGAATTGTAAAACCGCAGTCAGCACACAAAGAGTTAATCAGGACTGACCTTGTACAACAGAACGAGCAAAGGAGCGCTCTCACATCGCTCCACGCACTCTCCTGACACACGAGGACTACTCCTGCAAGCCACGGATTTGTTTAGATCACGCTGATATTATCACCTTATTTGCTTTCATCACAGCACTGTGCTTTTGAAGTGGTTTTAAGTTCAAAGCGAAAATATCATTCACGTCCTACTCCACGCTCTCACACTGCTCTTACTCGCCCTGCTCACCAACTAAACTGGGGACTGTCACAGCATAACCAGAGAAATCCCTGGAGCTGTAGGCACTGCTGCCAGATTCAACTTCGCTTCAATTCGAAAATCGCTGCTTTCTGGAGAGAATCAATAGCATTGGAACACAGACTCCAACAGCAGCAAACCTCGTGAGGGTGCACTTTAAAAACAAAACCGCTTCTACGTATTTATACACACGCACCCACCTTTAGCCAACAATACTGGTCGTGTTGCTCATTTTCACTGGCTATCGAGGAGGGGTCAAGGGCAATAAGCAATGGTTGTGTTAACACTTCCAGTAAGTCGTCACACATAACATCAGATAATGCTAGAAACACTCAGCAGGCCAGGCAGCGTCTGTGGAAACAGAATCAAAGTTAACGTTTCAGGTCGATGACCTTTCATCAAAACTGGAAAATGTTTCAGTTGCAACAGGTTTTAAGCAAGTACAGAGGCAAGGAAAGAGGAGAGGGGAGTGTAGGGGGTGGTCTGTGGGGTCAGGATAACCTCTGACCTTCTGAGCAGTTCAAATCGCTCCACTCCCTGGGTTCTAGACTCTGGATTTATTTGGGGATGTTACAAAGTGCAAGAGACAACTGGTTTTGGTGCAAAGAACTTCGATGTTATTACGGACAAGAAAAGTACAATGTCAAGCTTGTAATGACTAGAATAAAGAACACTTCAACACACATTCAAACGGGGTTACAGAAAATGGTACACCTCCCACCTCCCAATGCCTAACTCTGACTAGGTTAAACACCAAGGCAAACAGGGATCATGCTCACCAATCCTTTATTATCAATTGGCGGTGGTTCATGATTTTGGGGTTCGTGGGACTCTGTAGGTTCTGCTTGCCGTACCCCGGATGTCGTAGAAGACTTCTTACTGCATAGTTTTCAGTTGGGTGGTGTCCGCTGATGCAGTAGGGTGCGTATTGGACTTATGGGGTGAGTACCTACTTTCTTCCGTCAGCAGTAGGTTTTAAAGTCTCTTTAGGGAACGTTTCACCTGTTGGTAGCTATGACTAGATCGTAGAGTGGAAACTTTTGAATTTTCGATTTCTTCTTGAGGAGTTTTGGTTTTGGAATTGGTCGATCGCGGTGCTTTCGATGGTACCACGTTGGCTGTGGTCAGTTGCTGCCGCGATGGCGATGTCCGAAGTTACTGGGAACTGCTTTCTCTGCCGCGTTCTTCCTTCTTCTTTCGATAGCAGGACAGTGTGGCCCAGGAGTGTCGATGAGGTTGGAGATGTTGGTGTTCCGAAGAGCTGCATAAAACTGTTGCAGTGGTCTCTCTCCGTCCTTCCCCTCTTCGAATAAATGAATGCCTGCTCTCTTTCGTTAAAAACCGGGCCCCAGTTATACTTTGGGAGCCGTTCTAATCCGTGTGCCAAATCAGCCCCGATTCTTTGTTTTAATTTTGGGGGGCTCGATATCTCGTTGTCATATTTTGGCGGGCCCATTAATGGTAACTTGTCTCGGATGTGTCGATCTTTTGAATTTGTTTCTTGATCGGGAAAAATTAGCTTTGGTATTTGCAATGTCCGCCTAGGCCTGGGTTTTCCATGCGGGCTGGATGGGCCATTATCATTATGTATGCCCTGGGTGGGTTTCCTGCTCAGAGTGATGGCTGGCTATCTCTGGGTTGATTGTTGCTATGTTAATGTCTCCCGTGGAGAAGGGTTTTCGAGTTTACACAATTCCCCAGACAATTTGTTTAGCTTCAATACCCCAGACAGCTCCAATACCCAAAACTGGTTTCTGTGAAGGATAGTTATCCTTTAGTTTTCTGCCCTTTCCACATGGACCCAATCTGCCTTGTAAAAATCCCAAATTCGATAAAAACGCGTAGTTTCTTCCATGTGCACGTTAGGATCCCAAACTTTCTGGTTGACAGTTCCAAATGAAATTCTCTTTCCAATGAATCCAAACACTGGGGGGGGTTCCCACGAATTTTGCAATCCGACAGGAGGAAAGAATAAAAGGGAAGGTCTGTGATTGAGTGGAGGGCAGGAGTGATTTAAATGACAAAAGGGATGATGGAGCAAGGCAAACAGGGGTGGTAATGGGTCTAGAGGCGGTGTCAATGGCAAAAGCTGTACTCTCAGCACCTGCTGTCCAAAATAAAGTGGGCGGTGGTTATGGTCTGAAATTGTTGAGCTTGTTGTTGACCTTGGAAGGTTGTAAAGTGTCTAATCGAAAGATGAGGTGCTGTTCCTGGAGCTTGCGCTGAGCTTCATTGGAACCATGTAGGAGGCCGAGGACAGAGAGGTCAGAATGGGATTGGGGGAAAATTAAACTGGCAGGCGATTGGAAGCTCGGGGTCAAATAATAACATAAGAAATAGGAAGAAGAGTAGGCCATATGGCCCCTCAAGCCTGCTCCGCCATTTAATAAGATCATGGCTGATCTGATCACGCTTTTGGTCTGAACGGAAGTGCTCAACAAAGTGATCACCCAATCTGCATTTGGTCTCCCCAATGTAGAGTAGACCGCATTGTGTGCAGTGAATGCAGTGTACTAAATTGAAAGAAGCACAAGTACATTTCTGTTTCACCTGGAAGGAGTGTTTTGGGCCTTGGACAGTGGGAAGGGAGGAGGTGAAATGGCAGGTGTTGCATTTCCTGCGCTTGCAAGTGAAGGTGCCGTGGGAAGGGGATGATTGAAGCGTGGATGAAGGTGGACCAGGGTGTCGCAGATGGAGCAGTCCCCGAGCAGTCCCTTCCAAATGCTGATAAAGAGGAGGGGAGGGAAAGATATGTTTGGTGGTGGCATTGTGCTGGACATGACGGAAATGGCAGAGGATGATCCGTTGTTTGTGCAAGCTTGTGGGGTGGAAGGTGAGGACAAGGGGAACCTTATCGTGGATCTGGGAGAGAGGAGAAGGGGTATGGGCAGAAGTGTGGGAAATGGGACCAACATGGTAGAGGGACCTGTCACCCATGTTGGTGGCAATCCTCAGTTGAGGAAAAAGGAAGACATATTGGAAGCACCAGTGTAGAAGGTGTCATCATCAAAATGCAATGGAGATGGAGAAACTAGGAGAATAGAAGTGGGGTGGGAGAAAGTGTAATCAAGGTAGCTGCTGGTCTCAGTGGAATTACAGTAGATATCGGTTGAAAGCCTATTCCCAGAAATGGAGATGGAGATGTCAAGGAAAAAAAGGGAAGAGTTGGGGATGGATCATGTGAAAGCGAGGGAGGGGTAGAAATTGAAAGCAAAGTTGATGAAATCATCCAGGTTTGGGCAAGAGCAGGAAACGGCACCAATACAGCCATCAATGTACCAGAAAAAGAGGTGAGGGAGGAGACCTGAATAGGGCTGGAACAAAGAATGTTCCACATATCCCATGCAAAGGCAGAAATAGATAGAACCCATTCGAGTTCCCATAGCGACACCTTTTATTTGGAGGTTGTAAGTGGAGTCAAAGAGAAGTTGCTCAATGTAAGAACTTTGCCATTCAAAGAGTAATAGGGAAGGCCATTGAATCAGACAGTGCAAATGAGTTCAAGACATAGCTGGAGGTATTTCTGGAGAGAGAAAAGATTGCGGAGCATGGTGAGAAGACAAGTAGTCGGGATCATTGTGCAACAAATAATTGCCTTTTTTGCACCTAATGGTTTTTAATTGTTGTTAAGAATTCTTTAAGTTCTTACAAGTTCAATCTTTCTGCTTATTCTGTGAACATCAAATTTTGTGAATCTAGATATTTAACCAGATCGTCTCTGAATTATTCACCATGGAAACTTTATGGTGAAGTCCACAGATATTACAGGAATCTAATTAGCTATGATAACATTGGTGGTACATCATTGTTTTGTTAATTAAAGCATTACTCCAAAAAAGATTGGTTGAATTCTGTATGCTATGTAATAAATATAATTTTATTTCATTTCAGTACTTTCCAATCCAAAGATTTTTCTACTTATCATAAACTTTTCTTATGTGGTTTGGAATAAGTTTGCTATCATCATTTCTATGTCCTGTGTCACCTTTTATTTTTGTGGCCATATTGGCTTTTTCTTGGCCATTTAGGACTGAGATGAGGAGAAATTTCTTCACTCAGAGGGTGGTGAATCTTTGGAAGTCTCTACCCCAGAGGGCTGTGTATGCTCTGTCGTTGAGTATAATCAAGACAGATATCAATAGATTTTTGAATATTAAAGGAATCAAGAGATATGGGGCTAATGCAGGAAAGTGGAGTTGAGGTAGCTAATCAGCCATGATCTTATTGAATGGTGGTGTAGGTTCGAGGGGCCAAATGGCCTGCTCTTGCTCCTATTTCTGATGTTCACATTCCACCCAAAGGTTGCACAGGGACACGAGATTTTGCTGTGCGATGTGAGATGTGGGTCTTGAAGACCTTCTCAATTCATGTCTTCCCCTTTATCCTCTTAGCCTGCAAGTCATTCCCTCACTTACACTTTGATATAGCATGTGCTTTGGCTTGGAATATCTCAAGAATCCATACACCTTTGACCTACTCATGAATTAAAAAAAACCATTCTTTGCAACATAATGAAGTGACTGTAATATCAGAGACAACAGTTATATTATATAAAGTAGCACTCAGCAGTGTATGCAAGGTTCGTTAGTTTATTATTGTATTGGTATTGCAAATGTAGCACTGTATTTTTGAGAACAAACATTTTTCTATGTTGCCTTGCAGGTGGTGCAGTTTTCAAAGCTACTCTGAGTGGGTCTGAATTCCACACATGGTGGAAAGTTTTAGTCATGGTGGATGATCCAGCAAGCTCCTGTTTGATTGGATCCATTTCCTAGAAATTATTTTGAAGCAACAGAAAATGTTTCAACCCTAATAAGCGTGCAGAGGGTAACTTGGACTGGTGGAAATTTAATCGAAAACCAAATCCGATCCAACTTCCAACCCCCTCCTGGTGGAAAATAGATTTTTCCAGCACCTGGAAAGATTTCCTTTCCCCGATATCTGAAGTTAATCTAGCTCGTGGTCACCATACTGAAAATCCCAAATGCACTTTTATGGCAGTTGTCGTAATTAAAACGTATACAAGCAGCTCCACACTGGGCCGAATACTTGGATTTTGCGAAGTAAATAGGTTAAATATGTAGAACACAGAACTGTAACCCCTTTTAAATGCAAGTTTTAAAAATAATTTTCATGCTTTGATCCAGACTCCAGCTAGCAAGCTTTACGTCAGAGAAGCACCTGGTTAACTTACTGAAACCACAGATGTGCTTATATAGTCATATATCCACTCAACAGCAACGCATTCTTGAGCAATTAATAAACTGTCATAACCTATTTTGTTAACTCACATAAAGCACGGCCTGTTAATGATCCCATTCCCTGGTCTCCAATGAAAATAATTCTAAAAATTACTTTTTTTCATTTGGATAATGAAAATTATGGGTGCAATTAATAACATTTTATAAAAGCTAGTGATTTTTCTTTCTTCAATGTAATTGCATACTGGCATGGAATAACAGGTGACCTTTTGAGGAAATCGAGAACATACAGAGACAAGCAATAGCTGGTATACTTGGAGCACAGGAACCGCAGCACATCATCACAGATTCCAGCTGCTATACTTTTGCCTGATCTTACAATTGCTTTTGTTTAAACCACTATCAGATCTGCGCTGGCTGCTATTAAACAAAACCCAGCACAAGAACAGACCAGACGATAATGAGCTCAACCAGTACTGTCCAATAGAAAAGCAAAATACTACGGATGGATGCTGAAATCTGATATAGGTAAAAAATGGGATGAGGTCCTACAAGACAAATTTAGGGAGCTAGGAGCTAAATTAAAAAGTAGGACCTCAAAAGTAGTAATCTCAGGATTGCTACCAGTGCCACGTGCTAGTCAGAGTAGGAATCGCAGGATAGCTCAGATGAATATGTGGCTTGAGGAGTGGTGCAGAAGGGAGGGCTTCAAATTCCTGGGACATTGGAACTGGTTCTGGGGGAGATGGGACCAGTACAAACCGGACGGCCTGCACCTGGGCAGGACCAGAACCAATGTCCTAGGGGGAGTGTTTTCTAGTGTTGGGGAGGGGTTAAACTAATATGGCGGGGGGATGGGAACCTATGCAGGGAGACAGAGGGAAGCAGAATGGGGGCAGAAGCAAAAGATAAAAAGAAGAAAAGTAAAAGTGGAGGGCAGAGAAACCCAAGGCAAAAAGCAAAAAGAACCACATTACAGCAAAATTCTAAAGGGGCAAAGTGTGTTAAAAAGACAAGCCTGAAGGCTCTGTGCCTCAATGCGAGGAGTATTCAGAATAAGGTGGACGAATTAACTGCGCAGATAGCAGTTAACGGGTATGATGTAATTGGCATCACGGAGACATGGCTCCAGGGTGACTAAGGCTGGGAACTCAACATCCAGGGGTATTCAACATTTAGGAAGGATAGACAGAAAGGAAAAGGAGGTGGGGTGGCATTGCTGGTTAAAGAAGAAATTAATGCAATAGTAAGGAAGGACATTAGCTTGGATGATGTGGAATCGGTATGGGTGGAGCTACGGAATACTAAAGGGCAGAAAACGCTAGTGGGAGTTGTGTACAGACCATCAAACAGTAGTAGTGAGGTTGGGGACAGCATCAAACAAGAAATTAGGGATGCGTGCAATAAAGGTACAGCAGTTATCATGGGCGACTTTAATCTACATATTGATTGGGCCAACCAGACTGGTAGCAATGTGGTGGAGGAGAATTTCCTGGAGTGTATTAGGGATGGTTTTCTAGACCAATATGTCGACTAGAGGGCTGGCCATCCAAGACTGGGTGATGTGTAATGAGAAAGGACTAATTAGCAATCATGTTGTGCGAGGCCCCTTGGGGAAGAGTGACCATAATATGGTAGAATTCTTTATTAAGATGGAGAGTGACACAGTTAATTCAGAGACTAGGGTCTTGAACTTAAGAAAAGGTAACTTCGATGGTATGAAACGTGAATTGGCTAGAATAGACTGGCGAGTGATACTTAAAGAGTTGACGGTGGATAGGCAATGGCAAACATTTAAAGATTACATGGATGAACTTCAACAATTGTACATCCCTGTCTGGAATAAAAATAAAATGGGGAAGGTGGCTCAACCGTGGCTAACAAGGGATAGTGTTACATCCAAGGAAGAGGCATATAAATTGGCCAGAAAAAGCAGCAAACTTGAGGACTGGGCTAATTTTGTAATACAGCAGAGGAGGACAAAGGGTTTAATTAGGAGGGGGAAAATAGAGTATGAGAGGAAACATAGAAACATAGAAACAAGGAAATGAGTGCAGGAGTAGGCCATTCGGCCCTTCGAGCCTGCACCACCATTCAATAAGATCATGGCTGATCATTCACTTCAGTACCCCTTTCCTGCTTTCTCTCCATACCCCTTGATCCCTTTAGCTGTAAGGGCCATATCTAATTCCCTCTTGAATATATCCAATGAACTGGCATCAACAACTCTCTGCGGTAGGGAATTCCACAGATTAACAACTCTCTGAGTGAAGAAGTTTCTCCTCATCTCAGTCCTAAATGGCTTACCCCTTATCTTTAGACTATGTCCCCTGGTTCTGGACGTCCCCAACATCAGGAACATTCTTCCTGCATCTAACCTGTCCAGTCCCATCAGAATTTGATATGTTTCTATGAGATCCCCTCTCATCCTTCTAAACGTCAATGAATAAAGGCCCAGTCGTTCCAGTCTCTCCTCATATGTCAGTCCAGCCATCCCAGGAATCAGTCTGGTGAACTTTAAGGTCAATGAGAAATAATTTATAAAAGACAGAAAATGATATTGAAAAGCTAGCCCAGCGAATCAGTGAGCACTGCAGCTGAGCTATGCAAATCAAGAGATCCAGGGTTCAATTCCAAGTTAGATTATCTCAGCTGAGGTGATAGTCGCCATACTACAATTGGCCTCAGTATCTTTTAGTCAGGGCGGGGAAAATCAGGCAATGTTCCCCGTTCAGATCTCTAGCCAGAGACTCTTCCTAGAATTGCACATGCCTGGTGTTGGGAGGGGTTGTGGGGAGAGGAGATAAAAACTGATTGCAAAAGCTTCTATAGATATGTGAAGAGAAAAAGATTAGTGAAAACAAACGTAGGTCTCTTGCAGTCAGATTCAGCTGAATTTATAATGGGGAACAAAGAAATGGCAGACCAGTTAAACAAATACTTTGGTTCTGTCTTCACGAAGGAAGACACAAATAACCTTCCGGAAATACTAGGGGACCGAGGGTCTAGTGAGAAGGAGGAATTGAAGGAATTCCTTATTAGGTGGGAAATTATGTTAGGGAAATTGATGGGATTGAAGGCGGATAAATCCCCGGGGCCTAATAGTCTGCATCACAGAGTATTTAAGGAAGTAGCCCTAGAAATAGTGGATGCATTGGTGATCATTTTCCAACATTCTATCGACTCTGGATCGGTTCCTATGGACTGGAGGGTAGCTAATGTAACACCACTTTTTAAGAAAGGAGGGAGAGAGAAAATGGGTAATTATAGACCAGTTAGCCTGACATCAGTAGTGGGGAAAATGTTGGAATCAATTATTAAAGATGAAATAGCAGCACATTTGGAAAGCAGTGACGGGATCAGTCCAAGTCAGCATGGATTTATGACAAATCTTCTAGAATTTTTTGAGGGTATAACTAGTAGAGGGGACAAGGGAGAACCAGTGGATGTGGTGTATTTGGACTTGCAAAAGGCCGTTGACCAGGGCCCACACAAGAGATTGCTGTGCAAAATTAAAGCACATGGTATTGGGGGTAATGTACTGAAGTGGATAGAGAACTGGTTCTGACAGGAAGCAGAGAGTCAAGATAAACGTGTCCTTTTCAGAATGGCAGGCAGTGACTAGTGAATTGCCGCAGGGCTCAGTGCTGGGACCCCAGCTATTTACAATATACATTAATGATTTGGATGAGGGAATTGAGTGTAATATCTCCAAGTTTGCAGATGACATTAAGCTGGGTGGCGGTGTGAGCTGTGAGGAGGATGCTAAAAGGCTGCAGGGTGACTTGGACAGGTTAGGTGAATGGGCAAATGCGTGACAGATGTAGTATAATGTGGATAAATGTGAGGTTATCTACTTTGGTGGCAAAAACGCAAATGCAGAATATTATCTGAATGGTGGCAGATTAGGAAAAGGGGAGGTGCAACGAGACCTGGGTGTCATGGTACATCAGTCATTGAAAGTTGGCATGCAGGTACAGCAGGCAGTGAAGAAGGCAAATGGTATGTTGGCCTTCATAGCTGGGGGATTTGAGTAATGGAGCAGGGAGGTCTTACTGCAGTTGTACAGGGCCTTAGTGAGGCCTCACCTGGAATATTGCGTTCAGTTTTGGTCTCCTAATCTGAGGAAGGACGTTCTTGCTATTGAGGGAGTGCAGCGAAGATTCACCAGACTGATTCCCGGGATGGCAGGACTGACATATGAGGAGAGACTGGATCGACTGGGTCTGTATTCACTGGAGTTTAGAAGGATGAGAGGGGATTTCATAGAAACATATAAAATTCTGACAGGACTGGACAGGTTACATGCAGGAAGAATGTTTCCGATTTGGGAAAGTCCAGAACCAGGGGACATAGTCTAAGGATAAGGGGTGAGCCATTTAGGACTGAGATGAGGAGAAACTTCTTCACTCAGAAAGTTGTTAACTTGTAGAATTCCCTACCGCAGAGAGTTGTTGATGCCAGTTCATTGGATATATTCAGGAAGGAGTTAGATATGGCCCTTACGGCTAAAGGGCTCAAGGGGTATGGAGAGAAAGCAGGAAAGGGGTACTGAGGTGAATGATCAGCTATGATCTTATTGAATGGTGGTGCAGGCTCGAAGGGCCAAATGGCCTACTCCTGCACCTATTTTCTATGTTTCTCTGTTTCTATGTTTCCATAAAAACAGAGAATGCTGTTAATACTCAGTGGGTCAGACAGCATCTGTGGAGAGAGAAACAGAGTTAACGTTTCAGTTCGATGACCCTTCATCAGAATTTGTCCAATAGAAATTGCTGATGAGCCACAGGTGCCACCATTTTAGCCACATGCACTAATATTAGGAGAAAATGCCGTGCACACAACATATGTAAATATATTGCACGTGTATATTAACCTAACAAACATCTACCATCCTTCAGTACGACACTTTGCAGTCTTGCTCTGTCACCAAAGTTTTTGGAATTCTGCCATCAGACACGGCGCAGCTTAGAGCAGAGTCTGGGCTTTTGTGCCGCAGTTGCAAGTGAGACTTTGATCTGAGCAGAGTGATTGCTGAGAATGTTGATTCACACAATGAGTCCTGCCAGTCCCGCCAGACCCAGCACTGCTCTCCATCCAGTAGATGGTTGGATACTGCAAGCCTTTTGCCACCATGTGCCCGGTTGCGCTGGTCGTTATTGGTTGAGCTTGCTTTCTTCTGCTCGCCTGGAGGGGGTATTCTGATTGGTCGAGCTGACCACGCTAACATCTCCCCTCTCCGTACAACATTGCTGGTGCTTCCGTGCTTTGAAGCCCAGCGTTAACACCCCTGGTACACAAGCGAGCCCAGGTGGGCAGAGGAAACGTTTCAAGGACACCCTCAAAGCCTTCGTGATAAAGTGCAACATCCCCACCGGCACCTGTGAGTCTCATGGCCTAAGTGGAGGAATAGCATCCGGGAGGGCGCTGAGCACCTCGAGTCTCGTCGCTGAGAGCATGCAGAAAACAAGCGCAGGCAGTGGAAGGAGCCTGCGGCAAACCAGACTCCCCACCCACCCTTTCCCTCAATAGCTGTCTGTCCCACCTGTGACAGAGACTGTAATTCCCATATTGGACTGTTCAGTCACCTGAGAACTCACTTTTAGAGTGGAAGCAAGTCTTCCTCGATTTTGAGGGACTGCCTATGATGATGATAACATCATTTTAGCAGATAACCAATAAGCAGTAACCAAAAGATGTAAAGAGCACACAGAACAATCAAAACAAACATGCACACCTTGCTTTTTATCACACCATTTTTAAAACAAAGACACAAAAGTGTTCACGCATACACACACACTGTATGGATGAGTATTGCGATCACATCTCCAACAAGCGAGAGTCTAACCACCTCCCCTTGATATTCAATGGCATCACCATCGCCATCGTTCATCCTCCACCATGGGATCCAGGGCAAAGTGGCAAGTTGGATCCAAAATTGGCTCAGAGGCAGGAAGCAAAGGGTAATGGTAGATGGGTGTTTTTGTGACTGGAAGGATGGTTCCAGTGGAGTTCCGCAGAGCTCAGTATTCGGATCATTGCTTTTTGTGGTAGACATCAATGATCTTGACTTGAATATCGGGGGTATGATTAAGAAGTTTGCAGATGATACAAAAATAGGCCATGGTGTTGATAATGAAGAAGAAAGCTGTAGACTGCAGGAAGATATTAATCAACTGGTCAGATGGGCAGAACAGTGGCACATGGAATTTAATCCGGAGAAGTGTGAGGTAATGCATTTGGGGAGGGTTAATAAGGAAAGGGAATACACATTAAATGGTAGGACACTGAGAAGTGTAGAGGAATAAAGGGACCTGGGAGATCATGTCCATAGATCCCTGAAAGTAGCAGGCCAGGTAGATAAGGTTGTTAAGAAGGCATACGGAATGCTTACCTTTATTAGCCGAGGCATAGACTATAAGAGCAGGGGGGTTATGCTTGAACTATTTAAAACACTGGTTAGGCCGCAGCTGGAGTACTGCGTGCAGTTCTGGTCACCACATTACAGGAAGGACGTGATTGCACTGGAGAGGGTACAGAGGAGATTTATGAGGATGTTGCCAGGTGTGGAGAATCTTAGCAATGAGGACAGATTGGATAGGCTGGGTTTGTTTTCCTTGGAACAGAGGAGGCTGAGGGGAGACCTCATTGAGGTGTATAAAATTATGAGGGGCCTAGATATAGTGGATTGAAAGGGCCTATTTCCCTTAGCAGAGGGGTCAACAACCAAAAGGCATAAATTTAAAGTAATTGTTAGAAGGTTTAGAGAAGATTTGAGGAGAAATTTCTTCATGCAGAGGGTCATGGGGGTCTGGAACTCACTGCCTGAAAGGATGGTAGAGGCAGAAACCCTCACCACATTTAAAAAGTACTTGGATGTGCACTTGAAGTGGAATAACCTGCAGGGTTACGGACCTAGAGCGAGAAAGTGGGATTAGGCTGGATAGCCTCTTGTTGGTCAGCATGGACACGATGGGCCAAAATGGCCTCCTTCCATGCTGTAAACTTCTATGATCCGATGATTAACATCTTGGGGGGGGGGTCACCATTGACCAGAAGCTTAACTGGACCAGCCATGTAAATACTGTGGCTACAAGAGTAGGTCAGAGGCTGGGTATTCTGGGGCGAGTATCTCACCTCATGGCTCCCCAAAGCCTTTCCACCATCTACAAGGCACAAGTCAGGAGTGTGATGGAATACTCTCCACTTGCTTGGGTGAGAGCAGCTCCAACAACACTCGACACCATCCAGGACGAAGCAGCCCGCTTGACTGGCAACCCATTCACCACCTTAAACATTCACTCCCTCCACCACCGACGCACCGTGGTTGTAGTGCGTACCATCTGCACGATGCACTGCAGCGACTTGCCACAGCTTCTTCGGCAGCACCTCCCAAACCCACAACCTCTACCACCTAAAAGATCAAGGGCAGCAGGCGCATGGGAACACCATCCAAGTTACACACAATCCTGACTTGGAAATATATTGCTGTTTCTTCATAGTTATTGGGTCAAAGTCTTGGAACTCCCTTCTAACAGCACAATAGGAGTACCTTCACCACACGGACTGCAGCGGTTGAAGAAAGCAGCTCACCACCATCTTCTCAAGGGCAATTAGGGAATGGGCAATAAATAAAAAAGCATGGCCAACAATGGTGTATATAAGTCGTACTTTATTTATTAATGCAATTAGCCACATCTAAATTCCCAATTAGCTACGTGTGGCTAATGGCTAAGACATTGGATAATACTGATGTAAGCCACACCTAACCTAATGGGATATTACAGAGGATTACATAGAATTACATAAAATATATGGAACAGAAACAGGCCATTTGGCCCAACCAATCCATGCCGGCGTTTATGCTCCACTCGAGCCTCCTCCCGTCTTTTCTCAGCTAAATCTATCAGCATAACCCTTTATTCCCTTCTCCCTAATATGCTTGTCTATCCTCCCTTAAATGTATCTATACTATTCTCTTCAACCACTCCCTATGGCAGCAAGTTCCACATTCTCACCACTTTTTGGGTAAAGAAGTTTCTTTGCCCTATTGGATTTTTTTGGTGACTATCTTATATTGATGACCTCTAGCTATGCTCTTCCCCACAAGTGGAAACATTCTCTCTGTATCCACTCTATCAAAACCTTTCATAATTTTAAAGACCTTTATTAGGTCACCCCTCAGCCATCTTTTTTCAAGAGAAAAGAGACCCAGCCTGTTCATCCTTTCCTGATATGTATACCCTCACATTTCTGATGTCATCCTTGTAAATCTTCTCTGCACACTCTCCAGTGCCTCTATATCCTTTTTAAATACGGCGACCAGAACTGGACACAGTACTCTAAGTGTGGTCTAACCAAGGTTCGATATTGTTGCAGGTATTCAATTTTTTTAAAGAAAATAATGAGTCACCCATCTGACTCACACAGAAACTCCTCACCAAATGTAAGCTTCTCAAAACCCAAGAACTGAGACAGCCACATAAGAAACTTCTGTTTGGCCACTTGAGAGCTCACACTCTCTACCTGCCATTTTCCTTACTAGGGGACTGAGGGTCTAGTGAGAAGGAGGAACTGAAGGATATCCTTATCAGGCGGGAAATTGATGGGATTGAAGGCCGATAAATCCCCAGGGCCTGATAGTCTGCATCCCAGAGTACTCAAGGAAGTGGCCCTAGAAATAGTGGATGCATTGGTGATCATTTTCCAACAGCCTATCGACTCTGTATCGGTTCCTATGTACTGGAGGGTAGCTAATGTAACACCACTTTTTAAAAAGGGAGGGAGAGAGAAAATGGGTAATTATAGACCGGTTAGCCTGATATCAATAGTGGGGAAAATGTTGGAATCAATTATTAAGGATGAAATAGCAGCGCATTTGGAAAGCAGTGACAGGATCGGTCCAAGTCAGCATGGATTTATGAAAGGGAAATCTTGCTTGACAAATCTTCTGGAATTTTTTGAGGATGTAACTAGTAGAGTGGACAAGGGAGAACCAGTGGATGTGGTGTATTTGGACTTTCAAAAGGCTTTTGACAAGGACCCACACAATAGATTGGTGTGCAAAATCAAAACACATGGTTCTGGGGGTAATGTACTGATGTGGATAGAGAACTGGTTGGCAGACAGGAAGCAGAGAGTCGGGATAAATGGGTCCTTTTCAGAATGGCAGGCAGTGACTAGTGGAGTGCCGCAAGGCTCAGTGCTGGGACCCCAGCTCTTTACAGTATATATTAATGATTTAGATGAAGGAATTGAGTGTAATATCTCCAAGTTTGCAGATGACACTAAACTGGGTGGCAGTGTGAGCTGTGAGGAGGATGCTACGCGGCTGCAGGGTGACTTGGATAGGTTAGGTGAGTGGGCAAATGCATGGCAGATGCAGTATAATGTGGATAAATGTGAGGTTAGCCACTTTGGGGGCACAAACACGAGGGCAGAATAATATCTGAATGGTGGCAGATTAGGAAAAGGGGAGGTGCAACAAGGCCTGGGTGTCATGGTTCATCAGTCATTGAAAGTTGGCATGCAGTTACAGCAGGCAGTAAAGAAGGCAAATGGTATGTTGGCCTTCATAGCTAGGGGATTTGAGTATAGGAGCAGAGAGGTCTTACTGCAGTTGTACATGGTCTTGGTGAGGCCTCACCTGGAATATTGTGTTCAGTTTTGGTCTCCTAATCTGAGGAAGGATGTTCTTGCTATTGAGGGAGTGCAGCGAAGGTTCACCAGACTGATTCCCGGGATGGCTGGACTGACATATGAGGAGAGACTGGATCAACTTTATACACTGGAGTTTAGAAGGTTGAGAGGGGATCTCAAAGAAACATATAAGATTCTGATGGGACTGGACAAGTTAGGTGCAGGAAGAATGTTCCTGTTGTTGGGGATGTCCAGAACCAGGGGACACAGTCTTAGGATAAGGGGTAGGCCATTTAGGACTGAGATGAGGAGAAACTTCTTCACTCAGAGAGTTGTTAACCTGTGGAACTCCCTGCCGCAGAGAGTTGTTGATGCCAGTTCATTGGTTATATTCAAGAGGGAGTTAGATATGGCCCTTATGGCTAGGGGGATCAAGGGATATGGAGAGAAAGCAGGAAAGGGGTACTGATGGAATGATCAACCATGATCTTATTGAATGGTGGTGCAGGCTCGAAGGGCCGAATGGCTTACTCCTGCACCTATTTTCTATGTTTCTATGTGGACAATACTTACAAGATTGACAAGAACTAAGACTTAGCTCACCCACCAGTCAAATGATTACGGGGTTATTCAGCAGGCTAGCTGGCCAAAACCAGTTTACCAGCACAGTGCACTGGTACACTGTTCACCCAATTAGAAAAGCACTACCAATTAAGGCATTGTGTTGCAGGGTTATCTAAAGCAAGGAAGAAAAGATTCCGAGCGATGGATCTGAGCTTCCAGATTCCATCAAGAAGAAGGTTGGCTTGTCAATAATCAGCAGTGGTCTGGAGTACAGCAGATCGGCCATGGCTAACGTATCAGATTAACAATCTGTAATGTATGCACCTGTGAGTATGCTCACGGGTTTATAGAGCTGTTGAGAAGTGGGCACTGGAGGGACTGGAATGCATCATCACCCCCGGGAACCAAATTTTAATTTGACCATTTACAGTTCACAAAATTTTATTTATTAATTTGTCGGTTCTAGTGCCCCTTTAAAAAGGGGGCACTCGACTTTATCTGTTAATTTAAAATAGTTGTAGAGCTGTTGAATTGTGAATGGCTCAGTGAGTCACGTGATGTTCACGAGACTCAGTTGGGTTTAGGAGATCCACGATGAGGTATGCAGTTGTGAGTCTGGTGGATGAATTGGTAATGCGCAGTGTGATTATTAAACATTTGTTAATAAACCAACTAGTTCTTAATAGCAATGTGTTGCTGTGAATTCTTAAGCAAAGAACCCATGAAGCATATACATTACACAATCCTACCATAGAGCATTGACGCGATTCCAATCTCACATCTGCTGATGTGTCATCGTGGAGCTAATTTGACTACAAAGAGATTCCATTTCAAAGTATAGTTACTATTTCGTAATTACCTCATGTTAATAGGGATTATCTTGCCAATTTAATCAGGGGATGACTAACAATTTAAAGGCATAGTTAACAGCATAAGAATATATGGGAATGTTTAACACAGCCTGTTGACACGCCGATGCCCATATTTCCAGCCACCACACAGATTCCTGCACACAGGAATACCCTGCTTAAAATTTGCTTTGCAAAGAGGCCACTGCTATCTCTTGCCAGTTCTGGTCAGTGGCTGCAAGCCTTCAGATCAGAAGCAATGGCTTGCATGTGATCAAGTGTGTTGTTTTCTATTATAAATTAATGGTGAGTTTTAACTGATAGTGAATAACTAACATTTAATTATAACTTAACAAAGTAGCGTGACCAGTCCATTGTTTTTAACATTTCAGAATGTGTTCAGTTTTTGAGAGTCCACAAGAAAAGTTCACTTTAACTTGCATGACACTCACAGCAACACATCCATAAAATGCAACTCGTGCATCATAGAATAAAGGATTGCCTTCGTTGCGTTCCCAGTCACGGAGAAACCACTGACGAGGGTGATGGGAAAAACAGAATAGTCAGCAATGGACTGCTGGTGTGCAGCAGGATTAGTGGAAGGCTCACCCAAGTCACCTCTCAAGTTGGAAGCATGCCTGATGTGGGGAAATATGCATAAATAATAAGCAGCGGAAAAACACATTAAATTGAAGAAGCACATACACTTTAAAGCCTTGCCCTCATTTCAGCTGGCTAGCAGCAGTTCGAAATTTACGCTCCACAAATCCGCAGGGATTTCTCACGATGGGCCTTTCATAGCACCTAAACCAATAAGATTTCACTCATTTCTGTTAACAAAGGTTAGGATGGGAGTAAGACTCAGACACAGCAGCAACAGACTATGGGGCCAAAATTCGGTTGCTAATGCCCGGTGTTCGGTGTTAAATGGGAGTTAGTCGGTTGGGAGTGGCACTGGGTGCTGTTCACGCCCGACGCGAAATTCGGTGGTCATTTTTTAAAGGCGTTAAGACATTACGACCCGCCATGGAAACCATGAGGTCATTACGCATGCAACGCCTCCTTGGCACCTCTATCGCGATATTTAGTTTGAACGTCGGCCTTCACAGCAGGCGTTCTTACAGCCTGAAAAAAGTGGTGAGTGAACAGTGGAACTTGTGCGGAATCGGCCAGAGAGCAAGGTAAGATTTTTCTTTATATATTTCTTCATTTTTTAAAAATTAGTTTTAACAGTGGGGAAGTTTGTGTGCAGGTCGGAGAAGCTTGAGGTTTTTTTCCTTTCTCCCCATTTCTTCCCGTTTTCCAGATAGCATGGCAACAGCCTCCCGATGCCAAATTCAGTCGACCTCTGGAGCTCCCGCCTGAGGATGAGTGTGCAACGCCACCTTTTAGCGCTGCTCTCTCATTTTTAACCATAAAAACTGAATTTGGCTGTTGGAGCCTGCACCTAATGCCCGGCGGTAAAACCAGCACTCAGGCGGTGACACCGCCTCAAAAACGGCGGTGCCGCATTTCGACCCCAAACAATTGATCATTTTCTGTTGGTCTTGCTCTCCCATTCATGTACGTCTAAGTTAATCGCGGAGGAAAGTCGCCCCTAAAATCTAGGACGAGCATAGACGAACGCTCCCGTTTATCAATCTAAAACAAAGTGTGCTCTCTAAAATAATAAGCCAGCTTTAAAATTGCAGCAATTGATTCCTCATAAATATGCCACCCTTGTAAATGAAACAGAAAAGACAAGCAGTGTTCCCCAGTTAAACTTTATCCTGCATTTTCTCTATCTCTCGTATTCTTTCTGTTTTGAGAAGTACAACAGACATTACTGTGACCTGCTGCAGTGGAGAATTCTTTCAGGTTCTAGGGGAAAAATAGTGAATAGTATTAAGGGCATATAAATACATGATTCAGAGAGCAGTAAATTCCAACACAGGGATCAAGGATATGATGCAATGGAAACTAGTGTCAAGATCAATGGGGGAGTTTAGGAGAATAGCATGGTCAAATGTAAAAATGGTGAGTTTAAATGTCAGGCATCAGACTTTTACAATTCAAAATATCCCTTGGGGCTTATTTAAGTCCCTCCAAATTGAAAACAGTTGAAATCAACATTAAAGATAATTGTTGGAGATGTGTTCAGGGACGTGCTGGATTACTACTACATGTGGTTTCAGAGTTCTTTGGCAGTTCTTCACTCTGGGAACAAGTGTACAAGCTTACAGGGGCTATGTTTGAGTGCAGCCTTCGCAGTCAGGCCACTTTGGCTACCCTGGGATTATTTTAAGGGCTCTGTCCTATTTGGAGAGCACAATTAGTTCTCCTGAACTTCCTGCTAGGTAAGGAAACAAAATAAGTCAGGTCTTGACTCATTGAGGAAAAAAAACAATCCTTTCAAATTAAACATTATCAAATGGTCCGATTCCCTCAGAGATGTTTCCAGATTTCGGAACATTAGCCTGCCAAGCGTGCTAAGTTGCGCGGTGGTAATGCAAATCGGCACAATTGAGCACAATTTGTCAAAAATTGGCACTGCATGTGGCTCAAAAATGTGCGGGAAATGACTGTATCAAATTGATGTATTACAGGGTGTTGAGTTAAGGTTAGTGTTTAAGGAAAATGGCTGAGAGAGTGTCGAAGGACCTTAACTCTGCAGCTGAAATCTCTTATAACTTATGTCGCAATGCTTAATGTTGACATCAGCAGTCTAAAACAGAAAAATGTTTCATTTTGCAGCACAGGCATCCTTCATTTTAAACTGCACAAAAATTCCTAGCAATTATGTTTATTAGTCAACTATTAAAACTATTTTTAAATAGTGTTGAGCTGTTTTTAACTAAGACCATATTGATCATGCATTCTAGCCACTGTTGGATGGTAAGGATGAATATTCAGTCAAATTCGGGTTGTATGGGCTCAAAATTGAGAACTGAAGTTAAATGAAAGCATAGTGCATGGATGTATAAAGTGGCCTTCTCTAACCTACAAGGAACCTCAGCATATAACTTCCAATTCAACCTTTCGACTCGACCCACCATATGTCTGCATACCCCTTTAAAAGACCACAAGGGATCAAGTGGAGGTCGACCCCACATAAGGCTTAATAATCGCCATGAAACCACGAGAGATTAGAAGCAGAATTTTCCCAGTGAC